>NW_026555345.1:4321480-4939380 GCF_029017545.1 Prosopis cineraria | reverse complement strand
GAACCTAGTAAATATCACAAGTCTCATCGTCCTATTGAAGAAACAAATTGAACTTCAAGATCAGAACACATATATAGCAACATTTGCTTAAACTTCTTCGTAATTGACATGCACTGGATATATAGCTCTAGAATATTTAAGACATGGACAATTCTCAATGAAATATGATATCTTTAGTTTTGGATCTTACTCTTAGAAATTATAAGTGGGAAGAAAAACGGTGCCACCTTTCATGGAGAAGAATTCACATGAAGATTTGAAGGCTTGGTAAGTCTCTTCCCTTTGCAATATATATATATATATATATATTTAATCATGAAACTAAAATGCATAATTGTTAAATAATATTCACATGTTGAGGATAATATTGCAGACATGGAAAAATTGGAGGGAAGGGGTAGCCTCAAATATAAATAGATCTTTACTGAGCAGTGATTCAAGAAACGAGATAATGAGATGTATTCACATTGGATTACTATGCGTTCAAGAGAAATGTAGCTGATAGGTCAATAATGGATTCAATTTTACTTATTCTGAGCGACCACTTCCTTTTTTTGCCATTACCATCACAACCTCCATTTTTACAAGTAGCGGAAGCTTATTGGAGTTGAACTCGATGGAATATAATTCACTTGGGGCTACAAGATCAAGTGAAAGAAGAAACAACTCCCGTTGAAGCCTCAAAAATGAAGTTTTAATTACTGAACTTTATGCTCGTTAATATATCTAACCTTGCAGTTGATATTTAATGTATCAATTCTAATTTGCAGATTACCTGCCTTCTAAAGAAAAATTGAAAGCCTACTATTCATATGGAAATAAATAGACTCTCTAGATTTTGATGTGGAATTTTTTTTTTTTTTCCACATAACTCTCGGTTCCCATATCATTTCAAACGTTCAACTGTGATAGGTTTTGTGTGTGTGTGTGTGTAGTGCTATAGATGCCAAGTTTCGATTAGCATTTCTACCATTTCCAAGCTACTAATTGATCTGTCTTGGCCAATATCCAAGGAGAAAAGGCACAAAAAATAAAAATACAATAAAATAAAATAAAATAAAATAATGCATGAGAAATATACATATCCCATTCAAGTATCTTCATTTATTTTTTTACTAGTAATTTTATACATTCGTATTTTGGTACAGTACTTACATTTATTTTTAAGATATAAATATAACGATGCTAGGCCCATTTGAGTAGGACCAAGAGAGAAAGCCCATGAAATTTTACTAAACAAGTGTCTTGAAAGTTAAGGTGAAGCATTTTGAGAAGTCGATCTATCTAATACTCTGTCTTTTCCTTTTAGTTTGAGATATTTTTTCGTGAAATTCTTTGACTTCTTGGTTCACTCCGCAGTGCAAATCCTTGGTTTCCTCCTACGTGGAATCCTGAGCCCCTCTTATCTATAACCCTTTGTAAGTTTTATTTTATTTTTTTTAATTCCATTATAGTTACTTTATTAAAATCAAACCTTAAATCTTATTAATTTTGTATTAAAATTTAAGAGTTTTTGCAGATATAGTTCATGTTATAAGATTAAACCAAGAAATAACTCAACATTTATTATAGTTTGTATTATGGTTGATTTATTATATATGTCAATGATATACCGTTATATATCAATGTGAATCGACTGCACTTTTAAATTTTCAAAAGTTTAGTCTATATTTTTTGGGCACAATTTTTTTTTTAGCCAGTAGACTAATTTATCTTAAAATTTAATAAATTTTTACCTCTACTCTTAAATAAAATTAAAAAAATTATTTTTAATAATTTTTCTTATCAATTAATAAGATATAAAGATAAAGATGAATATAAAAAATAAAAATACCTTGTAAATAAGATCAAAATAAATATTTTTTTTTTGCATTATAAATAAAAACAAAGAAGTATCTTCCACTCCTACATTTTATTCGGGTGCTAATGATAGTCTAGTTTAAGCATGGTAATCTTTCTGGTAAAATACAAGATCGAGATGGTTTTTGTCATGCTCCAAAAATGAGAGTGACTAGCATGAGATATGTGTAGAAACTCACATCCCTTAAGCCTTAATTAAATAAATTTTTTATTTTTTAAATCATAATTATATTTGTATTAGAATTAGGACTTTTAATGTTTTTTCTTCAAATAAAAGTCTTATGTTTTTGTAAATATTTGGGCAGAACCCTTTTTGTAAATATGAATCCCTTCTATAAATATGAATCCCCAAAAAAAGTCTACTATAAAATTCTCCAATAGAAATCACTATAATTAGAACCTCTCCTCTTTTTCAACCAATAGACAAAATGCATAATAAAATAATGACTCTATCTATAGTCTATGTCGAGCACCTAAACATATTCTTTATGACATAATAGATAAATTTTATATTAACATCACAAATAAATATTTACATAATAAATCTTCACCCAGCTTAGCAAAAATCCATCATTGGTAAATAGGACGTACGACGCCAACTACATTATTTGAGACCAAAATACTTTTTAGAGAATAACGTCCTAACCATCAATTTTACAGGATAAAATTGAATAATTTACAACAGTTATAAAAATTAAAGATAAAGCAATTCAATATAATAAAATTGTAATTTAGAATAATAAAAAAATTCTAAACAACTTCAATAACAAGAATATTTAAATCTCTAATAATAAAGCAACTTTAACATTTGATCTTGATAAGTCAAAATAATTAAATAATAAATAAGAATAACAATATTTATTAATTGAAAATCATTAAATAGAAAATCAACAATTAATTTAAAAAAATTTATATATTTTGGACATATAGTTTATGAGGGTGAATAACCAAACGCGGCTTATACTATGAATACAAACATGAACACAAAGTCCACGAGGGTAAGTAATCAAATATAGCTAAAGTTACGAAACAAATACGGACACACAATCTACGAGTGTAATGCTAACCAAACATGGCTTGAAGCCACGAAAACAAACACATGTACAAGACTCACGAATAACAAACGTGAGAACAAATATTACAAAAATCAAACTAGCAAGTCATTAACCATGACGCCTCAAGGGCTAACAGAACTGTCATTAGCAACTAGTGTTATGTATAAAATTATCTTCAAATTTATTTTTAAACATGCGAGTAAGTCATCATTATTAAAATACAGTTTTATCATCAAAATCAAACTTGCATGACAAATTTTGAACATTAAAAACTTACTAGAATAAAATTTCATAACTGATATTCATGCTTACATTTATTGAGAAATCAAAATTACTAAAGCTGATAAAAATAATTTCATCAATCTTGAAAGTATCCTTTATAAGGAAAAACATATACAGGTCATAATTTTAAATATCCTTACACATTTCTTATAATTTCTCTAGATAAAATAATTTAATTAACAAAGTATTAAATACATAATATAATTTTTATTAAATGATCTAAGTAAAAATATTTTAGAAAAAAAATTGTTTATGAATCAGTTGGGACACTATCCACTTACCCGATAAATTCTCAAAATAATCATATGTTCTTTCTAAACACCTCTCCATTTCCTTTTAGCTATGTACTCTATTACCTAAACCAGAAGAATAAAGAACTTTCTTCATTAAAAGCTCTAATTCATATATCTCTAACTAACATTCATAAACCCACTCTATATAATCTAGAACATATTAAAGTTCTCTCAATCCTTATTGGTGCTTAACCCACCAACCATAGTTAAAAACTATATTCTTCTTATTCCTTTTTTCCACCTACAATAATATACTTATTTCAACCATGCCTCCTTCCTTTCATAACCAATAAGTGATTTATCCTTAAGATTCTCCAATAATTCTTTACAAAAATATACTTTATTCAAGACAATATAATTTCTTATCCTACACAATCACAATTGATCGCATAACACCTTTAATTCAATATCATAAATATTATCAAGTATAACAAATTTCTTTTGTTGTTCCCATGTGCTTCAAGATTCAAACTGATCTAACAAAGTTCATAATTTCACCTAACAAGTTCAAATACTAACCTATCACCAATAAGCCAACTTCTTGATTTTTCCAAGCTTCATCATAGAAAGTAATTTACTTATTTTATAATGTAATCAATGGTACTTTCATCACTCTTGATTGTCTCAATAGTTTAAAAATTTATCTCTTACTTATTTCATCAAACATTTGGTATACCACCCAAATTTTCAAGTATAACTTATAAATTAATTTTTGTAATTTTTAAAATACAAGTCAAATAACCTTCAACCATTAATATACACAAAAGTTTCTCTACCCCAATTCTTGACAGACTTTGATTTTAACACTTCTATTCAAATCTCGTCCCAACAATATCTAATATAAGTTTTTGATTTATCATATTTTGCCAATCAAATTTACACTAAGAATCAACTTAAAATAAAGAAAAAACTCAACCTAAACTATCTTCATCTTCATTCAAATCCCCTTCTAAGTCAAGCATATGCAAGGGCAGAACAAATAACAAGGGAAACTTTGCAAGTTTAGCCACATAAACATACACATACAAAGTGACGAGGAAGGAAAGATTTGAACCTATCCCCATGTTGGATCAACAATGATCCAAAACTAAGGGAACAGAAGATTCAGACAATGTGAAGATAGTAGAGGAAGAAGGATTGACAACACAAACAGGGGAGAAAGAAGAAGGGTCTAATGCACCCACGTGAGATGGATAGAGGATAGAGATTCCGGCACTGATCCAAGAAGAAAGTCTGGTGAAAGAGAGACCTCTAGTTCCAGAACTTAGAGACCTCCTTTTTGGATGTTTTGTGTTGTTCTTGAATTGTTGAATTCTTAAGTTGTGTTCTTTATTTTCTTCTTCTCTACCTCTTGTCTTTGATTGTTTTTTTATATGGAAAATTTGGGTTTGATTTTTTTTTATGTTGAAAATATGAGTTTGATTTTTCATCTTAGTGTTTTGGATTATTTTGCATTTTTAGAGTTATGCATTTTTCATATTTTTTTTAAATTTTTAAAAAATGTCACATGGCTATTACATGGCAAGTAAAGTCAAACAAAACAGTCAATTCTAACTAATAGCATAGCAACATTGCTTTAAAAGAAGTTGAGGATACCGGGCGCCTTTAAATGAAAAGTTTTAGGATAAATTTACACATTTATCATTTTTTTAATTTTTAAAAATGCCACATGGCTGTCACATGGCAAATCCAGTCAAGCAAATGATCAACAAATGGTTAACTCTGATGGTAGGGCAACATTGCACCATTTTGGAGAGTTTCAGGGTAATATTGCTTCAAAAAAAGTTCAGGATACGAGACGTCTTTGAAAAAAAAAATTTTATAATAAATTTATACCTTTACCCTATCTTATTTTGTATTGAACTTCATTTGTGATTAATGAAATGTTTTTTTTATTTTTTGTTTTTTGAGGCCAAACAATAGATGCATGTACTTTTAAACTTCACAACAACTTCGGAGCATCAGGACACAGGCTAGCCCTGCACAACTTATTATTCATAACCCAATATCTTTTATTCTTTTTCAGCAACGGAAGATGGACATTTATATATAGTAATAATTGTCATTTACTCATTTACCATTCCATCTTTCTCGTTTAACTTGCTTAACTGTAAAGTTCATTCAAAATCCTAATTACTTTTTTTTTAAGCTTAAATTGGATTGAAGTTAAATTTCTCTCAACCAATAGCGTGTTTGGCTAATTTATTTCAGACATTAGTATTTATTTTCGTTTTTGGATATTTATTACAATTGTGGAATGTTTATCCAAATTGGTTGCAATTAACAAAAATAGTAATTCATGAAATAATAAAAATAATTTTTTAATGTGATAGAAATACTGGTCAAAAAAATGTGATAGAAATAGAAAAAAATATCTTTAAAAAATAAAAATATCTTTGAATAGAATATTTGTTATTGATTATCATCATCCATGACATTGACACTTCTCATATGACAAGTAATTAAGTTTAGGGGAGAATTTCAGTTAAAGACCATCGTAGAGATTTAATTTTAAGTGGGTCTAAAAAAATTTTAAAATTTTATTTAGTCAATGAAAAAAAGTCAAAAGAATTTTGACAGTGAACATATCAGAATATCCTTTGCTTGTTATGCAGAATCACTAGTTGTTAATTTTCTTACTGTATTTGGTAATTTATCAATATCACTTGTAAATTACATTCGTTTGTCAGATAATCAATAACATTAGTTGTTAACTTATGAATTTTACTTGTTAATTTACTAACATTAGTTATAAATTATAAAACCTGTCAGTAATTTACAATTTATATTAGTAAATTATAAGACCTATCAGTAATGTACAATTGATGTTAGTAAATCAATAAGTAAAGTTAGTAATTTAACAATTGATATTATTATTTACGATTGAAAAACTAATGTCAAGTGTTATATAATTATTGATATATCAACTTATGTAATTTGTAATTTATATCCATAAATTAACAAGTAGAGTAAGAAAATTTATAACTAACGATTTTGATTAATAAGTGAAGGATATTTTAATTTTTTTATCATTAAATTTTTTTTGACTTTTTTACTTTAGACTGAAGTAAAATTTTAATTTTTTTTTTAAACCCATGTAAAATTAAGTTTCTATTAAAGCCCTAACTAAAATTCTCCCTGAGTTCTGCGCGAGAGGAAAACCATCCATCATTTCAACCGTCTATCACGCAAGATACGCCAAAATTTCATGCTGCCATACCACTGATTGATCGGTTAATTTCAGTCCAACTTAAGCTTACAAATATAAGTATTTATGATCTTTTCAAATTGTCCCATTCAAACAGCTACACAATAATTTGAAAAAAAGACGTAACAGTGAATTTCACCTATATTGCCGTACGCAAAAGTTCTTGGATTTAACCTTAAGTTGCATGAGGCAGGAGGTACAGAGTATTTTTTGATATATAAGATTAATTAAGGAAGACAAATCTAATCAAATTGGATGAAACTTTGATACAAAAACAAATCTACTATATACCTAATTTTTAAAAGTTTAATATGATAAAGAAAAGAAAGAAAAGAAGAAAAGAAAGAAAAGAAGAAAAGAAGAAGGGGAAAAAAGAAAGAGGAAAGAATAAAAAAAATTTAAAAAAAAATCATTGCAGACTTGAGATCTTTAGGATTCAAAACCAGTACAGGTTTAGATAAAGAGAAAAAAAAATGAAGAAAAATTTAAAAAAATAATTGAAGGAATTTTAGCATATATGAAAAAAGTCCCACATTGATTATTTAAAGAATGTTCTGAAGATATATAAAATTAAAACAAATCACATCGAATTGGTTTAAATTATTTTATTAAAAAATAAACCTAATATATATCTAATTCTCATTCTCATCAAGTGACATGCTTTTCCATATATTTTGGGTCAAATAAAAGAACTGTATGCAGTTGGTGACAAAGGCGGAAAGTAAAACTTCCACGCGTTTTGTTGGTCTCATAGCTTAACGGCCTAGGGGTGTTTACTATCCCGCCCCAACAAATAATCAGGATTGACATTTTGTTTTAGGTCCCTTTTTTTTTTTAAAGTCATTCCATTTCGTTATGAATTGGGATGGGATTGGGACTACATCGTTTGTCTTCTATTATTTTGGTCCCATTAATTCCACCATCGTAATGCTGAAATTGACCCAGGTCATGCCTCAAACTTATAAACAATGCATTTATTTGAATAAAACGAACAGAAACGTCTAGCCCAAAAACCCAAAAAAAAAAAAAAACCATCCAATACATACCCTATATACCTTCATCCATTTACTTTGAAGCTCGTCTCCACCAACCAATCTGATCTGATTGCAAACTGCAATAATGTCAGCCATTTCTCTGGTTCTGCTTTCGTTCCTTTATCATCTGGTCTTCCTCACCGCTCAGCCTCCTAACTTCAGATATTACAGATGTTTCGATATCAAGGGCAACTACACAAATACAAGCACGTACCAAACCAACCTTAATATCCTTCTCTCGGATCTCGCTTCCAACGCTCAAATTGACTATGGCTTCTACAATCGCTCTCGCGGCAAAAACCCAATAGAGTTAGAACAATTGGGTTATGCAGAGGAGATGTTAAGCCAATTGAATGCCAGGGTTGCCTCAAGAATGCCTCGCTTCGTCTCCCACAGGTTTGTCCGAATCAGAAGGAGGCCGTAGGAGGCTATGACGACTGCATGCTACGATACTCCAACCAATCAATATATGGGGTCATGGAATCTAACTTTTGGGTGCCTCTGTGGAACGTGAATAACGCAACAGACCAAGATAAGTTCGATCAAGTGGTTAATGAGTTGTTGGACCGACTGAGAATGAAAGCTGCGAATGGAGATTCACTTCTTAAGTACGCAGCAGCGAATGAATCGGGCCCGAGCTTCCAAACAGTGTACGGGGCAGTTCAGTGCACTCCTGATTTGTCTCAACAAGATTGCTTCGACTGCTTAGTGGAGGCTATCTCGCACATTCCAGATTGTTGTTCGACCAAGAGAGGCGGCAGGGTTATCATGCCCAGCTGCAATATTAGGTATGAGAATTACCGTTTCTTTGTTCCCGTGGCTCACGATTCACCATCATCACCATCACCATCTCCTCGTTATTCTCCTCCAACATCAATTTCTAAAGGTACTAATCTATTGGATTTGGATTTTGTAAATGATCTAAATTTACTCACTTAAGGAATATCACAATTATAATTATTGAATTTTATCAATATTTAAAAATTATTAAGTTATATTTCTGGTCCCTCTATAAAAATTTAAAACAATCTTCACGATCAAAAAGCTCCTCATATATGTTGTCCTTGCAACAAAATTTGAAATTAATACCTTTTGAATATTATATGAAAAAATTTGTTATGGTTGTTTAATTAAATTAATTGGATAGTTGTTATCATGCCATGTGAGACTTATTGAATGAGTGGAGTTATGCTGTTCACTAGATCCAAATCTTCTATTTAATCCTCAAAGTCAAGGAAAAAGTTGTGTCAAAGAATTGTTGCATATAATCCATGAAGACTATTGGCAAACTTTTACTTTCGTGTGCTTTAAACCTGTATTTTGGGGCAAAAAAAACTTTTTATTTTTTGGTCTTAATTTGGGTTTTGGGTTTGGAATGCAATATGATTCGTGATGTTTTACAATGAATTTCACCCAATTACGAGTCCAAGAGAAAGCATGTGTTGGGGGCATTGCATCTAAACCCTCCTTTATGAATGTGAAAATTTTTTATTTGTAAAACATGTTGAAATCAATGCACCAAATTTTAAGTAAACTTTCAGTTTTGGCCTCTCCACATGATCATTTCTGGATTCATCCCTGATTTCACCCGTCGTCTTCACATAACTTACTGCCGTATATTTATTTCCATATTATTTGACAAATATGTATTAATTTTGGTTAAGTTATTCACATGTGAATGGACTATTTGAGTTGACGTAGGAAGTTTGACAAGGAATAAAGTTAAACTTAATGATTAATATATAATAATGAATAATAACTTATAAACTTAAACCTCAAAAATTTTAAATTAAGATATAGTGTCCATTTACTACTCTTACCATTTCAATGCAGAAAAAGAATATTTCAGGGACATCAATTAACTTGAGGAAATGGTTTGGGTTAAGGTATAATTTTATCTTTAAACTTTTCCTCAATGAGCAATTTTACCTTTGAACTATGTTTTTGAGGAGCAAAGAATCCTTTCTATAGGTTGTCTATTGCTCTTTGAAAGAATAGTTAAAGGGTGAAATTGCCTCATTTGTTAGTCACTACTACAAAATAAGTTTACAGGAGCGCTTTTTTTTTTTTTACTTTAGGGAGCGCTTTTGAAGCGCTCTCGTATCGAGCGCTCCGAAATGTATAGGAGCGCTTAAAAAAGCGCTCTTGTATATACGCTATACAGGAGCACATACGGGAGCGCTCTTTACAAAAGCGCTCCCGTATGCAACCATACCGGAGCGCTTTTATAAAGAGCGCTCCCGTATGAACCATATAGGAGCGCTCTCTGGAAGAGCGCTCCCGCATGTTACTTTACAGGAGCGCTCTTCAAATGAGCGCTCCCGTATATTACTTTAATTTTTTTTTAAATCAGATTTTTTGAAATTTCTCCTTTTACGTCTCTTTAACAATGGCAAATCATAATATCAAAAATTAATTTAAAAATAATATCAACATAAAAATTTATATACAAGAAAAGAATTTGAAACTGATACAACAATTTCAATTTCCTAACTAACCTAGTTTAATTTCTAACAAGCCTAACAAATGAAACTATTGTTATTTTTCTAACATTGAAATCTAACTTCCTATCACAAACAGCCAATAATATATTCTGACAACTCTTCAACTAAATCTTCTATTTGCTCCATGGTAAAATGCGAACATCTTACTCCAACAAAATGCTACACAAGATATGAAAGCAATATATAAGTAATTAACATTATATCAACTTAATTTCAAAGCTTTTGACTTACATTTTCAGGAATGATCAACTCTTGTTGTGTGATTACTTCCCTCATAAACTTTATAACATAATATCCACACTCCCAACCTTGTAATTATGTAGGTACCTACATATAAAACAATAAAAGATGTCATTATCAAAATATGGTAGAAATAAATTCTAACTTAATTTAAAATATTTCAGCAATGAAGTTATATATATGAATCATTTCATCAAGACGGTCAATATCATATGTCCCACTATCACGATCAAATGTTGAGTAACTCGCACTATCCCTCCAATCATTTGCATTATTCCTTGTCTCCCCATGCATGGTCCAACAAGTATAAGTTGGATCAATTCCATTACAGATTAAATGATCTTTCAATTCTATTGGCTTTACTCTTTTTCCATAGCAACATTTCAAATAAGGACATATGACTTCAGGGGAGTCTTGATCACAACAAAATGCAAATTAAATGAATTAATCCACACCATCCCAATATTCTCTAGATAGTCGATTAGCCGACATCTACTTATGATCCATATCACTAATATGATTATCAAAATTCAATAAACAAAAGACTTAGATTTCTATAAAAAAAATTCAACAACATCTTCCTTAAAAGAAGAACCTCCCAAATGATGAAACAATTAAATTCCACAACAGAACACATTTAAACTAAAAAAATAAATTCATCCAAATAAAAATTTAGTAGCATAATGCATCTAAATTCTGTCAATCAATTGTAATTTAATTAATAACAATAATCTCCCTTAAAAGTATATTTCATAAATAAAATAAAAATGTTCAAGTAGTTTCCTCAACTTTAATCTAATTATCAACTACAAATACTCCATAATTCTAATATAAATAACTCCAATTCATATATTATCTATAATATTGATTATTAAAAAATATATATGAAATTTATTCTCAAATATATATAAATATATCAATATATTACATTATAAATTAATTATTAAAAAAATACCTTCACAGTGTAGTCTTCATGGCAGTAGTGGAGGTCTTGGCAGCGTTGCTTCCTCGGCTGTACAGCAATGACACACGGCTGCAACGGAGGTCTTCACGGCGTGCTTCCTCCGGTGTATAGCAGCGTCATAGATCTGGAACAGCAATGCAGATCTAGAATAGTGATGCGGGAGATGGCAGTGACGGCGACGGCAGCGCAAAAACAGAGACAGATGGTGTGACATGACACAAAAATGAACGAACAGCGATGAACACTGATCTGGAACAACGAACAGCAGCGGACGACGATCTGGAATAGTGAACAGTGGCGAAGGACGATCTGGAACAGCGAACAGCGGAGGACGACGATCTGGAACAGCGAACAGCGACGGAAGATAGACTGATACAGTGACGATCTGGAACTCGTTGGGAATGCACAACCTCAGCAAATGAGAGAGAGGTTTGAAAGAAACTCATGAATAGGGAAAAGAAAACTGACGGGATGCAGAGATATAAAAGACCACCTCTTCCGGAGCGCTTATTAATGAGCGCTCCGGAAGAGGTGGTCTTCCGGAGCGCTAGTCAAAGAGCGCTCCGGAAGATCCCTCTTTCGGAGCGCTCTTTGACGAGCGCTCTGGAAGATCAACTCTTTCGGAGCGCTCATTAAAAGAGCGCTCCGGAAGATGAACTCTTTCGGAGTGCTCATTCTAAGAGCGCTCCGAAAGATCAAAGAGCGCTCCGAAAGAGTTGATCTTCCGGAGCGCTCGTCAAAGAGCGTTATCTTATTGAGAAGCTCTAACATACAAGAGCGCTTATTTAAAAAAGCGCTCCGGTAAATTCCGCATTCACATTTTAGAGCGCTTTTTAAAGAAGCGCTCCTAAATACCCGCTCCTAAAGATATATTCTGTAGTAGTGAGTACAAGAGTAAAATTGTTTTTGAAAAAAAAAATTAAAGATAAAAATGCATGTTAACCCAAATGATTTTGTTTTAGGAAGAGGGTTTTGAAGAGCCAAGACTGCTGTGGCTGGGTTTGTAATTGAATGTAGCACGCGTAGTCAAAGGTTTTTTTTTTTTTTTTTTTTGCTTTGCCTGACGTAGTCAAAGTTTGACTGCCCCAGTTGATACGGTTCCGTTAGCTCTCTACCCAAAATATTTTAAATTCCAGACTTTAATTTGTGCCTTCTTATGAGGACCAATATTTTTTCCCCTCACTTTCTTGATTTCCTCGTGCAATAAATTTCATGTGCAGTTTCCACCAGGGAAAAAAAAGAAAAAAAAAGTACCTGCAGGCTACTATATATATTTGGCAGAAAATTCTGAAGTTTCAAAAGTTTTATTTAATTTGCAGTGGTTTTCCTCTATTTTGTCAATGAACTAGAAGGATTTTTCCATATATATAGACAAATTATGAAACGCTCAACTTATCATAGATTTTATATTTTATTTCTGATATGGATATCTAAATCAGAAAGAATGTCTGGCTTTCGCAGGGAAGAGTAGCAAATCAAGATCTTTCATTGTCATAGTTGTGCCGCTGATTATTGTTGTAGCCATCTTACTACTCATCCCGTCTTCATTTATTTCCGAAATAGGAAACCCAAAGAAACAAGTCAAAGTAAGTCCAATTAAATATTTCCTCAGCAATTCTTGCAAAGATATAGTACCATTTCAAAAGAGAGAAAATATTTTAATGACTTGTTTCAATTATTCCTTCGCGTAGTCAATGAAGCTGATCAACTTGATGATGAAATTAAAGCTACTAAGTCAATGCAATCAGACTATGACACCATCAGACTTGCAACTGATAATTTTTCAGATGTAAACAAACTTGGGCAAGGTGGATTTGGACCAGTCTACAAGGTAGAATAACAACAATGTGAGGATGAGATTTCATCACTTTGTAGAAAGTCATGCATACTAAGATATGTAGCTCCAACTTAGTTTGTTAATTACAGGGCAAGCTCTATAATGGGGAAGAAGTTGCCGTCAGGAGGTTATCCATGAATTCTGGGCAAGGAGATATAGAATTTTAGAATGAAGTAATGCTGGTGGCCAAGCTTCAGCATCGCAATTTAGTGAGACTACTTGGTTTCTGTTTGGAAAGAAGAGAAAGGCTGCTCGTCTATGAGTTTCTTCCCAATAAAAGTCTTGACTATTTATTATTTGGTAAGTAATACCTACTGCAGCTTAGTTAAATTGTGTTCTGTCTCTCTCACTTGAGTTAAATTTTATGAGCTTTGTGGGCATAAAGTGTGAAGTATATAATTTTATATCTTGTCTGGAAATTCAATTTCAACAACAAAAAGATGATAGTAAAGATCAAACCTGCAGTAATCACTTGTTCATGCATGGTAGCGTGTTGATTTTAATTTCACTGCAACAGCCTCACCATATGAATCTTTAACATTGAGAATGAGATTTTAGATCCAACTCAACGTGCTCAACTGAATTGGGAGATACGTTACAAGATCATAGGAGGCGTTGCTCGTGGTCTTTTATATCTTTATGAAGATTCTCGACTATGAATTATTCATCGTGATCTTAAAGGAAGTAATATTCTTTTAGATGAAGAGTTGAATCCTAAAATATCAAATTTTGGCATGGCAAGATTATTTGTTGTAGATCAAACGCAAAGTAATACTAGTAGAATTGTTGGAACCTAGTAAGTATCACAAGTCTCATTGTCCTATTAAAGAAACAAATTAAACTTCAAGATCATTACACATATAGCAACATTTACTAAAATTTATTCATAATTGGCATGCAGTGGATATATGGCTCCAGAGTATTTAATAAGCGGACAATTCTCAATGAAATCTAATGTTTTTAGTTTTAGCATCCTAGTCTTAGAAATTATAAGTGGGAAGAAAAACAGTGCCACCTTTCATGGAGAGAATTCACATGATGATTTGATAGGCTTTGTAAGTCTCTTCCCTCTTGCTTTCTCTCTCTCTCTCTCTATATATATATATAAATGAAATTAAATTGCATTATTGTGAAATAATAATGAATACTAATGTTGAGGGTATTACTGCAGGCATGATAAAATTGGAGGGAAGGGACAGCCTCAAATATAATAGATCTTGTACTTAGCAGTGGTTCAGGAAATGAAATAATGAGATGCATCCACATTGGTTTACTATGTGTTCAAGAAAATGCAGCTGATAGGCCAACAATGACTTTGGTTTCACTTATGCTGAGCAGCCACTCCTTGTCTTTGCCATTACCCTCGCAACCTCCATTTTTAATGAATAGTAGAAGCTTATTAGAGATGAACTCAAGGGAATATAGTTCATCTGGGGCTACAAGATCAAGTGAAAGAAGAAGCAACTATGTTGAAGCCTCAAAAAATGAAGTCTCAATTACTGAACTTTATTCTCGTTAATATATCCGACCTTGCATGTGACATTCAATGCATCAATTTTAATTTGCAGCTTACCTGCCTCCTAAAGAAAAATTGAAAGCCTACTATTCATATGGAAATAAATAGACTCTCTAGATTTTGATGTAGAATTTTTTTCACATAAACTAGTGAAATATTTAAACTCTCAGTTCACATATCATTTCAAAGGTTCAATTGTGCCAATAGGTTTCTATGCGTAGTTATAGTACGATAGCTGCCAAGTTTCTATTAGCATTTCTACAATTTCCAAGCTACTAAACGATCCGTCTTGGCCAATATCCAAGGAGAAAATGCACAAAATATAAAATAAAATAAAATAATGCATGAGAAATATACATATCTCATTCAAATATCTTTGTTTTATGTTTTTTACCAGTAATATTATGTACATTCATTTTTTTGGTACAGTATATACATTTATTTTGAGCAATATATATACAAGGGTACTTGGCCCATTTGAGTTGGACCAAGAGAGAAAGCCCATGAAATGCCACTAAGAACGTGTATTAGAGTCGCAGATGAAGAATTTTGAGAAGTCGTCCTATCTAAATGCTGTCTTCCCCTCCTAGTCTGAGATATTTTTTCATGAAAGTCTTTTACTTCTTGGTTCACCCCGCAAATCTTTGGTTTCCTCTTGCGTGTAATACTGACCTCCTCTTATCTATTTCCCCTTGTAACTTCTACTTTATTTTCTCCACCTCCATTTATGAGCCATTTCATTAGAATTAAAGAAAACATTAAATCTTATTAATTCTATATTAAAATTTGACAAGTTTTCACTTCTACCTTATAATTAAAACAAAAATTTTATTTTTTTCTATCAATTAATAAGAATATAAAATTAAAGATGAATATAAAAAAAATAATAAACTGTTTTGTAAATAGTATTAAAATTAATTTATTTCTTTGTTCTATAAATAGGAACAGAGAAGTTTCTTCCATTCCTACATCTTATTCGGGTGCTGATGATAGTCCAATTTAGCATGGTAATCTTTCTGGTAGATACAAGATCGAAGATCTCAGCAACAACATTCTAACTTCCATTGGAAGGATTTTTGGAAACTGAAACTTCATAGAAATATATACCTCTTGTTTCCATGGAAGATGCTTTAATGATACTATTTCTTCATGTGACATTCTCTAGGATAATTATTGCTTCAATGTAGAATATTAAGCTACATGTCGTTCCAAGCACGTGGAATTTTCTACTTTCCGCACTAACTTTACCAATTTGATATTTTATTTGACCCAAAATAGAGTCATAAACACTTATCATCTTAACGATAAAAATTAGATCTAATGATTTAAGATGACTTCTCAGTACTCATGAGCACTGAAATTGGTTTCATGATCTTATAAAGTTTGCATTTTTAAGTTTTTCAATATAATGCGTGCACTTTACATGTTTAAATATATATCTTACTTTTGTACTGAACTTGCTTTGTGATTAATGAAATGTTTTTTTCCCCGAGGCCAAACAATAGATGCTTGTACCTCACCTTTAAACTTCACAACATCAACTTCGGAGCATCGGGATAGATGCTGACCCTCCACAACTTATTAATAAATGTCATAACCCAATATCTTTTATTCTTTTTCAGAAATGGAAGATGGGCATTTATTGTAATAAAGTCATTTGCTGCTCCATCTTTCTCTCTTTAGTTCATTCAAAATACTTCCCTCATTTTAAATTATAAAATATTTTTAAATAAAATTTTATATATCAATAAATTTTATTAAATACACTTAACAACCTTATTTTTTTAAATAAAAATATAAATTTTTAAAAATATTCATAATTTAATATATTAAAAAAAGGACATAAATTAATTATAGAGAAAGAGAAAGGGTAATATTAAAATTGAATTGAAATATTTAATGAAACTTTAATTTTACCCAAAGTGTCTTATATTTCGAAACGAAGAAACTTCTTCAAAAGTGTCCTATAATTTAAAACAGAGAAAGTACTAATTGCTTATTTTTAAACTTAAATTGGATTGAAGTTAAATTTCTCTCAATCAATAGTGTGTTTGGCTAATTTATTTCAGATATTTTTATTTAGGCTAAATTTATAAAACCCCTCTCAATTTTGAGATAGTTGTATATAACTCCCTTCACTTTTAAAAGTTTAAAATTAACCCTCTAATCTTTAATTTTATTTTGCAAAATCCCTTATTGTTAATTATGTTATTTTTTATGAGGGTTGAAATGTCATTCAACTAAAAAATATTATTAAATAAAAATATTATATTGTATAACTATTTATAATAAATTTCTTATGTTTTTTGAATAGTTGAGGCATTGATAATAGTCAAAACAAATGTTATTATCACCATATAAAACTTTAAATATTTATTTTTGCGTTAGTTTTTTATATTTTTTTTGGTTATCAATGGTGCATTGTTTTCTAGTATTAAAAGATAAATTAACCTAACATGATAATATTTAAAATTTTAAATATTTTGACCATGCGCATTACATTAATCTAACATGAAAATATAAATATAAATTTATTTTTTAAAACAATAAAATCATGCAACATTAATAACAAAAAAATATGGATAAAACTAATATAAACATAAATATTAAAAATTTTATACAGTGATAATAACATTTTTTTTTGCTATCAATGCCTCAACTATCCAAAAAATTTAAAAAATTTATTATAAATAATTATACAATATAATATTTTTATTTAATAATATTTTTTTTGAATGATATTTTAATCCTTATGAAAAATTACATAATTAATAATAAAAGGTTTTGAAAAATAAAATTAAAAGTTAGGAGGGTTAATTTTAAATTTTTAAAAGTGAGGGGGTTTATATACAATTATTTTAAAATTTAAAAAGTTTTTATATATTTTAACCTTTTATTTATTTTCATTTTTTAAATGTTTATTATAATTTTGGAATGTTTAACCAAATTGATTATAATTAATAAAGATAGTAATTCATGTAATAATAAAAATAATTTTTAATGTGATAGATATAAAAAAATTATCTTTAAAAAAATATAAATATTTTTGAATAAAATATTTATTATTGATTATCATCATCCATGACATTGACAGTTCTCAGATGACAAAGTAATTAAGTTCTGTGCGAGAGGAAAACCATCCATCATTTCAACCGCCTATCACGCAAGATACGCCAAAATTTCATGCTGCCACTGATTGATCAGTTAATTTCAGTCCAAAAGCTTACAAATAAGTAATTACGATCTTTTCAAACTGTCCAATTCATACAGCTACACAACAATTCGAAAAAAGACATAACAGTGAATTTCACCAACTGTTCAATGCTTTTTGTATATAAAATATTTTTAATTACATTATGCGAGATATAAAAATTAATTATTTAATTAAAAATATAATAACATTTTAATTTTGTTTTTAATATTATAAATAAAAAATTTAAAATAAATTAATGAGAATATTTATTTTTTTCTTTTCAATCTAATAATGATATAATTATCCATTCATTAACAAATATATTAATAATCTTTTATATTTAAAAATAAAAAATATTTTAAAATACTATTTATATATAAAAATGGAGGTAATAATATATCTTGTCAATTATGTCCATGGGAAACAATCCTGTCACCGTACGCAAAGGATCTTGGCTTTAACCTTCAGTTGCACGAGGCAGGAGCTACTGAGTATTTCGTGATATATAAGATTAATTAAGGAAGACAAATCTAATCAAATTGGATGAACTTTGACGCAAAAATAAATCTAATATATACCTAATTTTTAAAAGTTTAATATGATAAAGAAAAGAAAGGAAGGAAGAAAACAAGAAGGGGAAAAAAAGAAAGGGGAAAGGATAAAAAAGAAAAAAAATTAAAAAAAAAATCATTGCGGACTTGAGATCTTTAGGATTCAAAATAAGTACAAGTCCAGATAAATTAAAAAGAAAAAAATCAATGAAGAAAATAAAAAAATAATTCAACGAATTTTAGAATATATGAAAAAAGTTCCCACTTAATTATTTAAAGAATGAACTGAAGATGTATAAAATTAAAACAAATCATATCAAATTGGTTTAAATTATTTTAATAAAAATAAACCTAATATACTTCTAATTCTCTCCAAGTGACATACTTTTCCATATATTTTGGGTCAAAGAAAAGAACTGTACATAGTTGATGACAAAGATGGAAGGTAATAAGTTCCACGCGTTTACTTCGTCCCACAGCTTAAGGCCAGGGGTGTTTACTATCCCGCCCCAACAAATACTCGAGATTGAATTTTTGTTCTAGGTCCCATTTCAGTCTCAAAAGTCATTCCAGTCTGTTTTGCAGGTTGCAAAAATGGCTAATTTGATAGAATTTTGACTTCATTCAAAATCTGATTTTTTTTAATGAAAAGGATTGAATCAGACAATTCATAATTTAGTCCGGTCTTAATATAACCCAAAATTAAATAGAATTGGACCGGTTTAATATGATTAAGAGATTGATCCTGGTCTTGTTCAGTATCTTACTTTTTATTTTGTCATCTATGAAAGGCAATTTATTTTAACATAATAAAATTATTCATAATCATATAAAATTATCACAACAACAACAATTATAAATCTACAACAATTTCCAACAACAACAAAAAGTATTTCGATTATAACACAAAAGATTCAAATTAAACAACCTTTAATATGTCTAAAGCCTATTACATCAAATTAATAACAAATTTTATCAATAAGAGAAGAAGACTTTATCAATGCTAAAATTTTATTTAATATTCATGATTTCATAAGTATAAAACAAAAAAAATTATTAATTATTATTATAAATTTATTTAATATAATCATAATTAATTATAATTAATTAATTATGATTATATTAAATAAATTTATAAAATAAAATTGAATCGAGTGATTCAAATGCTTAGTTTTTTATTTAATACAATTCAAAAAAAATTTGATCTTTTTAATTTTAAAAGAATTCAAATCGAATGAAAACAAATCATAGGTTGAATCAGATCTGACAAAATCAAAAATTTTTACACAAACCTGCTGTTATAAATGGGGACGGGATGGGACTACATCGTTTGTCTTTATCATTTCAGTCCCATTAATTCCCCTTCGTAATGCTGAAATTGACCCAGGTCATGCCTCAAACTTAATAATAAACAAGGCATTTATTGGAATAAAACGAATAGAAACGTCTAGCCCAAAAAAAAAAAAAAAACCCATCCAATACATACCCTATATACCTTCCTCCATTTACTTTGAAGCTCGTCTCCACCAACCAGTCTGGTCTGATTGCAAACTGCAATAATGTCAGCCATTTCTCTGGTTCTGCTTTCGTTCCTTTATCATCTGGTCTTCCTCACCGCTCAGCCTCCTAACTTCAAATATTACAGATGTTTCGGTATCAAGGGCAACTACACAAATACAAGCACGTACCAAACCAACCTTAATATCCTTCTCTCGGATCTCGCTTCCAACGCTCAAATTGACTATGGCTTCTACAATCGCTCTCGCGGCAAAAACCCAGATAGAGTTAGAACAATTGGGTTATGCAGAGGAGATGTTAAGCCAATTGAATGCCAGGGTTGCCTCAAGAATGCCTCGCTTCGTCTCCCACAGGTTTGTCCGAATCAGAAGGAGGCCGTAGGAGGCTATGACGACTGCATGCTACGATACTCCAACCAATCAATATATGGGGTCATGGAATCTAACTTTTGGGTGCCTCTGTGGAACGTGAATAACGCAACAGACCAAGATAAGTTCGATCAAGTGGTTAATGAGTTGTTGGACCGACTGAGAATGAAAGCTGCGAATGGAGATTCACTTCTTAAGTACGCAGCAGCGAATGAATCGGGCCCGAGCTTCCAAACAGTGTACGGGGCAGTTCAGTGCACTCCTGATTTGTCTCAGCAAGATTGCGTCGACTGCTTAGTGGAGGCTATCTCGCACATTCCAGATTGTTGTTCGACCAAGAGAGGCGGCAGGGTTATCATGCCCAGCTGCAATATTAGGTATGAGAATTACCGTTTCTTTGTTCCCGTGGCTCAGGATTCACCACCATCACCGTCACCGTCTCCTCGTTATTCTCCTCCAACATTAATATCTAAAGGTACTAATCTTGAATTTGGGCTTTGTGGGTGGTTTAGATTTACTCACTCAATGAGTATCCAGTATCACAATTATAATTATTAAATTTTATCAAAAATTATTAAGATATATTTTTTATTTTTTAAAAAATTTAAAACAATCCTCACGAGATCAAAAAGTCCTCATATATGTTGTCCTTGCAAAAAAATTTGAGATCAATATCTTCTGAATATTATATGACAAAATTTGTTACAGGCATTTGATTAAGTCGATTGGATAGTTGTTATCATACATATAAATACTTATTGAATGAGTGGATTTAGGTTACTCATTAGATTCAAATTTTCTATTTAATCCTCAAAGTCAAAGGAAAGAAGTCCTATCAAAGAATTGTTACATATAATCCATGAAGAATATTGACAAACTTTTACAATCAAGGGCTTCAAACTTCGTTATTGGGGCAAAAATTCTTTTTCTTGGTCTTAATTTGAGTTTAGGCTTTTGGCATGTAATGATATGATTCGTGATGTTTTACGATGCGATTTCACCCACTTACGAATCCAAGAGAGGGCATGTGTAGGGGCCGTTGATCCCTTACTTGAAACCCTCCTTTATAAATAGAAAAAAATTTTATTTGCAAAACATGTTGAAATCAATGCCCTCAATTTTAAATAATTTTACACTTTGGCCTCCCCACCTGATCATTTTTGGCTTCATCCCTAATTTCACCCGTCTTCTTCACATAACTTCTTGCTGTATATTTATTTCCATATTATTTGACAAATATGCATTGATTTTGTTAAGTTATTCAAATGTGAATGGACTACTTAAGTTGACATAGGGAGTCTGGTACAGAATAAAATTAAACTTAATGACTAATATATAATAATGGATAATAACTTATAAACTTGAACTTTAAAATTTTAAATTAAGATATCTTTGTTACTCTTACAATTCCAATGCAGAAAAAGAATATTTCAAGGACATGAATTAACTTGAGGAAATGGTTTTGTTTTAGGAAAATGGTTTTGAAGCCAAGACTACTGTGGCTAGGTCTGTAATTGAATGTAGCAAGCGTAGTAAAAGTTTTTTTTTTTGGCCTGACGTAGTCAAAACTACGTCAGGCCAAAAAAAAAAACTTTGACTAAGTCGGATTCTGTTAGCTCTCTACCCAAAATATTTTAAATTCCAGACTTTAATTTGTGCCTTTTATTAGGACCAATATTTTTTCCTTACTTTCTTGATTTCTTCGTGCAATAAATTTCATGTGCAGTTTCCCTAAGGAAAATAATAATAATAATAATAACGTACCTGCAGGCTACTATATATATTTGGCAGAAAGTTCCAAAGTTTCAGAAGTTTTATTTAATTTGCGGTGGTTTTCCTCTATTTTGTCAAGGAACTAGAAGGATTTTTCCATATATATACACGAATTATGAAACGCTCGACTTATCATAGATTTTGTATTTTATTTTTGATTGGATATCTAAATCAGAAAGAATGTTTGACTTGTCATAGATTTTGTATTTTATTTTTGATTGGATATCTAAATCAGAAAGAATGTTTGGCTTTCGCAGGGAAAAGTAGCAAATCAAAATCTTTCATTGTCATAGTTGTGCCGCCGATTATTGTTGTAGCCATCTTACTGCTCAGCTCCGTCTTCATTTATTTCCGAAACAGGAAACCCAAAGAAACAAGTCAAAGTAAGTCAAATTAAAGATTTCCTCAGCAATTCTTGCGAATATATATATACCATTTCAAACGAGAGAGAATATTTTAATGACTTGTTTTACTTATTCCTTCGCGTAGTCGATGAAGCTGATCAAATTGATGATGAAATTAAACCTACTGAGTCATTGCAATTAGACTTTGACACCATCAGACTTGCAACTGATAATTTTTCAGATGTAAACAAACTTGGGCAAGGTGGATTTGGACCAGTCTACAAGGTAGAATAGTAACAATGTGAGGATGAGATTTTATCACTTCGTAGAAAATCATGCATACCAAGACATGTAGCTTCCAACTTATTTGATAATTTACAGGGCAAGCTCTATAATGGAGAAGAAGTTGCGGTCAAAAGGTTATCAATGAATTCTGGCCAAGGAGATATAGAATTCAAGAATGAAGTAATGTTGGTGGCCAAGCTTCAGCATCGCAATTTAGTGAGACTACTTGGTTTCTGTTTGGAAAGAAGAGAAAGGCTGCTCGTCTATGAATTTCTTCCCAATAAAAGTCTTGACTATTTATTATTTGGTAAGTCATGCCTGCTTTGGCCTACTTAGTTTGTGTTCTATATCTGTCTCACTGGAATTAAAATTCCATTAACTTTTAAAGTGTGAAGTATATATTTTCATACTTTGTCTTGAAATTAATTTTTTTCAATAAAAAAACAGAAGGCAGTAAAGATCAAATCTGCAGCACTCACTTATTCATACATGATAGTATGTTAATTTTTATTTCATTGCAACATCTTCACAATATGAATCTAAACATTGTTTGTGACTGTGAGATTTTAGATCCAGCTCAACGTGCTCAATTGGATTGGGAGATTCGTTACAAGATCATAGTGGGTATTGCTCGTGGTCTTCTATATCTTCATGAGGATTCTCGATTACGAATTATTCATCGAGATATCAAAACAAATAATATTCTTTTAGATGAAGAGTTAAATCCTAAGATATCAGACTTTGGCATGGCAAGATTATTTGTTATAGACCAAACGCAAAGTAATACTAGTAAAATTGTTGGAACCCAGTAAGTATCACAAGTCTCAACTTCTCAGACATTAATTAAAGAAACAAATTTCAAGATCATTAAGATAGAATAACACTTACTCAAGCTTATTTATAATTGGCATGCAGTGGGTACATAGCTCCAGAGTATTTAATTCATGGACAATTCTCCATGAAATCTGATGTCTTTAGCTTTGGTGTCCTAGTCTTAGAAATTATAAGTGGGAAGAAAAACAGTGCCACCTTTCATGGAGAGAATTCAAGTGATGATCTAATAAGCTTTGTAAGTCTCTACCTTTTGCAATGTATAAACATGAAATTGCACTATTGTGAAATAATATTGAATACTCATGTTGATGACGATATATATTCTTGTATTGTAGGCGTGGAAAACTTGGAGGGAAAGGGCAGCTTCAAATATAATAGATCCTGTATTGAGCAATGGTTCAAGAAATGAGATATTGAGATGCATCCACATCGGGTTACTATGTGTTCAAGAAAATGTAGCTGATAGGCCAACAATGGCTTTAGTTTCACTTATGCTGAGCAGCCACTCCCTGTCTCTACCATTACCATCGCAACCTCCATTTTTACCGAAAAGCAAAAGCTTATCAGAGATGAACTCAAGGGAATATAGTTCATCTGGGGCTACAAGATCAAGTGAAAGAAGAAGCAGTAACTCTGCTACAGCTTCAAAAAATGAAGTCTCAATTACTGAGCTTTATCCTCGCTAAATCTGGCCTTGCAGGTGACGTTCAATGTATCGATTCCAATTTGCAGATTACCCTTCCAAATAAACATGATAGCTTACTTTTACCAAAAAAAAAAACAAAAAGCAAAAGAAAAAGAAAGCTTGCTATTTACTTGGAAATAAACAGACTCCAAATATTGATGCTGATTTTTTCCCACATAAACTTGTGAAGTGTTTAATCTGATAATATTTCGAAGGTTCGATTAAGTAAATAGGTTTCTATACATATAGTATGACAGATATCAAGTTTCTCAACATTTCTACAATTTCCGATCTACTGATCCATACTTGTCCAATATCGATCCAAGGAGAAAATGCACAAAAAATTAAAGTAAAATAAAAATATCATTAATATTAATATATATATTCATGAGCTTACCATTTATGCATGACACGTTCAACACGGATGTCATGGTTTTAAGTTAAAAGTAACAAGTAGACTTAGTTCTAGGACTTGTATTATATGCAAAATTAAGACTTATAACTACATTAGATAAAATTAGATTTAATAAATAATACAAAATAAAATGAATGGATTTATAAACTAGAATTTTAATATTTTAAGATATGATATAAGTCATTTTTCATCATAGGCTTTGTTCCTTGTTATGTACATCCTGTTTTCATTGAATTCCTAATTCTCATCATGTTATGTCCATCCTTGTTATGTATATGCTGTCATGATACAATCGCTTTCCAATCCCTTTTTCATACTTGACCGCAAAGCTCCCTCTCAAAAGAACCATGAGGGCAAAACTAAACAGGGAAAAACAATCGTATCCCACAATAGCCCGCATCAGGTTTACAAACTCTTAATACCAACACACACCCTATATATGATGAAATTCCAATTATAGCAGCCATAAATTATCTAAATTGTAATCACTACCATTTTGGGCATCCTTGCATCCAACAATGAGCAAAAATACAATATTTCTGGGATATGCAAAGTCACGACGACGAAAAAAAAAAAAAACAAAACAGAGAGAGAGAGAGCATGTATAGCTTGTAAGTCTCTGACAACATTAGTATGTCCAAGCATGCTATAGTTGCACATTATTGCTGGTAATTACAGAAATAGCGTTGAAGAGAGAGGCTCGGATATAAAACCATGTGCGCGCGCAAAGTTTTTTGGGTTGCCTCAAAAAAGAAAAAAAAAAATATATATATATATATATATAAATAAAGGAGAGGCCACTGCTGCCACGGAGTTTTCATTTAACTTCATTGAAAACATGTCTTTGCTGAGAAGCACTCGTCTTCTGCAATTTATCCAAACCACCACTCGTATCAAATGTTTCATTCCCGTGTTCATCCACAGTAAAAGGAGCAAGCTTAGCCAAAGTAACACCAGAGGAAAATGGATGGCCTGGATTACTACAAAGAACACTGGGTTACCTAAAAGAAAGTATGCAAGAAAAATGATAGACCCTCTCATCTAAAATCAGAATTAAAACAAGTTGAACCCCATAAGTACAGTTATTCACTCAACAAAAGAATTCAAGTGTAATTATCAACTAACTGACTGCGTCTTCATATCTGCTACGGACATTGCTAAATTTCCAATAATAGTAACAATTATAATTATCAATTATGAAGGTGCCCAGTTCTATGTTTCGTGGAATTAATTCTTTAGCTGCGAATATGCTAAAGAGACCGTACACAAGCACCATACGAACATACAGGAGATTTCCACTTTTCTTATAACATTAATAGAAGGCCCTTTTTTGGATATTCTGTTTGATCCACTAGCTACTTCATACCTTAATGATCACCACAGGGTTATGGTACACTGCTATTGGAGGAGGCAAAACAAATTGCTCGCAGGGAACTTAGATCAACAAAAATTGCTGTGATTTTGGGGGTCGGCACTCGCCGTTATTACAGGAAACATGGGCATGAGCTTGAAGGGCCCTACATGGTGAAATATCTATATTGATAATTACTTCTGATGGAATTTTGCTAAATGTTTTCTGTGTAGATATAATACCAGCGTAATATGAACGATGTTGTATATCTTGAGTAGTCACAAGTTTGTTAAAATATCCTTCATTCACCTCCCTATATATTATTTTTTTCCTACAAGAATCAAAGTTCATACTTCAGAGTAATTGACTAACTTATGGATAATTATTATGCGAATAAAAAAATTTCAATTTACGGACCAGTTTCTACTCAAGCTTACGAAATCCAAGTATTTTCATACCCTTATTAAGGACTTTAGGATTTGTTGCACTTCTTTAAGCCTATATCCATGTAACGTATGCTGTGCCTGTGTTTTTCTATAAAAGCCAACATTCTATATACCTCTAATAATTTTCTTTTTTCTCCAAAATATCTACCTCGCAGCTGCAACCATCTCTTTGGTAGAAAGTTAAATCAATGTGTATACAGACATTAAATAGGCACCTAATCATTTTTACATCAGAACATTCTCTTGAAAGTGTCAAAAGAGCCCTGATCCCACGTTAAGTTAGTATTGCTTTAAAATCTCCTGTGAAAAATAAGTACTGTGTTAAAATCACAAGGCATGAGACAAACATTCATTCACTTGCAAAGAGCTAAAAAAATGTCAATAGAAGGACTTTTGCAGAAAAAGGATAACCATCGTAACAACTTGAAAAAAGATGAAAAATCACTACAAGGGAAAAAAAAAAAACAAAAGAAAAGCAGCCTTACAACGACAGAACATATATATATTACAACAAAAGCTTGATGAATCAAAAGGTTATATTCTCCAGCATAATGATGATCAAATAGGATCTTTCACTAGGTGTTCGCTCCATTCAGGTGAGAGGCAGTATCACTTTTGTAATGACCCAAACAAAAATAAAATAAATAAAATAATAATATTAAAACTGATGATGAAGCATTTTCATTTTGTACTTTTTATATTTTGGACTATGCACAACAAGGTGAATTTGTGCCTTAAGGGAAGTTGCTGGCATAACCAAAAAAATAAAAAAATAAATAAAAAAATAAAATATTTTTATTGTATTTTAATTAAATTTGGAGTGTGTATTACAAGAAGAAATTGTGGTTTAGAGAAAATTTTTCCCTAACTCATGCTAGGCCCGAGATGCAAAGAGTGGGAAGAGTGAAGTATTTCTTTATTTTGTTGCAGACCTTGTAAAATTTCCTTTTCATCCTTGAAGGCAATAAGATATTTTCTCTTTCCCTGAGCCTTTTGTTTGAGAGTTGTAGACGGTAAACTCACCAACCTCCCTCGCCTTCGTCTTTTCCCCTCTCTCTCTGCTTTCAACCATCTCCGGCGTGGGTGTTTGTGCCGGAGCTCCGTCCGCCGCTGCTAGAGGTCGGAATCGTAAGTTTTCTTCACCTACCGTTGCTTAGCCGTTCGTATGCGTCACCTGTCCTTCACCTTCTCCTCATCATGATTCGCGTAGACAGCATCTTCTTCTTTCTCCCTCCAATAACATTGTTGATCTTAGGTGAGAATCTTCGAGTCCTTTACTTCCTTGCTGGATCTCATTGTGTGTGTGTGTGAATGGATTATTGTGAAATTAATCCTCCTTCTTTATTCCAGTGCGCTGCGTGAATGCGAGAGTGATTGAGGTCTAAGAAAACTAAATTTAAGTCTAAAGAACACGTTTTTGATGTTGATTATTTGGTTACTAAAGGAGGAAGAGGATGGATCTAGAGTTAATTCCTTTGAACTTGAATGTATTTTAATTGAAGGAATGAAATTTAATAAGATTGCTCAATTCAAAAAGTTATAATGAAAATTGTTGGGATGAGATTTGAAGAGATGACCTTAGAACTAAAATTTGCAGATTTATGCTTGCCAGTTGTTTCATAAAATGTTTGTTAGGAGACCTTTTGTTTGATTCTGTATTTTTTTTTTGGGAAATCGTGTTGAATCTTATGAGAGAATCATATCTAAATGGAGTAAGTATTTATGGCTAAAATAATTTAGAGAAACCATGGGATATAAAGTTTTGTGAATTAGGGGACTTTGAATTATTTATTTTGGTTTTGATTATATTAATGTTGGAATGAAATTTACCATTATTAGATTTTCACAATAATGATGGTCTGGGAGATTGGCTCGTTACATTACATGCATAAATGACAAGAGGTACATGGATTGATGACAATCCAAGCTTAGTAGTCATATACGTCTCAAAAGCCTTTCTCCAATTCCACTTAGCTGACAGTGTTGTGTTCTGTTTACTTGGTAACATTGATAATTGCTTTTTACTTATCACAAAATTGTCCCTAAGGGATAATAACCCTGCCAATATGACCACCTACTCAATTATATTTCCTCATATACCTTACCATTGGGACGAATCAATCATTTGCCATCAAGTATTTTATATATAAATATATATTTGTTTTTCTTTGGTTGTTCCCCAATTTGTTGTTATGATCTATTTTTCAATTTGTTTTTTTTTTTCATTATCGCTGTTTATTATTTGCAGATTAATCATTACTCAAAGGACATTAGTAACTTCCGGCTGATCATTATTTTGTTGCAGCATTTAGAAAATCCTTACTGTCCACACATGGATTGTAGCCTCATATACACGCGTGTGTGTGTGTGTAGAAGATTTAGACAAAGATCAACTTTATCTCCGAACAAGATAGTCATGAATATTAAGTTTCCACTTCTCACCGGCTATCCAATTTTTACTTATGAAAAAAATCTATTCCAGTATAACTGTCAAATTTTTCGTTAGTTCATTTTCTGATGTAAAATTCTACTGATTAAAGAGTAAATAGTTCATGGCTTCATGCAAAACCAGGTAACATGTGAACTGTAAAGACAAATCTGCCGTCTTGTTTACCACTTTCATGCGTCATAGCCTTCCACTTATGCATGCTCATGCTAAGCATATAGAAATTGGTGCCCACTTTGTTCATGATTGTGATCTTGCTAAAACTATCACCATTCATTGTGTTCCTTAGGAAGATCAACTGGCTGATAGTTTGACTAAATATTTGGTCTCTTCTTGATTTCTCTGGTTGCTAATTGAATTACCCCCTCGTTTGAGGGGAATGTTAATATTGAACGTTATCAAGGTGGAACCTTGTAAGTGTGTATGCGTGTGTACATTAAATCTCAACAACTAAACAAAATATGACAAATATTACAACAAGGGGTAACAACATTCATTTTTAATTAAGCTTGTTTTTATATTGACATGCAGTGGATTTATAACTTCAAAGTATGCAATGCATAGACAATTCTCAATAAAATCAGATGTCTTTAGTTTTGGTGTGCTAATCTTAGAGATTATAAGTGGGAAGAAAAACAATAACATCCATGGTCTGCTAGACTTTGTTAGTATTTGCTCTTTTGAAATATATAAATTGGAAAATTGTGAACCTGAATTAACTTAGTATTTTTTGATGATCGCATATTCTTGCAGGCATGGCAAAACTGGAGGGAAGGGAGTGGTTCAAATACAGTTGATCCTCAGTTAAAGAATGGTTCAAGAAATGAGATAATGAGATGCATTCACGTTGGATTGCAATGCATGTTCAGGAAAATGTGGCTAATAGGCCAACCATGGCTTCAGTTGCAGTAATTCTGAGCAGCCACTCTGTCTGTACCACTCCCATCGAAACCTCCATTAAGCTTAACAAATAAAGGAGGAAGCAACTCTGTTCAAGCGTCAAGAAATGAGGTCTCAATTACAGAGCTATATCCTCGCTAAATCCATCCTTTGAAGGTGACTTTCAATGCAACAGTTTTAATCTACAGATTACTCTACCAAAGAAGAACGAATGAGCTTGCAGTTCACTTAGGAAAAAAACAAATAAAAGTAGTCATTTTTGTTGTTGATATTTAGCATGATTTCAGTTTGCGTGTAAGCTTATATATTGGGCATGGGTTTGTGCAAGCATACTGTCAAGCATAGTTGTTAAATTCACGAGTCATTTTGACTTTATAAAATTGCGTCAATTCACTTATAAATTTAAATTAAATATAAATTTGATTAAACTCACGAGTTTACCTTTGAGTTTATCATTTTTATGTTTTTAATTTATAAAATTATGTCCACTCATTTACATACTCAGACTAGATGCAAGCATGTTAAAGTTGTTAAATTTGTTAATTTTTTTTTAAATTGAGCAAGTTAAGTGTATATTATGAAAAAATTTAATTCATAAAATTTATAGAATCTAGTTCAAAGAAAAAGAAATTTAAAAAGCAAAAACTAATATTAATAAAAAAAGCCAAAAATAAGTTTTCTTATTTTAAAATTTATATGTTTGTATGATAATTTATCAATATAGATGTGTTTCATTTTAATAATTTATATTTTAAATATATTTAAATCAAATTATGGTTACATTTTGTATTTTAATTATTTAATAATAATTTTTTATGATCATTTATTAATAGAGATAAATTATTATGAGTTTACTATTTAAGTTTGCGATTTGAGTTTATATTTTTGTCATGAGTTTATTTAAATTTACAAGTTTAACAATCTTGCCGTCAAGATATGAGGTTGTCTTAATTATTAAGCTTTATATGTCCTCGTTAAATTTAGCTTGGGATGTGATGTCACAAACATTATTCAACAACAAGAAGCTTTTATCCCACTAGGTTGGGGTTGGCTATATGAATTGCAAGACGTCATTATGTTCTATCATTTGTCAAGCTTTTAAGAATATTATTAATTAAGAGATTGCATTCAACAACTTTCAAGAGTGTTCTCTTAAATCTTTCTCTACCCCTCATAACAGGGCTCAAAGTTATGTGTTCCACTCTTCTCATTGGTGTCTCTCGCGATCTTTTTTGTACATGCCCAAACTATCTCAAACGGTTTTCTACCATTTTTTCTCAATAGGTGCTACCTTCACTTTTTTGCGTATGTGCTCATTTCAAATTTTATCTTTATGTGTTTGTCCGCACATTCATCGTAACATTCTCATCTCTGCTATTCCAACTTTATGTTTTTGCTGTCCCGTTAGAGCCTAGCATTCACCACTATATAACATAGCCGGTCTGATAGTAGTATGATAAAACTTTTCTTTAAGTTTATTAGGCACCCTAGGGTCGCAAATAACTCCTTTAACTTTTCTCCAATTAAACCACCCAGCTTGAATCTTATGTGAAATATCTCCACTGATTTCGCCATCATTTTAAATAATGGCTTCCAAATATCTAAACTTTTTCACTTGAAGTATAATTTGATCTTCCAATTTTACTTTCAAATTACTGTCGACTAGTCTCTTACCAAATTTACAATATAAATATTCCGTCTTACTCCTACTCAGACGGAAATCTTTCAACTCCAATGTCCACCTCCATAACTCAAGTTTACAATTAATCTCTTCTCTTATCTCTGCTATAAGAACTATATCATCCGCGAAGAGCATACATTTGAGAATTTTTCCTTGAATATGTTCCATCAAAACATTTAGGATCAAGTTAAATAGATAAGGACTTAAAGATAATCCCTGATGTAGTTCAATTTTTATAGGAAAGTCCTTTGTTTAACTACTAGATATTCTTATACTAGTTTTTACCCCCTCATACATATCTTGTATGACTTTAATATAAGCAATCCGTACTTCCTTCTTTTTCAAGGCTTTCTAAAGTACTTCTCTTGGTATACGGTCATAAGTTTTTTCCAAATCAATAAAAATCATGTTTAAATCTTTATCTTTACAACGATACTTTTCCATTAATCCCTTAGCAGATAAATCACCTCTGTAGTCGATCTACCTGGCATAAAACCAAATTGATTCTCAGAAATACTTGTCTCCAATCTTAACCTATGCTCAATACTTTCTCCCACAATTTCATTTTATGGCTCATGAGTTTAATCTCTCTATAATTAGTATAATTCTAAATATCCCCTTTATTTTTATAAATAAGAATTAATGTACTTCTCCTCCACTCGTCAAGCATTTTCGTAGACCGTAAAATTACATTAAATAACTTAGTTAACCATCTCACTCCTTCTTCACCTAAATATTTCCACACTTCAATAGATATACAATCAGATCAGTTGGCTCTACCATTTGCCATTTTCTTAAGAGCTTCTTTTACCTCCTTATCACATATTATTCGATAGAATGACAAATTTTATTCTCTTCATGGGTTATTAAATCCTCCAAGTTACTAGATGAACCCTCTTCGTCATTGAAAAGTTTAGAAAAGTAAGTCTCCCATCTATTTTTAATTTCATCATCTGTAACTAAAATTCTTCTTCTTCATCCTTTATACACCTTACCTGTTCTAGATCTCTTGATTTTCTTTCTCTACTCTTAGCAATCTTATAAATGTTTTGTTCTCCTTTCTTCGTCTCAAGACTCTTATAAAATTCTTCAAAAGCTTTAGAACGAGATTACTCACAGCTCTCTTAGTTTCCTTCTTAGCCATGTGGTACCTCTCTCAATTTTTCTCATTATTACACAAATGTATGGCTTTAAAATAGTTCTTCTATGTTTGATTTTGTCCTACACATTATTATTCCACCACCAAGATCCCTTATTTGTCAAACCAGAACCTTTTTGATTCCCTCAAAACTACTTTTGCAACCTCCCTTATCTTTTTAGCCATATCCTCCCAAATGATGTTAGCACTTTCCTGAGATTCTCAAATTCCTTTGTCTAAAAGATTCCACTTGAAAATATCTTGCTTCTCACCTTTTAATTGCCACCACTTAATCCTTGGTGCTACTACTTGTCGACGTTTTTAAATTTTACTCATAATACACACATCAAGGACAAGGACCCTATGTTATGTCGTTACAGCATCCCCAGGAATCACTTTGTAATTTTTATAGAGTCTTCTATTTGTGTTCCTAACCAAAAGAAAATCAATCTGTAACCTTAAGGCTCCACTTTTGTAAGTGATGAGATGCTCATATCTTTTCTTGAAACAAGTGTTGGCAATTTTAAAATCATGCGCTAACAAGAAATCAAAAAGAGTTTGTCCTTTATTGTTTAGCTCTCCAAAACCAAAACCACCATGCACCCTCGCATACTGATCAGCCTCCCTCCTGACATGTCCATTAAGATCTCCTTTAATAAAAATCTTTTCACTTTGTGGTATGTGTTGAATCAACTCCTTTAGATCCTCCTAAAATAATTCTTAAGACTGGCTTCTGTCCTAACTTGAAGAGCATAAGCGCTAACAATATTAATAGTCTCACGTCCAACTACCATTTTTAAGGAAATAATTCTGTCTCCAATTCTGCTAACTTCTACAATGTTCTTCTTTCACTCCTTATCAATAATGATGCCTACTTCATTTCATGTGCTTACTTTTTTTGTATACTAAAGTTTGAAATCTTGAATATCCTTAGCTTCTTCTCCATGCCATTTTATTTCTTGCAGGCATAGGATGTTGATTTTCCTTTGAATCATAACCCCTACAATCTCTACAGATTTACAATTCAATGTTCTAACATTTCAAGTATCAAATCTAATCTTGCTCTCATAGACTAACCTCTTTAGTCACACATGTCCAGAATGACGCGGTAGTCCTTACTCATTTAACACTACATCCGGGCTCCGATGCAGTGGCTTTAACTCACTTATCACTGTACTCGAGCCATGCAGTGTGTTACTTACGAGCAATGACCTAGCATTAACATTATAACATCTATTGTCCATGTTCATAATAGATTCAACAAAATTTTACATTGGCTGTTGAAGACCTAATGCAACCCTCCTCTATTACCCAGGCTTGGGACTGGCTATAAATATAGGTGGAGTTTAAATATTTTTAATCTACAAATCACTCTACCGAAAAAAAGAAAGAAAGCAATCAAGTTTACAGTTTACCTAGAAATAAGAAGACTAACCATATTAAATCTATTAAATATCATTAAATGAGATTCAATTATAATTAATTTATTATTTTCAATTGGTTATAACTTTCTATTCGGTTTAGATTGATGGATCATATTCATTATAATTATTACAAGATTGATTTGGTATTTATTAGCATATTTCATTCTGTTCTACATATAATCCCACATATGGTGAATAAATAACACTATTACAAAATAAGTTTACAGAAGCACTTTTTTTGACCTTAAAGAGCGCTTCAAAAGCGCTCCCGTATCGAGTGCTTCGAAATGTACAGGAGCACTTTTCTTAAGTGCTCCTATATGTACGTTATACAGAAGCGCTTTTCGAAAAGCGCTCCTATAAGAGAGCTCTCGTATATAAGGGCACACATCACACACGGGAGCGCTCTCTACAAGAGCGCTCCCGTATGCCACCATATTGGAGCGCTTTTTATAAGATCGCTCCTGTATGCTTCCACCATACCGGAGCGCTCTATAGAAGAGCACTCCTGTATATGGGAGACCGCTCTTAATCAGAGCGCTCCCGTATGTTACTTTATAGGAGCGCTCTTCAAATGAGCACTCCCGTATATTACTTTTATTTTTTTAAATCATATTTTTTGAAATTTCTCCTTTTACGTCTATTTAACAATGGCAAATCATAATATCAAAAATTAATTTAAAAATAATATCAACATAAAAATTTATATACAAGAAAAGAATTTGAAACTGATACAACAATTTCAATTTCCTAACTAACCTAGTTTAATTTCTAACAAGCCTAACAAATGAAACTATTGTTAATTTTCTAATATTGAAATCTAACTTCCTATTACAAACAGTCAATAATATATTCTGACCATTCTTCAACTAAATCTTTTATTTGCTCAATAGTAAAATGCAAATATCTTGCTCTAACAAAATACTACACAAGATATGAAAGCAATATATAAGTAATTAACATTATATTAACTTAATTTCAAAGCTTTTGACTTACATTTTCAGGAATGATCAACTCTTGTTGTGTGATTACTTCCCTCATAAACTTAATAACATAGTATCCACACTCCCAACCTTGTAATTGTGTAGGTACCTATAAAACAATAAAAGATGTCATTATCAAAATATGATAGAAATAAATTCTAACTTAATTTAAAATACTTCAGCGATGAAATTATATATATGATATAAGTATTTGCTGTCGAAAATCCGGTAGAGCACCCCTATAACTTGGAAGTTCCAAAATTTTTCAAAAATTTTACATCAATCTAGGACAACATATTCAGAATAATAAACATAAAATATCAATCAAACAATCATTTAGATACGTACCAACTTGTTTTATTAAGAAAATAATACAAACCTTTATTCTTTTTCATGAATAAAACTCAACAAGATCAGGTCTTTCAGTGTTTGGGGGGAGACATTCACCACCTCGATAACGTGCTACAGCCCTATTATATAATGGTTAAGCATACCAAGTAAAAACTAATTGTTATAATAAAAATATATAAAGAATATAGAACTAAAAACTTACTGATTAAATAATATCCTCATAGATTTATAGTTCTTAAAGTCACTATCTCTTAATGAATTAAGATAATAAATCACAGGAACGAATGGATTGATACAAACAAGCACCCAATGTTGCTTGAAAAAATAAAATATTTCATTAACTAAAATATCAACTAAAGTTAAAAATAAACAATAATAACAATTTACCCTGAATTGTAAGGAGCTAAAAATAACATGTTTCTTTTGCCTTTGGCTTTGAATGCATTAGTAATCTTTTGAGAATGGCACTCAACACTGTAGGTACTAGTATTGTGCAGGCTAATAAATGAAAATTTTATTATCAATGAGCCCGACACCACAAAAGTATGATATAAGTACTTAAAATGAAAACAAATAGAATCATTTACAACTAAAATTAAATAATACCATAATAAATAATAAAATTGAGAAAGTACCAAATGTATAAACTAATTTGTGTAGTTTGTAGCCAATCCTTGGTCAGAATCTCGTTAATATTTTCAGCTGCTATTTTTTTGCTAATCATTTCACCATAAATCTCCTTTTCAAATTCTACTTCACGAATCTTATTTTTAAATGTTGTCTACATAATCATTTCAAGTGCATTTTGATAAGGATATTTCAACTGAGTAGATTTTGTGTTGGTCTTCCCTGCCTTAGTCATAAAGGTAGATCCTTTCAATGGCTTTCCTTTTGCTTTGATTGGCTTCTTCACAACTTCTTTAAATTTTGAGGACAACAAGATGTAAAATGGATTGGTGAGGCCGTAAGAAAACATGAATGATTTTAAAGAACCATCAATTATTATACCTGTAACTTAATGAGCTTTGTAGGCCAAGCCACATAAGTTCTAACGACATTAAAAATCATGAATATATCCTCATCTTCTATTTGCACTAGCAACTCAGCATCATTTTCTATTGGAATAGTTATAGTCACCTTTAAGTGATCAGCAGGCAACGGTCTGGAGTGTATAGTAACACTATTGTCATTATACATAGATTCGAGTGTCACAACACGATAATGTGGTGATTCTAACCATAATTGACATTGAGACTTGCCCTAAAAATTAAAAATTAATATTTTAAAAAAATGTGAAACATAATTTGTGAATAAAAGAATATAATAGAAACAAAAATTATAACATTAAGAAAGTCTTCTTTAGTATGGAATGAGCAACTATCTTTATCACTATGGCTACCTTGTGGCACATTTACAACTCTAATCATTTGCTCAAATCTCTTTTCCATTTGAGCTTGAATTTTTTTTTTCCATTCTCGTATCCATTTCTGCCATCCTTGCATTAAAATCATCTTCAGTAAAAATTTTGAATCGATGTCTAAAGTAGGTGCCTTGAGAAATGCCAAATCTGACTCCTCTAACACGATCAGAGACCTCTGGAGCTCCCAATACCCTACCAAAGACATCCACATGTTCACCCACATCATCTTGTGATATTGATTGTGATAATGCTTCCTGTTGAACAAATTGTAAACTAATTATTAAGTAAATAATGCAAATAAAGTAATACACTAAAATATTAATACTCACACAATCCTCCTAGACTTTTCGAGTATATTCATCAGGTAATTTGCCTTCTTTATCTTCTTGAGCAATCTTCCAAACAAGAGCTCGAGAAATTGAAGAATTAGGTCTAACTTCTTTCCTCTATTTAAAGAAGATATTAGAATAATTAAAAAAATATTTCCTTATATATATAAGTAATATCAACAGACGATATTAATTGAAACTTATCAAACCATGCTCAATATCTGGATAGCTCTTTCTTCCTGCTCTATATTAAAAAGGAGTACTTATGACTCTAGAGCGATTGACCTGGCTGATCTGTTGAAATTCAGGCTGCTAGTGTATTTTAATAAATTCATCCCAATGTTCTTACTGGATCTCTGGATATATTTTAGGAGGATGAGGATTGAATTCTTCATTAACATCTTTTAGATGATATGTTGTGAGAGTAGCTCGAAACTTTCTATGAGCATATGATGCTTTTCTCATAATATAATGCCTATGACTCTCATTCAGGCAAAAGATATACACAGATCTTCCTATATATTATTTTTTTTCTTCTTCAAGCTGTGGGTCATTTTTCTTTCTCCAGTCTGCAATGCAATAGGGAACATAATGATGAGCTAAGAACCCTATATAACTGACCAACTGAGAAAACTTAACTAATTTGCCCCTATCATTCCAATTTACTAGTAATTCACGACCAGCTGTTCGAGCCCATATCACTACTTTCATAACAGTTTTACCCTGTTTAACCTCCTTGAATGCTTTTTCTTCAATAGGTGGAGCATCAACACTCTTCTCAGGTAGGGGTAGCCATATACTTGAAAGAAAAAAAAGTAAATTTTTAGAAAAAAATTTAACAACTAAAAATAAATTTTTAACAACTAAAAGGAAATTTAAATAAAGAACTTACAAGTGTTAAAATTTATTTTTTCTTTTGTGTGTTCTACATATTCTTCATCAATCTAAATCCTTTCCACATGATCTTCTCTAATATAGAAGGCATTATCCCTAATTGAAACATCAAATGTTCGTGATATTCCCATAAAAGGGTCATCCTCAACATTGAAATCTTCATCTTCTTCATTGCCTACTATTTAATTGTTAAAAGAAAAATTGACCAATTTTTATGTGTTGGATCTGACACATAAAACACTTGTCGAGCTTGTGATGCCAAAATGAATGGTTCATCTTTATGAGCTACCTAATTAAGATCTACTTAAATAAAACCTAACTCGTCAATTTGAAAGCCATTTTTATTGTCAACCTACGTGCAACAAAAAACAAGTTTGCGAAACTTGAAATAATCCAATTCCCAAATGTGCTCTATAATCCCAAAATATGACATTATCACATAGATTGGGTTCTTGTCTTTAAAAATAGAGACATGTATTGATTGAGCTTTAAGCGTTACACCACTATTTTGCATAGTGCTCCGAGCATCTTGGCTTTTCGTATAAAATGTAAAGTCATTAATTACATAACCTGTATAAGAAAATACTTCAAATCCAGGACCCCTAGTCAAAAACCTCAATCTTTCTGATGGGTGACACTCCTTAGAGATGCGAGCTCTAAACTAATATATAAAATTTCAGTTGTGATATGTTGCTAGCCAAGTTTCATTTTTACCTTTATTCTAACTCTTAACTATTGCCTTGTGTTCATTGATATATGGTTGAACTTTCTTAGTGTTTTGTAAAACATACAAGTGAACTTGCTCCCATTGTGTCTTGTCTATGCTAATGAGTTTCTTCCCAATGATTCCACCCTATTCATCTGTGGTGTCTTTTGTGTACTTTGGCAACCCAATGGCATCCACATTGGAGAGATATCCAGTGCATAATTTCACTGCTTCTTCCATGATATACCTCTTAACAATATACCCCTCTAGCCAACTTCAATTTTTTACATGTCCTTTTAATACTTTCAAGTAACGCTCTACTAGGTACATCCATCTCAAATAAGCGGGGCCACATAACTTTATCTCTCTAACTAAGTGAAATGATAAATGAACCATGATGTCAAAGAACGAAGGCGAAAAATACATTTCAAGCTTGCTTAAAATCTTAGCTATTTCATGTTCTAGCTTTGGTAATTTTTTCGGGTTAATCATCTTGCTACAAATTTCCTTGAAGAAGAAACAAAATCTACTAATCGTAGCTCACACCTTCTTCGGCAAAATAGATCGTATACCTACTGCCAATAAATTTTTCATGATGTTATGACAATTATGAGTCTTGAGACCTACTAGTTTGAGATCTTTCATGGATACGAGGCTACTTACATTTGAAGAATATCCTTCTGACACTTTTACTTCGTGCAAGAATTCACAAAAAGATAATTTTTCCTTTTTAGACAAGGTGTGCTGGAGGTAAAAAAGTACGTTTTCCCTTTCTCTTTAGTGCCAACTCTTCTCTTAACCCCATGCTAATCAAATCCATCCTTGCATAATATCGTCTTTACTCTTTCGTAAAATATGGAGTAACGTGCCAACAAGACTGTTGCAGACATTCTTTTCGATGTGCATTGCATCCAGGAAATGCCTAACATCCAGGGTCTTCCAGTATGGTAGCTTAAAGAATATGGACTTTTTTCTAACCATTTTTAACAATCTTACTTGCAAATGGTTTTCCAAATTCAATATTTAAATCTTTGACCTTTTCAAAGAGTTGCTTACCAATTAATGGCATGGGAACTCTACCCTTCTCCAGGTAGCCATTGAAGGCCTTTTTCAGTCGTTAGTAATGATGTGTTTGCAGCAAAAATCGTCGATGACCAATAAAAACATTCTTTCGACAATGTTCTAATTGCACTGAACAAGTGTGCTCCTCACATACTGAACATGCATCTCGTCCTTTGATACTATATCCTGATAAATTGCCATAGGCAGGAAAGTCATTTATGATGCCAAACAATATTGCTCGCAGGATGAAATGTTCTTTTCTATACCCATAATAAACTTCCATACCTGTCTCCCATAAAATCTTCAGATTTTCAATAAAAGGAGCTAAGTACATATCTATATCATTTCCTGGTTGTCGAGGCCCAGAAATCAACAATGACAGCATCATAAATTTGCGCTTCATACACAATGCTAGAGCAAGGTTGTAGATCATCAAAATTACTGGCCATGTACTATGAGTACTACTTCGCATGCCATATGGGTTCATTCCGTCAGTGGCTAGTACAAGGCGTAAGTTCCTATCTTCAACCCCAAACTCAGGGTACATAAGATCAACTTTTTCCATTGAGGAGAATCTGCAGGATGCCATAACTTGCCATCCTTAATTCTCTCGTCAGCATGCCATGTTAAGTGTTTAGAATCTTCTGCAATATTATATAAGCGTTTAAATCTTGGTATGATTGAAAAATACTACAATGCCTTTGCTGGGCTACATCCATTTCTCTTGTGCCTGTGATGCATCACATTTTAGACACTTATCTAAGGTTGAATACTCTTTCTGAAAGAGGACACAATCATTTGGACATGCATGTATCTTCTTGCAGCTCATCCTAATAGAACAAAGCACTTTTTTAGCTTCGTAAGTGTTAGGTGAAAGCTCGTTGTACTCAGGTGACATTTTATATAAGAGTTCAAGCAAATCCATGAAACTCTTATCGCTCCATCCATTCGCTGCTTTTAGGTTGTATAGTTTCAAAATAACTGATAATTTTGTGAATTTTTTTATAACTGGGGTATAATGGTTTATCAGCATCACTCTTCAACCTCTCAAACATCTTAGAACAGTCCCTAAGATCCTCTTCAATCATATCAATCATTTCATCAAGATGGTCAACATCATATGTCCTATTATCACGATCAAATGTTGAGTAGCTGTTGCTCACCGCAAGTGCACGGGTCGTAGCAAGTAATATAAAATGAGTAGAGTATCGTTCTCTCGAGGATTTGTTTAGAAAACTATAATCAAGCAAAAGACTAAGCAAATTTGATCAAGTTGAGCGTCACAAAGTTAGGTGAAAATGATTTTTCAAATGAAACTAACACTAGAAAATAAAGAAAAGTGAGTGATTCACAAACTTCTAACACAATTTAGGACCTAGAATTATTTATGCCCCTTTGCATTTCATAACACCAAAATCATCTCCTCTCATAAATGCTTTTAATGAAAATAAGTGCTAACCTAGGGTTCTAAAAATACTTGGACAAGCTCTCTCAAGTCATGAACAAGTGTTTAGTTAAATTGATTGCACAATCTCTTGTTACAATTAATAAAACTCAATTTCAAACACCAACCCTAATGTGGCTATGTAAGGCTAGCAAGTATATCTCTATCTTACTAGCAAAACCATCCATTCAACATGCAAATATCAAGTTCTTACACAATTTTACTCAAGTTCTACACTCAACCTAGCCCTCTCAAGCATCAATTAAGTGAACCCAACATCTAAATGGTGGCCAATCAAGTAGAAGCATTAAGGAAAGAGTAAAATAAACACATATATATCATTAATCATAAAAAGAGAGGAGAAATATAGTGTTAATCCATACAAGGGTTCCAAATAATCCTAGAACAAAGGGTTTAGCTACTCATATCATCCACAAGCTACAAATATACAAAATAAGTGGACCCATTTCAGATTACAAGAGAGGAAAGGGAAGAGGAATAGAAAAACCAAAGAAAATGAGCTCCAAATGTCTTCAAAGCTTCAATCTCTTGATCCCAACTCTTCCAATGCCCAAACCCTAGCACAACCAAGCTCTAAAAGTGTCTAAAAGTCTGAAGAATACATTCTGGGTCGAGCTCTCAGCTTATATGTGTCCTAGCCAACTAATTTCTGATAAATAAAACGCAGCATTTTTCTGACAGTGACGAAAGTCGCGAACGAAAGTCACGACTTTGAGACGACTTTGGCAGTTTTGAACTGTTTTTACAGCTAACAAAAATCATTCATTTTGCTCTTGATTTCTTCATCCAAAAGCCTTCCAAAAACATCCACAAAGCTCCAGAAATGCTTCTAATCAAAAATAACATGAAATTAGGCCAAAAATATCAAATTAAGCCAAGAACACAAGCCCAAAACATAATGCACAGTTTTCTAAATTGGGCAATAAAAACATATACAGTTAAACTAAAATGGACTAGAATCTAAGGAAAATGTGATGAAATAACATGAACTTCTAGAGGTTAACACACCCCCAAACTTAGATTTTTACTCGTCCTCGAGTAAAACAAGTAATAAAACAACTAGATTGACTAATTATTCATCTACTAAGCATGCATGAAAATATCCTCACTGATTGCTCCAAATATATGTTAAAGGGATAGCAGTGAAATATAAAGGAATGCCCAATTCACAAACTAAGATCATGCTTTCCAACAATTTAGAAATGTGTGTGTGTGAGACCAGAAAATGATTTTCCTACAACTATCAAGTCAAAATGTAACAACTCAATATGCATGGAACAAGCTCAATATCAAGACTTCATATGCCTAAACTCTTCTTCTCTCTCCACTAAAAGATCACTTCACATAATTCAAAATCAATGGGACTTTGTAAGCTTGTAGCGTGGCCGAAGGTTTTGGGCTTATTGAAATGAAAGGATAAATGGAATTCAAAGAACTTGAGATAAATGACAATGAGAAGCCAACCATTCCATCCTTGCTAGCTAAAATACTTTCCCCTAAACTTATCTTAAATACCATTCCTTGTACTCCAAATTTATTAATATTGAAACTCTTTTTTTTATTGCATTTTTTTTTCATGTATATTTCTATTTTTTTTTATACTTTTTTTTTTCAGGAGTACAATTAGTAAAATTGAAAACTTCATTTCCATTCCTCACACCCAGATTTACAATAACAACACCTCCTTGAATAACTAAACCAATCTTCCCCTACTAGCACATAAATTTTTTTTTTATCATTTACCTCAAGAGTAAGGTAGTTCATGGTTTTTCAAGTTGTAGAGGCTAGGGTTTAATGTAGGTTCAAAAAAAAAATACATAAGATTTTCAATTCTAGGCTAAAAAAGGGGTTCAAGTGAAAATGATGCAATAGGTGGGCTTGAAAGGCTCAAACGCATTTGAAAGAATGCCCAAATCATATTTTAATCTCATGCAAAGTGATTAAAATGCTTAAAGAGATTCCAAGATAGTTTCTAGAGTTTCTCAATTGAGAAAGAAAATGCACATAAACTTGCCACAAAATTTCCTAATAGAGGCATTCAAATCATTGTCTGGTTCAAAAGTGCAAAAAAAAAAATTTCACAAATTATTAGAAAGAAAGCCTTAACCCTGCAAATCAAGCATGCCAAAATATTTATCACAACTTCCTATAAAACATATAGTTTAAGCAACATTCTATCATTAGATCACACATTCTGTTCAACAAATAATTTCTTAATCTAGCTCAAATTTTAAAAGAGAGGAACAATAAATAGCTAAGTTTCAAAATTGAAGTTCATGTCAAATAACCAAAATAATACCCTAAACCAAAAATAATACCCTTACCCCCAAACTTAAATTGAACAGTGTCCTCACTGTCAAAAGAGGAAAGTAAGGGCTCTTTCTCATGCAACTATATAACCAAACAACAATAGAAAGGTTGCATGAGAGACAAAAAGCACAACCTATAACAAAAGAGTATTTCAACAATATCCACAGGTAACAAAAACAACTATAGAACTAGAATTAAGACAAGCTAATCTAAGTGATCTCTTGGGAACTTTGAGGTTAATGTGATTCATGCTAAAGAAGAACGAAAGTGGACAAAGCTAAGGTGGCTAGAATTATAGATAGTAACAAGGGAAAGAACTTGAAAGATTTAGGGGGAAAAGGTTGTATTAAAGTGATTGAGTGAGGTTAGTATTCATTGAGGGTAAAGTTTGGGCAAGAGAAAAAAAAAAAGAGGAAAAAATTCTTTCTCCTTTTTTTTTTTAATTTTTATCTTTTTTTTGAAAATTTTTTCAAAGTCATGACTTTCAGATTAGGCTTAAATTGAAGTCGCGACTTTTCAGATTAGGCTTAAATTTGAAAGTCGCGACTTTCATCTTCTCTGGATGCTTATCAGAACTTTTGACAGCAAAAATTTTGCAACAATCTGTGTTTAAAATTTGATTTGTTCACCCCTTAAAACCTCTTCCAAACACTCAAATCACTCCAAAATCAATCTCTAACCATCATTCATCAACCATACACAATTTCCTTCAATTTAAATGCAATCAACCCCTAAAAAGAACCATTTTTCATGGGAATCAAACCACAACAAATTGCATTACTTCAATAAGCTCAAAATAATTGCCAAGACAAGTTTATAAGCATAAAAACAACTTAAATAGCTTGACTTCCCCTGAAATTTTCCTTCCTTTTGTGCTCTTTTGTTCTTTGGGCACATTTCTTGCTTCTCCAAAGGCGTATTACTTCCTCATATCTTCTTGTTAACCTATAAAAGAGACAAGATCACATATAACTTTACCAAAACAACTAAACTACAAAAGAAAAATCAAAAGATAAGGTTTAGAGCTTGGGTTACCTCCCAAGTAGCGCTTGTTTTATAGTCGTTCAGCCTGACTCTTCTCTTCTTCTTCAAGAGGCATCAGATAAGGGCAAGGTGATTGCTTCACGGTCTACCTCACCACCCCAGTAATGCTTCACTCATTGTCCATTGACTTTAAATCTTTCTCCTTCACTGTTCTCTAGCTCAATAGCACCATGAGGGAATGCTTGGACCATATTGAACAGTCCCGACCATCTAGACTTGAGTTTGCTAGGAAATAATCTCAATCTAGAGTTATACAAGTACTTTTTGGCCTGGCTCAAATACTTTGCATAAAATTTTCTTGTCATGCCATCTCTTTGTCTTCTCCTTGTATTGCCTAGCATTCTCATAGGCATTTAACCGAAATTCATCAAGTTCATTTAGTTGGAGAAGTCTCCTTTTCACCCACAGCTTTAAAATCAAAGTTGAGCTTTTGGATAGCCCAATAAGCACCATGTTCTAGCTCTACAGGTAGATGACATGCTTTCCCAAAAACTAACCGGTATGGAGACATGCCGATAGGAGTTTTGTAAACCGTTCGATAAGCCCATAATGCGTCGTCAAGTTTGGTGGACCAATCTTTTCTTGCTACTCCTATCGTCTTCTCAAGTATCTTCTTGATTTCCCGATTAGAGATCTCAGCTTGCCCGTAGTTTGAGGATGGTAAGCAAGTGCAACCTTGTGCTTGACACCATATTTCTTTAAGAGAGATTGAAATTGGTTGTTGCAAAAATGAGTACCACCATCACTCACAATGGCTCTTGGTGCTCCAAAGCGGGTGAAAATATGCTTCTTCAAGAACTTGAGCACCACTTTAGCATCATTAGTGGGAAATGCCGCCGCTTCGACCCATTTTGAGACATAGTCTACAGCCATAAGGATATATTGATTGTTGAAAGACATGAGAAATGGTCCCATGAAGTCTATGCCCCACTGTCAAACAATTCTACTTCAAGCATGTTATTGAGTGGCATTTCGTTCCTTCTAGAGATGTTACCCATCTTTTGGCACCTATCACACTTTAAAACAAAGTCATATGCATCCTTGAATAAAGAGGGACCAATAGAAACCACTTTGCAAGATTTTAGATGCTGTCTTGTCACCCTCAAAGTGGCCTCCATAGTTAGAAGAATGGCAACATCTTAGAATTTCTTGTTGCTCACACTCAGGAACACACTTTCTGATCATTTGATCAGCACATTGGCAAAACAGATAGGGTTCTTCCTAAAAATACAACTTAGCATCATGGAGAAACTTCTTTCTTTTGATGAAACTTCAAATCAAAGGGCAAGATGCCACGAACAAGATAGTTGACAATGTCTGCATACCACGGTGTTTGAATATTGTCAACCTTAAAGAGTTTCTCATCAGGAAAAGCTTCATCAATAACAACATTACATTTAAGTTGAGCATCAGTACTCAACCTAGAAAGATGGTCCGCCACTTGATTCTCAGTACCCTTTCCTATCAATAATCTCCAAGTCAAATTCTTGTAGAAGTAGTACCCATCGAATTAACCTTGCTTTAGACTCCTTCTTGCTGAATAGGTACTTCAAAGCTGAATGGTCAGTGTAAACTGTCACCTTAATACCCACAAGATACGATCTAAACTTGGTAAAAGCAAACACCACTGCAAGAAGCTCTTTCTCAGTCGTGGTGTAGTTTTCTTGAGCATCATCAAGTATTCTGCTAGCATAGTAATTGGGTGAAGCACTTTTTCTTTCTTTTGGCCAAGCATAGCACCCACAGTAAGTCACTAGGATCCACATCACAATAAAAGGTAAACTCAATCAGGAGCCATCATGGTAGGCGTAGACACAAGTCTTTTCTTCAACTCTTCAAATGCTTTCAAGTATGAATCATCAAATTTAAATTCAGCATCTTTCTCAAGAAGAGTGCAAAGAGGCTTGACTATTTTAGAGAAGTCTTTAATGAAGTGGCGATAAAATCCCGCATGACCAAGAAAACTCCTCACACCCTTAATATTAGTAGGTGGAGGAAGTTGCTCAATCATCGAAATTTTGGCTCTATCTACCTCCAAGCCATTTTGGAGACTCTATGGCCAAGAACTATGCCCTCCTTAACCATGAAGTGGCATTTTTCCCAATTCAAGACCAAGTTAGTCTCTTCACATCTTTTCAACACATTGGCCAAGTTGATCAAACATTCCTCATATGAATCCCCAAAAACCGTGAAGTCATCCATGAAGACTTTCATAGTTTGCTCAATCATATCAGAGAAAATTGCCATCATACACCTCTGAAAAGTGGCCGGTGCATTGCATAACCTAAAAGGCATGCGCTTGAAAGCAAAGTTCCATAGGACAAGTAAATGTCATTTTTTCTTGATCCTCTGGAGCTATGGCAATTTGGTTATAGCCTGAATACCCATCAAGGAAGCAAAAGAATTCCCTTCCAGTTAATTTGTCAAGCATTTGGTCGATAAAGGGAAGAGGAAAGTGATCTTTCCTAGTAGCGCATTTAGCTTTCGGTAATCCATGCATACTCTCCACCTAGTGACAGTGCGAGTAGGAATTAGCTCATTATGGGTGTTAGCCACTACAGTCATGCCTCCCTTTTTTGGAACGCATTGAACTGGGCTCACCTAAGAGCTGTCAGAAATAGGATAGATAATGCCCGCCTCAAGCCATTTTAAAATCTCCTTTTTCACAACTTCCTTCATAATAGGATTCAACCTTCTTTGATATTCCACAGAAGTTTTATGATTGTCTTAAGGAAAATCTTATGCATGCAAATTGAAGGGCTAATACCCTTTATGTCGGCAATAGTCCACCAAGTAGCTCTCTTATGAGCTTTCAAGACTTCCACAATTGCTCTTCTTGTTGTTCATTCAAGTCCGCAGCAATAATCACTGGCAAAGTGTTGTTGGCTTCTAAATAGACATACTGAAGATGAGAAGGTAATGTCTTCAACTTAAGAGATGGTGGCTCTTCAATAAAGGATTTCAAAGATGGTTTACCAAGAGAAGATAAATCTAGAGATTCAAATTGGACACGATTTCTAGGATAAACTGGTGATGCATTCAAAAAGAAGCATTAGGAATTGAGCTCTTTAGCAACAAGGCTTCCAAAAAATCATTAGGAATTGCCTCATTGAATTTCTCTTGTGCAACTTGATCAAGCCCAATAGCTCTCTTATGAGCTTTCAAGACTTCACAAGTTGCTCTTCTTGTTGTTCATTCAAGTCCGCAGCAATAATCACTAGCAAAGTGTTGTTGGCTTCTAATAGACATACTGAAGATGAAAGGTAATTCTTCAACTTAAGAGATGGTGGCTCTTCAATAGAGGATTTCAAAGATGGTTTACCAAGAGAAGATAAATCTAAAGATTCAAATTGGACACGATTTCTAGGATAAACTGGTGATGCATTCAAAAAAGAAGCATTAGGAATTGAGCTCTTAGCAACAAGGCTTCCAAAAAATCATTAGGAATTGCCTCATTGAATTTCTCTTGTGCAACTTGATCAAGCATATCAACAAAGAAGCATTGCTCAAGATCATTAGGAGATTTCGTCAACTTGTGCATGTTAAAAGTGACTTGCTCATCATCCACCCTTATAGTAAACTCACCCTTTTCAACATCATCATCAAGGTTCTAGCGGTTGCCAAGAATGGTCTTCCCAAGATAATAAGAATATCACGATCCACCTCACAATCAAGGACAATGAAATCAACCGAAAAAATGAATTTATCCACTTTTACAAGAACATCTTCAATAAACACCATGTGATAAGCTAAGCTTCTATCCGCTAATTGCAAAGTCACGGTTGTTGGTCTAGCTTCACCCAACTCCAATTTATTGAAAATAGAGAGAGGCATAAGATTGAATACTAGCTCCAATATCACATAATGCCTTACCTAAAATTTATTCCCAATATGACACGAAATTGAGAAGCTATCGGGATCCTTCAACTTTTGAGGTAGTTGCTTAATGATGTCCGTACAACTCTTGGTTAAAGCAACCGTCTCAAACTCATTGAACCTTCTCTTTTTAAGAGCACATCTTTCATGAATTTAGCATATTTGGGAATTTGCTCCAAAGCTTCCACAAAAGGAATGTTGATATGCAATTGCTTGAACATATCAAGAAACTTTTTTGAATTGGCCATCTTCTTGTTGTTTCCTAAGCCTTTGAGGAAAGGTGGTGGAGGCATATATTTTGGCTTGGCCTCTAGTTGCTTTTTCTCATCACCACCTTTTTGGCTTGATCTTCAATCTTTTTCTCTTCTTGATCATTCTTCGAGTTGTCACACTCTTCAACCACAATTTCTTCATTAATCACTTCATTATCAACAACCACCTTAGTAGCACCACTACCCACCACTTGCACTTGGCATAAAAACTTCGGGTAATTGCATCCCACTTCTCAAAGTGATTGCTTTACACTCCTCCTTACCATCCTCTTTAGGATTTGGAATAGTATCACTAGGGAGATTACTTCTTGACATAGCATTCATTTGTGAAGCCAATTGCCCTATTTGTACTTCGAGATTCTTGATTGCGGTATCATGAAGAGTAAGAGTTGCCTTAGTTTTTAACTCTTACAGACTCTTGATTATTCAAGATTTGTGCTAGCATCTTTTCCATTCTAGACTCCTCTTCCTTAACCGGCATTGGCTTTGGTGGAACTTGAAAACCCGGAGGGTGAAGTGGCTTGACATTAGAGGATGAAGGTTGATTTGAAGAATCCCTTGACTCCATGAAAAAATTAGGATGATTCCTCCATCCTGAGTTGTATGTTTTGAGAGAAAGGGTTGTTGTGAGGGTTTTTAAAACTTGCCCATATAGTTGACAGACTCAATGGTCATATAAAGAGGACATTGATCGGGCATGTGCATATTATTGCATTGATTGCACATAGTTGGAATGGCTTGGATAGCATGCACATTATGAGAATTTTCCCTTTGCATTTGAGATTCCAACACATCAAAACGCTTGTTCATTGCGTTCGAGATGGATACAATCTGGGAAGAGGATCATCTTTAGTACTAGTCACCATTGATGTATTCCTTCTATCTATGTTTTGAGTGTTGTTCGTAGACAATTGGTCTAAGAGGCGAAAAACTTTATTGACAGGCACATTTCGATATCCCCCATTTGTGATAGAATCAACCATGGCCCTTTGAAGATGGATTCAGACGATTACAGAAGATCTGAATCACTACCCATTTGTCCACCCATGATTAGGGCATTTCTTCATCAACATCTTGTATCTCTCCCAAGCTGCATAGAGATGTTCCTCTGGATATTGCTTAAAGCTAAGAAATTCATCTCTTGCTTCCACCGTTTTTTCATCAGAGAAGAATCGGGCTCTAAACTTGTTCTCAAGATCCTCTCATGAACCAATAGAACCTTCGGGAAGATTGTTGAACCATTCTTTAGCCTTGTCTTGTAGAGAAATTGGAAATAACCACAAGCGCGCAAGACATCTTTAGGCACCCCATTTTGTCTGAAAGAATCACATACTTCCACAAAAGACATCAAGTGCTTGTTAGCATCTTCATTGAATAGACCATGAAACACACCATTCATTTGAAGCATTGTGATCATGGCAGGCTTGATCTCAAAAGTATGTGCTTGAAACTCCGGCATTCGAATACAAGATTGAGTACCCCTCAGATTTCGGTTAGCAAAGTCATTAACTGAGGCGGTGTCATACTAGTCTTTCTACTATGTTTCCCGATTGAGTTTTAGGAGTTCTTTCAGAATTAGGAGACTCGGTTTCTTCAAAGATTGTCAATCCTTCAAGTGTCACTTCCAATCCTTCTGGGCCTATGACTTGCATATGCCAAATGGTTACCTGAAGAAGAAACAACCTAAGAAGTATTAAACTAAAACAAAAGCACTGAACAAAGATAAAATAAAAATCTAGAACTAATATCTACAAAGCTCAAGCGAAATCTAATATTACTAGTCTAAGGTTGATCAAAATATTTTCAAAAGCAAATCCCCAGCAATGGCGCCAAAAACTTGTTGCTCACCGCAAGTGCACGGGTCGTAGCAAGTAATAAAATGAGTAGAGTATCGTTCCCTCGAAGATTTGTTTAGAAAACTATAATCAAGCAAGAGACTAAGCAAATTTGATCAAGTTGAGCATCACAAAGTTAGGTGAAAATGAGTTTTCAAATGAAACTAACACTAGAAAATAAAGAAAAGTGAGTGATTCACAAACTTCTAACACAATTTAGGACCTAAAATTATTTATCCCCCTTTGCATTTCATAACACCAAAATCATCTCCTCTCATAAATGCTTTTAATGAAAATAAGTGCTAACCTAGGGTTCTAAAAATACTTGGACAGCTCTCTCAAGTCATGAACAAGTGTTTAGTTAAATTGATTGCACAATCTCTTGTTACAATTAATAAAACTCAATTTCAAACACCAACCCTAATGTGGCTATGTAAGGCTAGCAAGTATATCTCTATCTTACTAGCAAAACCATCCATTCAACATGCAAATATCAAGTTCTTACACAATTTTACTCAAGTTCTACACTCAACCTAGCCCTCTCAAGCATCAATTAAGTGAACCCAACATCTAAATGGTGGCCAATCAAGTAGAAGCATTAAGGAAAGAGTAAAATAAACACATATATATCATTAATCACAAAAAGAGAGGAGAAATATAGTGTTAATCCATACAAGGGTTCCAAATAATCCTAGAACAAAGGGTTTAGCTACTCATAATCATCCACAAGCTACAAATATACAAAATAAGTGGACCCATTTCAGATTACAAAAGAGGAAAGGGAAGAGGAATAGAAAAACCAAAGAAAATGAGCTCCAAATCTTCAAAGCTTCAATCTCTTGATCCCAACTCTTCCAATGCCCAAACCCTAGCACAACCAAGCTCTAAAAGTGTCTAAAAGTCTGAAGAATACATTCTGGGTCGAGCTCTCAGCTTATATGTGTCCTAGCCAACTAATTTCTGATAAATAAAACGCAGCGTTTTTCTGACAGTGACGAAAGTCGCGAACGAAAGTCACGACTTTGAGACGACTTTGGCAGTTTTGAACTGTTTTTACAGCTAACAAAAATCATTCATTTTGCTCTTGATTTCTTCATCCAAAAGCCTTCCAAAACATCCATAAAGCTCCAGAAATGCTTCTAATCAAAATAACATGAAATTAGGCCAAAAATATCAAATTAAAGCCAAGAACACAAGCCCAAACCATAATGCACATTTTCCTAAATTGGGAAATAAAAACATATACAATTAAACCAAAATGGACAAGAATCTAAGGAAAATGTGATGAAATAACATGAACTTCTAGAGGTTAACAGTAGCTCAACTATCCCTCTAATCATTTGTATTATCCCTTGTCTCCCCATGCATGGCCCAACAAGTATAAGTTAGATCAATCCCATTACATTTATCTTTCAATTCTATTGGCTTTACTCTTTTTCTATAGCAACATTTCAAACAAGGACATATGACTCTATGGGGTCTTGATTCGACAAAATGCAAATTCAATGAATTCATCCACACCATCCCAAATTCTCTAGATAGTCGATTAGCCGACATCTACTTACAATCCATATCACTAATATGATTATCAAAATTCAATAAACAAAAGACTTAGATTTCTATAAAAAAAAAATTCAACAGCATCTTTCTTAAAAGAAGAACCTCCAAATGATCAAACAATCAAATTTACAACACAATACATTTAAACTAAAAAAAATCAATTCATCCAAATAAAAATTTAGTAGCATAATGCATCTAAATTCTGTCAATCAATTGTAATTTAATTAATAACAATAATCTTCCTTAAAAGTATATTTCATAAATAAATAAAAAATGTTCAAGTAGTTTCCTCAACTTTAATCTAAATTATCAACTACAAATACTCCATAATTCTAATATAAATAACTTCAATTCATATATTATCTATAATATTGATTATTAAAAATTATATGAAATTTATTCTCAAATATATAAAATATATCAATATATTATATTATAAATTAATTATTAAAAAAATACCTTCACAGTGTAGTCTTCATGGCAAAAACGACGGTCTTCATGGCAGCAGTGGAGGTCTTTGCAGCGTTGCTTCCTCCACTATACAGCAGTGACGCACGGCGGTAATGGAGGTCTTCATGACGTCGCTTCCTCTGGTGTACAACAGTGGTGCAGATCTGCAACAGCAATGCAGATTTGGAATAGAGATGCAGATTTGAACAACGACGCAGGAGATGGCAGTGATGGTGATAGCGGTGCAGAAACAGAGACAGATGCGCGACATAGAAATGAACAAACAGCGAATAGCGCTTAGCGGACAATGATTTGGAACAACGATTGAGGAGATTCCAATGACAGCGATGGTGGCATAAAAATAGAGACAAATGTGCGACATATAAATGAACGAACAATGAACAGCAAACAGTGCTCAACGGACGACGATCTAGAACAGCGAATAGCGATGGATGATAGACTGATACAGTGACGATCTAGAACTCGTTGGGAACACTCGGCCACAGCAAATGAGAAAGAGGTTTGAAAGAAACTAAATAGGGAAAAGAAAACTGATGGGAGATAGAAAAATAAATGCCGCGAGCACTCTTCCGGAGCACTCATTATAGAGTTTTTCTTCCGGAGTGCTTAACTACGGGTGCTCCCGAAGGTCTTTTTAAAATTTTTATAATATTTTATTTATATTAATTAGGAGCATTATCTTATTGTGAAGCCTGACATATAGGAGCGCTTATTTAGAAAAGTGCTCCGGTAAATTCTACATTCACATTTTAGAGCACTTTTTAAAGAAGTGCTTATAAATACCCGCTCCTAAAGATATATTTTGTAGTAGTATAAACACGACACATTTAATATATTCTTAGTGTCTTTCTCTTGCCTTTCCATTTGTTCCTTTTTTCCATATTATTTCTCCCATCACTACTTATTTCTTTCAGAATCCAATCAAAATTAATCCAATCAAGACTTTTATTGAGAAGATATTCATAAGTCAATGGCTCTCTAATTTTCTTTTTTAAATAGAAACCAAGTAATGAAAGTAAATGAGTAATAAAAGGCACCAATCAGCAAAGACGCAATAATGACAATGACAATTCTTGCTGTTCTGTTGCTATTTCTTGCAAAACAACAACAAAATCGTTGATGTTTAATTTTACAATCATTGACTTAAACACACAGGCATAGTTCACACGTCACGCATAACGCTAACAAGAGTCTTACACAACTGTGAAAGCCTTTAAATTCATTATGTATTTCGATCAAAAATTACTAACTATCAAAGAAGGCGTAATGTTCATATCTAAGAAAACAGCTGAGTTTGATAACCTACCACCAGCCATGTTCCCCTAACAATTTGGGGTTTCTGACACAGCCTTGTTCAAGCAATTTTTGCAATCTAGCCTGGCTGAATCTGGCATTCACTGAACAAGACCGTAGATAGTTCCGGATCTAGTTCTCATGTTCCCTGTTGCATACTTTCATTGAGAGTCACCAGCAACAGCATTACTTCTTATACTTACCAAAAGACCATCAAGTGCACCATTGTACATGTACGTCAGCATCAGTTTCATTATTTGGATTCGCCATGCAGAAGGAAAAGTTAGGATTCTCGAATATCCCATGCATTGAATAACTCGAGTATCATAAAATGCAAGGTTCATCGTATAAAACTGCCTTTTTCTGATTTAGACATAGGTTTGGGAAAATTTAGTGGCATTGTTGAGGTAAGTGCGACAGAAATCTGGATTCACATGTCCTCTGCAATACCTTAGGGCATAAACTCTATTGGAGTATTTGCCATAAAAGGCACTGTAGAAGCCATAATCGATATCCGTGTATGAAGTGAGATTAGAAAGAAGGATATTAAGGTTCATCTGATAGATAGCTATATTTGAGAAGTAACTATTGTCAATGAAACATTTGTCAATCTCGACAGTGAGAATAAGAAGATGAGAAAGGAATGAAAGAAGAGCCAAAGAAATGATAGAAGACATCGTTATCATCACATTGGAGGGAAGTGCGAGAGATGAAATTAAAGAAGGATTAAGCTTAGTGTGTAATTTGCGGTCCAATAGATTTCTAGCTCAATGTATTTATGGTCCACACTCCACATGTTGACAATACAAGTCTGCCATACGGTCATTTGGTCAACTCATTAATCATAATGCAATAATTCTAGCATGCCCTTTTAGTTTCGTTAATTTGTCGTAGCATCGCATTACTGTTCATCGAGATGTAGAACTTCGGATGCCTACTACGCCTGCGTGGTGTAGGAGCTTTTTACGTCATTCTTGATGCATAACACATAATGCATTATGCACTGGAGCAGTGGAAATCACAATTTTCTGGATATCCTCCTAGGGGATGACATTCATTCACTGCTAAAAAAATAAAATAATATAAGTCGCTACTAAAACTTCAAAAGTCACCACTTCACCTCTAGAAGATTGTTGTTATAACAATTATCGCTAATAGTTTTTGATAATGACAAGAAGTTTTTCATTGCTAAAAGTTTATTTTTATCTTTTTTTTAGAATAATAATTTATTTTATGACTTTTAGCTTTTAGATTTTTAGCAGTGACAACACTTTTTTTAGACTTTTAATAGTGACAAATCTTGTTGTCAAAACTTTTTTTAAATAAAAATAATTTATTTTATGTCATGACACTTTATCACGTATACATCACCTCACCACCTCATGTCAGGTCACGCACGTGTTCAACAAATGTTGCCACCTTGCACCACGTCACCCGCCACGTGTGTGCATCATCAAGTCACCTCATACACCATGTCATCACTATGTGCCATGTCATATACTTGTTACAAAAGATCCCAAAATCATGGTTTGAACCTTTGACCTCCCATCTTCAAGCCCTAAGTGTCTCTTCTTTGTCAATTAAACTAAAATACACCTGCAATCATTATATGTGAAATTAAATATATATTATTTAACTATATACACATATATCAAATAAGATATTATTAAAAGATATACATATATTTTATTTTATTTTTAATTATTAATATGACAAAATAATTTATATGAATATTTAAATTATATTTTTAATAAAATATTATTTTTTACTAGTAAATATTATTTTTGTTAGGAAAATGAATTTAAAATAAACAAATTTTAAATTTTAAATGTTATTCTTATATGCATTGTAGCCAATTTTTAAATTTTATTTTTTTAAAATGAAATTATTAAGTATAAAATTTATTATAAATTTGTATTATATTATTTATGTTAGATATTTTTTATTTTTTTCTTCTCCATATTTTTATCAAAAATTAATAAATTAATTATTAAAATTTATCGTCTCTCAAAATGGTTAAACGTTCCCCCTCTTTTATTAAAAATATCTTTTATCTATAATTTTACAAGATGTTAAAAAATTAGTTTAATATCAAATTAATTTCAACCACATAAATTTTATTAATAGTCATTTTGAATAATTTTAAATTTTTAATAAATACTAATAATTTTTATAATATAAGATGATTACAAAGATCTCATATGTGATCAATCTAGTTAACTTCTAATCATTCTCTACCTTATAGCAGGAGAATTTGAATATTTTTTTTTACATGCTTCTTAGTAATAATTAGCTATAAAAATCTTATTAGTAATTTCTTTTTTTATAACAATAAAACCTAAATATATTAGGCAATATCACATGAAATCCTTATCCAAAAGCCATTAGAGCTCAATAGAAGAAGTAAACACTATGTGTATACTAAGTTAAGCATCAAGTGTATAATATGTCAAGTAGCCTATAATATCATTTTTATCTCATAGCTTTAACTTTAATGTCTCAATGCCATTTATGTATTTATATATAAGTAATAATTTATGTATAATTTAACTTGACGGTAATTGAAAGTAATAATCTACCAAGATTTTAATTTATCATATTAAAATACTAGCTTAATAATAATTTCTAAAAATATGAGCTATATATGTCTGAAAAATTGTGAATAATACCAAATTAAAAATGATTTAATAATTAAAATTTAACACATCTTTACCATTATTCTTTTTTTTTCATGATCCTATATGTCATTTATTTCTAATTTTGTATGTAAATAAGAAATTTAATTTCTTAAATATCTTTTGAATTATTTTATTTAATTTTAAATTTTTAAAATAATTCAAAAGAAAAATTTTAATAATTTAAATGATAATTTTATAAATTATTTTGTATAATTTAAACTTATATTTAATTTTTTAAAAATACTTTTAGTAGAGACAAATATTGTATCAAAAGTAGTTACAAAAGTTATTTTTAATTTTTAAAATTTTTTTATAAAAATATTTTGGGACTATTACAAGTTGCCACCAAGTATATTTTAGTGACAACTTCTAGCAAAAGTAGATTTTTAGCAACAATTTTGATTTGTCGCTGTAGCGATGACTTTTTTACTCACCGCTAAAAATTTTGTCAAAGGTCTTTTTTTTATAGTTGTTGCAAAGCATGGTAAAACGTGTTTAATTATTTGTATTTATTTATTGACAATGATGATATATGCATATATTAACACTAACAAGTATTAATTAGGAGGCACAAGTCTTAACCAACATAAGTTAATATGAGAAGCTCGCATAATGTTAAGTTCAATAACTAATATATCATAAAATGATAGGACCAATAAATTTAAACTTCAAAATTTTGAGTTAAGTTGTGATATCACTTGTCCTCTTTATTCATTTATTTGCTCACTCATTTTTAGGCAATACTTGTGATGTCTTTGATATAGATAGCCAGGGTGTTTATGTTTGTCTCGTTCTAGTCGCTCCATTTCAATTATGTCAGGAAGGGTCTATCCTGTTTCAATAAAAAAGGGGGATGGGACTTTTCTAGAAGGACGAAAATGGTTTGGGATGGGATCGAACACAAGACCACCTTTAAGACATCTCATCTCATCTCAAATATAATATATATATTATTATTCTTTTATTAATATGTAATAGTTTATTTGTTCGGTGTATGTATTTTTTTGTTAATAATATGCAAATATATTTTTTTATTGATATGTAATACTTTCAATATCTCAATTTAAGAGAAAGAGTCAATAACATGATGTTATGGTAGCCTAGTTTATCTAAGTTGTGTAAGTCAATGATTTTGTTCTTTTATTTTAAATTGTAACTCAGTGATTGAATTTTTTGTTCCTGTGTTCTTTTGTTCAAGACCTATTGGTATAATATAAGATAAAATATAATTAATTTAGTATATTAGGGTTATCCAATAGGGATATTTAAATAAAAATATTGATCCATTAGAACCAGCTTTGATTATTTATTTTATTGTTATCTTATATATCAATATTTTTAAGATTAGACTTAGATTTAAAATTGAGATTTGAATTTGAATTATTATTATTCTATTATTTTTAGAGCTATATAAATAGAGTTAGGATTTTCATTTGTATTTAATTTTTGAGTATTATTGGTTAAGAGTTTTGGTTTTTTCCCTCCTTCTTTATCTCTCCCTCCTCCTTCTCTTCTCTCTATTCCCCTCTCCCTTTCATGTTTTACATTACCTAGTGAATTATATAATTTAATAAATGTTTTTATATTCAAACCTCTTTTCCATGTTTTATTTATTTTACCAGGACATCTCGGTCCCATCCAAATCTTGTCTCAGTTTCAAATGAGACAAGATGGTTTTTGGAATGAGTTGCACAGGACAAAAATTTAGTCCTGTTCATTTTTCAAGATGGAACATGGAATAAGGCTATCCTGATCATGTCCTTTGAAAGACCCCCCATAAGGAGAGTTTATGGATTCATTCTCATGAAAATGATTGTTAGAATCTTTATTATGTGTGATTGAGGGAAAAAAAATTGAGGATGATTTTTGTGGCAAAACGAGCGTGCACTTCGTGTAATTCTCGGTCACAAGCTTTTACATTTAAACTTATAAAGTGTTGAAGAAAGAAATTGTTAAAGAAATTCCTAATTATTATAAAGTGTTGATGATAAAGAAATTACTACGAAGTTATAATTTTTTGTTGCCGCTTGTGACATGGGGAAAGGATAAGTATCAAACTTTATGAGCGCAATGCAACCTGTTACCAATGCGTTACATAATTCTAATTACGCAACATTTTCCTGTTCGTTAAAAATGATCTTATAAAACTATGTCTGAAATATGCGTTCTTATTTGAATTCAACATATATAAATAAATTGAAAGAAGTAATTAAAAGTATAATCAAAATTAATCTGAGGACCCTAATTATCAAATCAGAATCAAGTCGTCATCAAGATTTTTATTGAGAAGATATCAATGAGCCATGCCGCAGTAGCTCTTATTTTCTTTCTTTTTTCTTTTGTTGATAGAAACCAAATAATATTACGTGCTAAAGTATGATAATAAAGGCACCAATTAGCAAAGCCACAATAACAACAATTCTTGATATGTGCTGTTGCTATTGCCTGAAAAGAAAAATACCAAAGTTTAGTTTTACAATTGTGTATTAAAAAAAAAAAACGTATCGAACAATGCTACTTTGGATATTGTACCTTCTAAGGAAGATGATGCTTTTGGTGAATCAGCAACTCCTGTGATACAACATCAAAAATTTATCTATTATTAATAACTAATAATTAATCATCAATGTCATAAATTACTCTTTAAGTTCCTAATTAATGGAAGTTTCTTATTATCCTTTAATTGGGCTTTCTGAGAAAGCCAAGCATGCAGTGGCGGAGCCACCAAGATATGAGGGGGCCAAATGCACCCCCTCACATGAGAAAAATTGCACATGTAGTATGAAAAATTTACAATCTTACACTCTATATTTTTATTCTTTTGAAATTTTCAGATTCAATAAAAAATATTTGAAGGTCTAAATTTAAACTCTATATCAACCTTCTCAGTATTTTTTTGGTAAAAAAAATCTCAATATATTTTGCCTAAATAAAAATATGTGTAATTTTACTTATGTTAATATATTTTTTTCCGTAATGTAATTGATTTTAAAAAATTAGAATATAATTTTTTTAATTATTTATTTTTAAATTGTATTGTCCTGCACCCTCTAACTCAGGATCTTGGCTCCGCCGCTGCAAGCATGCACGCTCTGAGAGCTGCTAAAATTAATGTACTTAATGTAGTCTACATATAAAATTTCTCTTAAATAATAATTTTTTTTTAACAAAGAAACATATCAAACCATATTACTTGGATAAGAGTTGGTAGCTTCCAAGAAAGATGAAGCTTTTGGTGAATTCGCAACTCCCGTGATACATAGAAAATTTATCTATTATCTACAATCAATACAACTTGCCATAGATATGATTTAAAGTTGAGTTATTTGTAGGAGGGAAAATTATTAGGGGCTTCTAAAATATTACCTCTCATTCATTAATTCTCGATCTGTTGCTGTTACTGTTTCAGTAACACAACAGTTTGTGTGTGTCTATAATTTGTGTGTAATTAATCTAGGAGGTCTAGGCCTAATTTTTTATATATGTTTTGAGGATGATGGAACAAATTGAGGCTATACATGTCGAACTGCTTGCTGATTTACTGGTTGAAGCGGCTGATCTAATTTGATTTTCTCACTAAACTTCTAGAAAGGCACGAACGTACTAAGGGAAGCTCCTGGTTTGCAATTAATTGTACCTTTTCAGGTGATCGTTGGAGGAGAAGCTAGTGTTGAATCCTCAACCACGGTATCATAGAAGCGATAGTTGTCGTACCTAATATTACAGCTGGGTTTGATAATCCTACCACCTGTCTTTGTGGAACAACAATTTGGAATTTCTGAGATCGCCCCCGTCAAGCAGCCATAGCAATCTTGCTGAGACAAATCAGGAGTGCACTGAACTGCCCCATATACAGTTTGAAAATTAACCGATTCATTTCCTGCTGCATACTTACGAACTGAATCTCCACTGGCAGCTTGGTCTCTAAGTGCTCCCAATAAATCACTGACCACTTGGTTGTACTTGTCAGCCTCTGTTGCGTTATTCAGATTCCACAAGTAATATGAAACGTCTGTTTCCATGACCCCAAATATTGAACGGTTTGAGTATCGCAGAAAACATTCGTCATAGCCTCCCATGGCCTCCTTCTGATTCGGACACGACTTTGGGACGAGAATTGAGGCATTGTTGAGGCAACTACGACATTCGTTTGGTTTAACATCTCCTCTACACAACCCAATTAAGCTAACTCTGTCAGGATTTTGGCCGTGGGACAAATTGTAGAAGCCATAGTCAATTTGTGTGTTCGAATTGAGCTCTGAAACAACGACATTAAAGCTGCTCTGGTACGAGCTTGTATTTGTGTACTTACCTCTATTGTGGAAACAGTAGGCATATCTCAGGTCAGGCTGGGCGGTGAGAATGGTAAGATAAGAAATGAATAAAAGCAGAACCAAAGAAACGGTTGGCATTGGAAATCACACGGATTGGTGTATAGAAAGGTGAGTTTCAAAGTGACTAGCTACTTAGTTGAAAGGGAACGGTATATGTCTTCGTTTCTCTCGCGGGCTTATTAGATTAGATGTTGAGCATCAGGCATATATGTGTGAGATCTTTACAGACTGGCTAGTCGCGGCAACTCATCGTCAATTTTCAGAAGGCTGAATATTCAATCGTAGTAGTTGAAGACAAATCACAAAATTCAATAACCATTACTTCGATCTAGATGCCTTAAGCTACGGGTCGCACCAAACGCTGGTGCAAGTTTCTACTTTCTACACTATTTACAAATTACTTGATCTTTTCTTTCACCCAAAATAGATTGAAAATGTGTCATGAAGGCTCTATGATCTTATGAAGCTTGCACTTCTATATTTTATCAGTAAGATGCATGTACTTTATATGTTTAAATATATACACTTCTTTCATTCAAAAATATAAGACATGTTTTGAGGGATTGGATGTTAAAAAATATAAAACATTTTTAACATCTTAAAGTGTAATTATTTTTTTTAAATATCCCTATTGAATAATAATTTTATATTTATGTAGGGATAAATATGGAAATGTAGTATTAGTTTAAAGACAAATAACTATTTTATTAAGGGATAAGATTCGGTTAAAAGTACTTTATATTTTTAATGAAAGGAATGTATATATATGTACCTTTTGTTAGTGAGGAAAGGTTGAGAGAAATTTGAAGAAAGAATTATGTCAAAATTTTAATAAAAAAATTAATTACTGTAAATTTTATTAACAGTAACAGACACTAGGTCAAAATCACGATTAGGTAATAGAGTTTTTATTTTTCATTTAAGTGAAATAAATTGAAATCCATTTTAAAAAAAAAATAAAATTGATTAAAATGCACTCAAGTACCTATTTTTCATCCACCTGAGGTTAGCTCTAGCAGAAAAGTGATATGGGGAACGAAAAATGTCAAACTTCATGAGCGCAATCAACCTGTCGGCAATGCATTAGATCATAGTTCTAGAACGGGTGAAACCTTGTACTTTTTCCAACCTCGCAACTACGTGCAGTTCTTTTCTTTGACCCAAATATATTGAAAAGTATGTCGTGAATGCTCTATACTCGTCACGTGTAACTTAATCTTCAAGCCAAATAAGATCATTTACGTCCGACGGTAAACAGTGTTTTCCAATAGAAAAGCGTTATGCATATTGAGAAATATTACTTTAAAAGCAAATGGTAATTTTCTCATAAAATTTATTCAAAAAATATATTAGAGAGTAGTTGTCTCATAATTTTTTTAAGGAAGCCTTTTTGAAAAAAATTAATCATTAAATTTTGTACGAAAACCTAAATAGATATAAATTTTAAAAAAATGATAAGAGAAAAAATCTGTTTCATAGTGGAAATAGCTAACAAAATAAAAATAAAAATAATAACTCATTAAGTTTCTCACAAATTTGTTTGGGAGAAGCTTTTTCTCAAAACAATTCAAAAAAAATTTAATGAGTTTTTTTAGATAATATGAAGAGCAATGTTCTCTTGAAAAAATTTAAGAGAACTTTTTTTTATATTAAGTCAGAAAAATATTTTTGAGAAAAGTTGAGAGAAAATTATCTCTCAAAATTTTTGATTTTTTTTGGAATAATATGAGAGAAGCTTTTCTTAGATCTTAATTTCCAAGAGAAACTTTCTCTCAAATTTATCGTCTCAACTTTTTTTGAGAGAAACTATAAAATACTCCCTCCATTTAAAAATGTAAGGTATTTTTTGAGAAGTTGATGTTAAAAAATGTAAGACATTTTTAGTCTTTTGAAATATAATTATTGCCTTTTTTTCAAAATTGCCCCTATTGATAATAACTTTATTTTTATTATAGGTGTTTAATAGGGATAAATATGAAAATGTAAGGTTAGTTAGAAAGTAGCTAACTACTTTATTGGAGTGAAATTCAGTTAAATATTTTATATTTTTGAATGGAGGGAGTAATTATTACATAATTATTATTTATTCTTATTACTATATTATTAAATGATATGGTTCAAAATGCAACAAAAGTGATTGAAAAATAAGAGTGGGTAGACACTAATAGGGGTTAGGTCTAGTATTACAATGTGACAAATTAAAGAGGAATATATTTTGGATTGAATTTGATTAAATTTGTTAATATTTTTTATATATATTTTATTTAATATTTATATATTTTTCTCTTATAACTTACTTTCCAAATAAGAAAGTATTTTGCTATAGAATGTACCGAAATTTATCCTTTTTTTATATTTTTGCAGAAAAGCAAACAAGTCAATTGTACAAAAGAAAAGAAAGAAGGAGAAAATTATAATGGAAAGAAAACAAATAAAAAAAAAGAGTTGCACGGGTCCCACGCTTGAGAAGATTTAATTTGTTTTATGGTATTAGATAGCTAACTCTAGTAAGTTTCTGGGTTTTGAAATTTATCTTTAAAAGAAGGTGATTGCATTTAGACTATTTATTAAGCAACTTAAGATTAAGAAATTAAATTGCAAAGTATAAAGGCGATTAGAATTCTTAGGGTATTGTTTAATTGCTTATCTTACCTTAAAAATATTCTTTTATTTGTATTTACTTTTATTTAATAAAAATTCCACTCCTTGATTGGTTACACAACTGACATGAAAATAATTTTGCTTGTACCTAATTCCTTTTACTTTAGTTCTTTGTGGGAAGACTTTGATTTGCTTTACTACATTTGATCTACACACTTGTGGTATATTTAAATTTTGTGCATATCAATATGATTATGATTTATATAATAATATCAATATTAATTTGTCATATATTTGCTAACATCTATAGCATAAAAGAAAGTTTGCTAAAAAATTATTTATAGTATTACATTGCATTATATTTTACTTTTGCAATTGAAAAAAATATTTATATAATTGAATATATATACACAATACAAATTATTTATAATTTGTCATATATATACCCAATAAAAATAATTTAGTTTTTAAATATACAAATTTAAGTGACTCTTAAAATAACATTAATTTATAATCTTATTAATTGCCAGAATAATTTGCAAGCGTATTACTTTGGTTCATATTTTTATAGGCTTGCTAGACAATTTTTTTTATGCAAAACATTTTGTCTAATTGAGTAAAAAATTTATTGTCAGAATTTCCCAATGATGATGATAAATTGTTTCTTTTTATTTTGGTAGAATGATAAATTTTTGGTACTAAAATTTTTTCTATTAAAAAAATAAAAATTTAAATATAATTATAAATTATATTAAATAATTTTATAAAAATATTTTTAAAATATTTAAAAAATAAAAATTTAAAAATATAAAATAAAAAAATTTATAAATGTTAAAAATATTTAAATATATAATTTAATTTTAAATTAAGTTTTATAAGCAAAATTTCCAGTTTTAAATCAGAATCATTTCTAAGCTTTATAATAAATTAATTTTTTGAGATAAAATAAAAAATTTATTGTCAGAATTTCCCAATGATGATGATAAAATTGTTTCTTTTTATTTTGGTAGAAATGAAAATTTTTGGTACTACTAAAATTTTTTCTATTAAAAAAATAAAAATTTAAATATAATTATAAATTATATAAATAATTTTATAAAAATATTTTAAAAATATTTAAAAAATAAAAATTTAAAATATAAAATATAAAAATAAATTATATAAATTTAAAAATATTTAAATATATAATTTAATTTTAAATCATGTTAAGTTAAATAGTATTATAAAATTTCCTATTAAGTTATTGAAAAAAATTTCCGGAATTATCTTTTGAGTTCAAATAAATCAGAATCATTTAAAACTAAGCTTATAATAAATTAAATTTTTAGATAAAATAATATAAACTTTATAAAAGTGTAAAGTTTAGTAATATATAGATATTTTTGGTAATTTTAAATATCAAATTTATTGCAATTCAAATAGCAATAAGGCAGGTACTAAAAGTGGAATCTAATGTTATGAGTTCTACTCCTACCAAGAAATCATTAAAATAATAAAACATAAGAATTTAATTGATTGAATGGTCCAATTTCATTAAATAATATGGTGCATCAGGTTTTCCAAAAAATTTCCTACTCCAAGATAAGTTATATTAATATTTTATTTATTTTTTTTATGTTTTTTTATAATAATTTTGAGAGAAATGTGATATTTTGTTGTAGTGTTATTTAACAAGCAAAAATGGCTATTAAATTTTTTTTCTAATTATATTTTGTTGTATGAGTGGGACATTTTGTAATCCTAATTACTTATTTTTAAGCTTAAGTTGGATTGAAGTTAAAATTTCTCTCAAAAAAAAGTTCCTCATTAACAAAAGGGGTGTGTGTGTGTGTGTGTGTGTGTGTTTATATATATTTAAAGCACACGCATCTTATTGATAAACTATGGAAGCACAAACTTCACAAGAAAATAGAGCGTTCACGACACATATTTTCATCCTAATTTTGGTCAAAGGAAAGATCAAGCATTTGTAAATAGTTAGCGTAGAAAGTAGAGACTTTCACAAGCGTTTGGCGGGACCCGTCGCTAAAGGCATAATCGTAGTAATAGTTATTGAATTTTGTGGTTTGTCTTCAACAACTACAGTCGAATATTCAGCCTTCTGAAAATTGACAATGAGCATGAGCCGCAATGAGCTGGTCTCTAAAGAACTTATCATACATATATACATATATGCATGATGCTGAACATCTAGTCGAATAACTCCACGAGAGAAAAGAAGACACATATACCTTTCCCCTTTTAAGTTACCTTGAAACTCATCTTTCTATTTGCCAATCCGTTTGATTTGCAATGCCAACCATTTCTTTAGCTCTGCTTTTATTCATTTCTCATCTCACCTTTCTCACCGCCCAGCCTGACCTGAGATATGCCTACTGTTTCAATAGAGGCAACTATACAAATACAAGCACGTACCAAAGCAGCTTTAATATCCTAGTTTCAGAGATCACTTCCAACACACAAATTGACTATGGCTTCTACAATTTCTCCCATGGCCAAGATCCTGACAGAGTTAGCTTAATCGGGTTATGTAGAGGAGATGTTAAACCAAACGAATGTCGCAGTTGCCTCAACAATGCCTCAATTCTCGTCCCAAAGTCGTGTCCGAATCAGAAGGAGGCCATGGGAGGCTATGACGAATGCTTCCTGCGATACTCAAACCGTTCAATATTTGGGGTCATGGAAACAGACGCTTCATATTACTTGTGGAATCTGGATAACGCAACAGAGGCGGACATGTATAACCAAGTGGTCAATGACTTGTTGGGAGCACTTAGAGACCAAGCTGCGAGTGGAGATTCACTTCACAAGTATGCAGCAGGAACTAACACGGGTAATTTTCAAACAGTATGGGGGGCAGTTCAATGCACTCCTGATTTGTCTCAGCAAGATTGCTTCGACTGCTTGACGAAGGCGATCTCAGAATTTCTAAATTGTTGTACCACAAAGAGAGGTGCTAGGGTCATCAAACCAAGCTGTAATGTAAGGTATGAGAACTTCAGATTCTATGAACCCATGGCCAAGGATTCACCACCACCACCATCTCCTTCACTTCCTCCTCCTACGTCCGCCTCGAAAGGTACCCATCAACTTGGCTTATCAATTATTAAAGCGTGTATCCTTAGAAATGTCCTTCTCAGTCCTCAAAGCTGGTATAATGAAACTTTGTTTATAATTGAGCATCGAGAGGCAATTGAGGGTCCGTCTCATCACAGTGATGAGCGATTTGAATGATTCAAATTTAAAATATTATTATATTATTTTATTTTCTATTTATTAAAATAAAAATTATAAAATAATTTTAATAAATTTTTTTATTTTAATTCTGGCTTAGATTTAATTTGAAAGTTTAATTTAATATTAAAATTTTTATAATTGCTATATATTAATTATCTAAATGTACTCTGAATAGTCCAAATAATCTAGATATAGTCCAAGTAGATTTTGAACTGTGCAAATATATTTGAATAGTTAATATGTAGCAATTATAAAAAATTTTATATTAAGTTAAACCCTCCAAATTAAATCTAAACCATATTAAAAATAAAAAAATTATTAAAATTATTTTATAATTTTTATTTTAATAAATATAACATAAAATAATACTTTAAATTTCGATGGTCCAGATTTATTTTAAAATTATTAAAATAAAATTTAAAAATAATACTTTAAATTAAAATTTAAATGATTCAAAGCTCATCACACTGATGAGCTGCTTATCAGTATGATGAGTACTAAAGCAGTTCTGGCAATTGCTCCCACTAGGAGAACAAAAATTTCATTTGATTTCTAGTTAAAACTACACTTGCTCCCCTTTAAAATGACAATTTTTTCCATAAAAAAATTAATTATCTCCTACTCTCTTTAAAATTGTCAAGTATACTATTTAAAAGTATTATTTGCTCTAACATTTTTTTATAAAAATAAATTTATGATTCAAATAAAACTAATATATTTATAAACTTTCCATATAAGTTATTTATATCTTACTTTAATTTATATTTAGAATTACATTTTCTTGAGAATCAATATTTATATTTATTTTAAATATGGATTAATGATCTTTTTTCCCTTCAAACTTTATACAAAGGGTTAATAGATATCCTGAACTTAAATAGGAGTCAATTATGTCCCCCAACATTATTAAAGATGATTTCTATAGTTGCACTGTTGTTTTTTCACTATCTTTTTAATGTTAATAGACCTCATATTATTTTTTTAATATTTTTATTATAGAATACTTGAATCAATATACTCATCAACCCTTTGAGTAAAAGTTGAGGAGTAAAAATGATTTCTAACCTTTTAAATATTGCCGACTCTGATAAATTTTTCTGGATCTGTCAGTCTCTGTTGTGAATGTAAGTAGGCTTCTTATCTAATTGATTTTAATAGTTCAAAGTTTGAATGATCGCTTCAATTTTTACCCTTGTTTTGTTCCAACGACAGAGAAGAGATGAGTTGAGGTGAAACTTCAGCTGCAGTTTCACCTAAAAAAAAAATAACATTTTCCGGCAAAGAAAAAAGATACTACTTATGGCAAAATTATCTTCATCATATCTGGCTTTTTCAGGGGATAATAAAACATCAAGAACTATCATTGCCACTGTTGTGCCGATTGCTGCAATCATCATACTGCTCATCTCTATCTTCATTTATTTTAGGATGAGGAAACCCAGAGAGACCAATCAAAGTAAGTCAGATTGATGATCTCTTCAGCAGTTCTTGTGATATATATGCTGTTTCAAAAGAAAAATATTTTGACAACTTTCTTGTTTGAATTATTATTCGCAGCTGATGATGAAATTAAACCAACGGACTCGTTACAACTAGACTTCGAAACCATCAGAAATGCAACAGATAATTTTTCTGGTGCAAATAAACTTGGACAAGGTGGATTTGGACCAGTCTACAAGGTAGAATAATAACAATGTCAGCATGAAATTGATCAATTTCACCCCTTTGTAGAAAATCATGTACACTAAGATATGTAACTCCAACTTAATTTGTTAATTACAGGGCAAGCTCTATAACGGGGAAGAAGTTGCTGTCAAAAGGTTATCCAAGAATTCTGGGCAAGGAGATATAGAATTTAAAAATGAAGTAATGCTGGTGGCCAAGCTTCAGCATCGCAATTTAGTAAGACTACTTGGTTTCTGTTTGGAAAGAAGAGAGAGGCTGCTCGTCTATGAGTTTCTTCCCAATAAAAGTCTTGACTATTTATTATTTGGTAAGTAATACCTACTGCAGATTAGTTAATTTGTGTTCTGTGTCTCTCACTTGAGTTAAATTTTATTAGCTTTGTGGGCATAAAGTGTGAAGTATATATTTTTATACCTTGTCTTGAAATTCAATTTCAACAATAAAAAGATGGCAGTAAAGATAAAACTTGCAGTAATCACTTGTTCATGCATGGTAGCATGTTGATTTTAATTTCACAGCAACAGTTTCACCATATGAATCTCTAACATTGACTATGAGATTTTAGATCCAACTCAACGTGTTCAAATGAATTGGGAGATACGTTACAAGATCATAGTTGGCATTGCTCGTGGTCTTCTATATCTTCATGAGGATTCTCGATTACGAATTATTCATCGTGATCTCAAAGCAAGTAATATTCTTTTAGATGAAGAGTTGAATCCCAAGATATCAGATTTTGGCATGGCAAGATTATTTGTTGTAGATCAAACACAAAGTAATACTAGTAGAATTGTTGGAACCTAGTAAGTATCGCAAGTTTCATTGTCCTGTTAAAGAAGCAAATTAAACTTCAAGATCATAACACATATAGCAACATTTACTTAAACTTCTTCATATTTGGCATGCAGTGGATATATGGCTCCAGAGTATTTAATACGTGGACAGTTCTCGATGAAATCAGATGTTTTTAGTTTCGGCGTCATAGTCTTAGAAATTATAAGTGGGAAAAAAAACAGTGCCACCTTTCATGGAGAGAATTCACATGATGATTTGATAGGCTTTGTAAGTCTCTTCTTTTTTGCAATATATATATATATATGAAATTAAATTGCATTATTGTGAAATAATAATGAATAATAATGTTGAGGATATTATTGCAGGCATGGAAAAATTGGAGGGAAGGGGCAACCTCAAATATAATAGATCTTGTACTGAGCAGTGGTTCAAGAAATGAAATAATGAGATGCATCCACATTGGGTTACTATGTGTTCAAGAAAATGTAGCTGATAGGCCAACAATGGCTTCAGTTTCACTTATGTTGAGCAGCCACTCCCTGTCTTTGCCATTACCCTCACAACCTCCATTTTTAATGAATAGCAGAAGCTTATCAGAGATGAACTCGAGGGAATATAGTTCATTTGGGACTACAAGATCAAGTGAAAGAAGAAGCAACTATGTTGAAGCCTCAAAAAATGAAGTCTCAATTACTGAACTTTATCCTCGTTAATATATTTGATGTTGCAGGTGACATTCAATGCATTAATTCTAATTTGTAGATTACCTATCTTCTAAAGAAAATTTGAAAGCCTACTATTCCTATGGAAATAAATGGGCTCTCTAGATTTTGATGTAGAATTTTTTTTTTTTTTTTACATAAACTAGTGAAGTATTTAAACTCTCAATTCATATATAATTTCAAAGGTTTAATTGTGCCGATAGGTTTCTATATATAATTATAGTATGATAGATGCCAAGTTTCTATTAGCATTTCTACAATTTCCAAGATACTAGTCAATCCGTCTTGGCCAATATCCAAGGAAAAAATGCACAAAACATAAAATAAAATAATGCATGAGAAATATACATGTGTCATTCAAATATCTTTATTTTATTTTTTCCTAGTAATATTACACACACACATTCATTTTTTTTATAAAGTGCATACATGTATTTTTAAGAATATAAATATAACGATACTAGGCCCATTTGAGTTGGATCAAGAGAGAAAGCCCATGAAATGTTACCAAACAAGAGTCTTGGAGTTACAGGTGAAGAATTTCGAGAAGTCGTCCTATCTAAATGCTTTGTCTCCTCCTCTTAGTCTGAGATATTTTTTCATGAAAGTCTTTGACTTCTTGGGTCACTCCGCAAATCCTTGGTTTCCTCCTACTTGGAATATTGACTGAGCTCCTCTTATCTATTTTTCCTTATAACTTTTACTTTATTTTCTCTAATTTTATTTATAATTTACTTCACTAAAATTATAAAAAATTTTAAACTTTATTAACTCTTTATTAAAATTTAACAAGTTTCCATCTCTACTTTTTAATAAAGACAAACAATTAATAAAAATATAAAATTAGTGAACTATCTTGTAATTAAAATCCAAATTAATCATTTCTCTCTATTTTATAAATAAGAAGATAGAAGTATCTTCCACTCCTACAATTTATTCGGGTGCTGATGATAGTGTAGTTTGGCATGGTAATCTTTCTGGTAGACACAAGATCGAAGATCTCAGCTGCAACTACAACATTCTAACTTCCATTGGAAGGATTTTTGGAATCTGAAACTTCATAGAAAGATGTACCTCTTATCTTATTCACATGGAAGATGCTTAATGATGCTATTCCTTCATGTGACATTCTCTAGGATAATTATTATTGCTTCATGTTGATGTGTGTCGTACGGATCACGTGGAAGTTCCTATTTTCCACACTAACTTTACCAATTTGATCTTTCCTTTGACCCAAAATAGATTGAAAACATGCCATGAACACTCTTCATCTTAACCATAAAAATTAGATTTAAATAATTTATAGAAGATGAGTTCTCAGTACTCATTTATATAATGAGAACTGAAATTGGTTTCATGATCTTATGAAGTTTGCAATCAATAAAATGTATGTGCTGTATGTTTAAATATATATCTTACTTCTGTGTTGAACTTGGTTTGTGATTAATGAAATGTGTTTTTGCTGAGGCCAGCCAGAAAGATTACCATGCTAAATATTAATACAAAATGCATGTACTTTATATGTCCATCTGTGTTTTTGTGATTAGTTTAATAATATTTCTCGTTAATTATGTCGATCGCTGTTCCATGGGAAACACTCCTATATTGCCGTACGCAAAAGATCTTGGCTTTAACCTTGAGTTGCTCGAGGCAGGAAGTACAGAGTATTTCGTGATATACAATAAGATTAATTAAGGAAGCCAAATCTAATCAAATTGGATGAAACTTTGATACAAAAATAAATCTAATGTATGCCTAATTTTCAAAAGTTTAATATGATAAAAAAAAAGAAAAGAAGAAACCAAGTATTGGCAAAAAAGAAAGGGGAAAGGATAAAAAAGAAAAAAAATTAAAAAAAATCATTGCAGACTTGAGATCTTTAGGATTCAAAATAAGTATATGGCCAGATAAAGAGGAATTTTAGAATATATGAAAAAAGTCCTACATTGATAATATAAAGATTGAACTGAAGATATATAAATTAAAACAACTCATGTCAAATTGGTTTAAACTATTTTAATAAAAATAAACCTAATATATGTATATCTAATTCTCATCACGTGACATGCTTTTCGATATATTTTGGGTCAAAGAAAAGAACTATACGTAGTGGATGACAAAGACGAAAAGTAAAAAATTCCAGTCGCATTTAGTTCGTCCCATAACTTAAGCCTAGGAGTGTTTACTATCCTGCCTCAACAAATAATCAAGATTGAAATTTTGTCTTAGGTCTCGTTTCCTCTTGAAAGTCATTTCCATTCTGTTACAACAGAATAGGGTAGGGACAACATCGTTTGTCTTCTATCATTTTAGTCCCTTTAATTCCACCATCATAATGCTGAAATTGACCCAGGTCATGCCTCAAACTTACAAACAATGCATTTATTTGAATAAAACAAATAGAAACGTCTAGCCCAAAAAAAAAAAAACAGAACAAAAAAAATCCATCCAATAAATACCCTATATACCTTCCTCCATTTACTTTGAAGCTCGTCTCCACCAACTAGTCTGATCTGCTCTGCCAATAATGCCAACCATTTCCCTAGTTCTGCTTTCGTTCCTTTATCATCTGGTCTTCATCACCGCTCAGCCTCCTAACTTCAGGTATTTTAGATGTTTCGACATCAAGGGCAACTATACAAATACAAGCACGTACAAAACCAACCTTAATATCCTTCTCTCGGATCTCGCTTCCAACGCTCAAATTGACTATGGCTTCTACAATCTCTCTCACGGCAAAAACCCAGATAGAGTTAGAACAATTGGGTTATGCAGAGGAGATGTTAAGCCAATTGAATGGCAGAGTTGCCTCAAGAATGCCTCGATTCGTCTCCCACAGGTTTGTCCAAATCAGAAGGAGGCCATAGGAGGCTATGACGACTGCATGCTACGATACTCCAACCAATCAATATATGGGATCATGGAATTTGACTTTTGGGTGCCTCTGTGGAACGTGAATAACGCAATAGATCAAGATAAGTTCAATCAAGTGGTTAATGAGTTGTTGGACCAACTGAGAATGAAAGCTGCGGATGGAGATTCACTTCTTAAGTACGCGACAATGAATGAATCAGGCCCGAGCTTCCAAACGGTGCACGGGGCAGTTCAGTTGGCACAGAAACTGAATGAAAAAATTGCACTCTTGCTTATTTTTCAAATTGGCTGCTTAATACACTGGATCCATGGCCTATTTATACTAGAGTCTTGGCCAAACAAAAATAAAAACGAAACCACAAAATTAAAACGGGGGTTTCATAGGTTACAAATGAGTTTTGAATGCTTTTAAATGGAGAACGTTTTAGCAACTTCATCAGCTTCCGTTTTTTGCCGTTTTCATCAACTTTCATTTTTGTCGTTTTCTATTTCATCCTCCCCAAGGTCGATGGAACTCGCCCTCGAGTCAAATCCGGCATCATGATCAATGTAAGGAGATAGATCAGTAATATTGAAGGTGGCAAATACACTATAAGAACCAGGTAATTCAACCTTGTAAGCATTGTTGTTGATCTTTTGCATTATCTTGAATGGACAATCAGCTCTTGGGGACAACTTGGTGTTTGGCTGTTTAGGAAATCGTTCCTTTCTTAAATGTATCCAAACCAATTCTCCTACCTTAAAAGTCTGCTGTCTTCGATGCTTGTCACGTTGAGCCTTGTATCTCAAATTCTGCTTTTGGATTCGCTCGCGAACTTGCTCATGCAACTTCTTAATTTCCTTAGCCCTTTGGTCAGTATCAGAGTTATATTGCTGCTTATCAAGTGAAGGGGTCAAGTCTAGTGGACTAAGGGGACGAGTGCCATAAACAACTTCAAACAAACACTTCTCAGTTGTTTGGTTGATAGAGTTATTATAAGCAAACTCAACTTGAGCAAGAATAAGATCCCATTGCTTCAAATTCTTCCCTACGAAATTGCAAAGAAGATTACCAAGAATCTTCAGTTTGACCGTCTGTCTGGGGATGACTAGTGCTGCTAAACTGGAGCTTAGTTCCCATCTTCTTCCATAGCGTCTGCCAAAAGTGGCTAAGAAACTTCAAATCATGGTCAGAAGTGATAGTTTTAGGAATGCCATGAAGACGTACAATCTCCTTAAAGTACAAGTCTGCTACTTGAACAGCATCGTTGGTCTTCTGGCATGGAATGAAATAGGCCATTTTTGAGAAATGATCCACAACTATCATGACAGAATCTTTTTGCCTCTGAGTCCGTGGTAAACCCAGAACAAAATCCATAGTTATATCTTCTCAAGGTGCTTTTGGAATTGGCAGAGGCATGTATAGTCCAGTATTCTGACCCTTAGATTTAGCCAAGTGACAAATTTTGCATCTCTGTATATGCCTGTTGACATCCCATTCAAGTCGAGGCCAGTAAAAGTTCTCCTTCACTAGGTCAACTGTTTTATCTCATCTAAAATGTCCAGCTAATCCATTGTCATGTGCTTCCCAAATTATGGCTTCTCTCAAGGAACCCTGTGGAATACAGAGGCTTTTACCTCGAAATAAAAACCCGTCGTGTCTGTAGAACTAGTGGAAAGGTTGATTTACAGTTGCTTCCCACACTCCTCGATAATTAGGATCATCCTGATACAACTCTTTGACAAGGTCAAATCCAACAACCTTGGTTTTGCAGTGTTGTAAGTAGCACATGGCGACGACTAAGGGCATCAGTTACAGAGTTTAGAGTTCCAGCCTTATGTTTGATAAGGAATAGATAAGACTGTAAAAGTTCACTCCAACAAGCATGTCTGTGGTTGATCTTCTATTGGAATTCAAATACTTGAGAGCCTCATTATCCGAAAAAAGTATGAACTCTTTATTCAGGAGATAATGACTCCAATGTTGGAGAGCTTCAATAATGGCATAGAATTCCTTGTCATAGGTAGAATATCTAAACTTGGCATCATTGAGCTTCCCACTAAAAAAGGTAATGAGATGGCCCTCCTGGCTTAAGACAGCACCAATGCCGGTATTAGAAGCATCACAGCTAACTTCAAACACTTGGCTAAAGTTAGGAAGAGCGAGGACTGGAGCTTCAGTCAACTTCTTCTTAAGCTCCTCAAAGCTTTTCTGAGCTTGCTTTGTCCACTGAAACTTCTTTCCTTTGGTGCAATTTGTAAGTGGTGCAGTAATTAAGCTAAAATTACGAATGAACCTCCTATAGAAAGAAGCTAATTTGTGGAAGCTTCAAACCTCCTAGATAAATTTTGGAATTGACTAGCTGTCAATAGCTGCAACTTTGCTTGGATCAACGCGAACACCCTTTGCGGTAATGATGTAACCCAAGAACACAACTTCACTGGTGAGGAAGGTGCACTTCTTGAGATTTGCATAAAGCTTCTGTTCACGCAAGGCTTGTAAAACTTGCCGCAAGTGATCTAAATGCTCCTCTTGATTCTTACTAAAAGTAAGAATATCGTCAAAGTACACAACAATAAATTTACCAATGAAGGGTCTCAATACCTGATTCATCAGCGCATAAATGTGCTAGAGGCATTTGTTAACCCAAAAGGCATCACATTCCACTCATATAAGCCATCTCTGGTCTTGAAAGCGATCTTCCACTCATCTCCTGGCCGAATTCTGATTTGATGGTACCCACTACGAAGGTCAATTTTGAAGAAAGTAGTGGCACCATGCAACTGGTCTAGCATATCATCAAGCCAAGGTATCAAAAATCGATACTTAATAATGATCTTGTTGACGGCTCGACAGTCATGCATGTTCTCCAACTTCCATCCTTCTTAACTAGAAGAACAGGTACAGCACAAGGGCTGATACTTTCTCGAACCAACCCTTTCTTCAACAACTCTTCAACTTGTCATTGGACTTCGGCATGTTCCTGGGAACTCATCCTATAAGCAGGCTTGTTAGGAATGACTACTCCTGGAACGAAGTCAATGGCGTGCTGTATGTCTCGTATGGGAGGCAACCTAGGTGGTATCTTATTAGATATTACATCTGGAAATTTTGATAATAGCGGCATGACTCCAGGTGGATTGGCCGTCTTGTTGTTCACCTCAAGCACCAGAATAAAGCTCATCATTTGGGCTTCAGATTTCAACACCTTGAATTCCTCCTTAGTCATCAAAGACACTAACGACTTTGAGACACTAGATTCCCTTGAAGATTGGCTAATCTTACTGGGTGGTAGAGGTGCTAGTGTGAACTTCACACCATATTTCGTAAAAGAATAGGTGTTCGCTCGCCCGTTGTGCATAGCATGTTGGTCATATTGCCATGGCCTCCTTAAGAAAAGGTGGCATGCATCCATGGGAACAACATCACATAAAACTTCATCACAATATCGATTCCCAATAGAAAAGGTCACAAGGCATTGTTTAGAAATTTTTACCTCATTCCCTTTGTTAAGCCAGTGAAGCTTGTAAGGTTGTGGATGATCTTGTGTTGGCAACTTCAACTTCTCCACCATGTAGTCAGATAGTATATTTTCACAACTTCCACTGTCAATGATGACATAACAATCTTTTCCTTGGGCCATACAACGAGTGTGAAAAATGTTGCGTCGTAACCAAAGTTCTTCTTTGACTACTGTTGTATGTAGACTTCGTCTAAGCATAATGCTTCTCCTTGATCAGCAGGTGTGACCTTCTCATCATATACGGGATCAGTGCCATAGAACTTAGCGTCCTCCTCATCTTCTTCAAGTGCTTTATACCTTGATCCTTCCCTAATGGTGACAACCTGTCGAGTAGGACAGTCTGCAGCAATGTGGCCAAATCCTTGGCATTTAAAGCATTTGACTGCTTTAGAACTAGATTCCTTGGCAACATTAGATGGTGGTTTGTGCATAGCAGTAGGTTATGGCTTGCTTGAGGAGTTGGTCTACTGAAATTCTGCCTTACGACCTTCTAGATAACCCCTAGAGGACGAAGGCTGAAAAGTGGACCTCTTGGGCATCTGCTTCTCAACACGCAGGGCTAGACGGATGACATCATCCAAGGTCTAATATTGTTGAAGTTGGACTGGACAACTGATATCTGTGTTTAAGCCTGCAATGTACCAGGCTATTGTTTGCTCCTCCTTCTTCTGAATATCACACTTCATCATGAGTTGTTCAAACTCTCTAGTATATTCTTTTACAGATAAAGATCTCTATCGAAGATTTTGCAACTGGATAAAATTATCCTGGTGGTAATGATCTGGCAGAAATTTCCTGTGAGCTGGCGTTTCATTTTCTCTCAGGTCTCAATCTTATGCTTTTCCTCACGTTCCCACTTTCGTCTGAGGTTTTCCCACCAAATAGAAGCATGTTTCTTGAGTTTGAAGGCGATAATTTTGACTTTCTGCGCATCTGGAATCTCCTTATATTCAAATACTCATTCAACAGTTTGCAGCCAATCTACAAACTCGTCTGGCTGGAGTCTTCCCTCGAATTAAGGAATGTCTACCTTAATGTCATTAAGGTGGAATTGTTGTTGTTGTGGACGACGGCGGTTGTTAGTGGATGATGAACTGCTGCTTCCCAAATCTCCCTCTAAGTTTTCTCTGTTGTTGTTTAACAGAGTTCGTTGCAATTCCACAATGGCTTCCAACTCTCATATCCTACGTCTTATCTCTTCCATCTCAACCTCGTGCACATGTCTACGTCTTGGAGGCATTTTGGATAGGTGTCAAGACTAGGGATATAGAAAAGATTAGGGTACGGATGGAAATGTTGAAAAGATATAGGGATAGAATGGGATTTTTGGAAAGGCTAGGGAAAAATGGGAATTTTGAAAAATGAGGGGGTCAGACTGCAATTTATGGAAAATATAGGGGTCAAAATGGAATTCAGGTAAAATAAAAGGGGCAAAAGTGTAATTTTAGGAAAGATTAGGGGTAAAAATGGAATTTAGGAAAATATTGGGGTCAATATGGAATTACTGAAAGATTTGGGGCGAAAATGTAATTTATAAAAATTTTAGCTGATTGGGTTTAGTGACGTGGCGAGGATGACACGTGGCAGATAACTATTGAGCTGACTTGTCGTTAACCGGTCAGATCGATGACGTGGCAAATGACATCGTAGTCTTTAACCTTTGACTGGCGTGTGGATCGGCGGCGAGGCGTATGTACTTTCGACGACGGCGCGTGGGTTGGTTTCCAGTGACGGGGAACCTCCTGTTCCACGTTTTTTGATTTCCTGAGCACGATGGTGATGTTAGTTTTTTAAGAAAATGCCTGGTTTGCAAAACGCGAAGACGTCAGGGACTCCTCCACTGAATCTCTCTTCTCTCTAGCGTACTTTCTCAACTGTAACCTACTCTCTCGCTCTCTGGACCTTACTCTGATACCAAAATGGCACAGAAACCGAATGAAAAAAATTGCACTCTTGCTTATTTTTCAACTTGGCTGCTTAATACATTAGATCCATGGCCTATTTATACTAGAGTCATGGCCAAATGAAAACAAAAAAAAATTGCAGAATTAAAACGGGGGTTTCACAGGTTACAAATGAGTTTTGAATGCTTTTAAATGGAGAACATTTCAGCAACTTCATCAACTTCGTTTCCTGCCGTTTTCATCACTTTCATTTCTGCCATTTTCTATTTCATCAGTGCAATCCTGATTTGTCTCAGCAAGATTGCTCCGACTGCTTAGTGGAGGCTATCTCACACATTCCAGATTGTTGTTCGACCAAGAGAGGCGGTAGGGTTATCATGCCCAGCTGCAATATTAGGTATGACAATTACCGTTTCTTTGTTCCCCGGGCTCAGGATTCACCATCATCACCATCACCATCTCCTCGTTATTCTCCTCCACCATTGATTTCTAAAGGTATTGATCTATTGAATTTGGATTTTGTGAATGAACTAAATTTACTTACTCAAGGAGTATCGCAATTATAATTATTTAATTTTATCAATATCTAAAAATTATTAAGATATATTTCTGGTCCCTCTAAAAGTTCAAAAGAATCCTCACGATCAAAAAGCTCCTCATAAATGTTGTCATTGCAACAAAATTTGAGGTTGATATCTTTGGATAATTCTTAACATGTCATGTGAAACACTTATTGAATGAGTAGAGTTAGGCTATTTACTAGATTCAAATCGATTCAATCCTCAAAGTCAAGAAAAAAAGTTGTGTCAAATAATTGTTGCATATAATCCATGAAGAGCTATTGGCAAACTTTTACTTTCATGGGCTTTAAACTTGTATTTTGGGGCAAAAAAAAGTTTTATTTTTTGGTCTTAATTTGAGTTTTGGCTTTTGAATGTAATGACATGATTTGTGATGTTTTACAACGAATTTCATCTAGTTACGAATCCAAGAAAGGGCATGTGCCGGGGCCATTGCCTCCAAACCCTCCTTTATAAACAGGAAAAAATTTATTTGTAAAACATGTTGAAGTCAATGCCCCCAGTTTTAAATAAACTTTTAGTTTTGGCCTCCCCACATGATCATTTCTGGATTCATCCCTGATTTCATCCGTCTTCTTCACATAACCTATTATCCTATATTTATTTCCATATTATTTGACAAATATGTATTAATTTTGGTTAAGTTATTCACATGTAAATGAACTACTTGAGTTCATGTAGGAAGTTTGATAAAGAATAAAGTTAAACTTAATGACTAATATATAATAATGGATAATAACTTATGAACTTAAATCTTGAAATTTTAAATTAAGATGTAGTATCCATTTACTACTATTACCATTTCAATGCAGGAAAAGAATATTTCAAGGACATCAATTAATTTGAGGAAATGGTTTGGATTAAGATATAATTTTACCTCTAAATTTTTTCTTGAAAAGCAATTTTATCTTTGAGCTATGTTTTTAAGGAGCAAAAAATCTCTTCTATAGATTGCCTAGTGCTCTTCAAAAGAATAATTAAGGGGTGAAATTGCTCCACTTATTAATACAAGAATAAAATTACTCTTCAAGAAAAAGTTCAAAGATAAAAAAGATCTTTACCCAAAAGGTTTTGTTTTAGGAAAAGGGTTTTGAAGATCCAAGACTACTGTGGCTAGGTGTGCAACTGAATGTAGCACGCGTAGTCAAAGTTTTTTTTTTTTTTTGGCCTGATGTAGTCAAAGTTTGATTGCCTCAGTTAATCCGGTGTCTAAGTCGGATTGCGTTAGCTCTCTACCCAAAATATTTTAAATTTCCAGACTTTAATTTGTGCCTTTTTATGAGGACCATCCAATATTTTTTTCCCTCACTCTCTTGATTTCTTCGAGCAATAAATTTCATGTGCAGTTTCCATCAGGGGAAAAAAAAAAAGTACCTGCAGGCTACTATATATATTTGGCAGAAAATTCCTAAGTTTCAGAAGTTTTATTTAATTTGCGGTGGTTTTCCTCTATTCTGTCAAGGAACTAGAAGGATTTTTCCATATATATAGACGAATTATGAAACGCTAAACTTATCATATATTTTATATTTTATATTTTATTTTTGATATGGATATCTAAATCAGAAAGAATGTTTGGCTTTCGCAAGGAAGAGTAGCAAATCAAGATCTTTCATTGTCATAGTTGTGCCGCTGATTATTGTTGTAGCCATCTTGCTACTCATCCCTGTCTTCATTTGTTTCCGAAACAGGAAACCCAAATTAAGAAACAAGTCAAAGTAAGTCAAATTAAATATTTCCTCAGCAATTCTTGCAAATATATAATACCATTTCAAAAGACAGAAAATATTTTAATGACTTGATTTAATTATTCCTTCGCGTTGTTAATGAAGCTGATCAACTTGATGATGAAATTAAACCTACTGAGTCAATGCAATTAGAGTATGACACCATCAGACTTGCAACTGATGATTTTTCAGATGTAAACAAACTTGGGCAAGGTAGATTTGGACCAGTCTACAAGGTAGAATAACAACAATGCGAGGATGAGATTTCATCACTTTGTAGAAAATCATGCATACTGAGATATGTAGCTTCCAACTTATTTGATAACTACAGGGCAAGCTCTACAATGGAGAAGAAGTTGCGGTCAAAACGTTATCAATGAATTCTGGGCAGGGAGATATGGAATTCAAGAATGAAGTAATGTTGGTGGCCGAGCTTCAGCATCGCAATTTAGTGAGACTACTTGGTTTCTGTTTGCAAAGAAGAGAAAGACTACTCGTCTATGAGTTTCTTTCCAATAAAAGTCTTGACTATTTGTTATTTGGCAAGTCATACCTGCTTTAGCTTAGTTAATTTGTGTTCTACATCTCTCTCGCTTGAATTAAAATTCTATTAGCTTTTAAAGTGTGAAGTATATATATTCATACTTTGTCTTGAAATTAAATTTTTTCAATAAAAACACAGAAGACAGTAAAGATCAAACCTGCAGTACTCACTTATTCATACACGGCAGTGTGTTAATTTTTATTTCATTGCAACATCTTCACAATATGAATCTCTAACATTGTTTGTGACTATGAGATTTTAGATCCAACTCAGCATGCCCAATTGGATTGGAAGATTCATTACAAGATCATAGTGGGCATTGCTCGTGGTCTTTTATATCTTCATGGGAATTCTCAATTAGGAATTATTCATCAAAATCTTAAAACAAGTAATATTCTTTTAAATGAAGAGTTAAATCTTAAGATATCAAATTTTAATATGACAAGATTATTTGTCATAGACCAAATGCAAAGTAATACTAGTAAAATTGTTGGAACCAGTAAGTATCACAAGTCTCAACTTGTCAAACATGAATTAAAGAAACACACTTCAAGATCATTAAGATAGAACACTTACTCAAGCTTATTCATAATTGGCATGTAATGAATATATAGCTCCAAAGTATTTAATGCATGGACAATTCGCCATGAAATCTAATGTCTTTAGTTTTGGTGTCCTAGTCTTAGAAATTATAAGTGGGAAGAAAAATAGTGCCACCTTTCATGGAAAGAATTCAAGTGATGATCTGATAAGCTTTGTAAGTATCTACTTTTTGCAATGTATAAACATGAAATTGCATTATTGCGAAATAATATTGAATACTCATGTTGATGATATATATTCTTGTATTGTAGGCATGAAAAAGTTGGAGGGAAGGGGCAGCTTCAAATATAATAGATCCTGTATGGAGCAATGGTTCAAGAAATGAGATAATGAGGTGCATCCACATTTTGTTACTATATGTTCAAGAAAATGTAGCTAATAGGCCAACAATGGCTTCAGTTTCACTTATGCTGAGCAGCCACTTCCTTTCTTTGCCATTAACATCACAACCTCCATTTTTAACGAATAGCAGAAGCTTATCAAAGATGAACTTGAGGGAATATAGTTCATCTGGGGCTACAAGATCAAGTGAAAGAAGCAGTAACTCTGTTAAAGCCTCAAAAAATGAAGTCTCAATTACTACGCTTTATCCTCGCTAAATCTGGCCTTGTAGGTGACATTCAATGTATCAATTCCAATTTGCAAATTACCCTTCCAAATAAACATGATAGCTTGCTTTTACCAAAAAGGAAAATGAAAGCTTGCTATTTACTTGGAAATAAACAGACTCTAAATATTGATGCAGATTTTTTTTTTCCCACATAAACTTGGGAAGTGTTTAATCTGATAATATTTCAAAGGTTTAATTGCGTGAATGTTTCTATATATATAGTCTGACAGATGTCTGGTTTCTCCGCATTTCTACAATTTCCGAGCTACTAATCGATACTACTTGTCCAGGTCAAAAAATCGATACTACTTGTCCAATATCCGAGGAGAAAATGCACAAAAAATAAAATAAAATAAAAATATCATTGATATTAATACCTTATACATTCATGAGCTTACCATTTATGCATGACATGTTCAACACTTATGTCATGGTTTTAATTTAAAGTGACAAATAGACTTAGTTCTAGGGACTTGTATTTGTGACTTCAGCGATATGGAAAATTAAGACTTATAACACTACATTAGATAAAGCAAGTTGAGCCCAACGTAAAATAGAAAGACCTCCCACATTAGAAAAGATTAGATTTAATAAATAATAGAATAAAATGAATGGATTTATAAACTTGAATTTTAATATTTTAAGTCAAGATATGACACCATTCATTTCTTGTCACAGGCCTTGTTCCTTGTTATATATATCCTGTCATAATACAATCGCTTTCCAATCCCTTTTCCTACTTGACCGCAAAGCTCCCTCTCAAGGGTACCATGAGGACAAAACTAAATATGGAAAAACAATCCTATCCCACAATAGCCCCCATCAGGTTTACAAATTCTAAATACCAACACACCTATATATGATGAAATTCCACTTACAACAGCCATAAATTATCTAAATTGTAATCACTACCATTTTGGGCATCCTTGCATCCAACAAGGAGCGAAAATACAATATTTCTAGGATATGTAAAGGCACGACCCCAAAAAAAAAAAAAAAGCATGTATAGCTTGTAAGTCTCTGACAACATTAATATGTCCAAGCATGCTATAGTGGCGCATTATTGCTGGTAATTACTGAACTAACGTTGAAGAGAGAGGCTCGGAAATAACCATGTGTGCACGCAAAGTTATTTGGGTTGCTTCCAAAAAAAAAAAAAAAAACAAAACAAACAAACAAATAAAGGAGAGGCCACTACTGCCATGGAGTTTCGTTTAACTTCATTCAAAATATGTCTTTACTGAGAAGCACTCGCCTTCCGCAATTTATCCAAAGCACCACTCTTATCAAATGTTTCATTCCCGTGTTCATCCATCGTAACGGCATGCAGCAAGCTTAGTCAAAGCAACACCAGAGGAAAAGGGATGGCCTGGACCACTACAAAACAATACTGGGTCACATAAAAAGAAAGTATGCAATAAAAATTATAGACCCTCTCATCTAGAATCATAATTAAAAAAAGTTGAACCACATAAGTACAGTTATTCAATCAACAAAAAATTCAAGTGTAATTATCAACTAACTGACTGCGCGTCTTCGTATCTGCTATGGACATCGCTAAATTTTCAATAATAGTAGCAACTACAATTATCAATTATGAAGGTACCCAGTTCTACATGTCGTGGAATTAATTCTTTAGCTGCGAATATGCTCATGAGACCATGCAAAAAGCACCATACAGTAGATTTCTACTTTTCTTATAACATTTTAGATATTCTGTTTGATCCACTAGCTCCTTCATACCTTAATGATCACCACAGGGTTATGGTACACTGCTATTGGAGGAGGCAAAACAAATTGCTAGCAGGGAACTTAGATCAACAAAAATAGCTGTGATTTTGGGAGTTGGGACTCGCCGTTTTTACAGGAAACTTGGGCATGAGCTTGAAGGGCCCTACATGGTGAAATATCTATTGTGATAATTACTTCCGATGGAATTTTGATACATGTTTTCTGTGTAGATATAATACCACCATAATATGAACGATGTTGGATATCTTGAGTGGTCACAATTTTGTTAAAATATCCTTGACTCACCTCCCTGTTATTTTTTTCCTACAAGAATCAAAGTTCATACTTCATAGTAATTGACTAACTTATGGATAATTATTACGAATAAAAAATTTTCAATTTTACGGACCAGTTCTACTCAAGCTTACGACATCCTAGTATCACTTGGTGCGGTGGTGGAGTCACATTATGTTCCCGCCATGTTATGTTGACATTATGTCAAGAGGTACAATGCATCCTCTCACTTGAAAAAAAATTATAAATAAAGTATGTAAATTTTTTAACTTTGCAGTTTCTATTCTTGATATTTTGTATTCTCTAAATTAAATAAAAAATATTTAACTCAAAAATTTATTAAATATATAATATTTTAATGATTTAAGTAAGATATGCATAGCATATTTACAATAAATGTCACATCAACCTGTTTAATATAATTTTCAAATAAAAAATGATAATCAATCTATTTATATTATTAAAATTTTAGTCTTAACATAATTATTATTTTTATTTATTAAATTATCTTGCAACTCTCGTTTTGGATCTTGACTCCGTCGGCTAGCTTGATGGATCTTCTCATACTAATAAATAAAACACGTTTGGCTCATTTTCTAACCTCCCTTTTTCTTTATTTGTTCTCTCTCAATGCAACTACTTGAGTGGAGGTAGTGGTGTGTTGGACCAACTAACCTTCCCTCCTTGTGTAAACAAAATCATGATTAACGTTGGAATTTTGGAATGGACAGAGAGACTGACTAAACTAAAACTATATTTTTATTAATCACTCAATCTATAAATTATACAAATACTCATTAGTCTTCTTGTATTTTTTCCTCACTTCTGTCTCTTTTTCTCTCTCTCACTGACACTTTGACACTACACTCTATCATACACACCCTTTTCCTTTCTTCTTACCTCGCGCACGTCTCTCTTTTCTTTCTTTCTTCTCTTCTCTCCTCTACTCTCTTTTTTTTTCTTTCCTTTTCCTTTTCCATACACACCACTCACCTTCATGCTTCCTGATCCTTCTTCTTTCACCGCCAAAAGTAATTAAATATTACGTCTAGAATTTTTTGGGTTTATCTTATTTCTCTTCACCGCCTCTGCTTCTTTGCCCATATTAGTGGAGAAAATTCTAGAGGGGGAGAGAGAATTTGTCGATGGTATTCTTAACAGTTGAGACTTGAAGACATTGATGTCTTAATCAATGATTATTAGTAACTATAGTGAGGATAGTCTTGTCTATACTCAATTTCCTTGAGCTTTCATTAGAATGAATGATTTCAACAGTTTCTCCTTGGCAAGTAACTTGTCAAATAGCTGGATAAAAAATTATTTCTATATGCCATTTTATACATAAGAGACTGTTTTTTTTTTTCAATCAACTTCTAAAAATCATGTTTTATTTTATTAAAACTAATGTGATATATTGGTTCATTGTGAGTACAAGCCTGCAGCTTTGTGATTCCTATTATATTGGATTGCTCCATTTAATGTTGTCTGGGCTGATTAGTTTTAAGAGGGCAGGTTAACTCTAGAGTTACACATATATATGTGGATAGTAAAGACTAATGGGCAATCTTGTATGCCACTTTGGCCATTGCTCAATCTCCTACCTAACCAAAATTGGATCCAAATAGTAGTACTTTTGTTAGTGAAATTATTTATTTGAAAAATAGATGCTCTGTTTCCTCCATTGAACTATAACAAGAACCTCATTGGTCTAGTACTGCCAAATGTTGATTCTTGAGTACTGAGGTGAATTGCAGTCTCCAAATTAAGTCAATGCTTTTGATTAACACCTTCAAGACCAAAAGCCAGCGAGGATATAGCTCAGTAACAATGAGGCCTCATTTTCTGATCCTTGAACAGAGTTACCTCTTTCTTCAGATCCTTTGGCATCAGAACTGCAATCCCTCAAATGCATATCAGATGAACTGCTGTTGTTCATTAAAAATGGAGGTCGTGAAGCTTCAGGGAGAGGGAAAGAATATTTTTCATTCAACAGTAAGTGAAACTGCCATAGTTGGTCTATCAGCCACATTTTCCGCAACACATAGTGGCCCAAGAAGCTATATATTTATATATAAAGAAGATAGGAACTTATAAGATTTCGTGGACACAGTAAATATCTTCCATGAAAGATGGTGTTGTTCTTTTTCCCACTGACGATCTCAAGAATCAATGATGGTCTGGAAGATTGGCTTGTTGCATTGCATGCATAAATGACAGAAGTAAATGAATTGATGACAATCTAAGCTTAATAGTCATATACGTCCCAAAAGCCTTTCCCCAAATCCACTTAGCTGACAGTTTTGTTCTGTTTGCTTGATGACATTGACAATTGCCTTTTACTTATCAAAAAATTGTCCCCAAGGCAAGGGACAACAGCCCTGCCAATATCACCTATTCAATTATGTTTTCCCATGTACCTAACCTTCGGGACAAATCAGTCATTTGCTCTCAAGTATTTTATATATATATGTATAATTTTTTGTTATGATCTATTTTTCAGTTTTTTTTTTTTTTAATTATCATTGTTCCCTATCGCAGATTAATCATTATTCAAAGGACATTAGTAACTTCCTGCTGATCAACATTATTTTATTGCAGCATTCAGAAAATCCTCACCATCCACATACGCTTTGTAGCCTAATATATATACATGTGTGTGTATAGAAGATATAGACATCAACTTAATCTCCGAGACAAGATATTCATGAATAATAATAACTTTCATTTTCCTTCAGCTATCACCAATTTTCATATTTTTTTTTTTAGAAAAACTATTCCAGTAACTGTCAAATTTTTCGCAGTTCATTTTCTGATGTAAAATTCTACTGATTAAAGAGCAAATAGTTCATACAATACCAGATAACATATGGACTGTAAAGACAAATCTGCAGTCTTGTGCACCTTTTTCGCAATTGGTCAATCTTCAATCTAATCAGAACTGGATCCAATTAGTAATACTCACATTTGTGAAATTATTTATATAAATACTCGGTGCAAACCCAAACCAAGAAGTTGCCCCAAAAGAACAATAGCAAAACACATGCTCTGTTTCATCCCCTGAACTATCACAAAAATCACATTGGTCTCTTGCTACCAAAGGATGGCGCTTGAGTACTGGGGTGAGTGGAAGGGCTTGGCGAAACTTCAACCCTGATCTTTTCTACTTCATTGACTAATCTCTAAATTAATATTAATGCTTTTGATTGACACTTCCAAGACCAAAATCTAGAGAGGACATAGTTCAGTAATTGAGACCTCATTTTTTGACCCTTCAACAGAGTTACCTCTTCCTTCACTTGATCTTGTAGCCTCCGAACTGTAATCCCTCAAATGCATATCATATGAACAGCCATTGTTCGTTAAAAATGGAGGTCGTGAAGGTAAAGGAAGATGGAAAGAATAGCTGCTATTCAGCGTAAGTAAAACTGAAGCCATGGTTGGCCTCTCAGTTACGCTTTCTTGAACGCAGAGTAAACCTGTATGGATGCATCTAATTATTTCATTCCTCGAACCATTGTCCAATACAGGATCTACTATATTTGAAGCTGTCCCTTCTCTCCAGTTTTTCCATGCCTGCACGATGTTCCATATCCAAGGTACAGTAGAAGATATTAGTCCCAAGTTACTCCTGTAATTGCATGCTGGCTAGTTATAGTATAAAGAATATCTTGAAGAGATGACTTGATACTTTTATATAAAGGTGGAATGAACTTAAAAAGCTTAGCAGACCCAGTATATCTTCTCCATAAAAGATGGAATTGTTCTTTTTCCCACTCACCATCTCTAGAACCAACATACCATAACTGAAGACATCTGATTTTATTGAGATTTGTCCATACCAAAATATATTTTGGGGCTATATATCCTTTATAAGTTATTATTAGTATACTTAGATAGACATAAATGTTACCAAGTCATGTAATTATCAATAGTTAAGATAAAGGATACTTACCAAGTTCCAACTACTCTATTAGAATTGCTATGCGTTTAATCAAAACCAAATAGTCTTGCTATACCAAAATATGATATTTTGGGATTCAATTCTTCATCTAAAAGAATATTGCTTGCTTTGAGATCATGATGAATAATACGCAATCTTGAATCCTCATGAAGATAAAGAAGGCCACGAGCAATGCCTGTTATAATTTTGTATCGAATTTCCCAATTCAAATGGCCATGACGATTTGTATCTGCAATATTATGTTTCAAATAGGGTTCAAACTTTCATTCAATAGAAACAAAGTGATAGGGAGACAATCAAATTAAGCTAAAGCCCTTACAACTCACCAAATAATAAGTGCTCAAGGCTTTAATTGGGAAGAAATTCATAGATGAGTAGTCTCTCTTTTCTTTCTAAACAGAAACCCACTAATCTCACTAAATTACAGTGTTGCATTTTGGCCACCAATAACACTTCATTCTTAAATTCTAAATCTCCTTATCTAGAATCCATAGACAACCTTTTGATCGCAACTTCTTGCCCATTAGGAAGCCTACCCTGCATTTGTTGGAGATGGAACATGTAATTTATTATTAGTTGGATAGCAATATATCTCATTTTAAAATATTTATCTCAAGGACAGAGTGTTATCTTACTTTGTATACCACCCCAAATCCTCCTTGTCCGAGCTTATTTGAAAGAGAAAAGTCATTTGTAGCAAGTTTGATGGTGTTAAAGTCATATTGCAATGACTCAATTGACTTAATTTCATCATCATCCTCTGTTTACAAAAGGTAAAAAAATGCTTTCAAAATAAGTACGAAAGTAATTTCAAAGATTTGTTCCCCTCCACTACTAGGAGTTTATCATCATCATTGTCATTCATCATGGACCAACTTGGCTTTCAAATAACAGCATATAGTCATGGTAAAATATATATATATATATATATATATTATTTTCACTTACTTCTAAAGGTTTTCTTCCATTTTCCCATTGCAAAATAGATGAAGACCAAGATGTGAAGAATCATATGGGCGCCACAATAACGACAGTCCTTGGTTTGTTGTTACGTCCTGCAAAATCTCAACATTCTCAAAACGCTGATCGAGTGAGAATTACCTAACTAGATACAAACAAACAATCACCAAACCAAACTTGCATAAACTTATAGTTTTGTAATTGGACTTAATATAGCCTACTACTAAATTTTCTCTTTAAGTATTTTCTTTGAAGAAATTGTTAGTAGATGTAATTCACTAAGAACAAACATATATATTAGACTTTTTCTAATGTGACAAGAGGTACCTTCCAAGGAAGATGAACCTTTTGGTGAATCCGAATCAGAAGTTCTAATGATATTAGACAAACTTTAAGCCCATAATCGATTAACTAACTTCAATTAAGATTTAAGAGTACCTTGTAAAGAAGTTGGATTGGTGAATGGAGCAGGGGGAAGAGGTAGAGGTAACTGCATTTGATCATGAACATAGGCAGTATCATAGAAGCAGTAATGCTCAGATCTAACATAGCAGTTGAGTTAAATAACCCTACCACTTGTCTTGTTCTTCGAACAATCTGGGATTCTCGACACAGCTTTCTCCAAACAGCTTTTATAATCTTGCTTAGACAAGTCAGGTGTGCACCAAACAAGACCATAAATAGTGTCAAGCTAAGTTCTGGCATTTCCTAGAGCCATCTTACGACGAGAGTCACTAGCCTCATCTTTACTCGTTAGACTTGGGAATAGATGATCAAATGCATCATCGTACATGTTTATGTTTGTTTCATTATTAGGGTTCAGTACACAGATAGAAAAGTCAAGGTCTTTCTGATATATCCCAAACATTGAACGACTTGAGTATCATAAAATGTAAAGTTTATCATATAAAATTGCCTCCTTCTGATTTGGACACAACTTTCAGAGAAGGATTATGGATTTACTGAGGCAGATACAGCAAGAATTTGGGCCAGTGTCTCCTCTACGGAGACCAAATGCGTAAACTCTATCAGGGTTTTGGCCATAGGAGGAATTGTAGAAGCCATGGTCGAGGTTAGGGTCAAAAGTGAGATTGAAAAGAAGGGCATTGAGGTTGGGGTGTGACACGATAGAGCAACAGTTACAACTACCTCAATAACTTACTCAGTAGAACAGTCAGTATGGGAGTGAGAATGTGGGCTTCAATATGCATGGCAAGAGTAATGTGCATGGTAAGGGTCCCACTGTGCTATGCAGAAGCAATCGTGCGAGAAAGGTCACATGGAAGTTACAAGAAGCTGGAGATGCTTAGTGCATAAGGGGGTTATTATGTAAAAGGGCCCACGAGTTGTGAGGAAAGAACCCTCTCCTTAAGAGGGTGTGGATTTGTTTTGTATGAACTTTCTCTCTGCTATCTCTCTCCCCTCTAAATTTTCTTTCTTTAAGTCTCTTTTCCTATAATGCTTCTGTGATGTTTATGCTCTGTTTTTGCTATTACTCCTTTCACTTTGAGTATGTGACAGAAGGTGCTTTCGTTAAGAGAATATTAGGAATGGCTAAGAATACACGTTTATGTGAGTTATCAGGAAATGTTGAGCATCTACAAATTGGTTTACAAAACCTCCAAGAATATGTTGAAAAGGTAGGAGAAGCCAATGGTACTCGCATGGATTAACTGAAAAAAGCATTTGGAGATATGCTCAAGGCTCCAAACCGTTGCATGGATAAGTTAGAAGTAGCTATTGACTCTCTAGTCAGTGCTTTAAAACTGAATATGGAGAAGTTAGAGTTGCATTTGGATACTTTGGCACAAGAGATTGAAGATATGGGACATAGTGAGAATTAATCCCTGATTCTTGATAGAGGAGGTTCTTCTTTGAATAGCAGAGGAGGATTTACCCAATGTTAGGTAAAAATTAATTTTCCAAGATTTGATAGAACTAACTCTTATGGCTGGATTTTCTGTGCAAAGCAATATTTTGCATTCTACTAGTTGACTCCTTCATAGTAAGTTGTTATGGCATCGATACATATGGAAGATGCTAAAGTCAAATCTTATTTCCACGTGGGAGAGTCTAACTAGAGTAGTGGAGGCACATTTTGGCCTAACTCAATTTGAACATCCCATAGCTCAATTGTTTAAGTTGATGCAACAGGAATCTCTTGATACAAATCATTAACAATTTATAGCCCTAGCAAATCGGACTGAGGGGGTATCGAATGACGCAATCTTAGACTATTTCATTAAGGGATCTAAACCAGAGTTACGACGTGAAGTCTTGGCACAATCACCTAAGAATCTTCTCGAGGCTGTTAGCCTTATACAGCTCTTTAATGAGAAGTACACTATTGGTTCAAGGATGTCTAAGATCAGACTAAACTTGTATAGTACAACTCTATTGGCTATAAAACCCATCTCTAGTGTGCCCATGATGACAGCTAATTCATACATACCAGCAAAATCAACATCTGCACCATTATTACCTACCCCAACAACTAAACCCCTAGCCACAATCAAACGGATTATGCATACTGAGATGTAAATACGAAAGGAAAAGGACTTATATTACAATTGTGATGGAAATTTCTCCCTTAGTCACAAATGTGCCAATAGGCAATTCATGTGGATTCAGAATGAGGGGGAGGATGATGAGTGTTTTTCGCTGAGTGACACAGCTACAGAGGAGGTTGCTATTCCGGTCAAGAATGCTACTTTTCACCATATCTCTTTGCAAGCATATAATGGAACAATCAGAAACACCACGATACATTTTTCAAGACTTGTTAAAGGTCTTAAGGTCCAGGTGTTATTGGGCGGCGGTAACTCAAATAGCTATGTTCACCCACATCTGGTAGAGCATTTGAAACTTTTGGTGGAACCTACCCAACCCATGAGGGTGTTAGTTGGGAATAGGTAGATCATGAATGGTTTGGGCTTGGTGAAAGAGTTATCGATCTAAATTGAGGGACACACATTAGTGGTATCTACTTATGTGTTAGAGATAATAGATTTAGACATTGTATTGGGCTCAAGGTGGTTAGCCACTCTAGGCCCTCATGTTGCAAACTACAGTTGGGCTACCATAAATTTTTTCCTCAATAATGATTTCATCACGTTAAAAGGGGTCCAACAACCTTTGTGCATTCTGGCCCAATTTCATCAATTTTATAGACTTCAAGACACTGGGGCTCTATTTGACTCGTATTTCCTTCAATTAATATTAGTTGATGAGCCCAAGAAGGAAGAGGTGGTTTCATCAGACTTAAAGGCCATCTTAGCAAAATATCAGGTGGTGTTCGACGTGCCTCATGCTCTACCTCCATTAAGAGATTGTGATCATAAAATTATACTTCAACCTAGTACCGGGCCAGTTAAGGTACGGCCTTATTAATACCCCTACAGCTAGAAATCTAAGATTGAAAGAATGGTAGAAAAGTTGTTTAATGATGGGTTTATTCAACCTAGTAATAGCCTTTTTTCTACTCCCGTAATAGTTGTTAAAAAGAAAGATGGGTTTTAGTGAATGTATGTTGATTATCGGGCTTTGAATGAAGTGATTGTGAAAGACTCTTTCCCGATGCCTATTGTTGATGAATTCCTTGATGAATTAAAGGGTTCAGTCTACTTTTCTAAATTAGACCTTAGAGCAAGATATCACTAGGTTTGAATGCATCCTACAAATCGAGAAAAGACTACTTTTAGAACACATCAAAGGCTGTACGAGTGGCTAGTTATGCCTTTTAGTTTGACAAATGCACTAGCGACCTTTCAAGCTCTTATGAATTCTATTTTCAAGCCATTTCTACATAAATTCATTCTAATTTTCTTTAATGATATACTTATTTACAGTAAATCTTGGGCACAACATTTAGAGCATATGGATCAAGTCCTTGAATGGATGTTTGCATATCAACTATCTGCCAAATGCTCTAAATGCTCTTTCAAATGCACACATGTTGACTACCTTGGTCATATTGTTTCAGCTTTTAGTGTGTCAATAGATCATGCTAAGATTCAAGTCGTGCAAAAATGGCTAGTTCCTCATAATGTGTCATAGTTAAGAGGGTTCCTCGGTTTGACAAGATATTACCGTCGCTTCATTCACAACTATGTCCAAATTTCAAGTCCTTTAACACACTTTTTACAAAAAGATAGATTCATCTGGTCAAATGACGCAGATAGAACTTTTGCTGTGTTAAAACAAGCTCTCACTTCTACCCCTGTATTGGCATTGCATGATTTATAGTGGAAACTAATGCAGCAGATTGTGTGATTAGGGCAGTTCTCAGTCAAAATGGCCATCCTATTACATTCTTTTCCAAGCAATTGTCTCTTAAAATGCAGGCACAATCTGCCTATGTACGAGAACTTTTTTCTATTACACAAGCAATGTCAAAGTTTAGGCATTATCTTTTTGGGCATACTTTCATCGTTTGGATGAATTAAGAAAGCCTTAAGCATCTAGATAAGTAAGTCTTATAAACTTCAAAACAGGAACTCTACCTCCCTAAGCTATTGGGGTATTAGTTCTCAATTGAATATAAGCCAGGAAGAATGAATTTGACTATAAATGCATTATCTCGAACAACTCATATGGCATTGTGTTAGATACAGTCAACATTATTTGAAGATATCATTGAGGCTATACGACAATCTACATGCTTGCAACGTATTTGTGCCCAGGTCAAGGATGACCTTGTTTTAGGGGCAAAATACAGAGTACAAGATGATGTTCTGTATTATCAGGACAGGATGGTAGTACCACATGAAAATAAAGATTTACTTTCCAAGATTCTTTACAAAGTCCATTATTCTGTGGTTGGGGGCCATGTTAGATCATTAAAAACCTTTCAACATATAGCTACCAATCTTTATTAGCCTAACATGAGGCGTGATATTTGGTCATTTATTAGAGAATGCTTGACGTGTAAGTATGCTAAGGTAGCCCAAACTTCCCCTACTAGACTTTTATGTCTACTTCTAATCTTGGATCAAATTTGGGATTCAATTGTGATGGATTTTATCATTGCATTGCCTCTTATTTGCCATTACTCGATCATTATGGTAATTATTGACAGACTAGCCAAGTACGCTTACTTAGTTCCTCTCTGAGCAAATTATACTAGTCATATTATAGTAGAAGCTTTCCTTCATAATATGGTTAGGCTTCACAGCATGCCTCAATCTATAGTTTTTGATAGAGACAAAGTCTTCACCAGTACTTTTTGGCATTCTTCATGTTCATTGTAGGGCATCCAACTTCATATGAGTTCTTCTTATTATCCAGAGATGAATGGACAATCAGAGGCTCTTAATCATTATGTTGAGAGGTATTTGTGGTGTTGTTCATGCGTAACCACGCTGCTGACTTGATTATCTACCTTGGGCTGAGTATAGTTAAAACACTTCTTTTTACTCATCAACGGGCATGACACCATTCTAAGTGGTTTACAGTCACGATTTTCCCCTGTTGATTAAAGGCTATTCATTAACTGATACAGATACTGATATTCATATGCAACTTTAAGAGTATGATCGCATGCTCACTCAACTTAAAGAATAGCTTTTACGAGCTCAGGCCTGAATGAAGTACTATGTTGATCGTCGCCGTCGTCCAAATGAATTTAATGAGGGCGACCTTGTTTTGGTCAAGTTGCAACCATATCAACAGTCTTCTGTCCAGCTTTAACACTATCAAAAACTAGGGTTCAAGTTCTTCTGCCCTTTTTGCGTTCTTCAATATGTAGGCAAAGTTGCCTATCGTTTGGACTTACTTGCCCAAGCCTGTATCTACTCAATGTTTCACATCTCTCAACTTAAACAGTTTCATGGTACAGCTGACGAGACTTATATATTGTTACCATTACTAATGGCTAAAGAAGGACCAGTGGTTCATCCTCTTGAGGTTTTTGATCAACAATGCGTTCAACATGGATCTAGCTGGGTTACCCAGGTTCTCATTCATTGGGAAGGGACCGATAATGTTTCTTAGGAAGATGTGTCTCAGTTAGCAGTTGACTACCCTACCTTTAATGTTGGGGACAAGGTTAGTCTCGTAGATAAGGGTATTGACATGATGGAACAACAACTACAGCTACCTCAGCAACCTACTCAATAGAACAGTCAGCATGGGAGCGAGAACGTGGGCTTCAATATGCATGGCAAGAGTGATGTGCATGGCAAGGGTCCTACTATGCTGCACAGAAGCAATCGTGCGAGAAAGGTCACGTGAAAGTTACAAGAGGCTGGAGATGCTTCGTGCATGAGAGGGTTGTTATGTAAAAGGGCCCACGAGGTGTGAGGGGGTGTAGATTTGTTTTGTATGAACTTTCTCTTTGTTGTCTCTTTTCCCTTTGAACTTTCTTTCTCTGAGTCTCTTTTCCTATAATGCTTTTATGATGTTTATGCTCTGTTTTTGTTGTTGCTTGAATATAATAATATGTGAGTTACTCTTTTCACTTTGAGTACGTGACAGTGTGGTAGGGACTTTGGCTTGAGAAGTAACCATTGTCAATGAAACATTTCTGAATCTGGCCATTGAGACTGAGAAGATGAGAAAGGAATGAAAGCAGAGCAAGAGATTTGATAGACGTTAAAATCATTGCAATGAATCGTGAATTTGAGACAAATGAGATTAAGATTTAATTTTGGGCTGTTATTGGTAAGTGACGTTGCAAAGTCAATTAGTGTTTAGTACTTCAATAGTAATCTTCTGCATGTGGAGTCAATGGGTCAGCGAAAGTATAGGACAAACGGAAACGCTTATTATTATTATTATTATTATTGTCGAAAAAAGGAAACGCGTATCTAATAGTCTATTCTTTTTATTTTTTAAGCTTTTAAAGAGAGGTTGATTTATTGGTTCACGTTTCAATGGTTAAATGAATTGTGATAAATCAAGAACTGGTTATATTTAATTATTTAAATTTTAATATGAAAAATTATAGAAATATAATAGTTAAAATCAAGAAGTAATAAGCAATTTTTGAAAGCATATTTAAATTAAATTAAAAAGACAAATAAATCATAGGAAGAGCAAATATAACAAAATAGTTTTTAAAACATAAGTTAAAATAAATCAACAAATTGTATAAAAAAGATAATAAAAAAAAATATCAGAGATAAATAATACAAGCAAGAGCAAGGCAAGTCGCTGGAGCATGAAGTACCACATCGTGAAGTTCAAGGGAGTGAAGGGCGAGACTTCTATGTAGAAAGGACGTGGGTTGTAACTTTCGGTGACATGACTGAGCCAGAGCGCTGGGCTTTGAAAAATTGAAGCGTTTTGTCCACAGTGGGGCTATGTTTGATGATCACATTCTTATAGGCCTCGCACCGGAACAAGGTATTCGGCTGTTCATAATCATTTACAAATCATAAATACACAAAATATTAAGACTCTTATCAGATCATAAAAGAAGAAAGGGAACTGGGAGAAAAAAATTAAAGAAAATAAACTTCAAATATGTCCAAAGCTTCAATATGTTGATCTCAATTCTTTCATAATATCCAAACTTTAATATAACCAAGCTTCCAAAATATCTTAAACTCTAAGGAATGCATTCTAAGTCAAGCCAACAACATATGCACATCAAGCTAAGCCCTAACATTTTCAACTACAAAAATGCAATGTTTTGTTGTTAACGGAACTTTAATCACGATTTTGCTCTATTTTGTACACTTCTTTCAATTAGTGTGACTAATCATCTTTTCACTTAATTTCTTCATCTAAAAACCTTCGAAAAGTGTTATCTTTCCACTTAAATCTTAAATTAAAATATAAACAAATTAGCTTGAAAAATACCAACATAGAGCCAGAGTTTGAATTTTCAAAACAATACTCTTTTGATCCTATTTATAAGTTGCTTCTAACATATTTCACTAGAATCAAGAAAAACTTTAAAACTCATTAATTCTGTCTTAAAATTTAATAAATTCTCAAATTTTCTCCTATTAAATACACATAATTTAACAATATATTTTTTCTCTCTAACATTCAAAAGAGGATAGAAGAAAAATTAGTGTTGAAAATTTAATAAGATGACTTATAAATAAGACTAAAAAAAAATTTTTCTCTTTGCCTTATAAATAGGATTAAAGGGAGTATGCACAATTTCTTAACTTGAGTATTCAAAATATATACAATTGTGATAAGATATATTAAAATCAAAGGAGAATGTACACAAATGGCATGAAATTCTAGAGCTGAACATCTATTTCTATTTAAAGTCATCAGATATGAAATGTTTTAATTGGACAAAGCATAGATGACATGGTGGACCGGGATCATACAAAAAATTTTCATTAAAGAGTAATAAAAGGCCCAATCAGCAAAGACCCAATAATGACAACGACAATTCTTGATGTTCTGTTGCTATTTCTTGCAAAGACAAAACAAAATCGTTGATGTTTAATTTTACAGTTATTATATGTTAAAAAAGTATCAAACCATGTTATACGTGCGTACTAATTAGGCTGGAATTAATTTGTACCTTCTAATTAAGGAACTACTCCTTCAATTGTCTCAAGATTCTGCTTTTCCAGCAACTCCTTAAACAACGGTACAACATTAAACTTAGAACATCATAATTCTCTGTTCTTCGTTTCTTATTCTCAATATCATATTTGATATCCCATACATAATTCTGAGTACACTTCTCTCTATGAGAAGCTCATAATTCCAAGTACACGACTTAAACACAGACATTTCACACGTCACACATAACGTTAATAAGAGAAATACACAACTCTGAAAGCCTTTAAATTCATTATATATTTCGATCGAAGCTTACTAACTATCAAAGAAGGCGTAATGTTCATATCTAAGAAAGCAGCTGAGTTTGATAATCCTACCACCAGCCTTGTTCCCCGAACAATTTGGGATTTCCGACACAGCCTTGGACAAGCAGTCTTTGCAATCTAGCCTGGACAAATCTGGCGTGCACTGAACAAGACCATAGATAGTTCCAGATCCAGTTCTCATGTTCCCTGTTGCATACTTACGTTCAGAGTCACCAGCTACAGCATTGCTTCTTAGACTTACCAAAAGATCATCAAGCGAACCATTGTACACGTCAGCATCAGTTTCATTATTTGGATTCGCCATGCAGAAGGAAAAGTCAGGGTTCTCGTATATCCCAAGCATTGAACGACTCGAGTATCGTAAAATGCAAAGTTCATCGTATAAAACTGCCTTCTTCTGATTTGGACATTGGTTTGGGAGAATCTTCGCGGCATTGTTGAGGCAAGTACGGCAAGAATCTGGATTCACATCTCCTCTGCAATGCCCTAGGGCATAAACTCTGTCGGGGTATTTGCCATAAAAGGCACTGTAGAAGCCATAATCGATATCTGTGTCTGAAGTGAGATTAGAAAGAAGGAAATTGAGGTTCGTTCGGTAGATAGCTGTATTTGAGAAGTAACCATTGTCAATGAAACATTTGTGAATCTCCGCGTTGAGAATGAGAATATGAGAAAGGAATGAAAGAAGAGCCAAAGAAAAGATAGACGACGTCGTTGTCATCATATTGAAGTGAAGTGAGAGAGATGAAATTAAAGAAGGATTAAGCTTAGTGTGGAATTTGGGGTCCAACAGATTTTTCAACGTATTTATAGTCCACATGTTAACAGTACGAGTCTTGCATATGGTCAGCCGGTCAACTCATTAATCATAACCCAATAACTCTACCTTGCACATTTAGTTTCGTTGATTTGTCGTAGCATCGCACTATTGTTCGTCAAGACGTAGAAATCCGAATGCCCACTACGCCTGCATGGTATTGGAGCCTTTACGTCATTCCTGATGCAGAACGCATAATACATTATGCACTTGAGTTGTGGAAATCACAATTTTCTCTGGATATCCTCTAGAATTCTGGATGGTGATTTCGTTGCGAAGCATGATAAAACATGTTTAGATATTTATTTTATTGACAAGGACGATATATGGATATATGTTTTCACTAACAAGTATTAGGACGTATAAATGTGAATGAACATAAGTTAATATGTCATATAATATTAGACTTAATAACTAATATATTATAAAATGAAAAAACTCATAAAATTAACCTTTAAAATTTTAAATTAAGATGTGATATCCTCTATTTCCTTTATTTATTTTTTTCTCACTTGTTTTTAAGCTGTGTGATGTCTTTAATGTGGAGAGCTAGGGTATTTAAGCTTATCTAGTTCCAATCACTCCATTCCAATCATATCGTAACGGGTTTATCCCAACTTGATAAAAAAAGGATGGGACTTTGTGAAACAGGATAAAAAATAATTTGAGATAGGACGGGATGTCTTGAAGGTGGTCTCATGTCCCATCATGTCTCAAATATAATATAATATTATTATTATTTTTATTAATGTGTAATAGTTTATTTATTTGGTGTATGTATTTTTATTAATATGTGATAGCTCCAAATATCTCAACTTAAAAGGAAGAATTGATGACTTGATATTGTTCTAGGCTAGTTTATTTAAGTTGCGTAACTCAATTATCTTGTTCTTATTGTAACTACAGTCTAGATGTTATTTTTAATTGTAGTGTATTTGATTTTAACTAAATAATTGAATTTATGTTTTTGTGATATTTTGGTTTAAGATTTAACAAATTATATAATTTAATCAATGTTTTTATTTAGGCCTCTCTTTCACATTTTATCTATTTTATTTAGGCATCTCGATCCCATTCTGATCATATCTCAATCCCAAATGAAATGAGACAACTTTTGGAGCAGGATGGGACAAAGCAAAAATTCAATCTCATTCATTTTTTAAGACGGAGATCTTGTCCTTTGAACACTCCTATGGAGAGTTTATGGATTCCTACCCAAGAAAAAGATTGTTAGAATCTTTATTAAGTGTGATTGAGATTAAAAAAAATTGAGGATTTTGTTGCACAACAAGTGTGCACTTCGTGTAATCCTCGCTCACAAGCTTTTACATTTAAGCTTTTTTATTGGGATATTGTCTGCACAATCTTTTGTTTGCATAACATAAATTGTTAAAAAAATTCTTAATTATTATGAAGTGTTGATAAGAAAGAAATTATTACGAAGTTATGATTTTTCGTTGCCACTTGAGGTTAGCTCCAGCACGAAAGTGAGGTGGGGAAAAGGATAAGTACAAGACTTCACGAGCGCAATGCAACCTGCTGGCAATGCGTTACATAATTCTAAATACGCAATAGTTTCCTGTCCGTTAGAAATGATCTTATAAAACTATGTCTGAAATATGTGTTCTTATTTGAATCCAACATATATAAATAAATTGAAAGAAGTAATTAAAAGTACAATCAAATTAATCTAAGGACCCTAATTGTCAAATCAGAATTAAGTCATCAACACTTTTATTGAGAAGATATTAATGAGCCTTGCCGCAGTAGATCTTATTTTCTTTTCTTTTTTTCTTTTGTTGTTAGAAACCAAATAATATTACCTACTAAAGTATCATAATAAAGGCACCAATCAGCAAAGCCACAATAACAACAATTCTTGATATGTTTCTGTTGCTATTTCCTGAAAAGAAAAATACAAAAGTTTAGTTTTACAATTGTATGTGAAAAAAAACGTATCGAACAATACCACTTTGGATATTGTACCTTTTAAGGAAGATGACGCTTTTGGTGAATCAGCAACTCCTGTGATACAACATCAAAAATTTATCTATTATTAATAACTAATAATTAATCAGCAATGTCATAAATTAGTCTTCAAGTTCCTAATTAATGGAATTCTGATTATCCTGTAATTGGGCTTCCTGAGAAAGCCAAGCATGCACGCTCTGAAAGCTGCTAAAATTGATGTACTAAATGTAGTCTACATGTAAAATTTCTCTTAAATAATTTTGTTTACGAAGAAACATATCAAACCATATTACTTGGATAAGAGTTGGTAGCTTCTAAGAAAGATGAAGCTTTTGGTGAATTCGCAACTCCTGTGGTACATGGAAAATTTATCTATTCTTGACAATCAATACACTTTGTCATAGGGATGATCTAAAGTTGAGTTATTTATAGGAGGGGAAATTATTAGGGACTTCTAAAATATACTACGTACTGTTTCAGTAACACTACAGTACTTGCATGTGTCATTTCTTTTAAGGTGTAATCATTTTTTTTAAATATTCCTATTGAATAATAAATTTATATTTATTTAAAAATAAAATATCATATTATATAAAGGTAAATATAAAAAGATAATATTATTTTGAAAATAAGTAATTACTTTATTAAGAAGTAAGATTCAATTAAAAATAACGTACATTTTTAATGAAAAGAATGTTGTGTGTGTACTTTTTGTTAATGAGGAAGGGTTGAGAGAAATTTGAAGGAAGAATTATGTTAAAATTTTAAATAAAAAAATTAATTATTATAAAATTTATTAACACTGAATTAAGGCCATTGACAGTTGTTAATGGACACTCGGTCAAAATAATGATTAGGTAATAGAGTTTTCATTTTTTGTTTAAGTTAAGTAAAATAAATTGGAATCCATTAAGTAAAATAAATTGGAATCCATTTTAGAAAATAAAATTAAATTGATTAAAATGCACTAAAGTTTCTATTTTTCATCCACCTGTGGTTGGCTCTAGCAGAAAGTGCAGTGGGGAACGAATAATGTCAAACTTCATGGGCGCAATCAACCTGTCGGCAATGCATTAGATCATAGTCTAAAACGCGTGAAACTCCCTACTTTTTCCAACCTTGCAACTACGTACAGTTCTTTTCTTTGACCCAAAATATATTGACAAGGATGTCTTGAATACTCTATGCTCGTCACGCGTAACTTAATCGGCAAGCCAAATAAGATCATTTACGTCCGGCGGCAAACAGTGTTTTCCAATAGAAAAGCGATGGACATATTGAGAAATATTACTTTACAAGAAGATGGTAATTTTCTCGTAAAATTTATTCAAAAAAAATATTAGAGAGTAGTTGTCTCATAATTTTTTTTGAGAAATCCTTTTCTAAAAATAAAATCTTTAATTTTTTTACAAAAACCTAAATAAAGAGAAATTCTAAAAAAAAAAAAACTAGAAGAAAAAAAACCTATTCATAGTGGGACAATTTTCTCTCAATAAAATTCATAAGAAATGTTTGACAGAAACAAAAAATAGATAATAAAATAAAATAAGAACTCTTCGAGAGAAATTTTTCTCAAAAAAAATCCAAAAAAAATTTAATGAGTCTTCACAGATAATATGGATAGAAATGTTCTCTTGAAAAGTTCAAGAGAACTTTCTCTCAAGTTAAGTCAAGAGAAATATTTTTTGAGAAAAGCTAAGAAAAAAGTATCTCTCAAAATATTTAAATTTTTTTCGAATAATATGAGAAAAAATTTTAAAATCTTTTTTTAGATCTTTATGAGAGAAACTCCCTCTCAAAATTTATTGAGAGAAAATTTTAAATTTCTCTCAATTTTTTTCAAGAGGAAACTATAAAATAGTTATTACATATATTACTATTTATTCAATGCTCATATTACATATATTATTAAATAATATGGTTCAAAATGTGACAAAAGTGATTCAAAAACAAGAGTGGGTTGACATTAATAGGGGTTAGGTCTAGTATCACAATATGACAAACCAAGGTTTAGTGATAGACTCAGAAAAATTTATCAAAGGGGGCAATATTTAAATGGTTAAGTGGTAAATAACTCAAAAAAGGAAAAGAACCCTAGAAGTTTATTTCTCTCCATCTTTGTTCGTCCCATGCATAGTGTAAAATATCCTATTTATACTACTAAGATAGGGAAATGTCAATGGCTAAAACTTTGCTTAGATCAACTCGAACACCCTCTGCAATATGATGTAACCCAAGAATACAACTTCATTGGTGAGGAGGTGCACTTCTTGAGATTGGCATAAAGCTTCTATTCTCGCAAGACTTGCAAGACTTACCGTTAGTGCTCTAAGTGTTCTTCCAAACTCTTATTGTAAATAAGAATGTTGTCAAAGTAAAGAACGACAATTTGCTAATGGAGGGTCTTTATACATGATTCATCATATTTTAAAAGTAGTGTACATAGGTGCTGGGGGCATTTGTCAACTCAAAAGGCATCATGTTTCACTCATACAACCCATCTCTTGTCTTAAAAGTGGTCTTTCACTTATCTCCTGGTCGAATTCTAATTTGGTAGTATCCACTATGAAGGTTAATTTGAAAAAAAGTAGTGGCACCATGTAGTTGGTCTAACATATCATCGAGCCAGGTATCCGAATTAATACTTGATAGTAATCTTGTTAATAGCTCAATAATCAATGCACGTTCTCTAACTCTCATCCTTCTTAGGTACATAAAGAACAGGTACAGTGTAAGGGCTAACCAATTTCTTGAAACAACCCTTTCTTCAATAAGCTCTTCAACTTGTTGTTAGACTTTAACATGCTCCTGGGTCATCCTGCAAGCAAGCTTATTAGAATGACTGTCCCTGGATAAAGTCAATAACATGCTGTATGTCTCACATGGTTGGCAATCCTTAGTGTATCTCTTCATATATCACATCTGAAAATTTAGAAAATAAAGTTATGACTCTTAGCGGATTGGTAGGCTCATCATTCACTTCAAGCACTAGAATGAAACTCATAATTTGGGCTTTAAACTTTGTTACTTTAAACTCTTCCTTGATCATCAAAGACACTAATGGCTTAGATTCCCTCCAAAAAATTAGCTAATCTCACTGGGTAGTAGAAGAACTAATGTGAACTTGACACCATCTTTTATGAAAGAATAGGTGTTTACATGCCCGTTATACATAGCATGTCGATCATATTGCCATGGGTTTATGCATCAATGAGACCAATATCACACAAAGCTTCATCACATACATGTTCCCATAAAAAAGTAACAAGGCATTGTTTAGAAAACTTTTACCTTATTCCACTTATTAAGCCAGTAAAAGCTTGTAGGATATGGATGGTTATGCGTTGGCAACTTTAATTTCTCCACCATATAGTTAGACACTATATTTTCACAGCTTCCATATTAATGATGACATTACAAACTTTTCTTTGGTTGTGCAATGAGTGGTGAAAAATGTGTGTCATAACCAAAGTTCTTCCTTAACTACAACTGTATGTAGACTTCATCTAATCACCAAGCTTCACCTTGATCTGCAAGTATAACCTCTTTATCATATACTAGATCAGGTTCATAAGACTCAGTATCCTCCTTATCTTCTTTAGGTGCTTCATACACTTGACCTTTCCTAATAGTGACAACCCTCAGAGTAGGACGATCCACAGTAATGTGGCCAAATCCTTAGCATTGAAAGCATTTGGGTGCTTTAAAGCTAAATTCCTTAACGGCATTTGATGGTGGCTTGCACATAGTGCTAGATTGTGGCTTGCTTGAGGGATTGGACTGTTGAAACTTTATCTTGTGGGCATCTGAATAGCCCCAAGAGGAAGAGGGCTAGAAAGATGATCTCTTGGGCATCTACTTCTTAACATAAATGGCTAAATGAATGATTGATGTCATCCAAGGTCTAATACTATTGAAGTTGGACTACGACGATTGATGTCGGCATTTAGGCTTGCAAGGTATCGGGCTATTATCTGCTCATCCTTCTTTTGAATGTCACATTTCATCATGAGTTTCTCAAACTTTCTAGTATATTCTTCCACAACAAGGACCTCTATTAAAGATTTTACAGCTGGAGAAAGTTATCCTAGTGGTAATAATCTGGTAGAAATTTCTTAGTGATCTGGCGTCTCATTTTTTCTTAGGTCTCAATCTCGTGCTTTCCTTTACGTTTGCAATTTCGCCTAATGTTTTTCCACCACATAGAGGCATGTTTCTTGAGTTTTAGGGAAATAATCTTGACTTTTCTGTGCATCTGAAATCTCCTTATATTTAAATACACATTCAAAGTTTAAAGCTAGTCTATGAACTCATCTGGTTGAAGTATTCCCTCGAATTTAGGAATGTCAACCTGGATGTCATTAGGATAGAATGATTGTTGTAAAAGGATGGCAATGATTGTCAGTATATGATAAATTGTTGCTTCTCAAATCTCCTTCTGGGTTTTCTCTGTTAGTTTCTAATAAACCTGTTGCATTTCTATAGTAGTTTTCAACTCTCTTTATTCTACGTCTCATCTCTTCCAACTCAATCTCATGCATATTCTTGCATCTTGGAGGCATCTTGAAATTTTTCTATAAGGTTAGGACTTTAGGAAAGCAAATATAAGGGAAAAAAATGTAATTTATGAGAGTGCAAGGGTAAAAGAGAAATTTTAGGAATTTTAAGGCGGATATGTAATTTTGAAAAATATAGGGTCAAAGTATAATTTTGAAAAATATGAGGTCAAAATGAAATTGATGTAAAATTTGATTGTCAAATCATAATTTTTGAGAAAAATGTGGGGTCAAAATGGAATTCAAAAGTTTAGGGGTCAAAATGGAAATAGTGAAAGGTTAAGGTTCAAATTGCAATTTAAGAAAATAGAGTTAAAGGGGCAAGATGATGTGGTGGTCTCACACGTGGTGATCTTTGAATGGGATGACCTACCGTTGACTGGTCAGAGAAGTTGATGTGGCTAATGACGTCAACGTCTTCAACCTTCAGCAAGTGTGTGCGATATGTAGACTAGCAGTGACAGCATTGTAAGTCTTCAGCATTGGCGCTTAAGGGTGAGTGCAATGTCATATGGCGATGGGGAACCTCTTGTTCCACTTTTTCATATCTCCTAAGCACGTTGGTGATTTCAATTTTTGAAAAAAAAACATCTCGATTATAAGTTTCAAAGACATTAGGGACTTCTTATCTAAATCTCTCTCTTCTCTGACATAATCCCTCAACTCTCACCTCATTTTCTTACTCTCTGGATCTCTGGGAATCTGCTTTGATGCCAAAAAATGGTACAAAACCCAAAAAAGGAAAAGAAATCTAGAAGCTTATTCTCTCAATCTTTGTTCATCCCATACATAGTGTAAAATATCCTATTTATACTACAAAGATAGAGAACTGAAATCAATAAAAGGATTAATGCTTATTATTGAGCTAAATATTTATGTAAAATGGATGTATGATCGTTAATGAAAATGAACGACATAACGTTAGTGCTAGCTGGCGTTATTCGGTTTCATTAAGGGTCATTTTTACCTTTCAACTTTTTCCTAAAAGGTTGGTATATGGGCATCTTTAACTTAAATAAGAGTCAATTATGTTCCTTAACATTAAATATTGTCTCTCTTATCACCCTATTATTTTCTCACTAAATATAAATATTGATTTTTTAACAAAATATAATTCTAAATATTAATTAAAGTAATATATAAATAAATTATATAAAAAATTTAAGAATATATTTAGTTTCATTTGTATCATAAATTTATTTTTATAATAAATATTAGAATAAACATTATTTTTAAATCTATATACTTGATAATTCTAAAGAGAGTATGAGGTAATTGATTTTTTTATATGGAAAAATTGTAACTTGAAAGGGGGAGTCAATGTTTTTCTAGTAGGAGAAATTGTCCCTCTATGCCCAACATGGGTACATTCCTACCAAGATTTGAATCTTTACTTAAAGAATTGTCCAAATTTAATTCTTAACTGTGTGTTAAATAAGATTATCTCTATCAGAAAAATATTTATATGCAATAAAAAAGAGGGAGTAGGTGTGAGAGGCATGAAATAGTGTTAATAAACTAATATATACATATATATATATATACACAGAGAGTGAGAGAGAGAGAGCGCAAGCGAGCGAGCAATGTTAGAGTATTATATAATAATATATGTGATAATTGTATATTTTATAAATAAAGAGGAATATATTTTGGATTGTATTTGATTAAATTTATTAATATTATATATATATATTTATTTATTTAATATTTATACATTTTTGCTCTTATAACTTACTCACCAAATAAGAAAGTATTTTGTTATAGAATCTACTAAAATTTATCCTTTTTATATTTTTGCAGAAAAGGTAGAACCAATTATATTAATTTAATATTTTTAAATAATATACATATAAAAATATATAAGAAATCTATAATGAAATAAAAATATTCATTTATAGACAACAATTGTAAAATATTTATAATTAATTTCTTAACTTAAAATAGATTTTATTGCATCTCTCTATTTTGCACCAATAGCATAGAATCTCATAAAAATCAAATAGCATTTAATAATATCAATTTTAATCCTTCTTTCCAAAGCCTCTTATATTGGCCAATAAAAAAAAAAATCTTTTCTCCCCTTTTTTTCATTCTATATTCCCGCCTCTTCCACTTTCCCATTCTTTATCATTGTTTAATATTAAATGCGCGTGCCATGAAAACAGAGAATGGGTAATGAATTGATGTTACTATTTGTTCAACGTGTAAAAATCTAACACGTTGAATTTTTTCTCCGCTCTTTTGTTTTGTTCGTCTTCTTTCAAATTTTTCTTTGCGGTTGCACAGTTCTCACTCACAATCTTCGGACTTTCTTCAAATTAATCTAACAATTTGATAGTAGATTTAGCCGGTTTGTGACTGGGAAAACGCGTTGAGAGTGATGGTTCGCTGTAAAATGTTTTATTTTGAATCTTTCTTTAAATCTTTTTTTATTTTTTCATTTTCATCTTCTCTCTTTCTCACCGCCCTTTATCTTTTTTTCTTTTCTGTAGTGTTTAGATGGTGGGAGAATAATAGTTATATTTTAAAAGAATGAATTAATAATAGTTAAGTTTTTGATAAAAAAATTTTGCAAAATAAATCATAAATTTTAATTCAAACAATTATAAACAGAAATTTTTATTGTAATTTTAAAGTTACATTTAATATTTTAAATACTCATTTATAATTAAAAATTATGAATTTATAATAATTTAAATAAATATTTTTAATTTATTTTTTTAAAAAATTTATCATAAACTTCATTGATATTAATTTAATATTTTAAAATTTAACCGTCATTTTTTTAAATGGCCCACCTGGGTCATTTAAAAATGATGTCAACGCGGTCTGAAATGGCTCAACTGGCGGAGCGGATTAATGGCCCAAATTGAGCAGTCTTCATGAACGACTGACGTCTGATCAGTTTGATTGTCCAAATCGATCCCATCTTAACACAACTATGCGTTATATACGGGACATACTTTTCAATATATTTTAGGTCAAAAAATAGTAGTAATAATATAAAGAACTTTATTTAGTTGCGAGGATGGAAAGTAAAATGTTCCAACTCGAAGTTAAGATATAGGGCAAAGTAGAAGAAAAATTTTAATAAGAGTTCCTTGATCAAATTTAATTAAAAATATTTTAAAACATCACTAAAGGACTCATATAAAATTTTTGTTAAATTTATAATAAAAATAATAAAATTATCCTCATTTAAATGAATAATATAAAACAATTTGTTCATTTATATACTCTATAAACAAGTGAAGTAAAAAAATGAATAATATTTTATAAGTAAATGAACAATAAAAAATATAAAAATGAATAAATTATTTATGCTGTTCATTTAAATAATGATAATTTTGTCATTTCAGTTACAAATTCAACAGAAATTCTAGATAGATCTTTCAGTGAAGTTTCAGAAAATATGGGGTCTCTTTTTTGATTAAGTTTGGTCAAGGGTTCCTGACTGAAATTTGCCCTAAAGTAGAAGGTTCCACGCGTTTAGTTCGTACTTGAGCGATGAATAATTCTAATAGAGTGGCCTGTCGTCAACGACTTCAGTCGCTTTCAACTTTGACTAATTCTGAGAACTAGCCTCAATTAATTAATCTCGACCACTGCACTTGTAAATATTGCATATTGCTGAGTATATGTTTTTCAAACACTTTACTCCTAAATTACCCTTCACTGTTAAGAGAGATATATATGCATGTACATGCACACTAACCATGTGTTAATAAGTGATAGACCTAGAAAATTTAATTAGTGGGAGCAAATTTAAATCAAATATTAATATTAAAATTTCATAAAAATATAATTCTAAATATTTGCTAAATTAATATAAAAATAACATTTGTTAAAGTACTAGTATATTTTTATAACCAATATAATAGATAAATATATTTTTAGATATATATGTTTCATGTTTTTTTGAAAAATAAATGGGTTAAAACAAGCATTTTTTGGGATTGGGGGCAAAGAAAATTTTTAAGGGAGTTATGTGTGATTTGCTTTATATAGATGAAACTGAGGTAATATTTACTTTTTGTTGGTGCATATATATATATATATATATATATAACTAACAGAAGAAGTCTAAAAAAGAAAATCCATATCTGACCACCGCCTGATCTGCCATGCCTACCATTTCTCCGCTCCTTCTTCTTTCATTCCTTACTTATCTTCCCATTCTCACTGCCCAGCCTGACCTGAGATATGCCTCTTGTTTCAACGATAGAGGTAACTATACAAATACGAGCACGTACCAAAGCAGCTTCAATATCCTTGTTTCAGAGCTCACTTCCAACACACAAATTGACTATGGCTTCAACAATTTCTCCCACGGTCAAAGTCCAGACAGAGTTAGCTTAATTGGGTTGTGTAGAGGAGATGTTAAACCAAACGAATGTCGTAGTTGCCTCAACAATGCCTCAATTCTCGTCCCAAAGTCGTGCCCGAATCGGAAGGAGGCCATGGGAGGCTATGACGAATGCTTTCTGCGATACTCGAACCGTTCAATATTTGGGGTCATGGAAACAGACCCTTCATATTACTTGTGGAATCCGAATAACGCAACAGACGTGGAAAATTACAACAAAGTGGTCAGCGACTTGTTGGGTCGACTGAGAATAAAAGCTGCGGCTGGAGATTCACTTGGCAAGTATGCAGCAGCAAATGAATCGGCGGGCAATTTTCAAACCGCATTTGGGGCAGTTCAGTGCACTCTTGACTTGTCTGAGCAAGAATGCTCCGACTGCTTGACGGCGGCGATCTCAGAAATTCCAAAATGTTGTTCCACAAAGACAGGTGGCAGGGTCATCAAACCCAGCTGCAATATTGGGTATGAGAACTACAGATTCTTCGAACCTGTGGCCGAGGATTCACCACCACCACCGTCTCCTTTACTTCCTCCAACAGGTACCATCCAACTTGTCAGCCTCAATTATTAATAGCAATATCCTTACAATTGTCCCTGACAATAAAATCCTACTCCCTCTATTCTTATATATAAAATATTTTTAATTAAAAAATATAAATTAATAAAAATTAGTTATTTAATTAAAAGTATAATAATATTTTATTTTTAATTATTATAAATAAAAAATAATTTTTTTAAAATAAATTAATGAAAGTACCTATCTTTTTCTCTTTCTAATTTAAAAAGAATATAATACTTCATTCATTAAAAAAAATACTAACAATCTTTTATATTTAAGGGTAAAAATTTTTTTAAAAGATTTCTTATCTACAAGAACAGAGGGAGCGGATCAGTATAGCTTCAACTTAATTAAAAATTGACAAATCAATGAAATCTATCTATCTATCTATTTAATTCCCAAAATTGGTATAGTTAAACTTGTTTATAACTCTCGTACCTGTAAAGCTGTGTTTTGGCATAACAGGTTTCAAATAAATTTAGTATAGCGCGTAAATAATTTTTACTAATTTTTGTATGATCAAATATCTTATCCATGCATTTTGATATTATATTATACAATATGTATTGATTAGATATTGGGCTCCATATATTGCACGGGATTCAAGCAATATATATGTCGAACTCTTTAAAACTTAATATATAATGCACTTTAGTATAAATTTATAGCTAATATTTATTTAAATGTGAAATATGTAACGTGTGTGTGAACAATGCCTGTTTACTCTAGTTCAAGTGAATAATATTTGAGAAATTGTAATATTTGTGGGCCTTAGGTTCACTTCAATTAGTTAGTGGTTTTGGGCCCAAACGGTTTAGTCAAAAGGTTAACATTTTACAACCTAATAAATTAAGATTTAAATTTTCTCGAAGAAAGATGACTTTAGCTACAGTTTCATCTAAAAAAAATTACCTTTTTAGTTTAAAAAAATCTAGTCCCTCCATTATAAGATATTTTTACCTAATATATACCCCTACTATACCTTAAGAAATATAAGGCATTTTAAATTTTTTAAAATGTAAATTTTGAATTTTTCGAAAATGTAATTAATACTTTAAAAAATAAAATACTTTAGAAAATGTGTTTTATAATACTGAAAGCATGGACTACTATTTTTTATAAAATTAATTTCATCATCAGATGTTTGGCTTTTTCAGGGGATGACAAAACATCAAGAACCATCATTGCTGTTGTTGTGCCGATTGCTGCAATAATCATACTGATCATCTCTATCTTCATTTATTTTAGAATCAGGAAACCCAGAGAGACCATTCATAGTAAGTCAGATTGATGATCTCTTCAGCAGTTCTTGTGATATGCTGTTTCAAAAAATTAAATATATATATATATATATATTTTGACAACTTACTTGTTTTCCTTGTTTCGCAGCTGATGATGAAGCTGAACTTGATGATGAAATTAAACCAACAGACTCATTGCAACTAGACTTCGAAACCATCAGAAATGCAACAGATAATTTTTCTGAAGGAAATAAACTTGGACAAGGTGGATTTGGACCAGTCTACAAGGTAGATCATAATATAACAATGTGAGGATGGGATCTCATCACTTTGTAGAAAACATATGTATACTGACATGTAGGTTCCAACTTTGATAATTACAGGGCAAGCTCTACAATGGAGAAGAAATTGCTGTCAAAAGGTTATCCAAGAATTCTGGACAAGGAGATATAGAATTTAAGAATGAAGTAATGTTGGTGGCCAAGCTTCAGCATCGCAATTTAGTGAGACTCCTTGGCTTCTGCTTGGAAAGAAGAGAAAGGCTACTCGTTTATGAGTTTCTTCCCAATAAAAGCCTTGACTATTTATTATTTGGTAAGTTATATCTACTTTAGCTTACTTAATCTGTGTTCTGTCTCTCTCACTTGTGTTAAAATCCTATTAGTTTTGTGGGCTTAAAGTGTGAAGTATATAATTTTACCCTGTGTCATGAAATTCAATTTCAATAAAAAAGAAGGCAGTAAAGATCAAACCTGCAGTAAACTTGCTCATACATGGTAGTGTGTTAATTTTAATTTCATTGCAATAGCTTCACTATAGGGATCTCTAACATCATATATGACTGGAATTTTAGATCCAAGTCAACGTGCTAAACTAGATTGGGAGTTACGCTACAAGATTATAGTGGGCATTGCTCGTGGTCTTCTTTATCTTCATGAGGATTCTCGACTACGAATTATTCATCGTGATCTCAAAGCAAGTAATATTCTTTTGGATAAAGAGTTGAATCCAAAAATATCAGATTTTGGTATGACAAGATTGTTTGTTATAGATCAAACGCAAAGCAATACTAGTAGAATAGTTGGAACCTAGTAAGTATTACAAGTCTTAACTTGTCAAATTAAAGAAACAAACTTCTAGATCATCAAGACAAAATAACATTTCAAGCTTCTTCATAATTGGCATGCAGTGGATATATGGCTCCAGAGTATTTAATGCGTGGACAATTCTTCATAAAATCTGATGTCTTTAGTTTCGGTGTCCTACTCTTAGAAGTTATAAGTGGGAAGAAAAACAGCTCCACCTTTCATGGAGAGAATTCACATGATGATCTGCTAAGCTTTGTAAGTCTATGCCTTTTTCCAATATACATAGAAGTTGCATAACGATTGTGAAATAATAGTGAATACTAAGATATTGAGGATGTTCTTTCAGGCATGGAAAAGTTGGAGGGAAGGGGCAGCCTCAAATGTAATAGATCCTATGTTAAACAATGGATCAAGAAATGAAATGATGAGATGCATCCACATTGGGTTACTATGTGTTCAGGAAAATGCACCTAACAGGCCAACAATGGCTTCAGTCTCACTTATGCTAAGTAGCCACTCTCTCTCTCTGCCATTACCATCACAACCTCCATTTTTAACAAATAGCAGTAGCTTATCAGAGATGAACTCAACGGAATATAGCTTATCTAGGGTAACAACATCAAGTGAAAGGAGAAGCAACTCTGTTGAAGCCTCAAAAAATGAAGTCTCAATTAGTGAGCTATATCCTCGTTAATAAATCCAACCTTGCAGGTGATATTCAATGCTTTGATTCTAATTTGCAGGTTACTATCCCTTCCAAAGAAAAATTGAAAGCCTGTTGTTCATCCGGAAATAAATGGACTCTCTAGCTATTGATGTACAATTTTTTTCACATAAAATTTTGAAATGTTTAAACTCAATTCATAATATTTCAAAGGTTCAATTGTGCAAAGTTTCTATCAGCGTTTCTACAATTTCCAAGCTACTGATGTATCCATCTTGGCCAATTAATCTCTAAAGAAAAAAATGCAAAAATAAAAAAAAATATTCATGAGAAATATACATATCTCATATTCAAATATCTTTTTTTTTTATTTTTACTAGTAATATTATATACACCCATTTTTAAGAATATAAATGTAATGATACTAGGTATATCAAAAAATTAGTGTGAAGGATATAGGAGTAGAGGTGTGAAGAATTTTGAGAAGTCCTCTAACCTAAATGCTTGTCTTCTCATCTCTGTCTCATAGAATTTTAAAAAACTAAAACCCTACTACTACAATTATAGAATTTTAATACTTTCTCAACTAAAAGATGTAATGTATTTTTAATCAAATTTCATCCTTAATAAAGTAATAATTTATCTTCCAACTAACATTATCTTTTTATATTTACTCTTATTTAATAGGATATTTCACTCTAAAATAAATATAAAATGCTTTATTCATAAGATCACTTTTTGGAAAAAAGCAACAATTATACATTGAAACGCTAAAAATATTTTATATTTTTTAACATCCAACCTCCTAAAAAATATTTTAATTTTTTTAATGGAGGGAGTATATTAAAATATCTTTTATTATATAAATAAATACACACACACATATATATACATACTCCCTCTGATCTGCATTATAAGACCATTTCTAGAAGATATATCTAGTCCCCATTATAAGTCACTGACAGCTAAAGACTTCCCATTTTAAAGTGAAATTTTAAAAATACCCCTGACTACTTTACTCATCTTTGTTCGGCTGACCTGACATTTCACTGGCGTCTTCTCTCTTACTCTGTCTTTATCCTTTTCTCTCACCATCTTTGCTCGGTTTTTGTCGATCGCCTCTTCCGTCGTCACCACCGAGCTCATTGTTCCTCTATTGCAATTCCTCTGTTGCTGTTATTCGCACAAGTGTTGCCGATCATTTTGTGGTGTGCAATATCTTTAGATCTCACCATTCAAGTCTGATGGAGGAGTGTTTTGAGGGTCTGTCATGGGATCAACTAATGGCATGTGTAGTGGACGATTCTCTTACCGGGGAAGAAGATTCACTGCCGCTCGAGTTCTCTGGAGAGGTAAACTCTCTGAATCAAAAGATTTTGAGGGCTTCTCATCCGAATGGTTCTTCCTTCGTGTCTTCTAACTTCGATGAGGTTGTGTGTGCGAATAAAGCTCACTCGTTTAATTTAAACGAAGAGGCAGTCGAGGATGGTGAAGAAGTGAGTGACGACGATACAGTGCTGGAGTTCACAAAAGTAAGTGAAAAGAAGAAGATAGTCCACCCTTTCGACTTGAACAAGTTTCCATTTCCTAAGGAAGACTATGCACATCTGACTGAGGAAGAGAAGGACCGTAAGCGATTTGTGTATGACACTTTATATTATATGCTCTAATTTGTCTCAAATTTCTATACCTTTTGTATAATTTAGGTTAATCTAGAATTTAAGCTTATGCTGATTAAGAAGTAGGTCTGTGATGCTCACGATTTGTTAGTCTGATGGATGATGATATTATATTGTGTTAATCCTGTTGTGCTAATTATATTTTGAAGGATATCAAATGTGCATGCTGTTATGATCCTTCTTGTAGCAATATTCTGTTCGTACCCTGTTATCATTCAACTGATATTAAACATGAGACTTCTGTGAACCACCTAAGCCCCTGGCTACTGGCAGCTAAACTAAGTATGGTAGCTTTGTGTTAAATATAATTATAGATTTGTCACAAAAAAAAAATATAATTGTGATTGTGTAAGAGCCTGTCCGAGTTACTTTTTAGAACCAAAATGGGAAAGGCCGAAGGGAGGAAAGGTAGAAATGTCTTTATTGTTTGATAACAAGTTTGTTTTTTCCATAAATTGCATCATTGTGAAATATGGCGAAACAAGGGTTGTTTTATGAGCAAGTAGTACCAGTGAATTAATTTCTCTTGCGTCAATTGCTTCATATTTTCATCACTTTAATCAGTTTCTTCCTTTATATTCTTTATCTAACATCTATTAGAAAATAAATTGATTACAAAATATTATTCCTTTTATGATCTGGGTTCTTTGTTTACAAAATAAATACTATTTCTTTACAAAATAAATTTATGATCAAGGGTTCTTTGTTTAATATTGTTTAACTTTGATCAGTTTTATTCTTTTATGATTAGGGGTTCTTTGACATCATTTTTCATTACCAATAGCATCTATTACAAAATATTAACTATTAATATTATGTGTTGCAATTTACATGACAAATTGTAACACAAAATATTAATCACCAAAACATAGAGGATTCATAGAAACATCCACCCCTTAATCTCATTCATCTATCCACTTGTGCTAAGTGCTCCAAAACTTTTTCAATTAGGTAGGGATTACACTTAAGTTGATTAGACAAGTCACCTCTTCTTTCCATCATATCCTTCTTCAAATGACCTTGCTTATACTTGTTTGAACCTTTATAATTCATAATGTCAATCATAATAGCTTGTAGTGTTAGGAAGATCTTATTCAATTGCTTGGATGTGTAAATTTTAAATGACTTCTCCACAGCCTTGACAAGGTCATCTATAGTTTTAGGTGCTTCTTGGTGTTGTAGTGCTTGAATTGCTCTAAAATAACCAAGATCCAAAATGTTCAAATTAGGGGAACTTGAGGGTTAGGAAACCAAGCGAATATCAAACCCACCATCACTTGTTGCCATACAAAAGTCCATATCACTATCATGAATGTGACAAGGAGCATTATCTTGTTGAACATAAATGGTTTTACTTGCATGGCTTGTTGGCCATTTGGCTTTGATTTCTAGTAATACCTTGTCAATTAAGAAAGATTTCATCACTTCTTTTGTAATTGACGTGATTGGTTTTGTTTTCATTATGCCTCTGCTCCTATTTGCACTCCTTCTCCTTGCTGCCTCTTTTGTAACAAATGGAAATAACCCAATCTTCCTAGAAAAAATTTTATTTCCTTGTGCATCAAATCTAGGCCTAGCTACAGCAACTAGGAACATAACGTTACCAACATAATTCTTATTTTTGCATGTTTGATGTGGTGGCTCTTCCCCTATTGCCAAGTAGTAGGTTTAGGATTTCTTTGTGATGTAAAATTATTTTTCATTAATATGGATTCTGTTGTGTATTGATTGAAAAGTTAGATCACTTGGTATACTTTCTTGTTCTAGTATGGACAAACACCACCTCAATTTAGCAAGCATGTTTTGCTCCTTCAAATGTGATTTGATTGCACTGGTATGGCGCCATAGAACTCCTTTTTTCTTTAGTCTGATCAATGATGTCATGTTAACCCCTAACGCACTTGCAAGAGACCTATAAGTAGTTCTTTACTGTACGGGAATTGCCATGACTTGTTCCATGTTCACATTATGTCCCTTTCTTCCACACCTATTTATCTTTCTATGAGTTGCATCACCTATTTCCTTAACTTGATTCCAAATATTTTGAATCACTCTTATTGAAACTGAGTATGCTAAAGCTATTTCTCTTATTGCAATGCTGCTCAATTTACCTCCACAACTTGAGTGTAACAAAATCTTACAAATGGCGACACATTCTTCATTTGATAAGAACCTTCTTTTACATGGTGGCTGCCTTGATGATTCAATTGTATTGCCTCCTATATCTGTCTCTGTTTCAAAAGTGTATTGATACTAGATATTAAAAGTCTGTACAAGTTTATATGCACCCTACTTTCTATATAAAATATGAAATTCTGTGTGCATGACTTAATATACAGCGAGTAAGTTAATCCTCTAGCTCTCACACTTATTTAATGAAAATAACCTTTATTTTCAAGGAACATAGTAAGAGAGTTTCATTCAATTATATGGGATTCGCATGTATTCAGCTGATCAAACAATTTGTAATGTTATAGGTGATGAAGATGTTAAAGAAGAAAATCCATCTAGAGCTTGATGTTTAGAGTCTTAAAGAAGCGGAACAAGAAAATCAAGCTAATGACTCTGCTACCTTGCTGCTAGTTTAAGGTATGGCAGTTGCAACTTCTATTATTAAAAATTGAAGCCTAGATATTTCTCTTTGTTATGAAAAAAGGTTTTCTATTCTGAATTACTTATAACCTAGGATTTAATGGAAGTACTTTAAATTACAGATGTGGTATTAAGGGTTTTAAATTACAACTCCCTCAAGACAAGCTTTCTAGCTTCTTTAACTACATCAGTAGAGGGATGATCCCAATTAGTTTCCCTAGTTAAGAAATTTATGACTTGAACACAATTTAATAACTCCAACTCTTCTTATTCCCTTTCCCTGCACTGGGTATTAGGTTTGAACTGAATTAATAGTAGGTTGGCTGGTAATATATAAATCAAGAGAAAGAAACGGATTTGTTGCTGTGTCTAACCAACTTTGTTGATATCTTCCTATTTTCCTTTATGTAATATACAAGCCCCTCTGGATTGAACTCTATGATAATTTGTTCTTAAGGGTCCTAGAGGAATCATTCATGTTTTAGCATCCTTTATTAAAGAAAACACTACAGCAGCATTGACATTCTAGTTTGCATCCATAATTGTGATGTGAAGTAGTTGTATTCATCACCCAAGAGTTGTCTTTATTCGTTAGAATCTTTCAGATGAGGAAAAGTTGTATGCTTGACTGAGTAATCAACTAACTATCATAATTATTTTAAGGGAACGTTGATGGTGATTGAATGACCTTCATAAAGTTTCTTAATTCTTATTTCTTTCATGTTCAAGTGCAATTGCAGCATTGCGATGAATTAAAGGACTAAAATATATGCCGATTAATGTTAGCTGTCAAACATTTTATGCTTCTTAGACAACAACGGGTGGTGGAGGGCATGGCATGCGTCTTGCTAAAAAACCTAACGAGTTTGTAAAGTTGTTATAGGTATCTTTTCCATATGAAGTTTTGAAGATATCTTGATTGATCTGTAATTTAAAGTCTTTAGTATGTTACAATGCATGTGAAAAGCTGTTAATAAGCACGTTAGTTGAGGTATTAAGGGGCCTTGGGATGTTTAAAAAGCTTTTAATATTTCTGATATGGACATCTGTTTTCTTAATAAGCATGTGGATATCTATGATAGGCTGCCTGAGGTATTAAGGGGCCTTGAAATGTTTAAAAACTATGAAAGATGATTATTACTCTTAAGTAGATTATATTTGGATAGCTTTATTCTTTTCAACAACTGAACATAGATACTAGAAAGTTAAATTTTACATGGGAATACTCTAAATTTTATAAACATAGATATTCTTATCATTTCTTTCTTCATTGATTGCATGTTGATTTTCACTTTGATTATTGTCTAGGTAAACATTTTCACACATGGAAGGAGCATTTAAGTCCAAGAAACTGTTGTTACTGTCCCCACCATCTTCCTCAGCTGGAGCATTTAAATCAAAAGGCGTGCAGTAATTTTCCATGGTGGAAAGCAATGGTGGAAAGCTGAAGAATATTGTGATCCTATGCATTTTTGTTCTTTTACTCAATTTGCTTTTTCTGTCATTTTTATAAGAATGTAACTGGTCAAAAATTTCCCTCCCACCAATTTCATTTTGGCCTTCCCACTGAGTAAGTTGATAGCCTTTGTTTTATTGACTTTATTTTATTGACAGACTTTTCTGTGAAGTATTATGAGAGAGAATTATTTAAAAAATAATATTATATTGTTTGGATTTTTTTAGTTTTTTATTTGAAGGGTAGTTTTGAAATTTTATATATAAATATTCTTTATACTATTATTGTATAGTTATTGATGAGGTTGGTAGATATTATTTATGCATAAAATTCGAAGAGAGTATATATCAATATGAGTTAATGATTAAAAAAAAACTGAGAAGAAGACAAGACATTAAAAAAACCATCAGGGAAAAACACCGAATCTTTTAAATACCTGTCGGGTCAGAGATGATGTACCAAATTGACTCTTAAATCTTCTGCCTTTTCGGGCAACAAGAAGAGCAAGTCGGCAAAAGTAGAAACCCCACCTCGTGCCAAAGACAGCTGCCAATACGGTGTGCTTCGTTTTGTCTTCTACCACCATCAGTCACATCCCACTGGTCTCAAAACAACTTATACTGTAACACAATTAAACTTATTAACCAAGAAGGCTAAATATTCCAGACTTCCAGAGTCAACGTAGAGACTAAAATAACAGAGAGAGCAAATACTAAATCCCACAAAAAAATGAAAAAAAAAATGGTAGCCGAACAGGCCACTAGTTGAGAGAAATTTAACTTGTGTCTACCTTAAGAGGTGGATGCAAGGCAAGTATTTGCTTATTCTTTACAAGTTGAGTATGTTTAGGGTCAGAATAAGCACTAGAAACTTCCTCTCGTTGTGCTTGTGACAGCTACCGTTACTGTGTACCTCTTTGGTTTTCTACCATTTCAGTCCCATTAATTCCACCTTCCTTCGTAATGCTGAAATTGACGCAGGTCATGCCTCAATTCCTCAAACTGACAAACAATGCATTTCTTTGAATTAAAACTAATAGGAACGTCTACCAAAAAAAAAAAAAATCATCCAATACATACCCTATACACCTTCCTCCATTTATTTTGAACGAAGCTCGTCTTCACCAACCAGTCTGATCTGACCTGCAAACTGCAATGTTAACCTTTTCTCTGGTTCTGCTTTCGTTCATTTCTCATCTCACCTCCCTCACCGCTCAGCCTCCTAACTTCAGATTTTACAGATGCTTCGATTTCAATGGCAACAATACATAGACAAGTACGTACCAAGCCAACCTTAATATCCTTCTCTCGGATCTCGCTTCCAACGCTCAAATTGACTGCATGGTTTCTACAATAATCTCCCTCACCGACAAAACCACCAGAAAGTTAAAACGATGGGGGTTATGCAGAGGAGATGTTAAGCCAATCGTATGCCAGAGTTGCCTCCATTCGTCGATCCCAAAGGTTTGTCCGAATCAAAAGGAGGCCAGAGGAGGCTAGGACTACGACTACATACGTTACACCGTTTTTAAAAATTAGGGAAAAAAAAACTATACCAAAAAAGAATTTAGATTTCAAACTCCTAGTTTAAGAACAAAATTGACTTTTACTCCTTTTTAACACGAATTTAAGGAAGCTCAAAATAACTTAAAGTCGAAATTAAGAGATTAAACATTTTTCCAAAAAAAAAAAAAGGGCTAACCCGACTACCGAATACCCGGGTATTTTCTTCGTACTTCTATTAATCGAAAGAATGAACACTTCAGATTTTCATGAACACTTTTGGCAGTCCCAAATCGCAACGCACTTGCAGCAATCCTCCCAGTTCATTCGCTCGGCCTTGTTATTTATTTATTTATTTTTCCTTCGTCTTCGTTATCCAATCCGATCACGACCCACGACTCACGACCCTAGTTCTTCTTCGTCTTCAATTCAAATGCCCATGCGTTCATATTCCAATTTGCAAGCCACGCGTTTCTATTTTTTATTACTTTTTTGATAATATAAGAATTAGTGTGACAAGGCTAGTTTTTTCAAGGAAAAAAAAATTAAAGATTCGTACTAATAAGCTCGAAAACTCAAAGTAGTGAGAGCTAGACTAGATTAGATAAGTTTTTTTTTTTTAATATGTTCAGACTTGTTTAAACATGCTCAAATATGCCCGATTTGAATTGAACCCACTGTAAAATAAATCCAGCCATGGGAAATACAGGCTCGAACCACAAGTGGGAATAAACGCTTTTGAATAGGGTCAGAGAAAGACAGCTACCAAGTACCAATATTACTGGGTGCGTCGTTTGTCTTCTAGCACTACAGTCGCATCCCACCTTTGTTGTCATGCTGAAAGTTGACGTGGTCATGCCTCAACTAGTCTCAAAAGTACAACTCAATACTGTTAGACAATTGAACTTATTAATTTTTATTAACCAAGTAGGCTAAATATTCCAGACTTCCAGAATTATAATAAAGAATAAAAAGAGAGAGCAAATATTAAATTAAAAAAAAAAAGCCAAACATGCCACTTGTTGGGAGAAATTTAACTTCCGTCCAACTTGAGAGAAAGTTGTGGTGGAGAGCGCTGCTCATTCTTGACTAACTTTTAAGTATGTTTTGGATCAAAGAAAGAGCAAAAGTTGGCAAAAATAGAAACTTCCTCGCACTATGTATTGTGCCAAATCAAAGGCAGCTAGCGTTATACCGTGTACACCGTTTGTCTTCTACCACTTAAGTCGCATTCCACCTTGGTAATGTACGTTCCTCTCACTATATATGTTTCGGGTCATTCATGCAACAGCATCAACTTGTCTCGAAAGAAATTATAATATAACTAATGGAAAGGTCTAGAATAAAAGCACGACTAAATATATTATATACGTTCCTTCATTTACTTCGAAGCTCATCTTTACCAAGGAGTCAGATATCTGCAATGTCCACCACCGGTTCTCTGCTTTTGCTTGCATTCCTCTCTTATCTTACCATTCTCACTGCCCAGGCTTCCGTCTTCAGCTATACCTACTGTTTCAATCAGAAAGGTAACTATACAAATTCAAGCATGTACCAAACCAACCTTGATATCGTTCTCTCAGGTCTCACTTCCAACACTCAAATTGACTATGGCTTCTACAATCTCTCTCACGGCGGCCAGAATCCTGACGGGGTTAGCGCAATTGGCTTGTGCAGAGGAGATGTTAAGCCAAATGAATGCCGAAGTTGCCTCAAGAATGCCTCAATTCTGGTCCCAAATAAGTGTCCCAACAAGAAGGAGGCAATGGGAGGCTATAATGAATGCGTTCTCCATTACTATAGCCTCGGGGCCCTGGAATCTAATACTCCGATCTGTATGAAGAACGTGAATAACGCAACAGACGTAGACAAGTTCAACCAAGTGGTCAGTGACTTATTGTACAAACTGAGAGAAAAAGCTGCGGCTGGAGATTCACTTCGAAAGTATGCAGCAGCAAATGAAACGGGTCCAGACTTCCTAACAATATTTGGTGCAGTTCAGTGCACTCCTGATTTGTCTCAGCAAGATTGCTCCGACTGCTTGGTGCGCGCTACCTCGGAAATTCCGAATTGTTGTTCGACCAAGATAGGTTGTAGGATTATCATGCCGAGATGCAATGTTAGGTTTGAGATTGGCCGTTTCTTTGATCCCGTCCCTGAGGATTCACCATCACCTTCTCCTCGTTTTTCTACTCCAACGTCCGCCTCTGGAGGTACCTGTCAACCTAGCTTGTTCGTTAAGCTAATTATTACAAATTACTCCTCGCTTGGTTTTCATCGATGATAGAACAACTTTCACAAGTAGGGTGTTTTTATTTATTTGACGTCTTTTCCAAATTTAAGTGGTAAATAATATGTTTTAAAACGCCCCTAAAAAATGAGATTTCTACTAATTAAGAGAGGTAGCGTGTGAGAGAAAATAATGTTTGATGAAGGGTATTTCTACAAAGATATCAATGTTTTTTTTTAAATTGAGAGAATCACATCCAAAAATCTGACAAAAAATTTATTTGTAAATAAGGACTAATAATAAATCTCATTAAAAAAAATAAGTACATCTTTTCATTTTAATAACAATCTATTTTATATTAATTTTTATTTATGAATAAGTTTTTGATCAAGTTTTTAAACGTGATTCTCCCTTTCAGATTATATAAGATAGGTCAATTTGTCCTCTAAAACCAAATGGTTAACTACATGTATGACATGCTTACCCTAGCTAGGTAGTAGCTAATAGATAAATCAATTTTAAAATTTCATTTTGTGTATTAATTAATTATTATCACTCTCACCCATGCATAAATATTAGTAAATAGACATATATTATAATATAATTTAAATGAATTTTATTAAAAGAGAATGATTCCATAATCTCGCATATGGATTGTAAATATTCTTAAGTCCACGAAATAACCGAAATACTTTACACTCTCTAGGTCTCTCAATGTAGTAGTGATAATATATACACGTGATGTTTTAAAGACTTCACCAAATTGCTTCACATAAATTTTCTGTTGTATTTCTAAAATATTATAACTAATTTTTATATTATTATATATCCACATCTATTTCCATGTTATCTGACACAAGAAGTATTATTTCAATGCAAATATTTTTTTCCCTAAATTTCAGTGCAAAATTACACACTACATATATAACTCAATTGTGATTAGCTATAGAAAGTATTAAATTATTCTTTATCTTAATTTAACAATGTGTATGATTCTTAAATTATTATAATATTTTAGGGACATAGACTAATAATCTTGATGCTTTTTTTTTTTTTCAAGAGTTGAGGAAATGTTTTGTGACCTATAGAATAGATCACTATTATGGCTATATATTGATCAAGCTGGCCTCGTCTGCAAGTAAATACAGTATTGATCAAACTTTGACTGATTTCTTCGTTGTTTTCTTTTTGTAATATATTACTATTTTCATTCCAAAATATAAGATAATTTTAGAGATATTTTGTTATTCTAAAATACGAGATAATTTGATAAAAGTGAAAATTCATTAATAATACTTTTCTGATATTACTTTTCAAGTAGAGAAAGAATTGAAATGATTGTAGTGCAATAATTAAAAATGTGTAAGGGGTGTTTATGAAAGTTTTTAGTTTTATTTGTAAAAAAAGTTTGTAAAATATTATTATTGAGCTTTATTGTGATATGCATAATCTTGCATGAAATTGCTTTATAGTATAAGACAATGGAATATGAGTAAGATTCAAACATATTGTTGGGGATAGCTCTCTACTTATAAAGGGTGAACTAAATGAGGGTGACTGATAAAGATGTGTCTTTTTATATGTAAACCATCTAACTATTCATGAATTATGGAACGCTCAACTTATCATAGATTTGATCTTTTAGTTAATTTTGATGTTGACATCTAAATCTGAAAGGGCATGTTTGGCTTTCGCAGGGAAAAGCAACGAATCAAGATCTGTCATTGTCATAGTTGTGCCGATTGTTGTAGCGATCTTAATGCTAATTGCAGCTGTCTTCATCTATTTCCGAAAGAGGAAACACAAAGAAACAAGTCAACGTAAGTCAAATTAAATATCTCTTCAAAAATTCTTGTCAATTTATTATACTATCACAAAAGAAAATTTTTTTTAAATAACTAATTTGTTTGAATCCCTTTGTAGCTGATGAAGCTGATCAACTTGACGATGAAATTAAACCTACTGAGTCATTACAATTAGACTTTGACACCATCAGACTTGCAACAGATAATTTTTCGGATGCAAACAAACTTGGACAAGGAGGATTTGGACCAGTTTACAAGGTACGTAGAATAAAAAGGTAAGGACAAACCACATTTTAGGAATCTGGGAATCTAAAAATAACAAGGAACATACTTCGATCATTGCAGGGTAAGCTCTACAATGGAGAAGACATTGCTGTCAAGAGGTTATCCATGAATTCTGGGCAGGGAGATATAGAATTTAAAAATGAAGTAATACTGGTGGCCAAGCTTCAGCATCGCAATTTAGTGAGACTACTTGGTTTTTGTTTGGAAAGAAGAGAAAGGCTACTCGTATATGAGTTTCTTCCAAATAAAAGTCTTGACTATTTATTATTTGGTGAGTTACGTATTTAGCTGAGTTAAACTGTGTTCTGTCTCTCTCACTTGGGTTAAAATCCTATTAGCTTTGTTTGCAATGGCTTCACCATATGAATCTCTAACATCCTACATGATTATGAGATTTTAGATCCAACACAGCGTGCTCAACTGGATTGGGAGATACGTTACAAGATTATAGTGGGCATTGCTCGTGGTCTTCTTTATCTACATGAGGATTCTCGACTACGAATTATTCATCGTGATCTCAAAACAAGTAATATTCTTTTGGATGAAGAATTGAATCCCAAGATATCAGATTTTGGTATGGCAAGATTGTTTGTTGTAGATCAAACGCAAAGCAATACTAGTAGAATAGTTGGAACTTAGTAAGTATCACAACTCCTAGCCTGTCAAATTAAAAGAACAACAAACTTCAAGATCATTAAGACATAACAATATTTACTTAAGCTTCTTCATAATTGGCATGCAGTGGATACATGGCTCCAGAGTATTTAATGCAAGGACAATTCTCCATGAAATCGGATGTCTTTAGTTTCGGCGTCCTAGTCTTAGAAATTATAAGTGGGAAAAAAAATAGTGCCACCTTCCATGGAGAGAATTCACATGATTGTCTGATAAGCTTTGTAAGTCTATGCCTTTTTGCAATATACAAAGACATGAAATTGCATAACTGTGAAATAATATTGAATACTAACGTTTAGGATATATATTTTTTCAGGCATGGAAAAATTGGAGGGAAGGGGCAGCCTCAAATATAATAGATCCTGTGTTGAGCAATGGTTCAAGAGATGAAATAATGAGATGCATCCACATTGGATTACTATGTGTTCAGGAAAATGCAGCTGATAGGCCAACAATGGCTTCAATTTCACTTATGCTGAGCAGCCACTCCCTGTCTCTACCATTACCATCCCAACCTCCATTTTTAACAAATAACATAAGCTTATCAGAGATAAACTCGAGGGAATATAATTCATCTGAGGCAACAAGATCAAGTGAAAGAAGAAGCAATAACTCTGTTGAAGCCTCAAAAAATGAAGTCTCATTTACTGAGCTTTATCCTCGCTAAATCTAGCCTTATAGTTTCGGGTAACATTCGATGTATCCATTATAATTTGCATGTCACCCTTCCAAATAAAAATGAAAGCTTGCTTTTACCCAAAAAATAAATAAATAAAAAATGAATAGCCATTCGTCTAGAAATAAACAGATTCTGTACATGCTGGTATAGAATTATTTCCACTTAAACTTGTGAAATGTTTAATCTCACAATAATATTTCAAAGGTTCACTTGTGTGAATCGGTTTTTGTATATAGTACGATAGATGTCAAGTTTCTCTTAGCATTTCTACAATTTTTGACCTGATGATTGATGTATCTTGTCAAATATCTAAAGGAAAATGAAAATTGAGAATTCCATAAGACTATTAATTATAATTTAAAATCTTGAACTATTGAAATATCAATAATGAACTATGATTCTTACTTGAAAAAAAAAATGAGTTTAAAATAAAAAAAAGATATTATTAAAATTATTACTGTAGTTGAGACCATTGTTAATTTTAATTGAGAAAATCGAGAACCACACTTAAGAATGAATTGTTTCCTAATATAAAACTAAAATTCACTTATAACACTTTCAAAAGGCACTTGTAGATATGTGATATTCACTTGGAAATTTATTAAACCAATCACTTGTAAATTTTTATACTTATCAATATATAGGTAAATCATTTGGAAAATTAAGAAAACACACTATTAGAAATAATATCATAAATTAAAAATATTGTTAATCTCAATTAAAAAGTCTATATTCCAAGTATTATGAATTAGGACTATTAAAATTAAAATTAATATTACGGGTTGAAACTATTATGAACCCACTCCCATGCTCCTTCTGCTTTTGCAAGACATCCCAAGCTAAAAGGTGAACCTTCTTGGAGCTCTCACTATCTCCCCAGAGAAACTCATGGCTAACTTTCTCAAGCTCATTCAGATACCCATTGGGGAAAAAAAACAGCCTGGATGTTGTAGCTAGGCAATGCAGAGATGACTGACTAAATCAAAGTTGTCTTTGCAGCCTTAGTAAGGAATTAACCCTTAACAACTGTTTCCTAGCTTTTGATAAGATAGGCAGAGACTATTAGAAACTCCCTTGTGGATAAGTAGAATTCTCAAGTACTTACCCAAATTACCGGTCATCCCAACTCCCAAATCCCTGCCTGCTATGAAGGAACACATCAACAAAAATACTTGTGAGTTGGCAGTCATTGAGATAATTACTTCCAATGGTTGCCACACGTTTTCTGTGCAAATAATATGAACAATGCTGGATATCTTGAGCAGGCAAAATACCCTTAGTTTACCTCCCTATTATTTTTTCCCCTACAAGAATCAAGGTTCATACTTAATAGTTATTGACTGACTAATGGATAATTATTACGAATAAAAAAAATTTCAATCTTACGGAGGACTTCAGGATTTGTTGCCCATCTTTACGCCTATCTGCATGTAACGTATCCATACTTTAGGTTACCATGTCAGTTTTTCAAACAAAAGCCAACATTCCACATACCCCAAATCATTTTTTAAAATATCTACATGCTGCAACCACCTCTTTGGTAAAAGTTAAATCATTTTTACATTGGGAACCTTCTCTAATAGGTGTCCAAAAATACCCTGATCCACGTTAATAGTGCTGCTTTAAAATCTCCTATAATAAATAAGCACTTTTTTAAAATCACAAGGCATAAGACAAACGTTCATTCACTTGCGAAGAGCATAAAAAAGTCAATAGAAGGAAGGACCTTTTAGAAAAAGGATGACGATAATAACACCTTCAACAAAAAAAAATGAAAATACACTAATACGAAAAAGAAAATGAAAGGCAACATTACAAAAAAAGAACATAATATTACAATAAAAGCTTGATGAATCAAAAGTTTACTTTCTCTAGCATAATGATGATCAAATAGCATCTTTCACCAGGTGTTCACTCAATTCATCAACAACTCAGCACCGGGAAGAGTCAGTTACACCCAACCAGAATTCTCTACATTCCTCCCCCGTCAAGCAGCCAATAGAATCTATTTGGAGGATAAGCTAACGTCAGTACTTGTAGTACATCCTCCAACCTCATCCAATCAGTCGCATTACTACAACACAGTGATTGGAACAGTTTAATCTGCAGTAAAGCAAATCCCACACGACTTGGAGTAAGAAACTGTAGATCAGCAGCAGAAGAAGCAAATTAGCATCGTGACTTTGAGAGATCAGGAATAAGGGTTTAGCAACTTAAGCATTTCATTGAAGCAACCAAATAAGTAATCACATTTTAAAGGACTACGAGATGAAGCAGAACATTTTCAGCAGAACTAGATCTTGAAGAACAACATGCAAGGTTTTAAAGTGCAGACAGATGAGCATTTTCAGTAGAACTAGATCTTCAAGCCCATGGCTTGAAGTTAAGAGGAAAATACACCCAGAATGTTGCGCATTAAAAGAAACAAAAGCACAAACAGACCCAACCATGTAAACATGTTTGGGTGGATAGTTTATTAAAAAACACAATCATTGAGGTCAACTGATTTATGTTTGGTAATGTAACTCAAATAAAGCACACCAATGGTAACGAGCAAGATCAAAGGACCAATAAGAAGGATCAAAAAGGGAATAAATAATAAGGTCTATAACTTATACCAAATGAAGAAATGAATAAAAAGATGGGTTATGGATCATTTTGCCCTCGAACTTTTCATGCAAGGTCTTCTGCGGGTGTACTAAACACAATTTCAGATCATCTGTGCCATCACACGTTTAAATTTGTTTGCCTTGTTGTCCTGCTGTTCACTCACCTTCTATCACCATTGGTAGGTCCCATGCCTGCCTTGTTGAGGTGGCACAGGAGAGAGATGACACTTCTCTCTCCCCCCCTTCTCTCTCTTGTCTACGTCGATTTGTCTACCCTCTCCCTCTCTCTATACAAACTCATGGCCCAGAGCATGTGGACTCTCCATTGACTTGGATCCACCTGCAAGCCCTCAGCTCTCTCCCTCCTCAACATGACACTCTTTAACCCCCTATGGACTCTTCCCTCCCTTTCCATGAGAGATAGACTTCTTCTCAACCAACCTTTACTTTGCCTCTCCCAAAGCCGATTCTCCTCCAACCTTCCTCACCCCCTCCCTTCAAAATAAACGTTAGTTCTTTATTATTCTCTTCCCTGCTCGTCTTCATCTATGTCCTCTATTTCTTATTTATCTTAGTTTTCTTTCTTGTCCCCAAACGCGTTTCAATCTCTAATATAGTTGAAGAGACTCACATGCCTTTGCCAAAGAAAATGCACCCACGAAAGCTCTACAACACATTATCACCTCCGCATCGGGAGTTATAATGGCCATTGGTGGTTTGGAGGTTTAAGGGGCAAAGGGAGTTAGAAGCAACGTCATAGAGGATGTGCAGTGCAGTCAACCTTTAGAGCCATGTGATCTAAAGGTAGAGAGATGTTGGAAGGGCTAAAGTTGGTATGGTTGAAGATGATGACCTTGTTCTTCATATCAATTGCATTTGCATGGCCGAAATGTCTATGCTTCAATGCAAGAGAATCCCATTCGTGAATGGAGGAGAGAGAAAGTGATTGAGCAAATGAAGATCCCTCATATGTCTTTTGGAGAGAGAAAGTGAACGAAGGAGAGAAGGAGGGAGCACACTGAGCTTTAGGGTGCTAACTCAACTAGTAGATGATGTAGAATGGGGAAGGAAAAGAGAGGAGAGAATATAGAAAAAAGAGAACGAGATTAGTAGAGAGTAGAAAAAAGAGAAAACTCGGAAGAGAGGTAAAATAACAATAATTCTTATTCAATCAAATGAGTTGAAGTGCTATTTATAGACCTCAACCCAACCCTAGAAATAAATGTATGAAAATCTTGAAAATTCTAAAATTAAATAAAAAAATAACAATAAATGAAAAGATAAGAATAAATGTTGAAAAATAATAATTGAAATTAAAACAAAATATATGTAATTAATATGAGATCAAAATATCTTCAATCTTCTTAGATCTTCAAATCTACAATATCCTTGTAATATCTTTACTTTTTTTTTAATTTTCTTCCCATCATTTCCCCTCGACTCAAAAGAACTCTCCTTTGGAGAGGTATGGAGTTGGTAAGACTCGAGCAAGGTGAGATCAATCTAGCGAAACTTCTCTTCAGCGATCCGAGTAGCATCTGAGTCTGAGAAGCCTTTCCAACAAACAAGGTAGTGATGAATAGGACCATTGGTGGTTAATATAGTTTGTTCATCCATAATCATATCAATCTTGTCCCTAACGGGTGGAACATTTGGCAATAAAGGGATTAGAGCATTGTGAGGTTGTGTACTTGTAGAATCATCACTAAATAGTGAGGGAGGCTCAAAAGTGCCTCGATAGGAAACAAGATCCTCAACATTAAAAACTGAACTAATAAACATATTAGGAGGTAATTCAAGTAAAAAAGCATTAGGACCAAGTTTTTTGAGGATGCAAAATGGCCCAAAGGCTCAAGCATGCAACTTTTTGAAAATTTTTTTAGATAACGCTCAGGGTGGATACAAGCCATAACATAGTCACCTTCATTAAAATTTTGAGCGCAATGATGAGTATTGATTGATAATTTATATTGCCCATTACTAAGTGTTAACTTACGCTTAATTTTAGCATGTAATTCATGAAGGCATTGTGCTAGGGATTCTACAGATTTAAAAGTACAAGTTGTTACAGGAAGGGGTACCAGGTCAATTGGTTGTTTCGGGTCAAAACCTTGGACTATTTCAAAAGGACTTTTTCCTGTGGACCAACTGATTGAACTATTACATGCAAACTTAGCTGTAGGTAAAATTAAATCCTAATTTCCTGGCTTATTTCTGACTAGACTTCAAAGTAAGTTACCTAGATTGTGATTAGTCACCTCATTTTAGCCATCAGTTTGAGGATGGAAGGTAGAAGAGAATTTTAATTGGGTTTCAAAGAGTTTTTCAAAGTGTCTTCCAAAAATAAATTTGACATCTCTATCAGAAACAATGGAAGTAGGGAACCCATGTAAGCGTATAACTTCTTTAAAGAAGAGCTTGGGCAAATGGGAAGCATCAGTGGTTTTACTGCAAGGTATAAGGGTCATTTTTCAAAACCTATCCACGACAACTAGAACAAAGTCATGTTGTCGAGCAGTGCGAGGTAATCCTAAGATGAAGTCCATGCCCAGATCCTTTTAGGGTACGTCAAGGATAGGTAAAGGAGTGTACTAACCAGTATTTTGTTTTCCAGCCTCGAAAGTGTGACAAGTACGACATTGTGACAAAATTTGAGCAATGTGGCCAGCTAATCCTCAACTAAATTGATAGTTTTATCTCTACTAAAGTGGCCAGCTAATCCTCTCGCATGGAATTCCTAAACAAAGAAGTCTCTCATAGATGTCTGAGGAATACACAACTTAGTACCACAAACAACAACAACTTAGTACCACAAAAAAAAAAAGAAAATCATTTTTAATAAGGAAAGATGTGTGGTTATGACGATCTCCATTACCAATTTCTTGATAAATGACTTTAAAGTCAGGGCATGAGGTGTAGTCATCTTTTAGCCTCTCAAAGCCTACAACACTGATACTCATAATGTGCAAAAGGTTAACCCTACGACTTAGAGCATCTGCAACTTTATTCTCAATTCCTGCATGGTGTTTCACAACAAAAGTAAACTCTTAAAGGAATTCAACTCATTTGGCATGTTTGGATGGCATTTAGAGTTTATGAACTTAAGAACTTGATGGTCAGAATATACAAATTGTTGAGGGAGAAAATAATATTTCCAATACTCAAACGATCAAACTATGACATAAAATTCCTTGTCATATGTGGAATACTTCTTTAAGCTTTTCACTAAAGAAAGCTATAGGGTAACCATCTTGACTGAGGACACCTCCAATTCCTACTCCAAAAGCGTCACAAGCCACTTCAAAGCACTTGGGGAAATTGGGGAGGGCTAGAGCAAAGGCTTTGGATAATTTATCTTTAATGTTCATAAAGGCTCGTGATATGGTAGGGTCCAATGGAATTTATCCTTTTTAAGGCAATGAGTGATAGGGTTCATAATAATACTAAAATCTCTAATAAAGCACCTATAGAAAGATGCTAAGCCATAAAAATTACACACTTCTTGAAGAAATCTAAGTTCAATCCACTCACGGATAGCTTTGACTTTTTCAAGATCGGCAGCTAATCCTTTTTTAGAAACAATGAACCCTAAGAGAATAACTTGCTTCTGTAGAAAAGAGCACTTGGGAAAATTGTCATTAAACTTCTCTTTCATAAGGGTAAGGAATACTTGGTGGAGATGAGCTAAAAACCAAAACATCATCAAAGTATACAACTAGAAATTGGCCCTAAGTAAGCTCGAAAGATGTGGGTCATAACCCTCATAAATGTACTAGGGGCATTGGTTAGATCAAAAAGCATGACTAACCATTCGTACAACTCATCTTGTGTCTTCAATGCAATCTTCCATTCATCTCCTGGCCTAATTCTAACTTGGTAATATCCATTACAAAGATCAATTTTGAAAAACCAACTAGAACCTAAAACAAGATCAAGCATATCCTCAAGTCTAGGAATGAAGGATTAAGGGCAGCCCTTGAAGCCCTATTAAGCCGTGTTATCTTTATACACACACACACACACACATACATACATATATTTGACTGATAATGACACAATTTGATTAATATTTACCATACATTAAATCTCCACCTGCCTCTTCAACAAGTAAACCTATATCTGAAAGATCTAATATTTTATTTTTAAATAATGATGAGGAGGATTTAGACTTACATTAACAAAAATTTTAATCTTCATCTTAAATTTTAAATTTTAAATTTTAAATCTTTATTGAATGTTATGTTGAATTTTATGTGAGACTTTAATTTGTTTTATATTAAATTTTAGAATATTCTATTTAAATTAAAATGTTGGATTTTTTTTCGAGAAAAAGGGCTCAAAGGGCTAGGCCACAAAATTGGGTCAAATTTTAAGTAATCGGGCTTTAGGGCCTAAGCCCTTAAGGGCCAAGCCCATAAGGGTCGGGCCCACCCTAATTTCCACCTCTAAATTCATAATATGTCTAAGATTACTAGAAGCTAACTCTATTGCAATACAAGAAGTTGTGTGGCTCAACAAATTTCTAGAACGGTTGGGAATAAACCATAGGAAAAATGGTCCAATTATGACACATCCTAATAGTTAAGTAGCCATAACCCACATAAGAACCCTTAGTATCACAATGGGACTAAGCACATTGACATTAAGTATCACTTTCTTAGATATATGATTACTAAGAAGCAAGCCACGAATTAAACTTATTCAATCATAAAATATTAGCTAATTGCCTTACCAAATTCATAGCCAAGGATCATTTATATTTGGGGTATGTGCAGGCAATAATGATTTAAACTTATCTCATGAATAAAATTATGTATTTCTTCGAAACACTTGTGCAATAGTATACAATATTTTGCACGCCATACATTATCACGCAAACAACCACATTTAATACTTATAAGGAGCAAAGGAGGGTAAGACAAAATATGACCACCACCTACTTAAAGAAAATGGTGGGATGGTTATGATGGAACCCTCTACACTAATAAGCTTAAAACAAGCAAGGATACAAAAAAATACACAGAAAATGGGACTAAACATGATAATGGAGTTGTATTACAAGCAAAATAAGGAACTAAAAGTACAGAGTACATGAAACGACACAAAATACAACCCAGTACAGCAACAAAAACACAAGTTACACATGAACAAATGATGAAGAAAGATATCTTCCTCTACCCCAATTTGGCAATCAAGAGGCCAAAGCTCTCCTCACCACTCACAATTTCCAAAACACTCCACACCCCTCCCTCTAGGCAAAGAGGAAGATTTAAAGACCCAAAAAGTGACTGACACAACCCTTACTAGACCCTTAACCATCACTAGGACTCTAACAGATCACTAGGCCATCAATTACTTTTTTTCATAATGAAATCATGAGCTCATAACAAATTTGGAGGGCAAACATCTAAACAAACAATGATGTTATCTTCTAAGCTCATTGCCTTCCTTGATTTCCTCTTATAGGTCTTGGTGAAATCACAAGCTCTATTAGATTGAGAATAATCACTTATCAAATGTCGCCTCAAAAAGTGATATCAAGATGACATCTAAAACCTAGAATCCATGATAATATAGCCAAGCAAAGAATTCCTAAATGAGGACGTCAAAGCAATTCATGGAATTATGGTTCAAATACTATGTGCATTTAAGACTTAAGCTTAAATGGTGTTGATAGTATGTGTTTGGATAGCAAAAATAATCGATTTTTGGCCCAAAAAATCAATTCTCCACAAAATTATCCAAACACCCACTTTTTTGGTTAATCGATTTTTAGGCCAAAAATCGATTATTTTTGGAAGTTGAGAATGAGCTTTTGTGAAAAAGCTTGTCAAAAAATATTGTGAAAAATTACAAAGACAAGCCTAAGAAAAAATTACAAAGAAAGCACAAAATTTAATAAAAATAAAATCAAACTCTCTTCTTTTCTCTTTTTTTTTCTTAATAAAATTCAAACTTTGTATCTTCAAAAACTTGATATTTGGTATTTAAGAATTAAAATTATATAGCTAAAAATTGATTTTGATTAAATTATCTAAACATCCTCAATTCCATTAAAATCAATTTTAGAAAAACAGTATTCAAACAGATTGCGTTATAACATAATCAATTATGATTAAAATCTACTACTTAATCAATTATTTTCACAATTTATTATACTCAACTGAAATCCAAACGGGCACATAAACTAAAATCAACATCCCCTGTCAAGAGAGAAACACCATAGCACGCAATTTATACTATGCCCACTTATATGACCACATCAATGGAAGTGGATGGAAGCATTCTTGTTCCATCACCGTGAATCTTAGAAAGATAGTACCCTTAGGATTATACTATGACGATGTCATAAGAGGCTAGTCTAGTGATAACCACTTTAGTTTGTACCCCATGATTATGAGTAATTTCATCTAACAGGTCAATTAGTGGGAAAGTAACTAAGTTAAACTTGATTGATATCCAGTTTAAAGGAAGATTAACCACAAATCACACAGCTGTGTTTAAAGGAAGATTAACCCTAAAATACACGGCTGTGTTATTGTTTGAGACATGTCCGTTACAAGTTATGAGAAAAAACTTGTAAATATAGGTACTAAGTATATAAGAAGGCAGTTTGAGTTAAAGATAATTAACTCAAGAAGCATTAGATATGCAATAGATAATGTGTGTAGATAAATCTAGAGTGATTGAGGCAACTTATAACAACAATGCAAGTATCACAAACATCTGAATCGAGGATGCCCTACCACATGATCATGGTAGAGCACCAAATATGAAGATAAGAATCACACAATGGTAGTCCTATCAAGTGCGATTAGGAAATACTAGAAATTACAAATCTACTCTTGATGGGAATCTAGTAATATTGTCAAATTAATGAGTAGATACTTGACATATTTCAGTCTAATGAGAACTGACTGGAAATCAAGAATTAATGGTGGATTATTCCTAATTGAATCCAAAACAGGAAGTCATCCCTCGTATTTATTGCGGAATATTCCATCACATTAATTCCCTCCTTTATAAGGCAAATTATGACTACTAGAATTTTCCTTTTTGTGGCAGCCTCCCACACTATAAATAGCAGTAGGTGACTAAAGGAAGAACATGCCCCAAAGCGAATACCTCATTCTTAGTATTCATTCTTCCACTCCCTCTCTTTCTCTCTTCAATGCATCTATTGTGCATCTAAAAAAGGACTCTAGAAGTCCTATCTAGCATGGATAGTCGAGCTGCAATGCCCAAATCTCCTAAGACTCTGACCTGCCTCCTTTTTCAGATTATTTTTTTATTTATAATATCCTTCAAATGGAATATAATCTCTCTCTCTTTCTACTCTCCTTTTTATTTATAATAATATTTCTATAATAACAAGAGAGTTTATTCCATTCAACTCAATATGATTCTCACAAAATCTAATTACAACCTACAATCCCCTCTATAAAATAGACCCAAGCACCAAGGCCATTAACTAAACTCTAATTAACTCTCCCTTTTATTACAATTATATATTAGTTAATATGAGGTTTTTCTCCCACGAAGTGCATGGAATGGATAACACCTAACAATGGGGATAATTTATGAAATGGAGCATAAAACCATGAATCTTCCAAAACTATTGCAAATTAGAAGGGGCAACTTTCCAAGTAGAGACATCAAAATAAATATTTTCGTAATATAGTTTAAAAGCAGGGAGTTGGATCTTAGCATCTTACCCTGCCACCTCTAATGAAAGGTTTCTGTTTCCTTGAGCAGGTTTGGGCATCACAACATTGGCACAGAAACAATTCTGCCAATAGATCACATCACCACCAAGGGAAACAAATTAAAACCAGTGCAGGGATAAACACAGCAGAATTTTAGCAGTAAATTTATTACAGATGGAACATCTTTAGAAATTACAAACATACCATGAAGGCGGTTTGCTGAGAGACAACCATTTAAGGGAAACCCATCTGTCTGCAAGACACTAAATAAATTGTGGACGTGGATTGGGTTTTAATATCTAGCATTAGTGAACAATGCAAGAGTGCTTGTGCACCAAAAGGGAAAAACACTGAAGAGCAAACTAACATAGGTGACCATTTCTCCCAGAAGCTGCCGGATTACACTTGGTTTTAGAGGTCTAGGTGTAAACCTTATAAATCACGACCTCACAATGCAATGCCCCACATAAATCAGCCAAGCACTTACCATGGATCTGCATTTAAATGCAGCGACAAAGAAGTCAGACTCAAAATCAACAAAGCTTTCACCTTTCAGCCTTCAACAATTATAATGTGATATCAACTGTAGCAATGTATTCAAGGAGAGCTCGACGCTTTCCTCCAATTAATTAAATACTTCAATACTTGTATATGGCATTTGAATGAGAGTGTGTCGTACAGGAAATGCAAATAAAACTAGAATGAGTTTTTGACATCGACGTCAATGGATTCTTTCTCAAGAAATGGGGAGGGGGTGGGGAATAACTGAGTGGCTTGTATAATAGAAAATCTTGAGTTATTGTGTTTGGCCATATATAATATAAATCAAGTATCACAAACGACTTAATTAAAGGAAACAGTATATAATCAACTACAAAAATAGGTACTAGACTGAAATAACATTTAGACATGACAGAAATGAAGAACAACTAATAGAAATCTGAAATGTAAATTAAAAGCAAAAAAAGAAAACTAAGAATTAGTATCAGTTGTAAGGTAACATCAACAATAAAAATCTGGTGTAGAAGAATCAGAATATAGAGAGGTAATCACGAGCCATGGCATCAAAATCTCCTTAATTTGAAGGTTTCTGCGTTAATGAGTAAACAAATAAAAATCAGTAAAAAAAATTTGGAAAATAAAATAAAGGGAAAATTGATGTTACAGACCTGCTAAGAAATTATTTACCATAAGTAACCAGTATTGTCCTGGCTCTTGACCAAATTAAATACACTAGTGCTTAATGGGTCGTTGAGGATTTATACCAACAATGGCTAGTAATCACAGCCAATCTTCCTTATATGATAAAATATAGCACTACACATAGTGAATATATGATTTATATGCAAGATCTCCAATTGACTTACTAAAACACACCCAGAATGACAATACTTTGAATGCTTCATAATATCATACATTTTACATCAATATAATTAACATTCTTCATAAATGATAAAAAGTGCAGAGATTAAAAAGATGTGTTTATCTTAAAAAAAAGCTTTAAAACGTTAAAAAAATCAATAAAAGCACGAGAAAAAAAAAAGAGAAAGAATGCAATGAAATAGATATGATGTGTGTGCATTGTGGTTTCATCAAACTTTAAATCAAAAACATATTTAAAAATTGAGAAAGATATCGAGAAAATATAAACCATTAAGCACTTTTTGAAAACAAATAATAGGAAGTGCAAAGATTAAGAAGACAAGCTTATAATTAAAAAAGCTTTAAAATGTAAGAAAAAAATCAACAAAGAGAACAAGGGAAAAAAGAAAAGTGCAATGAGTTATATATGGTTAGTGTGCATGATGGTTTCATTAAATCTCACATCAAAAAAAAGCTTTAAAATGTAAGAAAAAAATCAACAAAGAGAACAAATGAAAAAAGAAAAGTGCAATGAGTTATATATGGTGTGTGTGCATGATGGTTTCATTAAATCTCACATCAAAAATATATTTTTTTAAAGAAAATAAGAGGACTTTTATTTAAAAATTGAAAAAGATATCAATAAAAGTACAAAGAATTAAGCACTTTTCGAGGACATATATTAGCTAAATAAAAAAAATAAAGTTTACAAAAGATATATATAAATAAAAGGTGCGGATATTAAAAAGATGTGCTTATATTTAAAAAAAGATTTAAAATGTAAGGAAAAAAAATCAATCAAAAGCTTGAAAAAAAAGAGAGAGAAAATGCAATGAGTTATATAGTATGCGTGCATGATAGCTTCGTCAAGTCCCCCATCAAAAATAAATATTTTTTAAATCAAGTCCCCCATCAATAAACGATTACTTTTGTTTAAAAATTGATAAAAATATCAAGAAAAATATAAAGCATTAAACACATTTTCAAGACATATTTAAGTTAAAAAAAAAAATCATGTTTCAACAAAATATATAAATTAAAAATAGGAGGTGCAAAGATTAAAAATATGTGCTTATGATTAAAAAAAGATTTAAAATGTAAGCAAACACTGAAAAACAAATCACAGAGAAAAAAAAGGATAAAGAATGCAACGAGATACATATGATGTGAAATCCCACTTCAACAATATCTTTCTTAAAAAAAACATAAGAGATGACTTTTATTTAAAAATTGAGAAAGATATCAATAAAAATATAAAGTAAAAAGAAATTTTTTAAGATATATATAGATAAAAATATGGTAAAAAAACGTGCTTCTATTTAAAAAAAAATTAGAAAGAAAGAAAACAATCAAGAAAAAGCATGAGATATGTGCACGGTGACTTCATCAATCAAGTCCATCTTAAAGAAAAGAAGAAGACAACTTTTGCCAAAAATATTGAGAAAGAAATTATGAAAAATATAAAGCATTAGCCACTTTTTTAGAACATATTTAAGTAAATAAAATAATAATGTACAGACAAAAAAGTTGAGAAAATAATAGCAAGTGTAACGATTAAAAAGACGTTCTTACAATTAAAAAAGATAAAAAACGTAAGATAAAAATCAACAAAAAGGAAAAGGAAAAAAAAAGATTAAAAAAAATGCAATGAGTTATATATGGTGTGTGCGCATTATGGCTCCATCAAGTCCACATCAAAACTATATTTTTCATAGAAAATAAGAGATGATCATTATTTAAAAATTTAGAAAGACATGAAAAAAAATATAAAGCATTAACAATTTTTGAAAACATATTCAAGCTAAATAAAAAAATAGATAAATAATAGAAGGTTAAAAGATCTGTTTATATTTGAAGAAGGCTTTAAAATGTAAGCCAAAAAATAAAGAAAATGAACGAGGAAAAAAGAGAAAGAATGAATGCAATGTCAAATCCCACGTCAAAATATATATTTAAAATAATACTTTAAATGCTTGAAAATATGATAAAAAATTTTAAGAACATAAGATTTACATTCTTCATAAATGATGGATTTTATTTATAAATTGAGAAACACATCATTAAAAATGTAAAGCAAAATGAATTGTTTGAAGATATATTTAAGTTAAATAAGAAAAATAAAGTTTAAAATCAAAATCTAGATGAATAATAGGCAGTGAAAAAATTAAAAAGATGTGCTTATAATTAAAAAAGATTAAAAATGTATGGTAAAAATCAACAAAAAGAAAAAGAGAAAAGATTGGGAAAAAAAAATGAGTTATATGTGGTATACGCGCACATGATGGTTTCATCAAGGCCACATCAAAACCAAATTTTCTTTATAGAAAATAAGATATGACTATTATTTGAAAATTGAGAAAGATGTGAACAAATATAAACCATTAAGAACTTTTTGAAAGAAAAAAAAAACTAGATAAAAAATAGATAAATAATAGAAGGTAAAATAATCTGTTTATATTAAAAAAAGATTTAAAATGTAAGGAAAAAAAATTATCAAGAGAATTAACAAGGAAAAAAGAGAAAGACATTCTTCATAAATGATGGATTTTATTTATAAATTGAGAAAGACATCAATAAAAATGTAAAGCAAAATGAATTTTTTGAAGACATATTTAAGCTATATAATAGGAAGTGCAAAGATTAAAAAAGATGTGCTTTAATTAAAAAAAAAAACCAGCGAAAAGCACAAGCTAAAAAAAATAGAAACAATGCAATGAGTTATATAAGGGTGTACATACATGAACGATGTGGTTTCCGGAAGTCCCACATCAGAAATTTATTTTCTTAAAAGAAAAAAAAAAAAGATGACGACTTTAATTTAAAAATTGAGAATGATATCAAGAAAAATATAAAGCATGAAGTGCTTTTTGAAGACACATTTAAGTTAAAAAATCGAGTTTAAACAAAAAAATATATAGTAAAATAATAGGAACTGAAAAGATTAAAAAAATAAGGTCAAATTTTCAAAAATATCTTTAGAATGAAACAAAACAATCAAGAAAAAGCATGCAATATATCTTATAGATAAAATAAAAGATGACTTGTGCTTAAAAATTGAGAAAGATATAATGAAAAATGTAATGCATTAAACACTTTTTCAAGAAATGTTTAAGTTAAATAAAAAAATCATGTTTCAACAAAAAATATAGATAAATAATAAAAAGTGCAAAGATTAAAAAGGTGCACTTATATTTAATAAAAGTTTTAAAATATAAAAAAAATCAACAAACAATGAGTTATATATGGCGTGTAAGCATGGTGGTTTTATCAACTTTCACATCAAAAATATATTTTTATAAAAGAAATGAGAAAGATATCAAGAAAAATACAAAGCATTAAGCACTTTTTGAAGATATATTTAAGTAAATAAAATAATCAAGTATAGACAAAAAATAAAGATATAACTATTTTTTATAAAAAATTAAGAAAGATCAAAGTGTAAGCCAAAAATCAACAAAAAGAAGGAAAAAAAGTTGAAGAATGCAGAAGAGTATATACGGTTTATGTGCATTGTGGTTTCATCAAAGTCCCACATCAAAACTACATATTCTTTATAGAAAATAAGAGATGACTATTATTTAAAAATTGAGAAACATATCCAAAAAATATAAAGTAAGCACTTTTTGAAGACATATGTAAGCTAAATAAAAAAAATCAACTTTACACAAAAAAATATAGATAAATAATAGAATGTGCAAAGATAATACTTTGAAAGAATGCAACGTCAAATCCCACATAGAAATAAATATTTAAAAAAATACTTTGAATTCTTGACAATATGATAAAAAATTTTAATATATGATTAACATTCTTCATAAATGATGGATTTTATTTATAAATTGAGAATCATATCAATAATAATTTAAAATAATATGAATTTTTTGAAGACACAATCAAGCAAAATAAGATGCACTTTTATTTAAAAAATATTTAAAAAGTAAAAAAAATCAACAAAAAGCACCAGAAAAAACAGAGAAAGAATGCAATAAATTATATAGTGTGTGCGCAAATTTATCCTTTTAAAGAGAATAAAAGATTACTTTAACTTTCAAATTGAGAAAAATATCAAGAAAATATAAAGTATTAAGAACTTTTTGAAGAAATATTTAAGCTAAAAACAATTTTCAACAAAAAATATGGATAAATAATAGGAAATGAAAATATTAAAAAATGAGTTATATACACAGTGTGTGTGCATAGTGGTTTCATCAAATCCCACATCTAAAATAGGGAATTTTTTGAAGACATGCTTAAATTAAATAAGAAAATCAAGTTTAAAATACAAATCTAGATAAATAAAGGAAGTACAAATATTAAAAGATGTGCTTCTATCTGAAAAAACGTTTAAAATGTAAAAACAAAAAATAACAAAAAGTACGTGCTAAAAAAGAAATAATGTGCTGAGTTATATATGGTGTACATGCACCATATATAACATTAATTTAAAAACTGAGAAAGATATCAAAAAAAATATAAAAGCATTAAATACTTTTTGAAGACATTTAAAATAAAAAAATTTTAAACAAAAAAAATAGATAAAATAATAGGAAGTGGAAAGATTAAAAAATGTGGTTATATTTTCAAAAAAAAACTTTAGAATAATACAAAACAATCAAGAAAAAGCATGAGGAAAAATAGACAATGAATGCAATGAGTTATACATGATGTGTGCATAGTGATTTCATCAAATCCTACATCAAAAATATATTTTTTAAAGAAAATAAAATATTGACTATGGTTTAAAAAATTGAGAAAGGTATCATGAAAAATACAATATAAACACTTTTTCAAGGCATGTTTAAGCCAAATAAAAAATCATGTTTCAACCAAAAAATATAGATAAATAATAGGAAGTGCAAAGATTACAAAGATGTACCCGTATTGAAAAAGAAAAAAGTTTTAAAATATAAAATAACCAAAAAAACAAAGATTTATATATGATGTGTGTGTGCATAATGGTTTCATCAAATCCTAAATCCAAAATATATTTTTATAGAAGAAAATAACATATGACTTTTACTTGAAAAATGAAAAAGATTTCAAAATAAAAAACATAAAGCATTAAGCACTTTTTGAAGACATATTTAAGCTAAAAAACAATTTTAAACAAAAAATATAGATAAATAATAGAAAATGAAAAGATTAAAAAATGTGGTAATATTTTAAAAAAAAAAAACTTTTTGAAAGCAAGAAAACAAACAAGAAAAAGCATAAGGAAAAATAGATAATAAATGCAATGTGTTATACTTGGTCTCGTGCATGGTGGTTTCATCAAGTTCCAAAATAAAAGACGGACTTTTGTTTAAAAATTGAGAAAGATATCATGAAAAATATAATGCATTAAACATTTTTACAACACATGTTTAAGCTAAATAAAAAAAATAAAGATAAATAATAGGAAGTGCAAAAATTAAAAAAATGTGCTTATATTTAAGAAAAGTTTTAAAATATAAAAAAACAACAATGAGTTATATATGGTGTATGTACATGGTGCTTTTATCAAGTGAAAATATATTTTTTAAAAGAAAATAACATACAACTTTTGTTTAAAAATTGAGAAAGAAATCATGAAAATAGAGATGTTTTTAAATACTTTTTGAAAACATATTTAAGTAAATAAAATAATCAAGAATCAAAAATCAAAAATATAGATAAATAATAAGTGTAAAGATAATAAAAAGACATGCTTACATTTAAGAAAAATTTTAAAATATAAAAGAAACAACAATGAGTTACATATGATGTGCGTACATGGTGCTTTCACCAAATCTCACGTCAAAAATATATTTTTTTAAAAAAGAAAATAACATATGACTTTTGTTTAAAAAATGAGAAAGAAATCATGAAAAATATAAAACATTCAGCACTTTTCGAAAAAAAATTTAAGTAAAAAAAATAATCAAGTATCAAAAATAGAGATAAATAATAAGAAGTGTAAAGATTAAAAAATAATGCTTATACTTAAGAAAAGATTTTAAAAATAAAAGAAAAAAACAATGAGTTATATATGGTATGTGCATGATCTTTTCATCAAACCTCACATAGAAAATATATTTTTATAAAAGAAAATAACATGATTTTTACTTAAAAAATGGAAAAGATTTCAAAAAAAAAAACATAAGGCATTAAGAACTTTTTGAAGACATATTTAAATAAATAAAACAATCAAGCATAGACAAAAATAAAGATAAATAATAACAAGTGTGAAGATTAAAAAAACGTGCTTATAATTAAAAAAGATTAAAAATATAAGCAAAAATAAAAAAAAAGAAAAAAAAAAGGATAAAGAATGCAATGAGTTATATGATGTGCGTGCATTGTGGTTTCATCAAGTCCCACATCAAAACTATATTTTTAATTAAAAAATAAGAAATGATTATTATTTAAAAATTGAAAAAGATATCAACAAAAATATAAAGCATTAAGCACATTGTTAAGACATATTTGAACTAAATAAAACAGTTATGTTTAAACAAAAAAATATAGATAAATAATAGAAGGTGCAAAGATTAAAAAGTTATGTTTATATTTAAAAAAAAAGGCTTAAATTGTAAGCAAAAAAATCAAGAAAATGAACAAGGAAAAAAGGGAAAGAATGCAACATCAAATCCCACATTAAAAATATATATTTTCGAAAAATATTTTAAATGGTTGAAAATATGATAAAAAATTTTAAGAATATAAGATTAACATTCTTCATGAATGATCGGTTTTATTTATAATTTGAAAAAGATATCAATAAAATTGTAAAGCAATATGAATTTTTTGAAGATATGTTGAAGCTAAATAAGAAAATCAAGTTTAAAATACAAATCTAGATAAATAATAAGAAATGCAAACATTAAAAAGATGTGCTTTTATCTAAAAAAAGATTTAAAATGTAAAAAAATCAACAAAAAGCATGAGCAAAAAAAGATAAACAATGCAATGAGTTATATGTGGTGTACATGCATGGTTTCCTCAAATCTCACATCAGAATTTATATTTTAAAAAGAAAATAAAAGATGGCTTTAATTTAAAAATTGAGAAAGATATCAAGAAAAATATAAAGCATTAAGTACATTTTGAAGACATATTTAAGCTAAAAAAATTGAGTTTAAACAAAATAAATAAATAAATAATAGGAGGTGAAAAGATTAAAAATGAGGTTATATTTAAAAAAAACTTTAGAATGAAAAAACAAAACAATCTGGAAAAAGCATGAGCAAAATAAGAAAAAGAATGCAATGAACTGTATATAGCATGTGTGCATGATCATCAAAAATATAATTTTTTAAATAAAATAAAAGAATTTTTAAAAAAATTGAAAAAGATATCATGAAAAATATAATGCATTAAACAGCTCTTCAAGACATGTTTAAAGTAAATAAAAAATCATGTTTCAACAAAAAATATAAATAAATAATAAAAAATGCGAAGATTAAAAATATGTGCTTATTATTTAAGAAAAATTTTAAAATATAAAAAAAAATCAACAAACAATGAGTTATACAAGTGTGCATACTTGATGATTTCACCAAGTCTCACGTTGAAAATATATTTTTTTAAAAGAAAATAACAAATGACTTTTGTTTAAAAATTAAGAAAGAAATCATGAAAAATATAAAGTATTAAGCATTTTTGAAGACATATTTAAGTAAATAAAATAATCAAGTATAAAAATATAGAGATAAATAATAGGAAGTGTATAGATTAAAACGACATGCTTATGATATTTTTTTTAAAAGAAAATAAAAGATGACTTTTGTTTAAAAATTGACAAAAATATCAAAAAAATGTAAAGCATTAAAGATGACTTTTTCACTACGTATTTAAGCTAAATAAAAAATCATGTTTCAACAAATAATGAATTATATATGACGTGCGTGCTGGGTGGTTTCATCAAGTCTCACATCAAAAATATATTTTTTTAAAAGAAAATATCATATGACTTTTGTTTAAAAATTGAGAAAGAAATCATGAAAAACATAAAGCATTAAGCACTTTTTGAAGACATATTTAATTAAATAAAATAATCAAGCATAAAAAATAGAGATAAATAATAGAAAGTGTAATTAAAAAGACATGCTTATAGTATTTTTTTAAAGAAAATAAAAGACGCCTTTTGTTTAAAATTGAGAAAGATATCATGAAAAATATAATGCATTAAACACTTATTCAAGACATGTTTAAGCTAAATAAAAAATCATATTTCAACGAAAAAAAATATAGATAAATAATAAGAAGTGCAAAGATTAAAAAAAAAATAGATGTGCTTATATTTAAGAAAATTTTTAAAATAAAAAAAACCAACAAATAATGAGTTATGTATGATGTGCCACATGGTGGTTTCATCAAGTCTCACATCGAAAATATATTTTTAAAAACGAAAATAACTTATGACTTTTGTTTAGAAATTAAGAAAGAAATAATGAAACATATAAAGCAAAAGCACTTTTTGAAGACATATTTAAGTAAATAAAATAATCAAGTATCAAAAAAAGAGATAAATAATAGAAACTGTAAAGCTTAAAAAGACATGCTTATAATTAAAAAAGATTAAAAATGTAAGCAAAAAAATAACAAAAAGAACAAGAAAATACACAAAGAATGAAACGAGTTGATAGGGTGAGTGTGCATTATGGTTTCATCAAGTCCCCATGTCAAAACTATTTTTTTTATAGGAAACAAGAGATGACAATTATTTAAAATAATTGAGAAAGATATCCACAAAAATATAAAGCATTAAGCACTTTTTGAAGACATATTTGAGCTAAATAAAAAACCAAGTTTAAACAAAAAATATAGATAAATAATAGAAGGTAAAAAGATTAAAAAGATATGTTTATATTTAAGTAAAGCTTTAAAATGTAAGAAAAAATAAAGAAAATTGACAAGGAAAAAAAAATGCAATGTCCAATCCTACATCAAAAATATATATTTAAAACATACTTTAAATGCTTGATGACATGATAAAATTTTTTAAGAATATAAGATTAACATTCTTCACAAATGATGGATTTTATTTATAAATTGATCTCAATAAAAGTGTAAAGCGATATGAATTTTTTTGAAGACATATTTAAGCTAAATAAGAAAATCAAGTTTAAACAAAAAATTTAGATAAATAATAGGAAGTGCAAAGATTAAAAAGATGTACTTTTATTTAAAAAAGATTTAAAATGTAAAAAAGAAAAATCAACAAAAAGTACCAACTTAAAAGGAGAAAGAATGCAATGAGTTATACATGGTGTATGTGCAGAGCATGATCTCATTCAAGGGCCCACATCGGGATTTTTTGTTTTTTGAGAAAATAAAAGATGACTTTAATTTTAAAAATTGAGAAAAATATAAAACATTAAAGCACTTTTCGAACACATATTTAAGCTAACAAAGAAAATCGAGTTTATACAAAAATATATATTTATAGATAAATAATAGGAAGTGCAAAGATTAAAAAGATGCGCTTATGTATCAAAAAAAGCTTTAAAGTGTTTAAAAAAAATAAACAAAAAAAGAGCAATAAAATGTAGAAACATGGTGTATGATTTCTGCAATGCAGAAACAAAGTCCAAGTTATGTAAGATTTCTGAAATGCAGAAACAAAGTCCAAGTGAATTACCCAGTCCAGTCAAAGTGAGGCATCTCTAGGGTTCGAGCCTGCCCTTTCTTCAAGCAATATAACTTCACCAAGCGAGTCTTAACATTGCTGCTGCGGATTGCTGGTCCCAAGAGAAGTTAGCTTTGCCTTTAAGTTCACTGATTTGTGTGAAACAATCCTGCGTACTGTCAAGAGATTTTAAAATTACCTCCAAAATAAAGGATATTACAATTGAGAAGTACAAGTAGAATCGCAAATCTTATTTGCACATAAACCCTCAACCTTTACAGTTTGCCCAGAAAACTCAAGCCTCTAATTACTAACACAATCTTCTGTAATTAAAATGACTTAAGAAAATATTATTAGCCAGCATCAACACTAGAGTGCAAAATATCCAAGTTAATTGAACGTTCACCCAGGGAATTGAACCAAGGCAAATTAACAAATATTTTCTTGACTCACTCTGTATAATCTAGAAATAAAAAGGAATCAAATAATTCACAAAGTCTCAAATTTAAATTCAATCAGTTATCGGTCTCCACTTGCCCTTTCTCATCAACAGGAACACCAACTGATAAGCATATTTTGAAAGAAACACAATTTCAGAAAAAGAAAAGAATTAAGAAAGTTAATTGAAAAGGTTGTGTCAGTCTTATCAGTAACCATTAGTAACCTTGAGAAAGAGCTTCGTCTCTCCTTTTTATGTCCCGTAGAAGCATTTCAAAATAGAAGTAACCTTTTTTCTTTTTGGACCAGCAAAGAAGTGATCTATTTAAATGATACCAATAAAGGGAATAGCTGAACGTGAGCAAGAACTCACAAATGTAGGCAATGAGACAATGGAAGCATTAGACAACAAAAACAAAAATAATGAAAATATAATTATAATCCAAAAAAGTTTTTAAAAATTTGGAAAATTATGAAAAAAAAATCTGGAAAAAATTGTTTTCCTCAAAAAATAACAAAAACTAAGAAATGAAAATCTAACTTCTGCCAGCGGTATGAAATTAACTGAAAGAAGGGATATTATCATGATCACAAAGGAGAAAGAGTGGAGAAAACTAACTGAAATTACAAAGAAACCCAGGCCTTAATATAAAATTGACTTAATTTTATCAGTTCTCTGATATACAGAGATAAATCCTAAGAACTTCAAAAACGTGATCTCCTGAAAAATTCCCAGAAATAAACTATCCTTGTTTGTATACAATTAGATTCTGAAGCATTTAGAAACCGGAACAGGCCATAAAACAGTAACGTCCTTCAAAAAGCTGTTTCGTACACACAAAACAACACAAAAATGATAATCATCAAATACAAAGCGCCACGTGATGCGTTGTCCACAAACTCGAAAGCAAAGGAAAATGAACCAGACGGACAAGTAAAACAGAGGAGGGGAAAAAAAACAAGATCAAGAAGCAAAGCAGATCTCAATTCATGAGAATGAAGAGCGATCCAGAGAATTAGAGCTAACTGGTTTGATCCGAGAAAAAATATGAAGCGGAATTACCTTGGGGTTGCAGTGAAGCGGATCTTCGAGACAGGGAGGGAGAGAAGGAGCTGCTGTGAGCTAATCCAATGTCGAACAGTATTAAGCCAGATTTAGGGTCATCGACGATTGTATCCTTAACGGGGAGCCATAAAAATAGCTCTTCCTGAGACAGACCTACAACTCTTATGAGACTGCCGTACGTGAGATTAGCTCCGACGACGCTATCAAAGAACACTCTGGTCTCGTATTTTGTCAAGCAAGGCTCGTCAGATACCATCTCCTCCATGCACTTGAATTAGAGCCAGCTTCCAATCGTCACCCATCAGCAGTTCCGCACCTTTTTAGTGCTCATTCCGTCGACACCCCCTCGATCTCCCGCGTCTCCTTCGCCAAGCATCCACCCTGTCTCGCACAGTGGCAATCGGATAGAGGAACCGCTTAAACCCTTTGCCGCCATCAAACCCTAGATGAAAAAGAAACCACGCAAAATGGCGGTGGAGACCTCTCCGGTACGGAGAGGAAAACGGTCACACCAAGAGTGGAATTTAGATCGGTGAATGTCCAGAACAACGAAAAAATATTGGGGAGAGATGATGTGATAAATGATGAATATTTTTAGCCGTTGAGCATTAAAAAGAAAACACTCTCTTGATCCACAAAATATGATTTATTTATTTGTTGTTAGCTGTCAATCAAGATCTTTTTCATTCATCATTGATTGGGGTAGAGAGTTGAGAGATGCGGTTGAGGGATTTGAGCGTTGGAAAGGGGGGAAAAAAAATACTCTCTCTTCAGTCTTCATTTAAAGCCGGTCACCGACAACCGGCAAAAGACGGAAAAGAAAAACGACATAATATAAAATATAATTTATATTTTATCAAACAAAAATATAATTTATTTATTTATTGTTCGCTGTGAGTTAGTCAAGACATTTTTCAAGCTTGGCTGATTATTTATTAGGGTAGAAAACATACACATGTTACTTTACCGTTGTATACATTTATTATTTATTCAGTACATATGTTTAATTATTAATATTACAATATTACCATATACTAATGTAATTTAACATTTTGTTTTTATCTTTTTAAAAATACTTAGAGTTGATCTTATATTGAAATTTATTATTCACTTTAATTTTATTTATAAATCACTTGCAGCATGTTTTATTGGAATAAAAAAAATATTAAATTTTATTAATTTTATTTAAAAATTTAATAAGTTTTTACATGTACTTCCAATAAATATTCTTAAATTTTATTACTAGTATTTTTATTTAAAGTATTTAATAAAGATAAAAATATAAAAAAAATATTAAAAATTAACAAGTACCATATAAATAGAATTAAATTTTTTATTCTCTTTCCTTGTAAATGCGGCCAGAAGGGTATTGAAAATTAAAAATACTTTATGTTGATTTTATTTTTGAAATCTATTATCAATTTTTTATTTTACCTTAGTTTCATGCGATTCTGATTTTAGTGATCTCACCGAATTCCTGAATTGTCATCTGTTTTTATTCTTTTCTTTTATTTTTCCTTGGATTTGTTTGTTTATGAATCTGTCACTTTCTTTTTAATTTTATTTCAATTAGAATTCTCCTCCTAACGAGAAAGATTTTATCCAAAAAAAAGAAGCTATTTTAATTTGAAAAATAATAATACAGTGTACATTAAAAGAAAATTAATTGAATTTATTATGCGAATAACCAAATCAAATTACTATAATAAATTAAATAAACTAAAAAACATTGAATAGATCTATGAGTGATAAAAAGAAAAGCAAAAGTAAATCTCAACTTATCAATGGGAGAATGGTTACAAGACATTTCCTATTGATCTACTATTCTGATCATCAAAAATTTAGCATAAAATTGATATACAAAAACAATTATAGACAACAACTAAGCTAAGATAGACCAAAATATTTATTAAATCAATCAAACAAACAAGGTCGTGATACAATCACTTTCCCAATCCCATTTCCATTTTTCATAGCAAAGCTCCCTTTCAAAGATGCCACGAGGACAGAACTAAACAGAAAGAAAAACAGTCCCATCTCACAATAGCCCGTATAAGGCTTACAAACTCTCAATACCAATAACACAAATATCATGAAATGCCAGCTACAAGTTATCTAAATTGTAATCACTACCATTTTGGGCATCTTTGCATCCAACAATGAGCAAAAATATACTGTTTCTGGGATATGCAAAGGCACTACCCAAAAAAAAAGAGCATGTACAGCTTTGTAATTCTTTTTTCTTTTTGGAGTGAAAAGGAAATTTATTAAGTAAAACTATATATGCAATATGTAAAAAAAAGTAAAAAGCAATTACATCACGCAATTAAAGAGCAAAAAAGACATATGAGCATGATCCATAATAGCTTTAATACATACAAGGAAAGAAAATTCATCAACAACCTCCTTAGTGAAGATGTGTTGGTTGTGAACTTCCCATAGTTTTCAACTTAAAATATTAACACAAGTTTTTTGACAAATGTCAACATTGGATGATTGAAGTATATCAGATAGCCATGAGGTAAAGTCTCTTTGATAGAAATTATCATATATATATCAAGGGGTAAAACTTTTTTTTTCAGATATTTGCTGTAAAAGGATAATTTTTAAAGGCATTATTGATGTCTTCCATCAGGATCATGGCAAATGTAAACAACTTTGTAAGTCTTTGAAAACATTGATATGTCCAAGCATGCTATAGTAGCACATCATTGCACGCAAAGTTTTTGGGTTACCTTAAAAAAATATGTATACAAATAAAGCAGAGGCCACTGCTGCCATGGAGTTTTCATTTAACTTCATTGAAGTAATTATTCCAAAGCACCACTCGTATCAAATGTTTCATTCCCATCTTCATCCATCATAACAGCAGCAAGCTTAGCCAAAGTAACACCAGAGGAAAATGGATGGCCTGGATTACTGCAAACAATACTGGGTCGCATAAAAAGAAAGGATGCAAGAAAAATGATAGACCCTCTCATCCAAAATCAGAATTGAAAAAAGTTGAACCACATCAGTTATCAACTAACGGACCGCGTCTACATTTCTACTATGGACATTGCTAAATTTCCAATAATAGTAGCAATCGTAGAACTCAACCATGAATTTCTAGAAGGTGGCTGTAATATAATTAGACATTAGTCACATTTTTCAATTTTGCAAGAACGAATACACACGCATCTCTGATGGACACAGGAGTTAACAATGTCATTTCCAGGAATGGATATATCAATGCAACAAGAGTCAGATCATTAAAATATGCAGAACAAATTGAACTAAGTGCACCAAGAGATGATCAATACAGAAGGCGAGATACTGAAAGTCAGGAGGCAAATTTGAATAATAGCAATTTAAAAATACTTCATGGTCCAACTTAACTTTAAAAAAAATTAATCATTTGATCCTTATAGTTTTATTGTAACTCAATCCCTAAATTTTACCTCTTGTAATTCAGTTTCTATAGTTTCAACCATTAAATATCGGTTCATATATTTTAAAAAAAATAAAATTATAAAGATTAAAAATATCTTGAACTTTTAATATTTAAAGATTAATTGGCCAAAAAAAATTAAAGATTAAAAGATTAAAATTATAATATTTTGAACTTTTAATATTTATAATATTTACAATATTAGTAATAAAAATATTTATAATATTTTTAAATTTTATTACTAATATTTTAAATTATTAAACCCTTTTAGTCTTTATAAATATTATAAATATTATAAAATTTTATTTTTTAAAAATTTAGGAATCAATATTTAAATGGTTGAAATTATAGTGAGTCAATTGCAAAAGACAAAGTTCAGGGATTGAGTTATAACTTAATTAAAACTATAAAGATTGAGTTACAATGAATCAAAATTTAAAAATTGAGCTACAAGTAGGTTAAAATCATAAGAATTAAATGATTAATTTTTTTCATTTGAATAATACCAATTTAAGAACACTTCATGGTCCAGCTTTGTTTTTCATATAGCAAAAAAAAAAGTAAGGAAAGAAAAAATGACAAGAGGGAATGGAATGTACTGTACTTATAACAAAAACAATAACAGAGAAAGAGGACGAGGGTTTGGTCAAAAAAAAAAAGAGGACGAGGGAAAATTTAAATCAATCGTGCAAAAAGTTGCCATGTCCCCACTGGAGACTCTAGTAGTAGTATTACATAAATGGACTGGACCTTAGACGTAGCTTGAAAAATGAGCCTCTTCCCCATTACTTGGAAATTAAATCTCATAAGGTTACTAGCCTAAATACAAAAGGCATTCTGGCAATGTATTTTCAAAAGAGTTACAGGGAAGGAGAATAAGATATCCCATCAAAGCAAGTGATAAAAAAAAATATAAAGGAAAGAAAAAGAAAGAAAGATGCTAAGGAAATAAAATAATCCAACTCATACGATAGAAATTGCATAGATTGCTTTAATAGACTTGCAAGAAAGAGAGAGAGAGAAACTAATGCAACTCAATGAGCTGCAAAAGTAATAGGAGGTTATATTGTAACCACACACTTCCTAGCTTTGACTTAGATTAAAGAAAAAATGAGCAAAATGGACTTTGAAAAAGTGCCTTAGATTCGAAATTCTTAAAATGTGGAAAATAAATTTTAAAATTTAAATTTATAGTAACTTAAACCCTATCATTAACTTTTTATTGACGTCATTATTGTTTACCATGGCGCCCAATCAAATGTTGACATGGTAGTCTCTTATTGATGTGTTATTTGTTAATTAGAGTTACAAACCTTAAACTATTACATGAGGATGACCTAGATATGTGCCACAGCTTACTACAGGTGCGCCACCACTTGTGTTTTTTGTGCCATACTCCGCAGTGTATTGCATGAATTTTGATAGCAAACTTTATTATCATATGACAGCACCTAAACGAACTTCCAATATGTCCTATTTCTTCATCCGACGTCTAATTGAAGTGATCTAGGTGTCTACAGAGAGCTTTCTCTTCACTCTAACTAATGGCATAAGTTTTACAATCAAATTATATTTCTATCAAAAGTTGGACACTCTTTCCAAAACTTACTCCTTTTTCACAACAACTTACAACTAGGGTTCAAACCATAACACATGTGCCTAAAGCCAACACCTACCCTTACACCTCACTCAATGGACCATTTTAGACTCATGCAACACACCACAGCCATTCCAATACACATATTACACAAACTCATCTCTCAACCCCTTGTTTCACAAAAATAAAAAGGGGGAGATAACTTGTATAAAATCATTAATTTTCATCCAAAACAATCTAAATGTACTTTACCCTACTTGCACTAGTACTTCGGCCTTATTTAGACTTTACAACCACATATCAATAGCTCAGGGTACAAAATACACTAAACATTCTCTCAATCATAATGCAAGTAATCAAAAGAATAGAATGACATCCTAGTTAGCAAATTAACTATCACAATACACATATAAGTAAATTGAGAGGCCTATTGATATGATTTTCACTCGATCCTAGGCCTCTGCTCGTTTTTTCCAATCCTGATACGATTAGCTAGGCCTTGTAAAATTAAAGAATAAGGGGTGAGTACAATCACTTAGTAATTAAGGTCAACCTAGCCTACAGTAATAAACTCACTCATTGTGCATAAAATTACATATAGCCTCAGCCACAAAGATAATAATCATGTGATGAAGCATGCAACACATATCATTGGAACATATTGCAATTATGCACTTCTTGGGATCACAACAATAATAACCATGTGCCCCTGCAACATACTGAATCACAATAATAATAACCATGTGACGAGAACTAAATGCATGATCAATGCCAATCTTATACCCCATGTTACATCCAACGTGAAACCAGTGGTTATCAATAGTTGTATCCTTAACTTAGACTAAATCAACCTTCCACTTTGTGAGGAGCTGCCAGGCTAGGATTAACTTACTCACTTATTTACAGCAGTTTCCCTAATACTAACAACCATAGGGTGTCGTACCCTTAATCTAGCCTTCTCATGAAACGATAGAGACTAGTTAGGTTCTAGTCCCTTAAAGAATAAGTAAGACAGTTTTAAATCAACTATGAGACAATGGCTACCTCTCAATTCCAATGGTCGGTGCCAAGGTAAGCTTTCAATTCTAACGATAAGTTGCCACTACCATGCGGATTTACCAATCTACTCCTCTTCTTAGGAAAAACTCTTGTAAATGATCATGTTATACACATATTGACATATACTATGTCATTTTTAACATAATTCAACATATTACATTAACTCACACAATTTTCTTTCAGTCTCCTAATTAATCCACTTATCAAAAATCACATACACATCACACTCCACATGCCAAATACCACATATCTCTTATTTTCATAATATCATGTTCTCATCATCATTGCTAGTCAAATATATATATATATATATAACATGCATATAGTTCTCCATAATGCAAGACAATTCCACACATATACATCATCACATTACCAAAATTTGTATCAATAGTTTTCAAACACCAAACAAGTTCTAAATCACTAAATTCAACAAATAACTAAATTATAAACAACTATACAAATTAGATTTTTTCCCAGCTACCTTAAACCTTTGAGAGATTAAATATTTACCCTTAAAACACAACTTCCAAAGCTTGCCAAATAGCTTGAATGGTGCATAAAATTAGATAATTTACAACCAAATACAAGGACATTCATCAATATCCCCTTATGAGTAATTTCCAACATTCAACTCGACATTCTTCCTTTCATCAAAATTATAAATTCACTTATAATTATATCCATTAGGTTTACTAAGTTCTAATAATCCATATTGTCATTACTAAGTTAACAATCACCATTAATAGCATTAAATACTCCTAACAACCCACATAAATACAAATTTTTAGATATTAATGGCCCTCAATGTCTAACAACTCACAAAACTATTTATATGGAATTTAAATACGTTAAACAACTTCCATTATATCTATTTTAGTCAATGGGTTCGGACCCATGGCTCACATGGACTGAAAATCATTATTTCAACTCAAACCTAACTTAAATCCTCATAAAATGGAAGGAAAGGGATGAGGAAGGCATAATATACTTGCCTTGTATGTTATGAAACTCCAAATTGTCCTCAATGGTCTAAGTTCATGCCCTAAAAAAGCAATGGGTGTACTCTTTGTTCCTCCCTCTTCTCTCTTCTATTTTTTCGAACAGACATGAACTGGTTTAAGTAGAACATCTTTTGTTGGTTGCCTCTATGCGTCGTGATGGACATCCCTCACGCCACGACATGTGGCACATAGGACTTTACTTTAGTTCTTTCTCACCTTTTGATGCCTAGATGGCCCGACTTCACTTTGGACTCGCATTTAATGCTGAAATTACAATCAAACACACTAATTAGGCCTCTTTGACCACACAACATATCAATAAACTTACTTACCCTCATTAAGCTTAGTTATTCGAGTTAAATTTCTAGAATGTTACACCATACTAAAGCTAATTTAGTTTATATAATAGTCAATGTTCTATACATAAATAGTAGGAGTAATTTGCTCGAAATTTCAAAGTTTAAGGTCTAGAACTACTCATGTAATAGTATAGGGTTTATGGTGTTAATTAACAAATGCACATCAGCAAGAGACCACCACATCAACATTTAATTAGGGCCTATAAGGAATAGTAACGGTGAACAATAGCAACATTAACAAAAATATAATTCTAGGGTTTAATTTACTATAAATTTAAAAATTTAGAGTTCATTTTGTATATTTTAAGAGTTTATATCCAGGGCACTTTTCATGCAATACTTAAGAGTCTATTTTGCTTATTAACCCTATATAAAAATTAAAACAATATATTTTATTACAAAATGTATGGCAACATACACCATAATTAATTTTACATTATTAAAATGGTAATAAATAATTTTAAAACTGCATAAATAAAAATATTTAAATTTATATTTGGGTAAATAAACAAATTATTTTCTAAATTTTAGATCTAAATGCACCATAGACCTTTAAACATATTTAACGTGCAAATTGTTCTCTCGACTTTTGAAAACAATGTAATTTGAACTCTGTCATTAACAAAGTTAAATTTAATAATTAATTAATCAAAAAATGATCTAAAAAATTATAGAAAATGACTAAAAAATTTTTTAGTTATTTTTTCTAATTTTTTGTATCACTGTCTATAACTTTTGGTCTTTTATTGAAATTTTTAAGTCTTTTTTTTTATAATTTTTGAGGTCATTTCTATAATTTTAACAGTTGAAGTTAAGTTTTGTTAATAGTAGGGACCACATTACATTATTTCAAAAATTAAAGAAATAATTTATATAATAAATGAGTTCAAAATCAATGGTACTACTTGACCTAAATTAGGGGCAAATCATTCCTCTGTCATTTATAAGTTGTTACTCCATTGTTTATTAAAAATTTAAATAATGCAATAAAAATATAAATAACATATTTTATTCTCCCAATACCATGCCTTTTAGAAATTATTTAAAAATTCAAATCTAATTTGGTGATATCTATCTTTATTATATGTTGCATTTTTTTAATAATATGTCATTCACTATTATCAAATAATATAAAAAGGTATGGTTGGTCAAAAAAAAAAAGGCTATGGAAGTAATTCCCATAAAATTCTTAATGCTTATATTGCTGTGGAATTATAATAAAAAGCTGTGGAATTAATAGCACCTTCATAAAATTAAATTTAATAAACAATATAAAATAAAATGAATGGATTTATAAACTCAAATATTAATATTTTGATTTAAGATATGATATCATTCATTTCTGGTCACAGGCTTTGTACCTTGTCATGTGCATCTTGTTTTGATTGAATTCTTTATTCCTCTTACATGCTTGTAGAAGAAAATTGATGGAGGAAAGAGACTCAGAGCATCAAATTGCCACATGACACTCCAAGAGACGATTATGAATACAAATGGGTTCCATCAGTGCAAGGTACACTCAAAATAGATATTGATGCTTCCTCAATTTAATTTCAAATTTGTTCAACTTGTGGTGGATTAGCGCAAAACCTTGAAAGCGAGTGATTGAGTGGTTTTCTTTGCAATTTGGGCCATCTACTAATTATTATTGGAAAAATCAAAGCTATTAAATATGGTGCAAAACTGCATTTGAGCCTGAATCTTAAACAAGCGGTTATATATTTTGATTCTCTCAATGCCATTCTCTATGTCTATGGAGGTGTTCATACTGATCATCCATATTATGAGGACGTGTCTGAAGTACAAAAAATTGATTGCTAATTGTAAGAGTCTTGAGCTTTTTTATGCTCCACGCAAGGCAATGTCTTGTGAATATTTTTTGGCTCGCATGGCTTACAATTCTTTAAGGAGATGTTGTTACTCCTTAATCCCTTAGAGAATGCGAAGATTTACTGCTACTTGGCCATAGTGGGGGTTTGTCTCGCTAATCTTTTGTTTGCTTCTTACGTTATAACTGTATCCCTCTGACTTTGGCTAGCGTTCCTGATGAGAAAAAACTCAAAAAGAATTCCCAATTCCATCACGTTTTCAAAAACGAGACTTTAATAAGAAATAAGAAAATATCATATCCGTGACAAATTTCAAAGATGAGTTGTGTAAGCCGGATTGCTCCGCACTTTTCAACAAAAAGACTTGAAACACAGGTTGAACAGTTCCTGAATGCTTTAACCTCACAATAATTTTTAGAATTTAAATTCACTAAAATTACAGTCAATAAATTTCAGTGAAGTTTGCCCTTTTAAAAAAATAAAAATATTTTATATTTTATAAAAATAAAATGATAAGAATATTAAAAACTTTTTACAGAAATTTACACACCTCAACTGAAGATTCAAATCCTAATTTTTATGCCACTTATATTGCTTGACTTTTTTGTTGACCATACGATTTTGATTATTAGACACGCCACTTCTATTGCTCGACTGGCCCTATGTTTACGCGGTGAGACAGTCACAGAAAACTCCCTTGCTGATAATACTTTTCAATATTTTATAAAAATAATGATCATATCAATAATACTTGTAAATAAAGGCACAGTTCTTCATCATGGCATGTGACAAATATATATTAAATTTTCTATATTCATACATTTAAAAAATACACAAAAATAAAAATTTTTGTGAAATATATTTCTCATTTATATTTTTTATATATTCCTTATATATATATATATATATATATTATATAAGTTCATTTTGGAGGATAATAAAGATCTCGATTGGTAAAAAGTTAATTTGAAAATGCTTGGTCTGCGCAGAGGGCATTTTACTAACCCCGCACCAAAATTTTTGGTTTTACACTTATTATCTGGATGACAGGGAACTAGAGAAGTCAATCTACAATAGTCAATAATATCGGTTAATAGATTGTTGAACCAAACCATACACATTTTATGTTCCTATTTTAATTTTTTTTTCTGAGTTTGATAAATAAATTACCATATTTATGACTTCTTCAATACTTTCTACGGTGTAGATGGTTTTTATTTTTTTGGTACATTGTTTGACAGGGACATGAGTTTACGCGGCAAGACAGTCACAAATAACTCTGCCTTTGGCATCCGAAAATGTGGCTCCACCAAGAAAAAGTCAAGTCAAATCTGCAATGATAAAGATGTTATTAATAAAATTGATGGGTGCTTTACAAGAACCCCCCCCCCCCCGGCTGAAAGAGTTTAAATTTACCTGAAAGCTATAATACTCAGACAAGTTCAATGGCCAGAGCTACTTATTTAGCATTGTTTCAATTTCTGTGTGTTCTTGTCACTCAAGTATATCAAGCCACCAGCCAACCAGAATTTCGATACTATTATTGCAACACCAGCAGTAACACCACAGCAAACAGCACCTACCAGACCAATCTCAATACCATTTTATCAAATCTCACTTCCAACAAACAAATAGATTATGGCTTCTACAATCTCTCTCATGGTAATTACCCAAATACAGTCTACACTGTTGGGTTATGCAGGGGAGATGTTATGTCAGATTTCTGCCATAGCTGCCTTAAAAATGCATCAGTCCTGCTGCCACTTTTATGTCCAGATCAGAAGGAAGCTTTTGGGATGTACGATGAATGCATGTTATCTTACTCAGACACCTCAATATTAGGCAATAAGGTAGATCCTATAGTTACTGTCCATATGTGGAGCGTGAACACTGCAACAAATTGGAACAAGTACAATCAGGTCCTAACAGGATTGCTGCGAAATCTGAGTAGCAGAGCTGCATCTGGTGAGTCAAGTCTAAAGTTTGCTGCAGGAAATGAAGACGGACCTGACCTTCAAAAAATATATGCTGTCGTTCAGTGCACACCTAATTTGAATGGGTCAGAATGCAACAACTGCTTGGTTTGGGCTATCTCGCAAATTCCAAATTGCTGTAATAACAGGCAAGGTGGTAGGGTTATTACGCCAATCTGTAACTTTAGATATGAAAGTAGCAGATTCTATGCAAGTGCAGCTGATGCACCATTATCAGCACCGTCGCCGGAAGAGTCTCCTACTCCTCCTCCTCCTCCTCCTCCTACATCTCCATCAACTCCTCCATCCAACAACACTACATCTCCATCACCTCCTCCATCTGCTGCCACAACGTCCTCAAAAGGTGCTTTCATTAGCAGATAAACCTCCAAAACTTTCCCTTTGTTGAGATTTCCCATTCCAGCCGGGAGGAATGGGTAGTTTTTACTTTAGCAGAAACCTGGAGAATAAGTAAGGCTTCAAAATCAATGTTCTTTGCCATTATCTCTCTCAATGAACAGGGATTTTATTTTTCCAGGAAAAAAATCAGAGATTATCATTGCCATTGTTGTGCCTACTGCCGTCTTGGTTGTGCTGCTTGCGTTTGTTTGGATCTGTGTGAGAGTGAGAAAGCAAGGAAGAAAATTTCCAAGTAAGTACAAGTCAATTATTGCTGACAACTTGACAATGTTGAGCAAAGTCAAAATTTATTAAATTTCTTTTGACTTTTTGAAGCCATTTGTTCTGCTGAACTTAATTACAGCTTTAATTAAATAATATCTAAGGAAAAAGGCTTAAAATCATTTTGCATAGGTGAGACTGAAGCTGATGATTCAATTGAGCATACTGAGTCAATAAGATTCGAATTTGACACCATCGAAGTTGCTACAAATAACTTCTCTGATGCAAATAAGCTCGGACAAGGAGGATTTGGACCAGTTTACAAGGTAGACAGATACACCACTAACATTATTATGAACCCATCATCTCCAGTCAAATTCTGATACTTGTTGGCCTACTTTCAGGGAAAGCTCTCCAATGGACAAGAGATTGCAGTAAAAAGGTTGTCTAGGGATTCTGGACAAGGGGACATTGAATTTAAGAATGAAGTACAATTAATGGTCAAGCTTCAACACCGAAATTTAGTTAGACTCCTTGGTTTTTGTTTGAAACAAGAGGAACGGCTTCTAGTATATGAGTTTCTTCCTAATAAAAGTCTCGATCACTTTATATTTGGTAAATTAGACATTCTATTTCTACATGGGAAACAATGTTCATTATCTTTTTTTGCAGACTAAATAAGAAAATATTCTGACTCTACTTTGCATGTTTCTCTTGGACTGAAATATAGATCCTATCAGACGTGAACAATTGAGATGGGAAACGCGCTACACAATTATAAAAGGAATTGCCCGAGGCCTTCTTTACCTTCATGAAGAATCTCAACAACAAATTATTCATCGTGATCTTAAAGCAAGTAATATTCTCTTAGATGCAAGCATGAATCCAAAAATATCAGATTTTGGCATGGCAAAACTATTTGCTATGGATCAAACTCAAGCCAATACGGATAGAGTTGTGGGGACCTAGTAAGTATCAAAACATGGCATGTCTAATTAGTTTCTAAGTGCCCTAGACCAGAAAGAAGAAAAAACTTGAATATGATAGTCAAGAGAAGTGTTACTTATTGTATGTGATCACTTTAACATATAGTGGGTATATGGCACCAGAGTATGCAAGGCATGGACAATTCTCAGTGAAATCTGATATCTTCAGTTTTGGCGTGCTAATTCTAGAGATTGTGAGTGGCCAGAAGAATGGTGGCTTACATAATATGGAGAATGTCGAGCATCTACCAAGTTTGGTATGTTTTCTGCCTTTTCATTATTTATCCTCCTTGTCTTAGAAATTGAGTTTAAGAAATTACTCATTATCGGTCTACAGGAAACATAAATTAAGCTTTGGACTAATACTTTCTAAAATTGAGGAACTTGTTGCTTGCAGGCATGGAACAGCTGGAGGAAAGGGACAGCCTCTAACATTATAGATCCCACATTAACAGATGGCTCAAGAAATGAAATAATGAGATGCATTCACGTCGGTTTACTGTGTGCTCAAGAAAAAGCTGCTAAGAGACCAACCATGGCTTCTCTTGTACTTATGCTCAGCAGTCACTCTTTCTCACTTCAAGCGCCCATGAAGCCTGCATTTTTTATGAATGACACAAGTTTATCAGGAAGACAATCTGGGAATTACAGATCTATGTCAACAAGTTCCGGTGAGAAAAAAAGAAAATCTGTAGAATCATTATCAGTAAACGAGGCCTCAATAACTGATATATGTCCTCGATAATTTGAGTTGTAGAGGTGACATTCTTGATCATAATTGCTGGTATATTTGTTATTCCACCAATATAACAGTGCTTTATTTTTAAAAAAAGAAAATCATAGAATTTTTCAGTGCATAAACAGGAAAAGATGCAAGTAATGTATTTTAATTCAAAAGTTCTCTGTGTTGTAAATAAAGAATTTCATATCATGGGAACAGTGCAGAAATTATCTCTTTGCAGGTTGGGTATACCAAGAACTCCATCCATAACAAACTCTACTAGGTCATCCAGTGAATAAAAACAGTAGTCATTCTGATTATTCAAGGTTAGTTGACTTGCAGAAATTGTCACTGTCACTTTCGTTTGTATGCCATGCCAACTACATTCTGTTATCAAGTGAAGTTGTTATTCATTACCAGACAGTCACCCATAATTTAGCAAAGGCACTGATAAGAAACACGCAGTCCTCTGAAAAATTGACAATGGTCTCCAAAATTTCTCCTCTGCCCGAAAACTAATGTCAAAGCAAATGAACGAAACATGAACGCTAAGATAGATGATTGTCATAGGTTCCTCAACAAATCTATCAATGTGTCGTGACCAAAAGGAGACAATCATGAGAGAAAGCTTATCTGAAAGACTAGATTGTTAAATGAGATTTAAGAGAGTTCTTTAAATTTATAAGCCCCATTTCATGTGAGAGCATGTATTGCCACCTTGAAATCACAAATTGCAGAGCATGCCTAGGTTCTTAGACCAAATGTTTGCTCTGTTTAGGGCCCGCCAAGGCGCCTACACAAGGCCACGATGCTATGTGCTTTGGAACCGGCCGAGCTTACTTAAATTTGATTTAAAATACCCTAATATATATTTTTAAAAAAACACAAAGTAAATTCGAGTGTTCCAACTAGGGCTGTGCAAAAGTCTCCCAGTCCTGTCTGGTCCAGTCCAACCCGAGATGGTCTCAGTCTTGTTCGGTCTGTATAGTCACTGGTCCTTCAGGACCAAAAGGACTAAAAAGACCAGACTATTTTTTCGGGTTGGACTGGACAAGAGACCAGGCATCCGGACCACTTGGTCCAGTCCAGTCCTATTAATTTTTTTTATTATAATTATAATTAATTTATTTTTGACAAATGTTTAAAGTGTAATTGATGCTAAGGAGATGATTGCATAAAGATTTATTAAGTTTGTTTCTAAATTGTTATTGTAATATAGTGTTGTTGAATTTTTTGAGTACTGTTTTTATTAAAGTTTATAAATTTAAATAATTTAGACTATAACAAAAATATTTTTTTTCTTATTGTTAGAAATTATTATGGATTTATTATTATTATAAGTATTTTTACTATCTTAATTGAGTTTATTATGTTGGAATGGATTATTGCCTCTCATAGAATAAAAAGAGGGAAAAAAAGCTAAGTGAGTACTGGACTGACAGGACTAGTCTCCCAGTCCTATGGACCAAGTCCGGTCCTGTTAATCTTCGGGTTATCACTGGACAAGACTGGACTACGGGTTGCCTAACCCAGTCTTTTTCATGAAAGAGACCGGACTTCGGGTTAGGGTGAAGTCCAGTGCCGTCCAGTCCTTTGTGCAGCCCTAGTTCCAACTAAATCAATTCTGGACTGGTTCGGACATGGCACAAATTTGTTCGAGCTCATTTGCATAGCCTGAATAAGCTAAATAAGCTTGGAGCAAAGAAAATTTTTTAAACTTTTAAGTTTGACCTTAAAATTTTTCAAACTTATTTGAGCTGATTCATCAAGTTTGGCTCGAATTACCAATTAATGTACTCAAATCCTTTAGTGTATGAATATCGTGGGGAGAACCTTTCTTGCAACATGATGGAAATTTTAAAATAAAAATAAGGTATAATGTAATTTTTAATCCTTCAAATTTAATTTCTATTAATTTAGTCCCTTAAATTCGAATTCAATTTAATCCCTTTAGTTTAAAATGAAAATGAATATAATTATTTAGGTAAAAAGATAGGCTCCGAAGTGTTAAAAAATAAAAAAAAACAAAATATATTATAAGAGATTATATTGATAAAAAGCAAACTTTGTTTTCATATATACCAAACAAATTGATATACGAATTTCAGTTCTAATTTTATTTTCTAAGTTTTGATTCTGTTATACTAAACATGACTTAAAATCATTATTAATTATGAAATGATTAAAATATCATTTGATTAGCAAATAATACATTGAACTATTGTCACAACGGGAGAAAGCCGAGGAGAATAAAAACAAAGTAAGACGATTCTAGATATGACTTTGGTTTCGTAGCTCATCACAGTTTATGAGGAGGAGCATCATGTGATAAAATTTGAACCATCTGAATGGTCCAAATGTAAAGCAATATTATATATTTTTATTTTATATTTATTTTGATTTAAATTTAATTTTAAGGGATCAATTTAATATTAAAATTTTTATTATTATATATTAATTATTTAAATTAATTAATTTAAACTGTATAAAGTACATTTGAATAACCAACATATATAAATTATAATATTAAATTAGATTCTTTAAATTAAATTTAGATTATATTAAAAAAAATTTATTAAAATTTTATAAATTTTTATTTTAATAAATATAATATATAATACTACCTTAAATTCTGAATGTGATCGGTAAGCAAGCTCAAAGCAACTTCGCTGCAGACAACACATCCAATGAATGACACCCATCCAATGAATGACGGTGACAATGGCTATCAAGTGTCCGGAAAAAGTCGACGAGAGAGAAGCAGTACATTTCTCCATTTAAGTGATGAAAGCTCATTTTTTTCACCCACTCTATATGGAAATTTCTACCATTTCCGTTACCCTCCTTTCTCATCTTCCCTTTCTCGTCGCCGGCACTCCCGATTCCCGAGATAGCCACTGTTTCGATTCCAAAGATTACTACACAAGTACAAGCACCTTCCAAACAAACCTTAATATCCTTCTTTTACAGCTCACTTCCGACGCAAAAATCAACAGCTATCACTTGATCAATATCTCTCACGGCCTAAATCCTGACCGAGTTAATGCGATTGGGCTGTGCAGAGGTGGGGTTACGCAAGACGAATGCCGTAGTTGCCTCAGGAATGCCTCAATTCTTCTCCCAAAGTTGTGTCCAAATCCGAAGGAAGCTACGATACTCAAATTGTTCAATATCAGAGACGTTGGAATCTGATTCTCTGCTCCATTTGGTATCGCATTACCTCTTCTATGATCCTGTAACTGATGGTTCGCCAAAACCTTCTTCTCCGTCGTCAACGTCACAAGGTATGTACCAGTCAACCTACCCTGCGAAAATTTGGTCCCCTGGCAAGATGACGAGAAGTTTGATGGAGAAAGATTTCTGCTTCGTCAACTCTGCTTTCATCTCTCTGTTTTCTTGTAATCATCATCTCCACCTCAAATGATAACTTTCTGCTGGGGCTTTCCTTTCCATTTATGAAAGGAAAGGGTGCATTTTTTTCACAGTCAGACATTAAATTAGGCTTCAAAACTTTTGTTCTTGAAGATTTTCTTTTGGCAACCTTTTCTTTTCAGGAAAGAACAAGACATTACTAACAGTTGTCGCTATAGTTGTGCCTTTTCTTGCCTCTATCGTGCTGCTTTATATCGTTTGGGTCTTTGTAAGAGAAAGAATGAACCGAAGAAGACATACTCAAAGTAAGTTTACATATAGATTTTCTTATTGCCCACAATCTAGATGGAAATCAAAGCGTGGTTAAATTTCTTTCAGCTTTTGAAAAGAGATAGAAAGAGGAGGAAAGTAAGACCTGCTTGAGGTTCTAATTTCTCCCTCTTCCTCGTCCATTTCATTTGCAATAGCAAATTTCAGTTTTTGTGACCATGAACCTTCCAGAAGTGGGGTTCGCCTTTTCTTTTACACTTGTCTTCCATTTTTTCCTCCTGAACATCTGGGAATTCAAATCCACTATTTATTAGGATCCTGTTACGAAAGGGAAAATAGAAAGAAGAGAAAGAGTTGAATCTCACTTTTTTATCTCTATTTCATTTATTCTCTCATGCAAAATTTAATCTTGGTACATTCTGAACTAAATTTCATTTGAAGAACTAGCTTAAATTCCTATTTCTAGGCGAATCTGAAGTTAACAATGCCACTGAACTTGCTGAGTCAATACAATGTGCATTTGAGACCATCGAAGCTGCTACTGATAACTTCTCGGATGAAAACAAGCTTGGACAAGGTGGATTTGGACATGTTTACAAGGTATAGAGAGAGAGATAAAACTCACGTTGGGGGTGTGTGTGTGTGTGTGTGTGTGTGTTCTCAAGGTTGAATATTGATGTATCCTAGTTGTTGGTCGACTTCAGGAGGCTCTCCAATGGACAAGACGTTGCAGTAAAAAGATTGTCTAGGAATTCTGGGCAAGGACATATTGAGTTCAAGAATGAAGTGTCATTAATGGCCCAACTTCAGCATGGAAATTTAGTAAGACTCGTTGGTTTTTGCTTAACACAAAATGAACGGCTATTAATTTATGAGTTTCTTCCTAATAGAAGTCTTGACTACTTCATATTTGGTGAGTCAATTTTCTTGAGCCAAAAATTCGTTACTTCTTTTCTTTCATACATGACTTTCGTAAATTGTTATGCTAACTATACTTTTAACTAATTTATTTTAACTTGACTGTGTAGATCCTTCTAAACGTTCACAATTAGATTGGGAAACTCGCATCAAAATAATAGAAGGCATTGCTCGAGGTCTTCTTTACCTTCATGAAGAATCTCAACAACGGATTATTCATCGTGATCTCAAGCCAAGTAACATTTTCTTAGATCTAGAGATGAATCCTAAAATATCTGATTTTGGCATGGCACGACTATTTGCTTCAGATCACACTCAAGTCAATACAAATAGAATAGTAGGGACACGGTAAGTATCAAATTATGGCATGGGTATATAGATTATTATCCATAACAAACAAGAAAGTGTTGAATATGATTGTCAAGGGATATACTAATGATTATATTGATGACAATGACATACAGTGGATACATGGCACCAGAATATGCAAGATACGGGCAATTCTCAGTAAAATCAGATGTCTTTAGCTATGGTGTATTGATTCTAGAGATAATAAGTGGCCAAAAGAATGGTAGCTTTCGCTACAAAGAGAATGTGGAGCATCTACTAAGTTTTGTACGCCTTTCTACCTCATTATCGTGATTTCTCAATGTTACATTAGAACTATCAGTTTAGAGAATCAGTCATTACATATATAAATTTATGCTTAAGGAATAATTGAAAAGCTTTGAACTAATTAAGCAACTTCATGCAGGCATGGAAAAGCTGGATGAGAGACACTGCCTTTGATATTGTAGACTCCACATTAAAAGATGGTTCAAGAAACGAAATAATGAGATGCATTCACATTGGCTTACTTTGTGTCCAAGAAAAGGCTTCTTGTAGACCAACCATGGCTTCCATTGTTCTTATGCTTAACAGCAACTCTTTTTGTCTTCCATTTCCCATGCAACCTGCATTTTTTATTAATCACAGAAGCTTCCCATCAGATGTCCAACATGTGGAGTATGGTTTTGGTTCAACAAGCTCAGAAAAGCAAGAAAGCAAATATGATGAGACACTATCAGCAAATGAGGTCTCCATAACTGATCTATACCCTCGATGAGGATGTAGCAATTGTTATCAGAGATACTGAAAAGTCAGATCTGGATATATTTATTCAGGATATGGATTTTTTTTTTTCATATCTTTGGGAAATCTTTCTACAATCGGATATATGTTTTTTTTTTTGTTTTATACAATTGAATATATGTAAGAAGGATTTTGTTTATCTGATTATAACAAATTTTATCGAAAGGTTTCAATAATCTAGTTCATGTTAATTGCATCTCTAGTTGAATTTTTCAAGCATGTTACTTGCTTGGTAATTAAATTTTGGAACTTTATTGATATCTTAACATTACTTTTCTTATCAAATTCTATGGTGCCTTCTAGAAGAATTTATTATTTCTCAATGTAAGTCACATAAAAAATTATTAATTAACATTTTCCTCTTTTAACCCCTATTGCAAATTACTTGAAGGAAAATTTCATTCTAATTTAATTTTTATATGATTTTTAGAATATTTTGTTTTTCTCTCTCTCGCATTCCAAAACTTTGTTTCCCATGAAAGAGAATGAAGCGTATTCTAAAAAAAATTTCTTTATTTTTTAAACTTTTATTTTTTAGTAGTGGTAAATTTAAAATATTTTTAATTTTATGATATACTCCTTTCAACCTTAATTATAAAATATTTTTTCATATACTGATATATTTTATTAAATATATTTAACAAATTTATTTTTTAAAAAATAAAAATGTCCTTTATTTAATAATTTTAAATATATACTTAATTATAAATAAAGAGAGAGAAAAGATAATATTAAAATAAGTCTATTAAAATGTTTTATATTTTAAAAGATTAATTTTTTTAAAAGTAATTTATAATTTAAGATGGAAAAAGTATTTAACAACTTAATTATCTTAATTGAAGGTGTTTATAAAAGATAAGAAATGCTTTTAAAGACCACCCATTCTAAAATCTAAATCAGCAAATTCAAGTCAATGAATTTAGAATGGCAGTGGTCTGGTCCCTCCACTCAGTTCGGAGAAGCTATTTCGTGTCAGAGGCCCCTCCTGATATTTTTCTGAACCAAATGACAAGGAGGTAAAAGTCCATGCACGGACGCGGAAAGCTCATCATGTGCTTTCGTTGACTAAAGGCTCTCGAGTCTTGACTGAAGAGAAGCTCCATATTCCATTTTAGATAAGGTCTCCTCAGTACCCACAACACAGATCACTCAGAGAAGCGCCACCCATCCAATGGCTATTGCTTCTTTCAGACACATTTCCATTCTCTGTCTCTTCTTCTTTTTCTTCTTCTTCATTCTCGTTTCCAGATGCACCAGCCAATCAGATTACCCAGAAGATTACTGCTTCACTTCCTATGGAACCTACGCCCCAAACAGCACCTACCAGTTCAACCTCATTATCCTCCTATGAAAACTAACTTCAAACCCTAACGTCAACTATGTCTTCTACAATCTCTCTTACGGCCAATCCCCTGACACAGTCTACGGAATTGGACTCTGCCGAGGAGATGTTACTCCCACCACTTGCCGTGCATGCCTCAGAAATTCCACAACCATCACACAATCGTGTGATAAATACACCACCGCAATTGCAATCCATGATGAATGCCTATTGATACTCAGATTACGTAATATTCGGTGTCGTCCCCACTCTTGATTTCACTATCTACAATAGGAGCGTAATGGATAATATAACAGATTGGGAGCAGTACAAGCAAGTTCTGAATGGCTTACTTGGGAGTCTGACACGGCAAGCAGCGTCCGGTGACTCTCGCTGGAAATTCGCAGCCGGGAATACTGATGCAGGATCGAGCAGGAGAAAGATATACGGTGTTGCTCAGTGCATGCCTGATTTGAATGAACCGGAGTGTCGAAATTGCTTGGATGGGCGATCTCAAGAATCCCAGAATGTTGTAAGGGTAGCACAGGAGGTCGAGTTGTTAAACCGAGCTGCAGCATCAGATTTGAGAGCCACAGGATCTATGAAATCGCGGCTGATGTACCAATTTCGGTATCGGTATCGGCACCGGCACCGGCGCCGCGACTTTCTGCTCCTTCGGTCAATATAACGACGTCACAGGGTACTTTTCAACCTTTTTAAAATTACTTTGTTGGTTATTCAAATTTTTTGGTTTCTCCTCGTTCGACCTATGTCAAGGTATCATTTCTTGTAAGGCTAAACTGCAACAATATCGGCTAAAAATATCTCGTAGCTTAAAATAAACAAATAAAAATAAAAATATTTATAATATTATTAAAATTGGTACAAAAATTATTAAACTGTTAATTTTATCCTAACATCGTCAGTTTCCAATGTTAATTATTGATTGTGCTTATCACATGTCAATCTTTATTGATGTAGACTAAAAAAGAGGGTAATAATACCCACAAAGTCATTGGCCAGAAACATTAAGTAGTCTAAAATGAGAAAAAAGGTAAAAACAACCCATAATATTGTTGAAATTAGTGCAAAAGTGACAAATATATCAAATTCCTTAAATATTGACCGTTTAGCTGACACCTAAGCAGAAGTTAACCATTTTTTATTAAAATAGACAAAAAAATATTCCTAAGTGAATTTTTACGAAGGTTGATCAATCATCGTATAAATACTTATAATGTTATTTTTATAGGTGCAATAGTGATCAATTCATTAAAATTCATGTCACATGATTTTTTTTTATCACCATATATCCCACCCCTTCCCTCCCCACTCATTTTTATTGTTTGTAAAATTTAATATTTAACATAATAAGATAGGTTATACACAATCAAAAATTAAGACTAAGCACACCTCCTACATTGCCTACTTTAAGAACATTGACACATTAAGCAATTTCATTTATGATAGGTTTAAAATTCTCAAATGATTTTTGCCACTATTATAAAGAAGCGAGCGATTTAACTTGATGTTTGATCAAAATGATATTTTTTCATATGATATTCATACAGTGATCGATCAATTTTCATAGAATTTTACCTGGGAATATTTTTCGTTCATGTTAGTGAAAAATGGTCAACTTCTGCTTAGATGTCAACTAAACGATCAATATTTAATGAATTTGATAGATTAGTCACTTTTACACCAACTTTGATAACGTTATGAGTATTTTTATCCTTTTTCTCACTTTATGCTAATAAATGCTCTTGGCTAATGACTTCATGAATATTTTTGCCCCTTTTTTAAGTCAATATCAGCAAAGACTGACACGTGATAAGCATAATCTGCATTTAACACAAAAAACTAACGACGTTAGAGAAAAGTTAATGATTTGTCATTTTTATACCAATTTTGATAATGTTATGGATATTTTTGCCATTTTTCTCACTTTAAGCTATTGGATACTCCTGACCAATCACTTAATGAGTATTTTTTTACATTAACCCTTTTCTTTTCTTTTCTCCCCATCCTCTGTTTTCTTATCATTGCAATCCATTAATCTAATTAATTATGTATTATTTATAGATTTTGAAGATGCCTAATTTATTAGTAAGTTAATGGAATCTTACTTGAGGAAAGGGTATTTCAATAGTGAAATAAAAATATATAAAGACAAGAATACCCTCTAGTATATTAATTTTTGTTTAGTTTGGGACCTAAAATTTCAAAGGGCTGGTAAAGGACTTTTACTTCTTAATAATCATGTTAAATTATGTACCTACTCTTCCTTCTAAAATGTTCCATGTAAAAAGTTAATATTTAATTTAGACTTTGCATTATAAATTCAAGGGCCATTTGAACCCCATACTTATAATTAGTATATTTTAAAACTTAAATAATTAAATTTGAGGTATTATCACCCCATAGTGTCACTTTAGACAGTGTGCTGCCCATCATTTCTGCTTCTCCAAACTTCTAGTCCTCTTTTTCCTTCCATGTCTCACTCTCTTCCTCCTCCTCCCTCCTCCTCTCTCTTTATATGTTAATATGTTGTCTTCTTACAAGGATTCATGCTTCAACTTGGCCACCTTGGAAAGCGTGTTTGAAACATCCCCCAGTCATATATCAAATTTATTTCATTTTAGATTGTGGTTAGAAATAGTAATTATTTAATGTAAATATATGTTATTATTGGGAGAGATATTGGGTAGTTATAATAGAGTGATTTACGTGATTCACTTCCCGATATACTCCTCTGATTCTGTCTCCATCATTCTCGGAGATATGATCAGTCTTGCTTTTGTATATATTGCTGTACATACCTTCGGATGAATATACCAGAGTAATTCAGCTCAATAACTTCATGGTATCAGAGCCGCGACACTTTCCAGTGGAATCCAGCACCGAGAGCTTCGAAGCAGATAGTACCGAGAGTGAGGCGAACCCAACTGACACTGTTCTGATGTCGACTGATGATGGGTCCTCTAAGATCGATCCAAGCAAGGTGGGTGGTCTCATAGGATCAACTACCAACCACGAAGGGTCCTCGGTGCATCTTGTCTCTGTGAAGCTTAACGGTGCGAACTACCGTATGTGGGCGCAGGCCATGAAGCTTGCGATTGGAGGTCGGGGGAAGATGGGCTATCTTGACGGCTCATCGAAAACTCCAATAGAATCCAAGACGCAAGAGTTTCAATAGTGGCACACGGAACACGCGCTGGTATCATCGTGGCTGATAAATGCCATGGCTTCAGAAATCTAGCAAAGCTTTATATTTCTTCCCTCAGCCCATGAAATTTGGAAGGCTGTGCGAGACTCCTACTCTGATGGGAAGGATTTGGCTCGCATATATGAGCTTAAAATGAAGGCATGGACACTGCAACAGGGGGAGCGTGATGTCACGACCTTCTGGTTGGAACTTAATGCTATTTGGCAGGAACTGGACCTGATGACAGACTTAGAGTGGTCAAGTAGCCAAGATGCAACACGGTATAAGGAGCAGATGGAAAATGAACGAGTATTTTAGTTTCTTGCCGGTCTAAACCAATCTTTGGATGATGTACGAGGACGAGTTTTGAGTCGTACACCGCTTCCATCAACCAAAGAAGTATTCTCTGAGGTGCGTCGTGAAGCTTCAAGATGAAAAGTTATGCTTCCCGGGCCCACTTTCGCTCAATCAGCATTGGACTCGGCTGCACTTGTGAGCAAGAGCAATGACACGAGTCAGAAGACCCAAAAAGGAAAGGTGACCTGTGACCATTGTAAGAAGACTGGACATACTCGTGAGACATGTTGGGATATACATGGCAAACCAGTTGATTGGAAGCCGAGGAAAGGAAAGACACGAGGATATCAGACTTCTCATGATGTACCACCAGATAAATCAGAATCAACCCTACCGGTGCCTGAGATTGATAAGGAACAACTCGGTAAGTTGCTCGAGATGCTCAGTATGCTCCAGCAGAATGAAAAAAGGCAGAAACAAAATCATACTGCATCTGTGGCCCATAAAGGTAATCATGCCTTACTTACTTCTACTAATAACTTCAAATGGATTGTTGATACTGGGGCAATGGACCATATGACATCAGACTCTATACTATTCAGCACCTATGCTCCTAATGCTGGAAATGAAACAGTAAGCACAGCAAATGGGACGTCCTCATCAATAGCAGGGACAGGAAGTGTCGCTATTTCTGAAATTTTGAAATTAGAACATGTCTTACATGTGCCGAACTTGGCTTGTAGTTTACTGTCCATTAGTAAGTTGACTAAACAAGCTAATTGTTGGGCTCATTTCTGTTCTACTCATTGTATATTTCAGGACCTCTCATCGGGGAAGATGATTGGCAGTGCTAAGGAGCATAATGGTCTCTACTATCTTGATGAATCTACCGTGAGTAATCTTTGGTCTCGAATCCAGTGCAATATTGCATCTACATCAGAAAATAAAGACTTTAAGGATCTTATGTTATGGCATAGGAGAATGGGTCATCCAAATTTTCAGTATTTATGTCGTTTGTTTCCAGAATTTCTAGCCAATAAAAATTCTTCATTTCATTGTACTGACTGTGAACTTGCTAAACATCACAGATCTGTTTTCAAGCCTGTGGAATATAAGTCTACCCATCCTTTTTCCATAATCCATAGTGATTTGTGGGGTCCTACTCATGTTATTAATCGTACTAATACAAAATGGTTCATTACATTTATTGATGACCACACCAGAATGTGTTGGGTTTACTTATTACAAGATAAGTCTTCTGTACCCTCTGTTTTCTCCAAATTCTATACTATGATAAAAAACCAATTTGATGCCACAATCCAAGTGCTTCATACTGATAATGGGACTGAGTACTTCAATAAAACCATGGATCTATTTCTAGCAGACCATGGAATTGTTCATAAAAGCACCTGTCCTAACACCCCTCAACAAAATGGCATTGCGGAAAGGAAAAACAAACATCTTTTAGAAGTTGCTCGTGCTTTATTATTCACATATAACGTTCCCAAATATTTCTGGGGTGATGCCATTCTTACAGCAACATACTTAATCAACCGCATGCCTAGTCGCGTTCTTTCTTATATTTCACCAATTGAGAAACTCAAAGAATCTCACTCCATCACTCATCTTGCCACTAACCTACCTCTTAAAATATTTGGTTGCACCACCTATGTTCACTCTTACCATTCTCAAAAACTAGATCCTAAAGTTGTCAAGTGTCTCTTCCTTGGTTATTCCTCAACACAGAAGGGGTATAAGTGTTTTGACCCTCATACTAAAAAACTCTACGTAAGTCGAGATGTTACCTTTGTTGAGCATGAACCCTTTTACCCAAATGCTTCAATTCAGGGGGAGAGAGGGAGTGACTTTCAGCATTTGGAAGATGTTTCAGGTCCTGTTATTCCAGAAAAACCAAACCCAAAAAATCCTCAATCTCAGTATCATACTGATTCTAAATCTCTTGTCCCTCATACCACCGAACTCAGAATCCAATCTCCTAGGCCAGAAACTAAAGTGAAAAGTCCTTCAAAGCATCATAAAAATGCAGAAAATGCACTGGAAAAGACACCAATCACTTACTCAAGGAAGAAATGGCGAGAAAGGGAGACTGTTATGCCTGAAGTACAGCCAGAATCTGAACTAAGAGGGGCTCCTGAGATTGAGAACATAGAGAGTAACAATCTCTCTCAAGAATCTGAGGCAGAAGAGGTAGTTGAGATGGAGGAAGTGGAAGAGTTAGATCTACCTATAGCTCTCAGAAAGCAACCTAGAATGTGTACACAGCATCCTATTCAAAGGTTTGTAAGTTACCGTACCTTGTCTTCACCATTTCATGCATTTGTGACTAATCTTGACAAAGTAAAGATTCCTAATAATGTGTATGAAGCATTGAGCATTCCAGAATGGAAAAATGCGGTACTTGAGGAAATGAATGCATTAGAAAAGAATGGCACGTGGGAGATAGTAGAACTTCTGAAAGGAAAGAGAGTTGTGGGGTGTAAATGGGTATTTAACCCTAAATATGATGCTGCTGGTAATTTAGACAGGCTAAAGGCACGATTAGTGGCAAGGGGGTTTACTCAAACGTATGGTTTGGACTACAAGGAGACTTTTGCTCCCGTGGCCAAACTAAATACAATCAGAATTTTGATTTCTGTAGCTGTAAATCTGGACTGGCCCTTGCACCAACTAGATATTAAAAATGCTTTCTTGAATGGGGATCTTAAGGAAGAAGTCTTTATGACGTTACCCTCAGGCTTTGAGGCAGGGAGAAAAAATCAGGTGTGTAAGCTGAAAAAATCATTGTATGGTTTAAAGCAATCACCTCGGGCTTGGTTTGACAGATTTTCCAAAGTTTTGAGGGCAGAAGGGTACACACAGGGGTTGTCTGACCATACTATGTTTGTAAAAATGGAAGGAGGAAAAGGGTGTATTCTCATAGTATACGTTGATGACATAGTTGTCACCGGCGATCATGAGGAGGAAGTAAAAAGAATAAAGATGGCTCTTAGAAAAGAATTTAAAGTGAAGGACCTTGGGAATTTGAAGTACTTTCTGGGTATAGAGGTTGCAAGGTCAAAGAAAGGGATCCATGTGTCCCAAAGGAAATACATCATTGATTTGCTTACTGAGACAGGTATGTTAGGATGCAGACCTACAGACACACCTGTCATGGTCAAGAAAAAGGGGGCGAAACCGAGAAAAGAGAAGGAAGATGAGATTGAATCTGAAAAAGATAACTGTGAAGAGGAAGAAGAGAAGAATGAGTCAGTGGACAAAGAGAGATACCAAAGGTTAGTTGGGAAACTAATCTATCTCTCTCACACTCGGCCAGATATAGCGTTTGCGGTAAGTGTTGCCAGCCAATATATGTGCGACCCTAGGGAGAGGCACATGGAAGCAGTGTATAGAATCTTGAGATACTTGAAAGGAACACCTGGAAAAGGGTTGTTATTCAAAAAACAAAACCTACAATCCATAGAAATTTATACAGATGCAGACTGGGGAGGAACATACAAGGATAAGAGGTCAACATCAGGATATTGTTCCTTTGTATGGGGAAATCTAGTCTCATGGAAAAGCTAAAAACAGAGAGTAGTTTCTAGGAGTAGCGCTGAATCAGAATTGAGGGCGTTGGCTCAAGGCATTTCAGAGGTATTGTGGGTAAAACGAGTCATGGATGAGATATATGTCAGAGTTGCTCCTCCATTAAAGCTCTACTGTGACAACAAAGTTGCAATCAGTATGGCGCTGAATCCTGTCCAACATGAAAGGTCCAAGCATGTGGAAATTGACAGACACTTCATTAGGGAAAAAGTTGAGGAAGGAGTCGTGTGCCTCATCTACCTACCAACTAGACTCCAAGCTGTAGATGTGCTCACCAAGGGATTATACAAACCAGCATTTGATAATTGTATTAGCAAGTTGGATATGATTAGCATCTATGATCCAACTTGAGAGGGAGTGTAGTTAGAAATAGTAATTATTTAATGTAAATATATGTTATTATTGGGAGAGATATTAGGTAGTTATAACAGAGTGATTTACGCGATTCACTTCCCGATATACTCCTCTGATTCTGTCTCCATCATTCTCGGAGATATGATCAGTCTTGCTTTTGTATATATTGCTGTACATACCTTCGGATGAATATACCAGAGTAATTCGGCTCAATAACTTCATAGATAATAATATTATTGAAAAAACTCAAAATTTAAAAAATAATTCTATCATGGTAGAAAAATATCTATCATGATATTAACAAGTGAAAGATATTTTTCTAAATACTATCATGATAATGAAAAGGTTTACCATAGTAAAAAAAAATAGAATCATAAATTAAAAATATTTACCATGATAAAAAAGAGCTTACTGTGGTCAGGTTTTTAATTAAGAAACAAAATAATAATTTAGAAAATATATCATGGTAGAACTAAAATTTTTTATAATCAAAACATTTTATAAATATCAACTACCATGACAATAAAATAGTTTCACAAATCCAAGAAAAAATCTACCATGATATTTAAGAACATAATTTAACTAAATAAGAAGTGCTAAAATATGCTCTTATTGAACAAGTCTTTTAAAAAGGATATACAACATTTAAAATAATATATTATAGTTCCCAACAAATTTTAAAATAAACAATTTAAAACTTAAATGATATCAAATTTTCTAAATAATTAAACAATAATCCTTTAAGAGCATGAGGAGTAATCAAAAGTTTCATGACCAATAAATGTAACATAAAATAAATTAAATTATAAATGTTCATAATAACCAAACTGTCATAAGTTGATATTTTATACATTGCTTCAAAAAAAAAAACAGAGAGAAACCACATCGGTCAAGGGTGTCAATATGCAACTAATGACTCTCTTGATATTTATCTGGCTAGACCTTTTCCTAAAAACAATAACTATTGGGAATGAGACGCGAGGGTCGTAGTAACCAATTTTTGAATGAAACAAAGCATGTAAAGTTGTCACATATACGGATTGCTAAGTGGGAATAAAAATACATTTTAAACAGTTATATATATTCAATTTGTAACCACACTTATATGGCATGACAACTCCTTATCTCTTTCATAACCCATGCTTAATATTCTAGTTCACCTAGTCAAAGATAAATTAATCCAAGCCATTTGTACCATCCATTGAACCTAATAGGAGTATAACATGTGGTAAGATTTATTCAACACATGACTCTATGTATCATATACCAACAAATCATGCAATTAATAACAATGCCAATACACATAAATACATCACACATTAAAACTCATGCTTTTCAATATACATTTTACTCTAAACACTTTATCATAAACAATTAATATCCTACTTGGCAACATGTGTTCTCAACACAATAGAGTTTGATCTAACACATGGGTTCTCAATATATATATTTCATAATTCAAAATTCATATAATTAATTACAAAACACATGATATAACATCAAGAAGTGATTACCTCTACTCTTTGATAGTCAGGTTCCTTGAACACACAAGTGATCATTTATTTTGTCTACAACACAATTATGATAATTAATAGTAACACATATTAATTATAACTAATTACTATACCTAACACTAATCTCTTACTAATCCTAGGATTAGATTAATCAATCTTGTTAACGTAGGAAAATCCCATACAAATAACGAACTGAATAATTCTCACATTAGGCAACGGATCAACGATCTAACTTTTGAAAATGATGAGTTGGATGTTATGAACCAACTGACCAAATTTCAGCTTGAAATTATCAAATGCCAATTTGATACTCATTATCCACAATCTTATTAAATAATAATTTACAACTGACCTTCCAAAATTTAACATGACGCATTTCAAGGGGGAAAATTAGGATAATGAAACTTTTAATTTCTCCATATTGTAGAAAAATTGTTTAACTAATGAGATCAAATAAGAATATGAAATTTTTAGTGAATTAATTGATAAAAATTAAATTTCAGAAACTAAATTGATAACTAAGGCAAACTTGAGAGATTGATAGCTTCATTATCTTGAAATATTTAATTATGTAATTTTTTAAGAATATCAAGTATCCAAGGTTCTTAACTAAATTTTTTTTAAAAAAAAATTATCTCATGCTAAAATTAAGTTGAAGTATTGGTCCTAAAATGTCATTCCCCCCATTAATAAATGCCACACGTGGGAGGTCTTTGAGTTTAAAAAATGTAGTAGTTGAGTACTTGTCCTGCAGAATAATTAGGCTCCAAAGCCTAAACATCCAACATGCTTCATTATAGATCTTTTTTTGTTTTTTGGTCCGTTCAATAACCAGGGTTTTCTTTCTCAGGAAAACACAATAAATCACGACTTTTCATTGAGATAACTGCGCCTGTAGTTGGCTTTGTGGTACTGCTTAGCCTTATTGGGATTTATGTTGCACGAGGATGGAAGCTGAGAACAGCTTTTCAAAGTAAGTGCACTTATCGATCTATTGGTGAGAGTATGCCATAACATTTTTTTTGGGTGATTTTTTAATTAATCAAGTGGCGCCAATCAAAATGGCGGCCATGAAAAATCCAGGGACATAAAATTTTATGAGCTGACTAATGACTGTCGCGAAAAAAGTGACAGATAAAAGACGATAAGAGTTGAACTCACTAGCTTAAATTCCTCTCTCCCAGGTGAACTTGAAGCTGACGCTGAAATTGAGCCTGTTGCATCAATGCAGTTCAGCTTTGACACCATCAAAGTCGCTACAAATTCCTTCTCTGATGCAAATAAGCTTGGTCAAGGTGGATTTGGACCTGTTTATAAGGTTAGGATAACACTTTTATGCCAAGATAAATATCAGTTCTAAGTCCAATCCTAATAAATCTTGGTTCTTGATCAACTTCAGGGTAGGCTCTCCAATGGACAAAATATTGCCGCCAAAAGGTTGTCAGGGGTTTCTGGGCAGTTAAGAATGAAGTGCTATTAATGGCTAAGCTTCAACACCGAAATTTAGTTCGGCTGCTTGGTTTTTGCTTGGAAGAAAAAGAGCGACTACTTATCTATGAACTCCTTCCAAATAGAAGCCTTGATCACTTCATTTTCGGTATGAAATTTTCTTTCAACAAAAATCACCTCAGTTTTTGTCGTGTGGATAAATAAGGAACAATCTTGGTAATTGTTTATATGATTATAACTTGACTTGAAACATGTAGATCCTTTTAAGCATGTGTGCTTGGATTGGGAAGCACGTTTCAAAATTACAGAAGGCATTGCCCGTGGACTTAATTATCTTCATGAAGAATCTCAATAACGGATTATTCATCGAGATCTTAAAGTAAGTAATATTCTATTAAATGTAAACATGAATTCTAAAATATCAGATTTTGGAATGGCAAAATTATTTGCCATTGATGAGTCTCAAGCCAAGACAAATCGAATTGGGGGAACCTTGTAAGTCTATCAATATGATGAAGCTACTTGCCATCTAAAGACTCTATCTCTACAGGACTATAACAAAACAAGCATGCTCTTGAACATGACTGTGTTTTAATGTGCAGAGGGTATATGGCACCAGAATATGCAAAGCATGGATGATTCTCTGTAAAATTTGATGTTTTTAGTTTTGGTGTACTAATTCTAGAGATTGTAAGAGGACAAAAGAATGGTGGCATCCATGATGGGGAGAATATTGAGCACCTTCCAAGCTTTGTATGTTTTCCTTCTTTTCATTATTTATCTCATTTTCTTTTACCATATTAGATTACTTCAAATTTTCTGTAATTGTACCACTTCTTGCAGGCATGGAAAAGCTGGAGGAGAGGGACATCATCTAATATTGTAGATCCCACATTATCTGACAGTTCAAGAAGTGAAATAATGAGATGCGTTCACATTGGCTTGCTGTGTGTTCAAGAAAGGGCTGCTGATAGACCAACCATGGCTTCGGTTTTGCTTATGCTTGACAGCGACTCTCTCTCTCTTCCAGAACCCTTACAACCTGCATTTTTTATGAATAACAAAAGTTTATCACACATCAAATCTGAGGAGTACAATTCTGTGTCAGCAAGCTCAAGTGAACAAACTAGTAAAACTGCTGAAATATTATCAGTAGATGAGGCCTCAATAACTAAGCTATATCCACGCTAAAGGTAAAGGATCTACATTTAATACTCATTATGTGCTCTTTGTTGTGATGAGATATAAGCCGTCCAATTTTTTTTTTTTTTAAAAGTGGCAATTATATAAATATCCTTATTTTAGATTTTGTGCATATTAAACTATAAAGTTAATTAGAATATTTAAAAAAATTAAATTAGATTTATTCCATCCAAAATCAATCTAAACGGTCCAAATTGATGATGAAAACCCCTTGATATGCTCTGTAAATGTAAATGTCAAAGTTAAACCCATGGGCATCAATTACCGGTTTACAACTTGTTTTATAAAGAAAAAAATAATACCCGATGATTGTCCAGATAATTAAAAAGAAAAATTCTTCAATTGCATCAGCATGGAAAGAGTGAGCCTTTTATTTTTATTTTGAACCCAGTGGCTCATGTGTTGTCAATAGGGATTTTGATGGATGATGAAGGATGCGGAAAAGAAATTAACTTTTCTTGCAGGTTTAGGCTGTCAAAGGCTTGAAGCACTCTTAATCCCACAATACCACCATAGGTGGTGGTGTACAAGTTTGAATGCAACTTTGTGAACTTCCAGAATCTTTGTGCCACTTGTATGTTTGCCAACAACAGCGTTTGTGGGTTGACACTTGGTTGATTGAACTTGCAATGAAAAATATTGTCAACTCTAACAGTCACAATCCTCTGACGAATCCCAATCTTCCTAACTCTTTTTATTACCCCTTATCACTATTCGAGTAATCAAGCATGCCCCAAAAGAAAAATAAAAAATAAACAGCATAATAGCTACTCTCTCATACTTCCTGTACCCTTGTGAACTGCGTTTTCTGCATGCTTCTAGTTTATTTTTCGATGTCCATTCTTGGAAGTAAAACTCAGTTGCAACGAGTTCATGTGAATCTGAAAGTATTTTGCGTAACTATCAATTCTAACTTGTAGATAAAGCATGACGGGCGTCATCTTGTAAAATCCAGTAGAGAACATATCTTGTACCCCTAAAAGAACCTTCTCAACTGCCAAGCCTTAAAAATTTGGTAAAGAAATAATGTTGCTACAAATTGATCTAAAGCAAACAACTGATTTTAGAATCTTCTTTCCAATAAGGATGATTATTGTCCAACCTTCATGGATGGATCTCTAATTAGAGTGAGCCAATCATCATTTTCTCCTTCAAGATAGCTTAAGCTTCGTTTTCCCTCCTCTTCCCATTGGCTCAAAACCTTTCCGTTGGTTGTGTTTAATTATTTCTGCTGCTCTGTATCCTTCTTTCTTTTGTTTCCTTATCAGTCTCTCCCTTCCGCCATGCACTTACAAATCTCAATTCCTCAACAGAACAAATGGGATATGAGTGATCATTTAATACCATGTGAGCCAACAGACTATGGGTCAGATATTAAATTGATAAGAACAAGTACTACACTTGATCTTAGCCAAAAGGCCTAGAAGTCATTGATAATTTTATTTTTTGTTGTTTCCACCCTTCAAGGACAATTTGGTGGTGTTTGCCCCCAACCAAAGTTCTGACTGCAACCAAGTTTTAAAGACCATGCGGTTCACCATATTGATTTTGACCCCGTCAATATCCAAAGGGAATAGTATTTTCCTTTTTCTTTTTGTTTTTATTTTTGGTGGGATAAATAAGGGAAACAGTGATATTAAATATCTGAAATATTAAAATATTAACATATTTCAAAACAGAAGCCAAGAGAAAAGATAATATTAAAATATCTGAGAAGAAGGTCCATTTAGATTGGTTCAGTTCGTATTCAATGAAGCATTGGCAGTTGTACATACTATAAATAAACACAACAAACATTTGGGTGTTTCCTAAAGGCAACATGGAGCTGAAAGAGACATGCATGCATTCCCTTTACTTCATCTCATTAGTGAAAAGCTTCACATTTATCCCAGCAAATTAGCCGGAGAAGCCTAAAGTGAAAATGTTTCACTCCCTAAACTGGAGAAATTTTCTTCTGGTTTTATTCTCAGTTTCTGCTTTTATCATCCCTCATAACTCCTAGATAACCTACCTCAAAGAGGCCTGTAATCATCCATCTAATAGCAGAGATTATGCAAAATTCAAAATCAACCTCACTTTCCTCTTGAATTCTTTGTCTTCTAAATCATCCCTTCACAGCTTTTACAAAGGTTTTTCACGTAATCTTTATGGTCTCTACCTCTGCAGGGGTGATGTTTCCCTTCAAACCAGCCAAAACTGCGTCAAAGTTGCAATTCGAGAAATCAAAATCTGGTATGATCAGTACATGCTCAGATACTCTCAAAGGAAGTTCTTTGGAGTGGCTCAAATTTCGCCAGCAAAATTCATGTGGAATCAGAAAAATAGGACTTCAGTCAGTCAACCCGATGTTGAAGCGCTAGCTCTGATTTACCAACTCATAAAAGAAGCCACAAACACATCTATGCTGTTCAGAGCAAACGGTTCAGAGGTGGTGGCAAATAGTTCTTAGCATCGATATGGGCTTGTGGAGTACACAAGAGACTTGGACAGTAGTTCATGCAGCTTCTGTTTGTCACAATTGATGGTAGAAACACAGAAATTTCCCCGGCAGAAGGCTGGTTGGCACATATTGGGTCCAAGTTGCAATATAAGACATGAAAATTATATCTTCTACCAGCAAATTGGCGGACCAGATATTGCCCCTGTATCACCAATTTACCCGCCAGATGATGCAGGTAGATGTATTTTCTTTTTCCGATGTTTTAGTTTCCTCAGAAATTTGAGTCTTCTCTAGACTTGAACTTCCCAAGTTTGAATCTCAGTCCCAAATTCAATTAAAAAAAGCATGAATTTGTGAATACTTACTGTAACTAACCACTTTTTTAACTAACCACTTTTTTCTTTAATTTTTAATTAAGAAATGGTTTACGCTTAGAGTTGGATCTGATTCCACACCTATACTAACACAATTCTTGTAAGAGCAGGTTCTGCGGAAGGATTCACATCCAAAGTTAGAGCCAGTGTAGTTATGCTTGTCCCGATTGCAATGGCTGCAGCTTTTTTGGGTTTTGCAACTTACGTATGTTTTCACTGGAAAAGAAACCTTAAAGGTATGTGATGAGAAGAATCAAGCCCCTCTGAAGTTTATTTTACCTGAAGTTTGAAGAGAGAAAAAGAGGCCGTGGCCCTTATATCCACCATGTTTGTCCTACATGAGTGGGCCCCATTTCTTTCCTCTCTTCCTCTCTCTGATCCTAAGGTCAAAGGATATGTTACATGATGAGAGTGAGAGCCTGACTATATTTTTCTACTTTTCACGCACTAAATGTTTTATTTATTTGCAGAACTTTCTAACTAGTTTTTTTTTTTTTTTTTATATCCAGGGGGAGAAACAACTGATGAAATTCTGACACAGAAGTTGGAGAATTCAAAGAAGCCCCACTTTAAAGAGAAAGGAACCGCGAAAGATGAGTACAACAATGGAGAAGTTCAAAACTATCGTTTGAAGACCATTAAGGTCGCAACAGACTATTTCTCAGAAGAAGCCAAGCTAGGGAAAGGAGGATTTGGACTCGTTTTCAAGGTTGGAGAGCAAACTTTCTTACCTACCTGAGTTTAGCATATTGAGTTCAAGTGCATGATATGGAAGTTGCATTAGAAATGATTAATTTTCATGAAATAAATGGAGTATTCACCTTACTCAACCATCTGCCATCCTGACGCTCTAAATATGCACAATTTATCATCCAACGGAGGCATCAAATTGCATAGATTTAATTACAAACTTTTAAACTGAAAAAATCAAATTGAAATTTAAATCAACCATCAAATTGTATGATAATTATTTTGATAATTCCTCCAGGAATATTTTGCAGACTTTAAAATCAATGATTGTGAATGAACTACACTTTCCTAAGATATATCAGTTCTCATTTTTTACGGAAAACTAGATTTTTTTTTTTCCCTTCATATTTCTTGATTGTGATTAAACTATAGTATACATCCAGGGGAAGTTGAGTAATGGCAAGGAGATAGCAGTTAAGAGGCTTTCATTCAAATCAGGGCAAGGCCTTGAAGAGTTCAAGAATGAAGTGACATTGATAACAAAACTCCAACACAAAAATCTTGTGAGGCTTTTGGGGTTCTGTCTGGAAGAAAATGAAAAGCTTCTGGTCTATGAATACATGCCAAACAATAGCCTTGATACCTTCTTGTTTGGTTTGTTTTTTCCCTCCCTCTTTGATTACGCAAATATCTATATCTTCTTCTTATTCATAAGGAGTTTCCTTTTAAGCAGATCCAATAAAACGTCAACAACTAGATTGGTCTAAGAGGAGGAGTATTATAAAGGGAATTGCTAGAGGACTCCTGTATCTGCATGAGGACTCAAGGCTAAAAATTATCCATAGAGATCTAAAAGCAAGCAATGTGTTACTAGATGAAGAGATGAATCCAAAAATATCAGATTTTGGAACTGCTAGAATTTTTGTCAGCAATCAAATTCAAGCTAGTACTGAAAGAGTTATTGGGACATAGTAAGTATTTATGATTCTCTCTGCTTCCCTTATAGCCCTATGTGACACATGCAATATGATGCTTCTTCATATTGTTCACCATTGCACTGTTCCTATCAGCAGAATCGATATTAATCTTATACAGAAATTGAATTTGCATAACATTGATCCTTTTTCATCGCTAACTTCCTCTATTCTGTAGACTGAATATACATAAAAGATGTTTACTCATATTGCCTATCCTTCTTACTTGATAAAGGCTTCCTAAACATTCTACAGTGGATATATGGCACTTGAATATGCTTTAGAGGGATTATTTTCCATCAAGTCAGATGTTTACAGCTTTGGTGTCATCATGCTAGAAATTATCAGTGGAAAAAGAAACACCAGCTTCTACCAACCAGAACGTGGTTTGAGTCTTCTCTCCCATGTAAGGCCCCCCCCGCCTTTTGCCCCCATATTTTACATGGAGGCTTTTCATGATAGTGAGATAAGGTTAAAAATTGTAATATAATATTTACGAACAATTGTTCGTGGAAAAGAAAACCTCATTTCGCCTCTGAGAGTTTGAACAGGCATGGCGACTCTGGAATGAAGGCAAAGGACTTGAACTTGTGGAGCGTCACTTGGTCAACACTTGCCCGGATAAAGATGAAGCTTTGAGATGGATCCGCATCGGGTTTCTGTGTGTTCAAAATATTTTTATTTGACTATAAAAAATATTTAAATAAAAAAGACATCAATCCTCAAAATATTATATAAATTAAAAATATTATTTTTTAAAAAATATAACATTTTATAAGATGAAATGTATAACATGTAATAAAATATAATTTTTATTTTTTACATAATATCATTTAAAAAATTACTTCCTCCATTTAAAAATGTGAGACCTTTTTTTAAGAGTTGAATGTTTAAAAATATAAAGTATTTTTAATCTTTCAAAATATAATCATTGTCTTTTTTTAAAAAATGCCCCTATTGACAAATAAATTTATATTTATTGTAGAATGTTTAATAGGAGTAAATATGAGAAGATAAGGTTAGTTTGAAAGCAGATAGCTATTTTATTGAGATGTGAGATTCGATTAAAAATGCCTTATATTTTTGAATAAAGGGAGTATAATAAAATAAAAAATATAAAGATTAAATATTTAAATGTATAAAATGTAAGGCCTTTTTTAAGGCCTTATTGGGGTGTGACATGTATAAAATATAAAGCATTGAAATGTATAAAATGTATAACATGTAATAAAAAGCAATTTTTATTTTTACATAATATCATTTAAAAAATTACTTCCTCCATTCAAAAATGTAAGGCCTTTTTTAAGAGTCGAATGTTCAAAAATATAAAGCATTTTTAATCTTTCGAGATATAATCATTGTCTTTGTTTTAAAAGCACCCCTATTGACAAATGAATTTATATTTATTGTAGAGTGTTTAATATGAGTAAATATGGGAAGGTAAGGTTAGTTTAAAAGTAGATAGCTATTTTATTGGGGTGTGAGATTCGGTTAAAAATGCCTTATATTTTTTAATGAAGGGAGTATAATAAAATAAAAAATATAAAGATTAAATATTTAAATGGAAAAAATAGCATCCAAAGACCACCATATGATATTTCTATCAAAGAAGGACCAAATGATTTCATATTATCACTATAATCTTTTGGTCCTTCTTACATATTAATTTCATAAGAAAAAAGACCGAAATACCTCTCAATTTAAAATAATATGTACAACACACGTAGAACCTTGAAGAAGGTTACTTTACCCCATTTGTCGGACGAGCTGCCCTCACAATTACGCCCACGACTCCCCCACATCAATGACTGCCGGAAGCATTTTCTTCTCCAACTTTCGAGGATGAAATGGTTGTTCCTATCTGTGCATGACATTATAAGGGTGATTCTTTGATAACATTATCGGTGGTCGAAGGTTTGGCAGTGGATCATTGTGAATTGTTGAAGGTGGTTGTTCTCAGGCATTGTTGGAGGTGAACAAAGGTGCTCACTAAATGATAAGACGGATTTCATTCTTCTGGAGGTATTTATTGTCATTTATCTCCATCTTAGTTGAAACAATGTAGTTGAGTGATTGGTTGGCATTATTTCAATCTGCATGCTAAGTTTATGTCCTTTATGTGTTTGTTGACCGTTGCTTTATATGCATGATAACAACTTCCATTGGTGAATTAACAAGCTCCCCTCATTGTATTGACAAGATGAGGGCAGAAAAATGAAAACTTATACTGGAACAAGTTCTTTTAGAACATTAACAAGTAACCATGTTGAAATAACAAGAACTTTGACTATGATTAACCACTCCCTTTAATATATTGACAAGCGTATGATTTTATAACAACTTACAATCGTTAATTAACAAGTCCCTTACTATATTAACAAGTAGGCATAAGGAAATAAGAAGAGTGTTTAGTGTTTTGACAGGTGTTTGACTGAGAAACAACTTCAATTTGTGAATTAACAAGATTTGTTATATTTCTGACAAGTTGAGGGTAGTATATAATGATAAATATTCTGACAAATCCCTTTAGTGTTTTGACAATTTAAATTGGTGAATTAATAAGATCCCTTAGATTATTGATAAGAGCAGGGTAGTATGTAATGATAAATATTCTGACAAGTCTCTTTAGCGTTTTGACAAGTTCAATTTGTTAATTAAGAAGAAACCTTAGATTATTGACAAGTGATAGGTTGTATACAATGATAAATCTTTTGACAAGTCCTTTTACTACATTGACAAGTCGTCATGGAAAATTAATAAAAGTCTTTACTATTTTGACAAGTGTATGATTGAGTGACAACTTCAATTTGTGAATTAACAAAATCTCTTAAATAATTTACAAGAGCAGGGTATGATATATATATAATGATGAATGTCCTGACAAGTGCCTTTACTATTTTGACAAGTAGCCATGAGAAATTAACAAGAGTCTTTACTGTTTTGATAAGTGTATGATTGAGTAACAACTTCAATTCATGAATTAACAAGATCCCTTAGATTATTCACATTATAAGAGTATTACATATATAATGGTGAATGTTTTGACAAATGCCTTTACTGTTTTGACAAGTTTTCATGGGAAAGTTAACAAGAGTCTTTACTGTTTTGACAAGTGTATAATTGAGTGACAACTTCAATTCGTGAACTAATAAGATCCTTTAGATGATTTACATTATAAGAGGATTACACATATAATGGTGAATGTTTTAAGAAATGCCTTTACTGTTTTGACAAGTTTCCATGAGGAAATTAACAAGAGTATTTACTGTTTTGACAAGTGTAGGATTGAGAGAATGGTTGACAAAGAAGGATAGAAGAGGTTGACAATGGATGATTCTACAGTCATTTTTTCATCTACATGCTACTGTACTTTGCTTGCAGAGCTAGTTCAGAGAGAAGAAAAATAGGGAAAAGCTTCGACTGAGATAGCTTTCAGCTGGGAACACGTTTCCAACATTCTGTGAGGCATTTTGGTCTTTTTTCTTATAAAATTAATATATAAGAAGGACCAAAGGACTATAGTGATAATATAAAATTATTTGGTCCTTCTTTGATATAAATATCGTACAGTGGTCCTTGGGTGCTATTTTTCCTATTTAAATAAATATATCAAATGGTAGCAAAAGTTATGATCACCAAGATAAATTCAAAAATAGGGTAATAATAATAATATTTTAAATGTTTTTTAGTTTTAAGTAATTAAATTAGTAATTACTGATATTAAAATTTAAAAAGCACCAGGTCCTAAGAAAAGTGGAGGCAGCATGATTCAATAGGATCAGGGGTTAGTAAATGGCGCGGGCTTTGTTCAGTCATCAGTATAAATGGCACAGGCACAGTTTCAAAAATAAATAAATAAATAAAGCTTGAAACTTCTCTCTTCCCCATCTTTTTCCTTCGTCATCTATGTTAGGGCTGTGTAAAAGTCTTCTAATTTGGTCCGACTCAGTCCAATTTGAAATAATCTTGTCTTGTTTAGTCCTTATAAATACTGGTCTTTTAGATCAAAAAGATTGAAAAAGATCAAACTATTTCTTCATGTTGGACTGGACAGGAGACTAGACATCTGGACCACTTAGTCCGATCCTATCCTATTAATTTATTTAATATAATTATAATTAATTTATTTTTCACAAACACTTCAAGTATAATTGACGCTAAGAAGATAATTGTATGAAGATTTGTTGAGTTTGTTTCTAAATTGTTATTGTAATTTAGTGTTATTGAAGTTTGTTGAGTATTGTTTTTGTTAAAATTATAAATTTAAATCATTTGGATTGTAATTGAAATTTTTTTCTTGTTGTTGGAAATGATTTTTGATTTATTATGATTATAAGTGATTTTATTATTTTAATTGAGCTTATTAAGTTGAAATGGATTATTGCCTCTCATAGAGACAAAAAGAAAAAAATAGCTAAGTGAGTATTAAACTAACAGGACCAATCTCTCAATCCTATGAACCAAGTTTGGTCCTAGATAAGACCAGACTATAGGTTGCCTAACCTAATTATTTTTATGAAAGAAATCAGACTTTGAGTTAAGTTAAAATTCAATATTATCTAATCTTTTGTGCAGCCATAGTCTGTGTGCACTTTGAAACTTTCATCCTCCTTAAAAATAAATTGCAATGGAAATTGCAGATGGGAGATGTTGACGGCTTTGGTATACAATTTCTTTACTTTTTTAGTTTCTTTCTTCATCATTTTTCCCCTGAATCTTCTCATCTTCTTTTTTCTTTTTTTCCCATTCCTTCTTCTTCATCCCTCATCTTTTATTCATCCATATTCTTCGTCTCTTTCTTCTAATGGTTAGTTTTTTCATGATGACTCGATTAACCCAACAAGTTGGCCCTTTTTTTGGGTTAATCTCGAGTTAATCGAACTACACCAAGTTACTATGATTCTAGATTATTTTCTTGACCAGACTAGCCAAGAGACTTGTTCATCAATTTATCAATTTGACCCACTGGGCCGATCCGAGTTTAAATACCATTAATAAGATAGTCATAGAAAACTACCTTACTGATAATACTTTTTAACATTTTATAAAAATAATGACCATATCAATAATACTTGTAAATAAAGGCACAGTTGTTCATCATGGCATGTGATAAATATATATTAAATTTGAGAGAATAATAAAGAAATTATAAAATGATCAATCAATTCAAGTTAAGTATCAGTTGTTAAATTTTAGGAATTTACCACTCAATAAATTTGTAATTTGTATTTTAAATTTAACACAACAATGTTAAAATTTAAAAAATAAATTACAAATTCATTATAACGTAATTGCAAAATTGAGAGATTGAGTTGTAAATTTTCTGAATTTGGCACTTAAGACTTAACTTGAATTAATTGGTCTTTTGAGACTTCTTTATCATTCTCACATTAAATTTTCTATATTCATATATTTAAAAAATACACAAAAAATAAAAAATTTTGTGAAATATATTTCTCATTTATATTTTTTATATATTCCTTATATATATATATATATTATAAGTTCATTTTGGAGGATAATAAAGATCTCGATTGGTAAAAGTTAATTTGAAAATGCTTGGTCTGTGCAGAGGAAATTTTACGAACCGCGCACCAAAATTTTTGGTTTTTACACTTACTGTGCGTGGACGACAAGGAACTAGAGAAGTCAATCTACAATAGTCAATAATATCAGTAAATAGATTGTTAAGCCAAACCATACACATTTTTTGTTCCTATTTTAATTTTAATTTTGTTTCTGAGTTTGATAAATAAATTACCATATTTATGACATGACTTCTTCAGTAATTTTTACGGTGCAGATGTTTTTTATTTTATATTGATGATTAGTATCGATACCAATGATATTGATTTTTTTTTTTTTTGGTACATTGCTTGACTGGGACATAAGTTTACGCGGCAAGACAGTCACAAAAGTCAAGTCAAATCTGCAATGATAAAGATGTTATTAGTGAAATTGATGGGTGCTTTACAAGAACACCCCCGGGGGGCTGAAAGGGTTTAAATTTACCTGAAAGCTATAATAGTCAGACAAATTCAATGACTAGAGCAACTTATTTAGCATTGTTTGAAGTTCTTGTCACTCAAGTACATCAAGCCACCAGCCAACCAGAATTTCGATACCATTATTGCAACACCAGCAGTAACACCACAGCAAATAGCACCTGCTGGACCAATCTCAATACCATTTTATCAAATCTCACTTCCGACAAACAAATAGATTATGGCTTCTACAATCTCTCTCATGGTAATTACCCAAATGCAGTCTACACTGTTGGGTTATGCAGGGGAGATGTTATGTCAGATTTCTGCCATAGCTGCCTTAAAAATTCATCAGTCCTGCTGCCACTTTTATGTCCAGATCAGAAGCAAGATTTTGGGATGTACGATGAATGCATGTTATCTTACTCAAGACACCTCAATATTAGGCAAGAAGGTAGATCCTATAATTACTGTCTAAATGTGGAGCGTGAACACTGCAACAAATTGGAACAATTACAATCAAGTCCTAACAGGATTGCTGCGAAATATGAGTAGCAGAGCTGCATCAGGTGAGTCAAGTCTAAAGTTTCCTGCAGGAAATGAAGACGGACCTGACCTTCAAAAAATATATGCTGTCGTTCAGTGCACACCTAATTTGAATGAATCAGAATGCAACAACTGCTTGGTTTGGGCTATCTCACAAGTTCCAAATTGCTGTAATAACAGGCAAGGTGGTCGGATTATTACACCCATCTGTAACTTTAGATATAAGAGTAGCAGATTCTATGCAAGTCAAGCTGATGTGCCATTATCCGCACTGTCGCCGGAAGTGTCCCCTCCTCCTACATCTCCATCAACTCCTCCATCCACCAACACTACATCTTCATCACCTCCTCCATCTGCTGCCACAACATCCTCAAAAGGTACTTCCATTAGCAGATAGGCCTCCAAAACTTTCCCTTTATTGAGATTTCCCATTCCAGCTGGGAGGAATGGTGGTTTTTACTTTAACAGATACCTGGAGAATAAGTAAGACTTCAAAATCGATGTTCTTTGCCATTATCTCTCTCAATGAACGGGGTTTTTATTTTTCCAGGAAAAAAAATCACAGATTATCATTGCCATTGTTGTGCCTACTGCCGCCTTGGTTGTGCTGCTTGCGTTTGTTTGGACCTGTGTGAGAGTGAGAAAGCAAGGAAGAAAATTTCCAAGTACAAGTCAATTATTGCTGACAACTTGACAATGTTGATCAAAGTCAAAATCTATTAAATTTAGTTAGACTCCTTGGTTTTTGTTTGAAACAAGAGGAACGGCTTCTAGTATATGAGTTTCTTCCTAATAAAAGTCTCGATCACTTTATATTTGGTAAATTAGACATTATATTTCTACATGGGAAATGGAGTTCATTATCTTTTTTTGCAGACTAAATAGGAAAATATTTTGACTCTACTTTGTATGTTTCTCTTGGACTGAGGTATAGATCCTATTAGATGTGCACAATTGAGATGGGAAACATGTTAACAATTATAAAAGGAATTGCTTGAGGCTTTCTTTACCTTCACAAAGAATCTCAAAAGCAAATTATTCATCGTGATTTTAAAGCAAGTAACATTTTCTTAGATGCAAGCGGGAATTTAAAGATATCAGATTTTGGTGTGACAAAACTATTTATTATGAATCAAACTCAAGTCAACACGGATAGAGTTGTGGAGACCTAGTAAGTATCAAAACATGGCATGTCTAATTAGTTTCTAAGTGCCTCAGACCAAAAAGAAGAAAAAACTTGAATATGATAGTCAAGAGAAGTGTTAATTATCATATTTGATCACTTTGACATATAGTGGTTATGTGGTACCAGAGTATGCAAGGCATGGACAATTCTCAATGAAATCTGATATCTTTAGTTTTGGTGTGCTAATTCTAGAGATTGTGAGTGGCCAGAAGAATGGTGGCTTACATAATATGGAGAATGTAGAGCATCTACCGAGTTTGGCACGTTTTCTGCCTTTTCACTATTTATCGCCCTTGTCTTAGAAATTGCGTTTAAGAAATTAATCATTATCAGTCTACATGAAACATGAATTAAGCTTTGGACTAATACTTTTTAAAATTGAGGAACTTGTTGCTTGTAGGCACGGAACAGCTGGAAGAAAGGGATAGCCTCTAACATTATAGATCCCACATTAGCAGGTGGTTCAAGACATGAAATAATGAGATGCCTTCATATCGGTTTACTGTGTGCTCAAGAAAAAGATGCTGACAGACCAACCATGGCTTCCCTTGTGCTTATGCCTAGCAGTCACTCTTTCTCACTTCAAGCACCCATGAAACCTGCGTTTTTTATGAATGACACGAGTTTATCAGGCAGACAATCTAGGGATTACAGATCTGTGTCAACAAGTTCCGGTGAGAAAAAATGAAAATATGTAGAATCATTATCAGTAAACGAGGCCTCAATAACTGATATATCTCCTCGATAATTTAAGACGAACAGGTGACATTATTGATCATAATTGCTGGTATATTAGTTATTCCACCAATATAACAGTGCTTTATTTTTTTTAAAAAAAAAGAAAATCATAGAATTTTGCAATGCATAAACAGGAAAAGATGCAAGTAATGTATTTTAATTCAAAAGTACTCTGTATAGTAAATAGGGAATTTCATATCATGGAAACAGTGCAGAAATTATCTCTTTGTGGGTTGGTGATATTAGAGAACTCCATCCATAACAAACTCTACTAGGTCATCCAACGAATAAAAACCGTAGTCATTCTGATTATTCAAGGTTAGTTGACTTGCAGAAATTGTCACTTTTGTTTTATGCCATGCCAACAACATTATGTTGTCGAGTGAAATTGTCAGCATGTCTATTCATGTTAGGTCGTTGCTCTGATGGTATGTAGGGATGTCTAACATAAAAAGCATTTCATTAAAACTTGCAACAAAAATGGCCATTCAATAGCCATTACCAGATAGAAACCCATGACCCATAATTTAGCAAAGACACTAATAAGAAACACGTAGTCCTCTGAAAAATTGGCAGTGGTCTCCAAAGTTTCTCCTCTGCCCGAAAACTAATGTCAAAGCAAATGAACGAAACATGAACTCTAAGATAGATGATTGTCATGGTTTCCTCAGCAAATCTATCAATGTGTCGTGACCAAAAGGAAATAATTATAAGAGAAAGCTCATCCCAAAGGATAGATTGTTGGATTAGATTTAAGAGAATTCTTCAAATTTATAAACCCCATTTCATGTGAGAGCATGTATTGCCACCTTGAAATCACAAATGGGAGAGGATGCCTAGGTTCTCAAACTAAATGTATCCTCTCCTTAGTGCCCGCCTAAGTGCCTACACAAAGCTATAATGCTATAGGCTTTAGAATTGGCCGAGCTTACTTAGATTTAACTTAAAATATCCCCAATATATGAAAAAAAAAAAAACTCATAATGAATTTGAGTATTTCGGCTAAATCTATCTGGTTTAGACATGACTCAAGTTTCTTTGAGCTTACTTGTATATCCTGAATAAGCTTGGAGTAAAAAAAATTTCCTAACTTTTCAAGCTTGATCTTAAAATTTTTTAAATTTATTCAAACTGATTCATCAAGCTTAATCGAAATTACCAACTAATCTACCCAAATCCTTTAGCGTAGGAACATCAAGGGGAGAAGCTTTCATGCAACATGATGGCAATTTTAAAATAAAAATAAGATATAATGTAATTTTTAATCCCTCAAATTTAATTTCTATCAATTTAGTCCATTAAGTTTAAATTTAATTTAATCCCTTAAGTTTAAAATGAAAATAAATATAATTATTTAAGTAAAAAAATAAGCTCTGAAATTTTAAAAAATAAGAAAACAAAATAAGTTGTAAGAGCTTACTCCTCTTGTCTTATTTATAAAGGGAAGAGAGAGAGAGAAAAATTTAATCCTATTTATAAATACTTGTCAATTCCTAATATTTACCGTTACATTTTTATTTTTATTAAATATTTTAAATAAAAATATTAATAATAAATTTTAATAATATTTATTAAGAGTGAAGATAAAAATTTATTAAAATTTAAAATAAAATTAATAAAATTTAATATTTTTTTATTACAGAAAAATAGTAAAATATGTTGAGAATGACTTTTAAATAAACTCAAATCGAGTGTATTGATAAAAAGCAAACTCTGTTTTCAGTCATTCCAAACATTCTGATATACGGATTTCAGTTCCAATTTCATTTTCCAATTTCTGATTCACTTGTACCAAATATGGCTTAAAGTCATTATTAATTATTAAATGGTTAAAATCTCGTCAGATCAGCAAATAGTACACCGAACTACGGCCCCAACGAGAGAAACCCGAGGAGAAAGAAAACAGAGCGAGATGAATCCAGACGTCGATAAAATTTCACAAAATATGAAAGTAGGAACTTCCACGCAAGTGGTACTGCCGAAGATAGCCGGCGTTCCTGTGGACGTGATCCGTTAGCGAGCTCAAAGCAACTTCGCTACAGACAAACCATTCAATGAATGACGGTGACAATGGCTAACAAGTCTCTGGGAAAAGTCTACGAGAGAGAAGCAGTACATTTCTCCATTGAAGTTGTTATGAAAGCTTATTTTTTCACCCACTCTATATGGAAATTTCTACCATTTCTTTTACCCTCCTTCCTCTCCTTTCTCATCTTCCCTTCCTCATCGTTGGCCCTCCTGATTTCCGATGTAGCCACTGTGTCGATTCCAAAGGTCACTACACAAGTACAAGCACCTTCCAAGCAAACCTTAATATCCTTCTCTCACACCTCACTTCCGACGCCAAAATCAACAACTGTGGCTTCATCGATATCTCTCATGGCGAAAATCCTGACCGAGTTAATGCGATTGGGCTGTGCAGAGGTGGGGTTACGCAAGACGAACGCCAAAGTTGCCTCAGGAATGCGTCAATTATTCTCCCAAAGTTGAGTCCAATACAGAAGGAAGCAATGGGAAGCTCTGGTGAATGTACTCTACGATACTCAAATTATTCAGTATCACAGGTGTTGGAATCTGATTCTCTGCTCCGTTTAGTATCGCACTGCCTCTTTTATGATCCCGTAACTGATGGTTCGCCAAAACCTTATTCTCCATCGTCACAAGGTATGTACCAGTCAACTGACCCTGAGAAAATTTGGTCCCCTGACAAGATGACGATAAGTTTGATGGAGAAAGATTTCTGCTTCTTTAAGTCTGCTTTCATCTATCTGTTTCCTTGTAATCTTTATCTCCGCCTCAAATGGTAACTCTCTGCTGGGAATTTCCCTTCCATTTATGAAAGGAAAGGGTGCATTTTTGTCACAGTCACAGATATAACATTAAGCTTCAAAACTTATGTTCTTGAAGATCTTTTGGGAACTTTTTCTTTTCCGGAAAGAACAAGACATTACTAACAGTTGTCGCTATAGTTGTGCCTATTCTTGCCTCTATTGTGCTGCTTTTTGTCGTTTGGGTCTTCGTAAGAGAAAGAATGAACCGAAGAAGACATACTCAAAGTAAGTTTACATATTTATTTTCTTATTGCCCACAATCTAGATGTAAATCAAGGCATGATTAAATTTCTTTCAGCTTTTGAAAGAGACAGAAAGAGGAGGAAAGTGAGACCTACTTGAGGTTCTAATTTCTCCCTCTTACTCATCCATTCATTTGCAATGGCAAATTTCAGTTTTTGTCACTATGAACCTTCCAGAGGTGGGGTTCCCCTTTTCTTTTACACTTGTCTTCCATTTTTTCCTCCTGAACATCTGGGAATTCAAATCCACTATTTATTAGGATCCTGTTACGAAAGGGAAAATAGAAAGAAGAGAAAGAGTTGAATCTCACTTTTTTTATCCGTATTTCATTTATTCTCTCATACAAGAGTTAATCTTGGTACATTCTGAACTAAATTTGATTTGAAGAACTAGCTTAAATTCCTATTTCTTGGCGAATCTGAAGTTGACAATGCCACTGAACTTGCTAAGTCAATACAATGTGCATTTCAGACCATCGAAGCTGCTACTGATAACTTCTCCAATGAAAACAAGCTTGGACAAGGTGGATTTGGACATGTTTACAAGGTAAAGAGAGATATAAAACTCACGTTGAGGGCTGTATGTATGTGTTCTCAAGGTTGAATATTGATGCATCCTAGTTGTTGGCCAACTTCAGGGTAGGCTCTCCAAGGGACAAGGCATTGCAGTAAAAAGATTGTCTAGGAATTCTGGGCAAGGAGATATTGAGTTCAAAAATGAACTGTTATTAATGGCCCAACTTCGGCATGGAAATTTAGTTAGACTCGTTGGCTTTTGCTTAATACAAAATGGACGGCTATTAATATGAGTTTCTTCCTAATAGAAGTCTTGACTACTTTATATTTGGTAAGCCAATTTTCTTGAACAAAACATTCATTACTTCTTTTATTTCATACATGACTTATTAAATTGTTATGCTAACTATACTCTTAACTAATTTATTTCAACTTGACTGTGTACATCCTTTTAAACGTTCACAATTAGATTGGAAAACTTGCTTCAAAATAATAGAAGGCATTGCTCAAGACCTTCTTTATCTTCATGGAGAATCTCAACATTAAATTATTCATTATAATCTCAAGGCAAGTAACATTCTCTTACATCTATAGATGAACCCTAAAATATTTGATTGGTGTGATATGACTATTTGTTTGAGATCACATTCAAGTCAATACAAATAGAATAGTAGGAACATGCTAAGTATCAAATTATGGAATGGATATATAAATTATTTTCCATAACAAACAAGAAAGTGTTGAATATGATTGTCAAGAGATATAGTAATGATTATATTGATGACAATGACATGCAGTGCTGGCACCAAAATATGCAAGATATGGGCAATTTTCAATAAAATCAGATGTCTTTAGTTATGGTGTATCGATTCTAGAGATAATAAGTGGCCAAAAGAATGGTAGTTTTTGCCACAAGGAGAGTGTGGAGCATCTTATAAGTTTTGTACGCCTTCTACCTCATTATTGTGATTCCTCAGAACTATGAATGCAGAAAATCAGTCGTTACCTTTATAAATTTATGCTTAAGGAATAATTGAAAAGCTTTGAACTAATTAAGCAACTTCATGCAGGCATGGAAAAGCTGGATGAGAGACACTGCCTTTGATATTGCAGACTCCACATTAAAAGATGGTTCAAGAAACGAAACAATGAGATGCATTCACGTTGGCTTACTTTGTGTCCAAGAAAAGGCTCCTTGTAGACCAACCATGGCTTCCATTGTTCTTATGATTAACAGCAACTCTTTCTGTCTCCCATTTCCCCTGCAACCTGCATTTTTTAGTAATCACGGAAGCTTCCCACTAGATGTCCAACATGTGGAGTATAGTTTTGATTAGGGCTGCACAAAGAACTGAGCAAGATTAGACTTTAGCCTAATCCAAAGTTTGGTTTCTTTCATAGAAAGGACTAGATTAGGCAACCTCTAATCATGTTTAATCTAGTTGTAGCCCAAAAATTAACATGACCAGATTTTGGTCCATAGGAGTGGAAGAATGATCCAATTAGTCTAGTACTCACTTAGTTTTTTTCCCCCTTCTTTTTCTCTATAAGAGAGAATAATTCATTTCAACCTGTGAATTCAATTAAGATAATAAAAATACTTATAATCACAAAAAATCCATGACAATCTCCAACAAAAAAAAATATTTTAATTACAATTCAAATAATTTAAATTCATAACTTTAACAACAGTAACATTCAACATACTTCAAAATGTCTAATCTATATTACAATAACGATTTAACAACAAATTAAATTAAAATTATATTAAAATAATTTCATAACATTGGAACAGACCAAGTGGTTTGAAAACTTGGTCTTGTGTCTAGTCTAACTGAGGAATTAATTTGGTGTTTTTTGTCTCTTTGGTCTTTTGAACCAATTTTTTTATTAGACCAAACAAGATTAGGTTTATTCGGATTGGACTATGTTGGATAGGACAATTGGACTTTTATACAACTCTAGTTTTGATTCAACAAGCTTAGAAAAGCAAGAAAGAAAATATGTTGAGATGCTATCAACAAATGAAGTCTCCATAACTGATTTATATCCTCGATGAGGATGTAGCAATTGTTATCAGAGATATTGTTCATCACATTTCTAGAAATGTCAGATCTGGATATATGTATTCAAAATATGGATTTTTTTTTTTTCCATATCTTTGGCAAATCTTTCTACAATCGAATATATGTTTTTTCAGTTACATACAACTGAATATATGTATGAAGGGTTTTGTTTATCTGATTATAACAAATTTTATCAAAAAGTTTCAATAATCTAGTTCATGTCAAGTGCATCTCCAGTTGAATTTTTCAAGCATGTTACTTGCATTTTCATTAAAATTTGGAACTTTATTGATATTTTAACATTGTTTTTCTTACCAAATTCTAGGGTGCCTTTTAGAAGAATTTCATATTCCTCAATATAAGTCACATAAAAGTTATTAATTAACATTTTCCTTTTTTAACCTTATTGCAAGTTACTTGAAGAAGAATTTCATTCTAATTTAATTTTTATATGAATTCTCGAATATTTTGTTTTTCTCTCTCTTCTTCCAAAACTGTTTCCCATGAAAGAGAATGAAGCATATTCAAAAAAAAACCTTTTTATTTTTTAAAACTATATTTTTTTAGTAGGGATAAAGTTAAAATATTTTTAATTTTACAATATACTCTCTCCATATTAAATTATAAGATACTTTTAAAAAAAATTCACATACCAAGATACCTCATTAAATACACTTAACAATCTTAATTTTTCAAAACAAAAATATGAACTTCTAAAAATGTTATTCATTTAATAACTTTAAATCTATACTAAATTACTAAATAAAAAAGGAGAAAAGATGATATTAGAATAAGTCCATTTAATAAATTTTAATCTTCTTATATACTAAATTACTAAATAAAAAGGGAGAAAAGATGATATTAGAATAAGTCCATTAATAAATTTTAATTTTCTTAAAGTATTTTTTATTTTGAGATATTAAATTTCTTTTAAAAATGTGTTATAGTTTAGGATCGAGAGAGATTTCATAAGTTAAGTGTCTTAATTGAAAGTGCTTAACTGCTTATAAAATATAAGAAATACCTTTAAAGGCCACCCCTTCTAAAATCTGAATCAGTAAATTCAATTCAATGAATTTAGAATGGCGGTGGTCTAGTCCCTCCACCTAGTTCGGAGAAGCTATTTCGTGTAAGAGGTCCGTCCTAATATTTTTCTGAACCAAATGACACGGAGGTAAAAAGTCCGTGCACGGAGGTAAAAAGTCCAAGCACGGACAGGAAGCTCATGATGTAAGGGGGTGAAAAAACTATGTTCTCGTTGACTAAAGACTCTTGACTGAAGAGAAGCTCCACCTTCCGTTTCAGACATTGTCTCCTTAGTACCCACAACACAGATCACTCAGAGAAGCGCCACCCATCCAATGGCTATTGCTTCTGTCCGATACATTTCCATTCGTTGTCTCTTCTTCTTCTTCTTCTTCTTCTTCTTCATTCTCATTTCTATATGCACCAGCCGATCAGAATACCCAAAAGATTACTGCTTCACTTCCTTTGGAACCTACGCCCCAAACAGCACCTACCCATTCAACCTCAATACCCTTCTATCAAAACTAACTTCAAACCATAACGTCGACTATGGCTTCTACAATCTCACTTATGGCCAATCCCCTAACACAGTCTACGGAATTGGTCTCTGCCGAGGAGATGTTACTCCCACCACTTGCCGTTCTTGCCTCAGAAATTCCACAACCATCACACAATCATGTGATGAATACACCACCGCAATTGCAATCCACGATGAATGCCTATTGTTCTACTCAGATTACACAATATCTGGTGTCGTCTCGACTCTTGATTTCACTATCGACGATAGGAGCGTCATAGATAATATAACAGATTGGGATCAGTACAAGCAAGTTCTAAACAACTTACTTGGGAGTCTGAGTCGGCAAGCAGCATCCGGTGACTCTCGTCGAAAATTTGCAGCCGGGAATACTGATGCAGGATCGAGTAGGAGAAAGATATATGGTGTTGCTCAGTGCATGCCAGATTTGAATGAATTAGAGTGTCGAAATTGCTTGGGTGGGGCGATTTCAAGAATCCCAGAATGTTGTGAGGGTAGCACTGGAGGTAGAGTTGTTAAACCGAGCTGCAATATCAGATTTGAGAGCCACAAATTCTATGAAATCATGGCTGATGTACCAATTTCGGTGTCAGTATCAACACCGGCACCAGTACCACCACTTTCTCCTTGTTCCGTCAATACAACTACGTCACAGGGTGTTTTTTTCTTCCCCTTCATTTTGATTTCCAGATGCACCAACCAATCAAGCTACCCAGAAGATTACTGCTTCACTTCCTCAATCTTTGGAACCTACGCCCCGAACAGCACCTACCAGTTCAACCTCAATACCCTCCTATCAAAACTAACTTCAAACCCTGATGTAGACTATGGCTTCTACAATCTCTCTTACGGCCAATCCCCTAACACAGTATACGGAATTGGTCTCTGCCGAGGAGATGTTACTCCCACCACTTGTCGTTCCTGCCTTAGAAATTCCACAACCATCACACAATCGTGTGACAAATACACCACCGCTATTACAATCCATGACGAATGCCTATTGTTCTACTCAAATTACATAATATTCGGTCTGGTCCCAGCTCTTGGTTTCACTATCGATGATAGGAGCGTCACAGATAATATAACAGATTGGAATCAGTACAAGCAAGTTCTGAACGGCTTACTTGGGAGTTTGAGTCGGCAAGCAGCGTCCGGTGATTCTCGCCGAAAATTCGCAGCCGGGAATACTGATGCAGGATCGAGTAGGAGAAAGATATACGGTATTGCTCAGTGCATGCCTGATTTGATTGAATCGGAGTGTCAAAATTGCTTGGATGGGGCAATCTCAAGAATCCCAGAATGTTGTGAGGGTAGCACAGGAGGTAGAGTCGTTAAACCGAGTTGCAATATCAGATTTGAGAGCCACAGATTCTATGAAATTGCGGCTGATGCACCCATTTCGGTATCAGAATCGCCACCGACACTGGCACCGCTACTTTATCCTCCTTCTGTCAATATAACGACGTCACAAGGTGCTTTTCAACCTATCTAAAATTACTTTGTTGGTTATTCATAAATCTTTTTGGTTTCTCATTGTTGGACCTCTGTTTTGGCATCATTTCTTTTTCTTTTCTCCCCATCCTCAGTTTTCTTACCATTACAATCCATTAATCCAATTAATTACGTATTATTTATATATTTTGAAGATGCAAAGTTTATTGGTAAGTTAATGGAATCTTACTTGAGGAAAGGGTATTTCAATAGTGAATTAAAAATATAAAAAGACAACAATACCCTCTAATATATTAATTTAAGTTTAGTTTGGGACCCAAAATTTCAAAAGTCTGGTAAAGGACCTTTACTTCTTAATAATCATGTCAAATTCTAAAATGTTTTAAGTAAAATTTTGAAAAATTAGTTGTAAATTAATATTAGAGCTAATAGTTAATTTAGACCTTAGATTATAAGTTTAGAAGCCATTTGAACTTCATACTTATAATTAGCACATTTTAAATTTTAAAAAATTAAATTTAGAGCATTCTCCCACCATGGTATTATTTTAGATAGAGTGGTGCTCATCATTTTTGCTTCTCCAAACTTCTGGTCCTCTCTGTCCTCCCATGTCTCACCCTCTCCCTCCTCCTCCCATTTTATACGTTAATATGTTGCCTTCTTACAAGGATTCATACATGAACTTGGCATCTTGAAAAGCTTGTTGGAAATGTCCCTCACTCATATACCAAATTTATTTCATTTTAAATAATAATATTATTAAAAAAATTTAATTTTTTTTAAATCCTATCATGATGGAAAAAATCTACCATGATAATAGAAAGTGAAAGATATTTTTTTAAAAACTACCATGATAATAAAAAGACTTATCATAACAAAAAAGATAGGATCATAAATTTAAAAATCTTACCATGATAGGAAAAAGTCTACCGTGGTAAGGTTTTTAATTAAAAAGCAAAATGATAATTTAGAAAATAGATCATGGTAAAATAGAACTTTTCTATAATTAAAATATCTCATAAATATCAACTACCATGATAATAAAAGATGGTAGTAAAAGAGTTTCATAAATCCCAAAAAAAAAAATCTACCATGATATTTAAGAACATAATCTAATTAATTAGAAAGTACTAAAATGGTTTCTCATTAACAAGTCTTTTAAACAAGATATAAAACGTTTAAAATAGTAGATCATGGTTCCCAACAAACTTTAAAATAAATAATTTAAAACATAAATCATATTGAATCTTTCAAATGATCAAATAATAATCCTTTAAGACTATAAGGGATAGACAGAAGTCTCATGACTAATAAATGTAGAATAAAATAAATTAAATTATAAATTTTAAATGCTCATAATAATCAAAATGTCCTAAGTTACCATTTTGTACACTACTTCAACAAAAAAAAAGAGAGAGGCCAAATATGTCAAAGGTGTCAATATACACCCAATAACTCTCTCGATACTTATTCAACTGGACCCTTTCCCAAAAACAATAACTACGAGGAATGAGACACGATAGTCCTAATAACTAATTCTAAGATGAAATAAAGCAAGTAAAGTAATCAAATATGCAAATTGCTAAGTGGGAACAAAACATATTTTAAAAGTTATATATATTAAATTTGTAAATACACTTATATGGTATGATAACTTCTTATCTCCTCCATACTCCATGCTTAATACTCTAGTTCACTTGGTTAAAGATAAGTTAGTCCAAACCATACATACCACTCATTGGACCTAAAAAAGGGGGATAAATAAACTTTTATTTTCTCCACATTGCAGAAAAATTGCTTGACTAATGAGATCAAATAACAATATGAAATTTTTAGTGAATTAATTGATAAAAAATTAAATTTCAGAGACTAAATTGACAACTGAGGCAAACTTAAAGATTGAAAATTTCATTATCTCGAAATATTAATTATGTAATCTTTTAAGAATACCAAGGATCCAAGGTTCTTACCTGAAATTTTTTTTTTAAAGAAAAAATTGTCTCAGACTAAAATTAAGTTGAAGCATTGGTCCTACATTTTCATTCCCCTATTAAGAAATGGCGCGCGTGGGAGGTCTCTGAGTTTAAAAAATGTAGTAGTGAAGCATTTGTCCTGCAGAATAATTGGGCTGCAAAGTCCTAACATCCAACATGCTTCATTATAAGCTTTTATTTATTTATTTTTTGTCCGGTCAATAACCAGGGTTTTCTTTCTCAGGAAAACACAATAAATCAAGACTTTTCATTGAGATAACAGGGCCTGTAGTTGGCTTTGTGGTACTGCTTAGCTTTATTGGGATTTATGTTGCAAGAGGAAGGAAGCTGAGAACAGCTTTTCAAAGTAAGTGCACATATCGATCTAATGGTGAGAGTATGCCATGACATTTTTTTTTTTTGTGATTTTTTAATTAATCAAGTGGGGCCAATCAATATGGTGGCCATGAAAAATCCAGGGACAAAAAATTTTATGAGCTGACTAATGACTCTCTCTCTCAAGAAAAATGACGGATAAAAGAAGATAATTGTTGAACTCAATGGCTTAAATTCCTCTCTACCAGATGAACTTGAAGCTGAAGCTGAAATTGAGCCTGTTGCATCAATACAGTTCAGCTTTGACACCATCAAAGTCGCTACAAATTCCTTCTCTGATGCAAATAAGCTTGGTCAAGGTGGATTTGGACCTGTTTATAAGGTTAGGATAACACTGTCATGTCAAGATAAATATCAATTCTAAGTCCAATCCCAATAAATCTTGGTTCTTGATCAACTTCAGGGTAGGCTCTCCAATGGACAAAATATTGCCGCCAAAAGGTTGTCAGGGGTTTCTGGGCAGGGAGATACTGAATTTAAGAATGAAGTGCTATTAATGGCTAAGCTTCAACACCGAAATTTAGTTCGGCTTCTTGGTTTTTGCTTGGAAGAAAAAGAGCGACTACTTATCTATGAACTCCTTCCAAATAGAAGCCTTGATCACTTCATTTTCGGTATGAAATTTTCTTTCAACAAAAATCACCTCAGTTTTTGTCGTGTGAATAAATAAGGTACAATCTTGGTAATTCTTTATATGATTATATCTTGATTTCAAACATGTAGATCCTATTAAGCGTGTATGCTTGGATTGGGAAGCACGTTTCAAAATTATAGAAGGCATAGCCCGTGGACTTAATTATCTTCATGAAGAATCTCAACAACGAATTATTCATCGAGATCTTAAAGCAAGTAATATTCTACTAGATACAAACATGAATCCTAAAATATCAGATTTTGGAATGGCAAAATTATTTTCCATTGATGAGTCTCAAGCCAAGACAAATCGAATTGTGGGAACTTTGTAAGTTTAACAATATGATAAGGCTACTTGCTGTCTAAACACTCTCTATCTCTATAACTAACAAAAGAAGTGAGCATGCGCTTGAATATATTTGTGTTTTAATGTGCAGAGGTTATATGGCACCAGAGTATGCAAAGCATGGACGATTCTCTGTAAAATCTGATATATTTAGTTTTGGTGTATTAATTCTAGAAATTGTAAGAGGGCAAAAGAATGGTCGCATCCATGATGGGGAGAGTATTGAGCACCTTCCAAGCTTTGTATGTTTTCCTTCTTTTCATTATTTATCTCATTTTCTTTTACCATATTAGATTACTTCAAATTTTCTGTAATTGTACCACTTCTTGCAGGCATGGAAAAGCTGGAGGAGAGGGACATCATCTAATATTGTAGATCCCACATTATCTGACAGTTCAAGAAGTGAAATAATGAGATGCGTTCACATTGGCTTGCTGTGTGTTCAAGAAAGGGCTGCTGATAGACCAACCATGGCTTCGGTTTTGCTTATGCTTGACAGCGACTCTTTCTCTCTTCCAGAACCCTTACAACCTGCATTTTTTATGAACAAGAAAAGTTTATCACACATCAAAACTGAGGAGTACAATTCTGTGTCAGCAAGCTCAAGTGAACAAAGTAGTAAAACTGCTGAAATATTATCAGTAGATAAGGCCTCAATAACTAAGCTATGTCCTCGCTAAGGGTAAAGGATCTACATTCAATGCTCATCATGTTCTCATTGTTGTGATGAGATATAAACTGTCCATTTTTTTTTTATAAAAAAGTGGCAACTATATGAATATCTTTATTTTAGATTATGTACATATTAAACTAAAAAGTTAATTAGAATATTAAAAAAATTAAATTAGATCTATTCCATCCAAAATCAATCTAAACGGTCCAAATTGATGATGAAAACCCCTTGATATGCTCTGTAAATGTAAATGTCAAAGTTAAACCCATGGGCATCAATTACCGGTTTACAACTTGTATTATAAAGAAAAAATAATACCCGATGATTGTCCAGATAATTAAAAAAAAAAAAATTCTTCAATCGCATCAGCATGGAAAGAGTGAGCCTTTTATTTTTATTTTGAACCCAGTAGTTCATGTGTTGTCAATAGGGATTTTGATGGATGATGAAGGAAGCGGTAAAGAAATTAACTTTTCTTGCAGGTTTAGGCTGTCAAAGGCTTGAAGCACTCTTAATCCTACAATACCACCATAGGTGCTGGTGTACAAGTTTGAATGCAACTTTGTGAACTTCCAGAACCTTTGTGCCACTTGTATGTTTGCCAACAACAGCGTTTGTGGGTTGACACTTGGTTGATTGAACTTGCAATGAAAAATATTGTCAACTCTTAATAGTCACAATCCTCTGAATAAGCCCAATCTTCCTAGCTCTTTTTGTTACCCCTTATCATTATTCAAGTAATCAAGCAAGCCCCAAAAGAAAATTAAAAATTAAAAATAACAGCTTAATAGCTACTCTCTCATACTTCCCGTACCCATGTAAACTGCATTTTCTGCATGCTTCTATTTTATTTTTCGATGTCCATTCTTGGGAGTAAAACTCAGTTGCAACGAGTTCATGTGAATCTGAAAGTAACTTGCGTAACTACTAAATTCTAACTTGTAGATAAAGCATGACAGGCATCATCTTGTAATATCCAGTAAAGAACATCTCTCGTACCCCTAAAAGAATCTTCACTACTGCCAAGCCTTAAAAATTTGGGAAAGAAAGAATGTTGCTACAAATTGATCTAAACCAAACAACTGATTTTAGAATCTTCTTTCTAATGAGGATGATTATTGTCCAACCTGCATGGATGGATCTCTAATTAGAGAAATTCTCTCTTGACTCTCAAGTATCTATCTTCTGTTCTTTACCTCTCCTTCCCTTGAGCCAATCATCATTTTCTCCTTCAAGATAGCTTAAGCATGTGACGAAGATAGAATTTTCATGAGGTTAAGATATTCTAGAAGTTTCCGGAACGATCCAGGACAATCAAGAAGGCCCCGGAGTCTTCTGGAATACGTCGGTATGACCTCGAAAGACCTAGATATCTCTAGAGTAGTGTAGAAAGCACTTGAAGCATCCAGATCATTCTAGAGATATCTTGCTCTTATACATTCTAGTAGTCTCCTTGTAATTATCAAGATATTTCTTGTAGATATTTCTATAGAATTATCTAGAGATAGAATGTACACCGTTAGATCAAATCAATCCCAACCGTCCATTAAGGAGGTGGGAATTTTCTAGAGAAAGGGGGAGGCCTATAAATACCCCCTCATCCCTCATTTGTAACTCACTCAAGTTTAGTGTAAAAGCTCTTAAAGTTCATTCACTCAAACTCTCTACTCTCTACTTGCGCATCTAGTTCTCTTAGCCTCTTTGCCTACTTGTGGGAGTCGGCTGACTTAGCAAAGATCAAGAGAGGGATCAAGCTAAGGCCGGCACGGTTCAAGGGAAGGGAGTTCCAAGGCCGTGACATTAAGCTTCGTTTTCCCTCCTCTTCCCGTTGGCACAAAACCTTTCCGTTGGTTGTGTTTAATTATTTCTGCTGCTCTGTATCCTTCTTTCTTTTGTTTCCTTATCAGTCTCTCTCTTCCGCCATGCACTTACAAATCTCAATTCCTCAACAGAACAAATGGGATATGAGTGATCATTTAATACCATGTGAGCCAACAGACTATGGGTCAGCTATTAAATTGATAAGAAAAAGTACTACACTTGATCTTAGCCAAAAGGCCTAGAAGTCATTGATAATTTTATTTTTTGTTGTTTCCACCCTTCAAGGACAATCTGGTGGTGTTTGCCCCCAACCAAAGTTCTGACTGCAACCAAGTTTTAAAGACCATGCGGTTCACAATATTGATTTTGACCCCGTCAATATCCAAAGGGAATAGTATTTTCCTTTTTCTTTTTGTTTTTACTTTTGGTGGGATAAATAAGGGAAACAGTGATATTAAATATCTGATATATTAAAATATTAACATATTTCAAAACAGAAGCCAAGAGAAAAGATAATATTAAAATATCTGAGAAGAAGGTCCATTTAGATTGGTTCAGTTCGTATTCAATGAAGCATTGGCAGTTGTACATACTATAAATAAACACAACAAACATTTGGGTGTTTCCTAAAGGCAACATGGAGCTGAAAGAGACATACATGCACTCCCTGTACTTCTCTCATTAGTGAAAAGCTTCACATTTATCCCAGCAAATTAGCCGGAGAAGCCTAAAGTGAAAATGTTTCACTCCCTAAACTGGAGAAATTTTCTTCTGGTTTTATTCTCAGTTTCTGCGTTTATCATCCCTCATAACTCCCAGATAACCTACCTCAAAGAGGCCTGTAATCATCCATCTAATAGCAGAGATTATGCAAAATTCAAAATCAACCTCACTTTCCTCTTGAATTCTTTGTCTTCTAAATCATCCCTTCACAGCTTTTACAAAGGTTTTTCGCGTAATCTTTATGGTCTCTACCTCTGCAGGGGTGATGTTTCCTTTCAAACCTGCCAAAACTGTGTCAAAGTTGCAATTCGAGAAATCAAAATCAAATGTGCATATAAACAAAGTGCAATCATCTGGTATGATCAGTGCATGCTCAGATACTCTCAAAGGAAGTTCTTTGGAGTGGCTCAAATTTCGCCAGCAAAATTAATGTGGAATCAGAAAAATAGGACTTCAGTCAGTCAACCCGATGTTGAAGCGCTAGCTCTGATTTACCAACTCATAAAAGAAGCCACAAACACATCTATGCTGTTCAGAGCAAACGGTTCAGAGGTGGTGGCCAATAGTTCTGAGCATCGATATGGGCTTGTGCAGTGCACAAGAGACTTAGACAGTAGTTCATGCAGCTTCTGTTTGTCACAATTGATGGTAGAAGCACAGAAGTTTCCCCGCCAGAAGGCTGGTTGGCACATATTTGGTCCAAGTTGCAATATAAGACATGAAAATTATATCTTCTATCAGCAAATTGGGGGACCAGATATTGCCCCTGTATCACCAATTTACCAGCCAGATGATGCAGGTAGATGCATTTTCTTTTTCTGATGTTTTAGTTTCCTCAGAAATTTGTGTCATCTCTTAGACTGAACTTTCCAAGTTTGAATCTCAATCCTAAATTCAATTAAAAAAAGCATGAACTTGTGAATACGTACTTTAACTAACCACTTTTTTCTTTAACTTTTAATTAAGAAATGGTTTACGCTTAGAGTTGGATCAGATTCCCCACCTATACTAACACAATTCTTGTACGAGCAGGTTCTGTGGAAGAATTCACATCCAAAGCTAGAGCCAGTGTAGTTATGCTTGTCCCGATTGCAATGGCTGCAGCTTTTTTGGGTTTTGCAACTTACGTATGTTTTCACTGGAAAAGAAAACTTAAAGGTATGTGATGAGAAGAATCAAGCTCTTCTGAAGTTTATTTTACTTGAAGTTTGAAGAGAGAAAAAGAGGCTGTGGCCCTTATATCCACCATGTTTGTCCTACATGAGTGGGCCCCATTTCTTTTCTCTCTTCCTCTATCTGATCCTAAGGTCAAAGGATATGTTACATGATGAGAGTGAGAGCCTGACTATATTTTTCTACTTTTCACGCACTAAATGTTTTATTTATTTGCAGAACTTTCTAACTAGTATTTTTTTATATCCAGGGGGAGAAACAACTGATGAAATTCTGATACAGAAGTTGGAGAATTCAAAGAAGCCCCACTTTAAAGAGAAAGGAACCGCGAAAGATGAGTACAACAATGGAGGAGTTCAAAACTATAGTTTGAAGACCATTAAGGTCGCAACAGACTATTTCTCAGAAGAAGCCAAGCTAGGGAAAGGAGGATTTGGACTCGTTTTCAAGGTTGGAGAGCAAACTTTCTTACCTGAGTTTAGCATATTGAGTTCAAGTGCATGATGTGGAAGTTGCATTAGAAATGATTAATTTTCATGAAATAAATGGAGTATTCACCTTACTCAACCATCTGCCATCCTGACTCTCTAAATATGCACAATTTATCATCCAACGGAGGCATCAAATTGCATAGATTTAATTACAAACTTTTAAACTGAAAAAATCAAATTGAAATTTAAATCAACCATCAAATTGTATGATAATTATTTTGATAATTCCTCCAGGAATATTTTGCAGACTTTAAAATCAATGATTGTGAATGAACTACACTTTCCTAAGATATATCAGTTCTCATTTTTTACGGAAAACTAGATTTTTTTTTTCCCTTCATATTTCTTGATTGTGATTAAACTATAGTATACATCCAGGGGAAGTTGAGTAATGGCAAGGAGATAGCAGTTAAGAGGCTTTCATTCAAATCAGGGCAAGGCCTTGAAGAGTTCAAGAATGAAGTGACATTGATAGCAAAACTTCAACACAAAAATCTTGTGAGGCTTTTGGGGTTCTGTCTGGAAGAAAATGAAAAGCTTCTGGTCTATGAATACATGCCCAACAATAGCCTTGATACCTTCTTGTTTGGTTTGTTTTTTCCCTCCCTCTTTGATTACGCAAATATCTATATCTACTTATTCATAAGGAGTTTTCTTTTAAGCAGATCCAATAAAACGTCAACAACTAGATTGGTCTAAGAGGAGGAGTATTATAAAGGGAATTGCCAGAGGACTCCTGTATCTGCATGAGGACTCAAGGCTAAAAATTATCCATAGAGATCTAAAAGCAAGCAATGTGTTACTAGATGAAGAGATGAATCCAAAAATATCAGATTTTGGAACTGCTAGAATTTTTGGCAGCAATCAAATTCAAGCTAGTACTGAAAGAGTTATTGGCACATAGTAAGTACTTATAATTCTCACTGCTTCCCTTATAGCCCTATGTGACACATGCTATATGATGTTTCTTCGTATTGTTCACCATTGCACTGTTCCTTTCAGCAGAATCGATATTAACCTTATACAGAAATTGAATTTGCATAACATTGATACTTTGTCATCGCTAACTTTATTCTGTGGACCGAATATACCTAAAAGATGTTTACTCTTATTGCCTATCCTTCTTACTTGATAAAGGCTTCCTAAACATTCTACAGTGGATATATGGCACCTGAATATGCTTTAGAGGGATTATTTTCCATCAAGTCAGATGTTTACAGCTTTGGTGTCATCATGCTAGAAATTATCAGTGGAAAAAGAAACACCGGCTTCTACCAACCAGAACGTGGTTTGAGTCTTCTCTCCCATGTTAGTTTTTTTTTTTTTTTTAATTTACTTTGCCCCCATATTTTACTTGGAGGCTTTTCATGATAGTGAAATAAGGTTAAAAATTGTTATATAATATTTACCAACAATTGTTCGTGGAAAAGAAAACCTCATTTCGCCTCTATGAGAGTTTGAACAGGCATGGCGACTCTGGAATGAAGGCAAAGGACTTGAACTTGCGGAGCGTCAATTGGTCAACACTTGCCTGGACAAGGATGAAGCTTTGAGATGGATCCACATTGGGCTTCTATGTGTTCAAGAGAACCCACAAGATAGGCCCACCATGTCATCAGTTGTTCTCATGCTAGCAAGTTCCAGCAATCTTCCTTTCCCATTTGCTCCTCCATTTTCAGTCGGCAGATTCTTCGCTGCTTTTCAGTCCTCCACAACTGTTTCCACTAAGAAAGTTTCATGTGATTGTTGATTGAGCCCAGTATCCTCACTTGCTGTAATTATTAATGAGGATCTTCGTAGAAGGAACTTATTGGTTGACTCAACTCGTATATTATACGTTTCGCTGTTGGCTTTATCTCAGTTTTTCATGAGGAGAAAGATCAAGGCTTCTGCTTCTTCATCCTTTTTGCATTAGCCGTCAATAGTTTGGATAAAAGCGAGAGACAGTGCACCTGTGCAACAAGAAGAATCAGAAAAACCATGAAAGAAGGGTAAATATTAAGAATGAAAAAGTGCATATTTTGTAATTTCACCATCATGGTGTTGTTCATCTTTATCCATCTAAACAGATATTTCCATGCTTCTAAGGAGTGACAATAACTATATGACAAAAGTTTGACCCCAAAAGTTTGGTCAAAAGCTGTTTTTTTTTTTTTTATCAACAACGTAGAAACTTAGATTAAGGCCGGTATTCAGACACTGGCTCTAAGTTTTACAAGAAAAAACGACACGTAGAGATATTTTACTTCACAGTCCGTCCTTCGAAAAATTAACTGAATTTAACAGCAAGCACATAAACAACTTTACTAAGGTTTCATCATACAATAAAATCAACATCCAGCCGCAATTGAACAGCCAATAGAGCACAGATCAATGAAATTTACATCCCCCTTGAATGATCCTTCAAGCCACTGTTAGGAAAAGTTTATAAAAAAAAAAAAACAGCGAAGATTGGAAGCAAGTTTGAAACGGAGTGTGGCCCATCAAGCAAATAGGAAAGAGTGAGCAAATTGCTTGGGCAAATAAGGGCTAGCTGTTACCGGTCCGGTATCGAAAGCTTGAATCCTTTAGCAAACGAAGTGCGAATTCTGCAAGAGCAAGATCAAAAAACGAGGCTCTGAGGGTGCGTTTTGGGAAGGGTGCTTTTCACATTGTTTTTTACTTTGACAAAATTAAATGGTGTTTGGATATTATTTATAATGTAAAACTAACTTTTTGAATATGTTTTTTAAATTTGGTTGAACGATAAAATTTAAAAGCTAATATCTATAACTTTTAAAAAGTAAAGATGTGATACCTATTATTTAAAATAATTATGATATTCTTAACTTTATATTTGTCTTTTTCTCCTGGCCAAATTGATCTACATCTCGTTCTTCAAAACTCACCTTACGGTCTCTCTTTTCTGTACTCTGTTCTCATCTGTGTTCTGTCACTTACCTGTTTTGGAAAATCAAAAATTTGATTTAAAATAAAATGAGTAAATTATGAAATTGGCCCTCCAATTTCTTAAAAACACAAAAAACCTAAATTAATTTAATTAAATAAACTAAAGTCTTAAAAATGAGAATAAAAATTATCCAAGTAATAAAATGTATCAAGAAATTAAATTTTTAAATAAAAATATTTAATTTCAATAAAATGTGTCCAATTATAAATTACCATAAATCAATACCCTTTTTTGTCATTACATGTTTAAAAGTACATTTTAAAAGCATTAATTTTTATTAATTCAAATAATTTTCAGTTTGTTAAATTAACTTTTAAAAAAATGCATCCAAACACAAATTTCATTGCAACAACTGACTTTTAGCAAATTGACTTTTGTCAAATGAATTTTCATCAAATTAACTTTTGATAAATTAAAAATCAAACACACACTGAATAAAAAATGAAGGACTTATTGACAATCAATTTCAAAAATAAATAATTAAATAAATACACTAGGACCAAATAACAGACATTTTTTTGGTAGAAATATATATATACATATATATGTATATAACTTATATTATATTTTGGATTAAGGAGAATTTCTAAAAAAGCACCTTCTATGGTGAGGTGAGAATATATATATTAACAGGCATTTTTACTCTCACCTCTTCACTTTGTGCCCACCAAGATGGCTCAAGTAACAGGAACTCAAATCTCGAGAATATTGTTATTTTAAGAAAAATGTAACACTTAATTTATCTGGATTCATGAACATTTGCTTGATCCAATACCAATACCATGACGAAGAATCAAGAAATGTGAATGGAATTAAGTTGGCATTGCCGTATAATGCTCAAGCTTCAAGTTAAATTGAGGCCACACGTATATATTTATTTATATACTGACGGAATTGTATTAAATAAAAAAGTGAGTGAAGAAAAGGAACCTTCCCACGGCAAACCACACATTTCACGCAGACTAATAAATATAATGCTTTTATTTCAAAGGCTCAACATTTAATAATTTTTTATTATTTATATGTATTTCTATAATAAAAATAATTTTACTTGAGTCACATACGTGCTTCTTTTAACAAGAATTTATTATATTGTAAGAAATTAACATATTCAATAATTAATTATGAAAATAATGGTAACACTCATAACATCCAAATTTAAAAAGTTAAAAACTAAAAAGAGTCCTTTGGGCATGGCCCATGTTTTAGACTTCAAACCTCCCCCGTTGGTGTCTTGCTGTCATCAGCTCACCTTTTGGTCACTAAAGTCTCTCAATCTGTACTAAAAATATTCTCATGTCTTCGTTTTAACACATAAACATAATAAGAAATTAAATGTCATTAAATAATAACGACAACAATGTTAATAAAGCGCAAATAATGATATTATAATGTAATTAATCTCAGGACAAAGCTTATTATTGTCCTAAGGTTTTATTTCTTGATTTTCTTCTTTTTCTTTCCGTGACCTACAAACTAACACATAAGCAATGTATTCCACTTTAAGTTTGGTTTGTCTAGATATAACGCCCTTTTTATGATGAGGATTTGATGCCACTGTGCCACATAGACTTCGGCTTTGTCATCCTATTACGAGAGAATAAGAACAGTGAAAGGTATTAAAAATGGGATTAGTTATTATTAAATCAATCAAAATACTGATTCAATAATGAATAGGTAAAATTGAAATCAAATTTTGATTATACTTTCATAAACAAACAAAAAATTCATTTAATCAGTTCACATACTAGTTTATTAATTTACTGGTTTAATTGGTGAGATACGGATTGACAGGATTTATAATACTACGAATATGAATATGAATGTGATAAATGAGATCCTTGAAAACCTATATGAAAAGGATTATTTAAATACAAAATAGTGAACTGATTGAAAAGCGGAGTTGTGCGTGTCGATAATTTCGATTTTTAATTTAGTGCGTTTGTATGTGTGGACCATATTTCAAATGTATATGCTTGGCTGGGGAACGACGAACACTTATAAAGCTACAATGTATTCGGACACACTAAGGGCATGCATTATCGTTTTCTATGATATTTTTTCAAGAGCCACATGCTTCCTATTCTTCACATTATTATCTCTCTCTTTCTATCTGATCAATTTCACACATCTATACCCCTTAATCTATGCCTGTATTTAAAAGACTATAACACCTTTTTAAAATTGGCTATTGTATTAATTACTTGAAATAATAATACAATTAGTTGACAAAATTAATATTCTTTAGATCCCGTTTATAAATCACTTTTAACATATTTTATTAAAATAAAAAAAATTGAAATTTATTAATTCTATTTAAAAATTTAATAATTTTTTCTTTATTAAATATACATATTTTAAATACATATTTTTTTTCTCCAACATTTAATAGAGAGCTAATGATAAAAATTTGATCAGAGTTGATTCTCGAAAAATTGAAATGAAAGCATGAAGGCAGTGCATCAACATAACCCGGGATCATTCCTTAACATATACCTTAAACATTTTGTTCCCCTCCTTTCAAAACTAATGGATTCCTAACAAAGTCTCAATCCATAAAAAGGTACTCTGAATGCCAAGCTCAGTCAGCTCCGTGTAAATTATTTTAAAGAGGTAGGTAATATTATATTATAATTTATTTTATATTCTCGTAAATGAAATAGTTTGATCTCATAAATTCTTGCCCTTCAGGCCAAAATGAACAAAGGATTCTCATTCTTTTCATCTTACACCCTACTGAAGTACATAAAAACATAATAAAAACGCATCGAACAAATAGAATACAGATGTAACAAAACATGATTTGTCGGCCAAACATGAATCAAATTCGGAAGATAATATATGAACAAAAGGAATTAAAACCAGATCCTGCATTTCAATTTCACTGTACATTTTTTTTTTTTTTTGGGTTTTGCCGCAATAGCTGTACATTGTCACTCAAAAAATGCCAGGAAAAAAATCTAGGTAATTAATCGATCAAAACGATGTTAGTTGCCAAAAAGAGAGAACTCGTTGCCTAAACGACACAATTTCCAGTAAAACGACAGGCACATGAATCTACTGCCTCAATTCCTTTCGGAGCTTCTGAGAGAACAACTTGCATGCATCCAAGCTCAAATCCATGGCTGCCGCAAGAGCCACAAACGCCGCCGCGTCCTCAGTGCAAGTCACGTGCTGAACCCCAACTTCCACCTCTGGTTTACTCCGCTTCCCCTCTCCGTCCACCGTAGCCGACATCACAAATCCCTGGTAAAATAGTTGCTTCTCCAACCCGAATTCCGACCCCGATCCAGAACCCGACCTTGATCTCGACCCGGATCCCAAATCCCAGCTTCCGTGTGGGCTGTTGACTGGTGTGACCCCAGAGGTAACATCAATTGTGAATTTTCCACCATTTATGGCGCTGATGGTTGAACCGGCGAGTGCCACCGGTTCAGCGGTGGCCGGAAGCACCTCGAACTTGAAACCCACCGAATTGGAACTGTTCTGTTCGCGCCAAGCCTCGAGTCGCCCCCAAGGCTTCCAGGTGCCGTCGCCGCCGGGTTGAAGGATAAGCCATGCGCCTGGGTTGGACCGGCTGACCCGGTGGGTGCCGGGGGAGGGGACGAACGGCGTGACCATCGAGGCGGCCGCTACAGGGGAACCGGATAGGTCGTGAATCGTAATGGACCATCCTTTGCGCTCCGGAGATTGGTCCTTCTGAGATTTCAGCGAGTGCAACCAGCCTTTTGAATTGCTTGGCTCTGCTATAGATGACCTAGAAGCCAAATTTCGATCCCTGAAACTGAACTTGCAAGTGAAAACGGGCTGTTTTACATTTCCTTGGATTTGAAACACCTGCGGGCTACACTCTGGTTCGCCGTCGAACCGAAACACGAATCTCGGGTCCGGTTCAGCCCGGACAGTCAAGTGCAATAACTGCTCCGACGATACCTTTTTCTTCTCACCCAGGGAGACCCAACCATTCTGAAACATACAAGCGCGAGACTCAGCCAAAGTAAGATCCAAGGGCACAGAAATTTTCCCCAATAACTTGGCGGTGCTGAAGCCAAACGCCGATGTAATTATCCGACCCTTGTAAACGGAAATCCTCAGGAGAGGGATTTTGGACGATTTCAGAAGCTTGTCGATCAGGGGCTTGCTCAAGTCGAATGAAGCAGCTAGGGAGTGAGGTTGAGAGTCGCCGGCGTCATGCGAGACAAGAGGAACGGTGGCGTACTGGTGATCGAAGGATTTGAAGTCCTTGAGCTTGATCTTACAGAAGCAAGGAGGAGAAGTAGAAGGATGAACTTGGCCGGAGAAAGACGAAGGCTTGGTGGAGGCCGGAGATTTGATGGCCAAGTTTCCGACGAGGATCCGAATATAAGGACACGGATCCATCTCGTGGGATTTCCGGCGAGTGAGACAACGGTGAAGAGAGGATTTGAACTATCGTTGCTGGGTATAATATGAAAGGGAGAGGCAAAGGAAGCCGCGCTTATAAGAGTCTGGTGAGAAGAAAGAAGACAGTTGTTGTGCAGGCAACCCGAATGAGACAGCCTGTAAGTTGGAGGATTTTTCGTTAACTTTTTGATATGTTGGAAAACACTGTGGGTCCCATTGCAAGTTGGCATTTTTTGAACTGATCTTCGTATATTACAATTTTTTTTTTAATTGTAGCTTTGCAAGTAGCCCGTTTAAATGTTTTTGAGTTGAATTGGATGACTTGAATTTTTTTTACCACAAGAATGACTTGAATTGAATCCCACGTTTTATTGAGCAGAAACGTGAAATGCGTTGAAGTGAATCAAATTGAGTGATAATTTGGATTTGATTAGATTTGACCAGTGAGTTTCTTTAGTGATATTTATCTCCATTCTTGCGCAATTTAAAAAAATAAAAAAGTTTTCAAATGGATGATATTTATTTTGAACCGTATTAAAAGCTTCATAAATTCAATGATTTTGATAAATTTAATACTTCTTTCATCCTAAATTATAAGATATTTTTAAATTAATAATTAAATGCATCAATTTTATATTATTATTTTTCTCTCTATAATTAATTTTCATCTTTTTTCTTTTTAATATATTAATTATGGTATTTTTGAAAGTTTTTTTTAAAAAGATAAAGTTGTTAAGTATATTTAATAAATTTATTAATATATGAGATTTTATCTAAAATATTTATAATTTGAGACGGGGGAGTATTGTTTTATATTATTTCAACTTTATGCTAAATATGTGGGGGAATAAGACTTTAGACTTTTATTTTTTTTTTTTTTTGAAAAAATATTTTTCTCTAAAAAGCAAAATGCAGAATGGATAAAAATATGTTCTTGGACAATTATAGAAAGCTTCATTGAATTGGTTTATGTGAGAGATTTGAATACACTCTCCCCAACTTATAAAGCATTTTCATATAAAATCACATGTATCAATAAAATTTATTAATATGTTGTATAATTTTATTTTTAAAAAATATAATTTTTTTAAAAATAACTTTTATTTAATATTTTATTTTAAAAAGTAAAAAATGAACAAATATAATGGGAAAGATAAATTTGAAAAGATATCATTAAGGAAGAATGACAAATAAGAAATTTGTAAAATATTAATATTAAATTAAAATTTTTTAACACTGACTTTTCAAATTTCAGTGTCTCTTCTACCATATTTTAGTATTAAAGTTTCTAATGTAATATTAATATTCTTATAATGTGTTTACTTGTCATTATCCCTATCATTAATAAAACCTTATTTGTATCATAATATATTATATTTTGGACGTTGAATATCATCTAAAAACATATTATAATTTGGTAAGAATGTAGTATAAATAGTGAGCTGAAAATGTGACCATCAACATTAATAATGTATTCGAATTCAAATCATCGGATGTGTTGTTTCCTTGTATTGCGGTTGTTTATGATAAAATTAGGTAGGAAGTGCCAATTATGTCCAAAGGGCACGTAATTCCCTCAAGCTGAATCAACCTAATCATCAATGATTCTTTGCTTTGGTTTAATTATTAAGTTGACAATGTGCTTCCATTTTTTGTTTTAGGTGTAATAGATAGTCGCAAGTCTGCCTAACATAAATTTGTGAAGCTGTACAAAATTTTGGACAAGAACTCAATCCCCCACCAGGAGTTGCGAACCCAATGCATATAGGATTTAATTATACAAATAATAAAGTTAAGAAATTTTTTCAGGAGCAAAATTAATTTTATAAAAAAAATTAAGCATTTGAAATCGTGGTGTGGGGCAAAATTAGTTTTTGAATATGTTATATAAAAAATATAAAATAAATAATTGTTATTAAATTGATATTTTTAAAACTCAACTGTTATCCCCCCCCTTTTTTACATTGATTTAACATTTTGATTATCCTTTTCTTGTTGTTATTCTTGCCTCCCTTAAAACATCAAATCATGCAGTGCTAATGAAAGTTAATTTTACTCAAAAAAGACACCCAAACAACATATAATTGGTTTGCATGCTAATCCATGTTGATTTTCCTTGATGAAAGTCTAATCCGTATAGTCCGTTGCTGAACTGTATCGATGCGACATGATCTGGGTGGGACTCTGGGTGTCATAATAGGAAAAAGATCAGAAACACTTGGCGGAATTTTTCTATACTTGGGTAAAAAGACTATTCGTGATGAAAACTTCAAAATTTTAAAAATATTTCATAAAAGATTAGAATCTAAATTTAAATTCGAGATCTTCAGTTATAAACTTATAATGTTTATTTTGTTTAAAATTTTCGTTCATATTATTTAAAATAATTATAAAATATGAAGTTAAATATATAAGATCATTTTTTTTTTCCTGAAACTAATTCAAAATCGCCGTTTCACTCCTAGTTAGTTAGTAAGCAAATGCCGAGTCGTCGTAATTGCCACATCAAATGATAATTCTCTCAACGAATCTTGACATAATCTTCAAATTTCAATTAACGTGACAAAATATCGACCTTGATAATAATGTACCACCCTCTTCAAAATTGTCATTTAAAAGATGCTAGCCATCAACTTAGCTTCTTTGAAATTTGGTTAAAAAAAAACTAAATTTCAGAGACAAAATATTAATTTTTTGTCATTTATAACTATATAATTGCTTTAACCTATTTTTTCTTATATTACTGGGTGCAATCAGGCTTGGAAAATGAGGGGAATGTAAAAAGGGGGGAAAAGAGTTTTTTCTACCAAAAAAAAAGAGCTTTTGGGTTTAAGTTTAAAATTAAAGTCCTAGAAAAAAGAAACTCGACTAAAATTAACCCATATAAGTTTTTTATTTTAATTTTTTATTTCCAATCTCTCTCACTTGTCTTCTTCCTTGTCACACTCGACGTGCCCATATACCACAGTTCTAGTCGTTTCACTTTGCATCCTTGTGCTATGTTGTATTTTCATTTATACTTTTTAAAATTTCAATTATCACAATTGCCAATATCTAATTCAGTTATTTGTATTGTAGTTTTTTCAAGATTAAAAAGGTTTTAATTACGAGCCCGTCCCAGAAACTTTGATTATTAGGGATAAAATTTGCAAATGACTCCATATGAAAGAAATATGGCTTTAACTAGGGTTCAGAACTTAATGGCTATGTTTGTTCATAAGAGTCAAGGTAACTTGTTCCCCAAGCCTACCCTTACGTCACATATTTATATAATGTTTAATTATTATTAATTGTTTATATCATTATTCATGAAAACTTATATGTATATATCAACATCATGATAAATGATAAAATTGAAAGGTTAAATGTATTAACCAATAGTTGTTTTGTTGAGAGGAAGAGATTCAATTCTTTTTAAATAATGTTTAAAACTTTAAACTAGTCAATAAAATTTTCAAAATTGAGTGCTACAATGTTCAAATTCAACTTAATAATATGATATCGTGTATTGATATTTGTATCTCTGCAACACCAATGGCGTCCAAATTCATGCTTTTTTAGTGAATAACCTCCTGCAATTATTCAATTATTAGGAGAATACTAACGAAGGACCTTCTAAAAAAAATTTAATATCTAACAAGGATTTAGCCAAATTGAATACTTATTAAATAATATATTTACTTGTTAATTTGTTAATGTAATTTACTTGTTGGATATATTTATAAAATATTAAATTCTTTTAAAAATTTTTATTGATATTTTTCCTAATAAAAAAAAGAGTTATACATAGATTTCAAATAAAAAATTAATTACTCACAAGTCTCGCGCACCATTCTACTTATAAAAAATAATTTATATTTATATTTAAAACCTGATTGTAATAGCGTCTTGAAAAGAAAATGAACCCTGGACACGACATTGCCTCCTTCAGCAATTAACAAATTAAAAATACAAAACTTCTATTCAAAATTAACTGCTTGAATAAAAGAAGCATTGATTATGATGTTAATTGGAGCCCACCTGAATTTAGATGGGTTAAACTCAACATCAACAATTTAGTTAACATTAATAGTGTTATTGTTTTTGGAGGCATCATCGATAAAAAAAATTAGATCAAAAGATTTTCCAAGCGTTTTAGCTATCAACCCAACGAAGCAAATGGATTTATAGGAATCTACGAAGGCCTTAACCTTTGCTAAAAGAAAAAATTATCTGGAGTCAACATTTATTGAGACTTGAAGGGAGCATTATCTCTCATTAGCTACAACTATTCTATAAGTCATTTTTTATCTAACATTATCAGAAAAATCTCAAAGATTTCATTTTGAAAAATTATATGATTATTTTTGATTATATTTATAGATAAGTAAATAAATATGCCGATCACTTAATTTAATGAATATTTTGTGACAATTTTAATATTATAATTTTTAATGTTCTCTCGAATAAATCTAAAAATCTCTTAACTTTAAAGATGACTAAATCTTAATTTCTTTATACAAATTATCAGGGTCATGAATTTAAAAAAAATTATGAATTATGAATGATGATGACTACGGAGTTGGGTTACGTGAAAGGAAAGGAAGAAGATGAGATGGAAGTTGAAGGGACAGGGGAGAGGTAGGGGAAGTGGCCAGCAAAGAAAGAGCGAAAGCTGGCTGTATCCTCTTGTTCACGTCGCCTTCGCTTCCCTTGCGCCTAACTCCCTGTCCCTCCTCCTTCCCACAGCTGTTTCCTCTATTCCTTCCACTTCCCTCCTCCTCCTTCTCTCTCTCTCGTGGGCCCCACCCTAGTCTCCAGAGATAACACTCACTGCATCATTTTTTCCAATCTTTATCCTTCCAGCACATGTTATTCCTTCTTTCACATAAATCTGGTGTCATTTCCATTTTATTTTCTCAGATTTACTCCTGCAACTCCTCTCTTAAAATTCATGAATGTGCCATGTTACCCACATCTATCAAGGTTTTCTATTTTTTCTTAATTCAAGACTTTAAAATTCGTATGTTTATTTTATAAATTAAGCAAACTTATTTACGATTTTTTTTTTATGAAAAAATGACACGAAATGGAATTACATAACTACGGTCTAAGATTTGTTTTTGACATTACATACTCCCTCTGGTTTTATACGAGTTACGTTTTAAAAAATTAGTATAATTTATAATTTATCTTTTAAAATTTACAATTTAAGTATCCATTATTTACAATTCATTTTTTATAAACAAATGTGCTATGTTATGTTATGGACTTTTCCATCTATCAAGCTTTTCTATTTGTTTTGTTAATGGAAGACTTTTAAAAAATTTATACTATGTTAATTCTTTAAAAAAATTATTCTCTCAATTTAAAAATGTAAGGTATTTTTAACCAAATTCATCTCAATAAAGTAATTACTTACTTTTCAACTAATCCTATCTTTTTATATTTATCTCTATTAAACACCCAATAATAAATAAAATTATTATTAATATGGGCACTTTTAAAAAAAAGTCAATGACTATACCTCATAAGACTAAAAATACCTTACATTTTTAACATCTAACTTTTAAAAAATGTCTTATATTTTTAAATCGAGGAGTAAGATTTTACTAAACATTTTTTTAGAACAATGAAAATGTTAATACATAACTAAATCTCAGATTTCTTATATTAGCCATACATGACTAACATTCATTTTAATATTTCATTTTTTATATAAATATTTGATTACATCGTGTTCAAACATTATCGAATTTAATTAATTGTAACTCTTTTAAATATATTTTTTTATTTATACAGATTTAAATTCATAACACTCATTTAAACAGCCATAACCTCTTCTGTTAGAATCAATGATTTTTTTCCCGTAAAAAACAATATGGGATGATTTTTATTTCATTTTAAAAATGTAATGCAATTAGTACTTGATTTGGGCTAGGACAAGACAATTTACTTTATAATTACGAAACATGTTAAATTTGGAGGGGGATATTATTATTTATTTGGTAGGGGCCACGTAGAGAGGGATAGGTGGGACCCACGTAGTGTGCGGCGTGCGGTGGTGAGATGGAATCTTTGTTCTGGACTTTTCTTTTCTGACGCTGTAAATCTGAATTTCTGGTTGGATCTTATAAGACAAAAAAAAAAAAGTTAAATATTTCAGCTTCCACGTGAACCTGCACGTGCATGTGGGAAACGGAAGTATGATGATAGATATCTAGGATGAGTGGATGACAGACCTAGAAAGCTAGTTATATTTTTAATTTTTAATTATGATGAATACAAATAGAATAAGATATAGTGTTTTTTTTTATTTATTCAAATTGTAATAGAACGGGGGAGGACGACACTTAAATTCCAAAACAACTATTTTATCCCAATAAGATTTTAACGAATTTTAAAATACAAAAAAAAAATTATGTTAATCTTTTGAAAAACTTTTAAATTTATAAATTTATAACATATTTTCTAAAATTTTTAATTTTTTTCTTTAATTTATAATTTAATTTCTCAATTTAATTCAAGAATACAATTTTTTTATAAAACTAAAAATTTTAACATCAAGTTTTATAAGATTATTTATTCATCTTTAGGAATTTGCAGCTTACTTTTTTGAATTTGTAACTTTACCTACCATGATTTTCAACTTTATATTTTAATTTTATTTATAAATACAATATCAATATTTATTTTTTCATAAGAAATTGCTTATTCAATTTTAAGAGTTTGCAATTTACTCTCAATAATTTGTAATTTTATTTAGCTTAATTTGAATCTCGAGTTTCAAATTTTATTTAAAAATGCAAGATTTTAACCTTGAGTTTAATTGATATATTTTTGTCATCTATTTGCAACTTCATTATCATGATTTGTAACTTTATATCTCAATTTTATTTATGAATAAAAAATTTTAATATTAATTTCATTTATAAATTTCTAAATAGAATTTGGAACTCAAGTTATAAACTAAGGTAAATGAAATTGCATATTAGATAAAGTAGATTGCATATTCTTGAAATTGAACTAGTAATTTTTCATGAGAAAAATAAATGTTGAAATTATGTTCATAAACAAAATTAGAATATAGAATTATAAATCATAGTAAATAAAGTTGCGAATCCAAGAGAGTAAGTTGCAACTTCTTGAATCTTATAAAATTCAATGTTAATTTTTTGTGTTTTTTTTTAAATTGTCGCCCAAGATGGAATATGGATTGTCACCTGCACTCCAATCCTTACTAATGCGAGTGGCTTGGTCTCAATAAAAGTCGTCCAGCTAATCTCGATTGGCATTGCCTGTGCAATCTCGGTGGGCAGCTGCGATCCAACCCTGATCAAATTATAAAAGAAATTGAATTATGATTTGAAATAATAGAGGTTTAAAAATAGTTTTAAATTACAAAAAGATTGAGTTAAAACTTGAATTTAAATTTGGGTCAAATTCAAATTCATACATTTTTAACTATTCAAACAATGAATTTGACTCAAATTCATATATATCCATATACAATTTTTACAGTTTTTTTTATAACTTGTATAAAAGTGGTGCCGATCTTTTAAATAAAATCTTTTACATTCATGTATATTTAATTATGTTTTAATAAAATAACAATCAGTAGTGATATAAAAATATATTAATACAAAAAATAAAAATTATGCATGGGCTAAGCTTCAGACTAGATTCTATTCTTCTCTCTGCTTTTTATCCCCGTCAACCAGATTATATATTTCAAAATAAAAAATTTGTATAACTTACATAAATTTAAAAAATATTTAATTTAATCTTAATCGAAGTAATAATCTCATTCTTTTATTAATTATTAGCGTCAATTCTCTTTGATTTCAACATAGCCTTCATTGTGAAGAAATCATCTGGTAACACAGCACAGACTGGAATCCGAAAACACTATTTTTAATGTTAGCTAACACAAATATAGTTAAATGTTACTGGGTTCCACTGAATCAACTTTTTCTTTAACATTGGTAAAACTTGAATCACCTTTGCAAGAGCTGTCTTGATATTAAATTAACTTTTCAGTTCTTAAAAAATATACCATTTTTTTTTTTAATTTGATCTTATTAGTGGAGTGGAGTGCTCAACAACTAATCAAAATCTGGCTGAAGTAAGCAGCAATCGGTCAAACTGGACAAAATCGAGCTGATTTTTTATTCTGATTTTACCATATTTGATTCTTGTTGGCCGAAAAAAAAAAATCATATTCGATTCTTGCTCGCTGTTGTGTTATGATCCATCTTTTAGCAGCATCTCTTTGCCAGACATCAAAATGTTTGGCCAAAATTGTTTCCCTTCTATAATTTTGTTGTTATTGTAATATGAGAATCTCAAAAGTTTGATATTAATATTCTCGCAGTTCTATCAAGTATCAAAGCAGGGTATGGCGGATCGTTGATTCAAAAACCAAGAAACAGAACCACAGGAGTGGGAATAATGATTTAGCAGACTGCACATAACAGTCATTTTGATTGCTCATAAATATTCAGTAAATAAAATTTTAACTCATATTTAAAAATTATTTTAAATCATGAACTTTTAAAATTTATAAAATAAATTTTAAATTTTTAAATTTATAATAAAAGAAATTTTGACCGTTAATTTTATTAACATCATTACTATTCACACAGGTACTATTTATCATGGATTTCAATTAATGCTGACGTGTTATTATAAATTAACATCACAGATCTTAAACTATTACGTTAGTAGTATTTTGAATCCTGAACTATTATGTTAGTAGCGTTTTGGACCTTGAATTTTAAAATTTTAAGTAAATTATTTTCACTATTTATATATAAAATGTTAATTATTATGTAAACTAAATTAATCTCAGTATGATTCACCATAGTGAATGCATCATTGGCTATGATGAATGATCTATAATTTTATGAAATGACATCTTTGCCTCTTTTTTTTACAATAATTTTCAAACAATTAGTATCTCATACTTTCGTATACTTTATAACTCTAATTTAATATTATTTTAAATAATGTTTATTTATTTATTTGTTAGTGTGAAAATTTGGGATTTCATTTGAAAAGAAGTTTAATTATTATAGGATTTTACAGACAATTAATGCAAAAGTCAATGATTTCTCAATAAATTGAAAAATCAAATTAATCAATTAATTAAAATTATCTAATATTTAAATTTCTTTTTAAATGGAATCCAAAGTTTTCACCATTAAATAAATAAACATTATTCAAAATAATATTAAATTAAAGTTATAAACTATATAGAAGCATGAGATATCAATTGCTTGGAAAACATTGCCAAAAAAAGGGCAAAAAATGTCATTTTATAAAATTATAGGTCGTTCGCTATGACTAACGATGCATTCACCACAGTGAACCATACTAAGACTAATTTAGTCCATATAATAGTCAACGTTCTATACATAAATGGTGGAGGTAATTTGTTCAAACTTTTAAAATTTAAGGTCCAGAGCACTACGAACATAATAGTTTAGGGTCTATGATGTTAATTCACAATGACACGTCAACATTAACTGGGGCCCACAATAAATAGTACCCCACATAAACAGTAACAATATTAAAAAAATTAATAGTCAAAGTATATTTTATTATGAATTTAAAAGTTTAGAGTTTATTTTATATATTTTAAAAATTTAAGGTTCAGGTGATTTTTGAGTAAGAGTTTAGAATCTTATTTACTCATAAATTCAATATTCTTTTATTAAAAATAATTTTGTGATTTTTGAGTAAGAGTTTAGAATTTTATTTACTCATAAATTCAATATTCTTTTATTAAAAATAATTTTATTTGAAGTACAATTAAATATTAAATATAAGCATATCTTTTAATAAAAATTTTAGTTTAATTTTGATTTATCTGAGAAACTAATCTTTTTTATTATATCCATCTCATTGATTGCACAGGACACTCATTAGAAAAAGCAAATCGAATTCCTTCAAAGGCGTGGCCTCTGCGATCAAGACATTTAGCACTCAATTGGTTTTTGCCTGGGAGATAGGATTTGATTAAACGCATATAATGATGAAGTGAAATTGCTTAGAAAAGGCAGAAGCATAATAAAGAGAAGGCTCTCCTTAATGGAGTAGAAAATAAGGATTAATAATGTCAGACACGTGGCTTCTGCTGTCCGGACTTGCGCATCCACCTCATTTCCAGATGGAGATGCGCATCCTTGGCAGGAGAGGCTCGACAACCTTAGCAGGAGGTGTTCATGAGTTCATCAGCATCATTCCTAGTAGTTATGCCTTTATGATTTCTTCCTGTCTCTAGTTTGCCTTGCTCTCTCCCAGTTGATCATACATACTTCTAATTAAAGACATTTGTATATAAGGTTCGAAAGACATATTTATATTTAATACTCAATCATATTTTAAATATGATTGGCTCAAATAAAAAAAAATCTGTAAATAATTAAAAAGTATATTTGTCAAAAAGGAACAATTTAATGCTATTGACTTTTGATAAAGTGTCATGTATTTTAGATCAATACTACTTGATAAAAAAAAATGCTAATACTGCTTTATATCATACTCCTACTAAATCACGATATAAGTTAGTTTTTACAAGCACCCCTTGATTCAAAATATAAAGCTGTAGGTAAATTTTGTAATTTTTTTACCATTTATACCATTGCTTTTTTTTTTTTTTCATTTCTTGTCTTTAAATGCTCTATATCTAAAGACTATGCATATGTTATTAGAGAAATTTAAGGATATAAATGTAAATATGTCCACATTTTTTTAGAAAATAAGGCTTTAACTAACATTTTTTTTTATAAAATATGAATTAGTTATCAATGATATATACTATGATCTAAAGAAGTAGTAATTTTGAATAATAATCTTTTCTGTGGAGGAGGGGAGAAAATGAAGAAAGAAAATTGGAGAAAAGGAAAAATGGAATGGAAAGAAAATGTTTTATGCATCTATATTTGGGTTAAAAAAAAAAAACAGAGAGAAGGAAATGGTTAATTTCACAATAACAATGTATTCTTGTTAGAAAGACGTGGAAAAATTTAGAAGGCATGTTTTCTTTTGAAGATAAAATTTTCGAAAGAAAACATTAGAGGCACGTTTCTTTTTTCTTATTTTCTTTCACAGCTTTCTACTCCATCTAATTCCTTCTTCGTCCAAGGATGGGATAAATGATAAATCTGTCAAACAGTAGAGCCCAAGGGTTTAGGCTATCTTATCAACTTGGGCTCTTACTTGTAAGCTTTCATTCTATCATTAATAACTTGATATTCTTGTTAAAAAAAAATAATAATAACGGAGGACAAATCTGGATATTTAATTTGTTTAAAAAATTATGTCAATAATAATTGTATTAGCTTCAGGGAATACTATTTTGGGCCTCACAGGCCCGCCCCGCCCGGGTTTATAGGGTGGGCTGTCTTAACGGCCCAAAGAGTATATGGTACACCTGATCTAAGCCTCTATGTGACCACAACACAAACCAACAACGGATTCCCTTAATTGTTTCAAGTTAAAACATTAATTGTAAGTTTTTTTTTTTTTTTAACTAGAATTTCTTCCATTTTACCTTAACACTTGCATGAGAAACACATTCTATACAAGTTTCTCCCAATTCAGGAGTGCTGGCTCTTCTCTTCATAATGGTTAAGATTGCTAGCTGGACTACAGACATGTGTATTTCATTAATCTTTATGTGAGATTCAATCATAATTATTACTTGAGATAAAAAGATCATAATTATTACTCCGAGGTTAGGAAGTTATAGAATCTTTATCTTAATATGGAGGATATGAATGATTATTCTATCTACTGTTTTTTCTTATGGGCTAACATTTTCTGTATACTGATTGATGCTTCATTACTCAACCACGTTAATCCGTGCTATTACAACTAGATTAATGTTCAGATTCCAAATTTCCAATAATTCATTTTAGATCCATCGCGCTATTTTCCTCTCTTACTTGAAAAAAAATTCATGATAATAAAAAAATTGACGAAATCTAACACTTTGCTTAAATAAAGTAATTTCAAGGCTATGAAACAAAACAGCTGAGCAACTGGTCCGGCGGCTTGGCAAAACCATTCACCCTGCAAAACAAAGAAAAAAAAAAGAAAGAAAAAGAAAAAAAAGGGTTTTGCAGCATCTTTTAAAATAATATAACTTTTAGTTCCTAAACTTATTTTTAATTATTAATTTAGTCCCTAAATTTTGATTCACTATAATTCAGCCCTTGTTTTATATTAAGTTAAGAGATTATAAGAAGTAATTAGTTGTTGAGTCAAAAATTATAACAACTAAATTGTTTTAAGTCAAACTTTAGAAATGGAATCGATAATTGAAAAAAAATTTGAGGACTAAAAGTTACTTCCTCTGTTAAAAAATATATTTTTTAAGAGGTTAGATGTTAAAAAATATAAGGCATTCTTAATTTTTTTAGATGTAATCATTATCTTTTTTTTAAAGTGCCCTTATTGATAATAACTTGATATTTATTATAGGATGTTTAATAAGGATAAATATAAAAAGATAGGATTAGCTAGAAAGTAGGTAATTATTTTATTGAGAGATAAGATTCAGTTAAAAATGCCTTACATTTTTAAATTGAAAGAGTATCTTTTTTTGTTTTTGTTTTTACTTTAATGGCACTTTTAATCACAAAGCGAGCGTAGTTGTTCACCTTATTCCAACAGCAGCAAACAAAGCCATATAAAACAGTTTGGAATCTTAATTATTGTAGTGCTTAACGTTTATGGACCCATTATTTGCAATATTATACATATAGTTATCCCACACACACAGCCTTATTGAAACCAGGAAGAGAATAATGGAAAATACAGCTAGCAATGTAGGAGCTAGTTTTGCAATACAATTATTATTCCAAACAAACGAAAAAGAACACAAAATTTAAAAAGAAAAGCAATCATAGATATCCATGCCTACAATTGAGATTGTTATAGGCATGATGTGGAAGAAGAATATTACTGGACGAAGCAGCACTAATATTGTTCATAGCACCATGTTTATACTCAAAGACATCATTATTATAACGTCCAAGTCCACCATTTGTTCCTCCCATTCCCATAACTGATGACTCAGTAGCCAAACTATTATGCTCCATCAACATCTTGCTCCCCATCTTCCCCAAGTTCTTCTTCAGTTCCTCCATTGCAACCACCAGTTGCTGCAACTCATCAAACCCTAGTTCTTCAATAGGGTTTTCCCACCAGAACTGTCTCTGCCTCGCCTTCCTCACTTGCTCCATCTCTTCTCCTTTCTTCCTCTCCGTCTCCACTTGTCCCAGAAGCTGTGTCAGCTGCATGTTCAGCTCCCGGACGTTTGCATTCCGGTGAGCCTCGACCAGGGGGTGAGCGCCGGATTCCGACGGAGGGTTCCGGCTGAGATAGCGGTCGATGATGGATTCCACCTCCGGGTGGCCGAAGGAGAAGGCCTTGTCGGCCGGAGAGAAGACGATGATGGCTATTTCCACGCCACAGAGTGTGCATAGCTCACTGGCTTTCTTGAAGAGACCTGAGCGACGCTTTGAGAATGTGACTTGGAGATGGCTTTTCTTTGGTATTTTCTCAATAGGAATCTTTTGACGACCTGAACTGGACTTTCTCTTCATGTTTGAAGGATAAAAAAGAAAGCAAAATATTTTACTGATGTTGGAGTGGAGAGATTATCATTTTGGTATTTATACTGCTAAATATTTGGTTTATTGCAATTAATCCGATTAATTGACTGTCCCTTCTTAATGATTTGTTACTTTTTATTATTAGCCCAAGATTAGGAAGTTATAAAATCTCAATCTCCATTTATGACCCAAATATGCACCTCCTCTACTGTATTTATACTGCTTGGCATTATAACTCAGATTTTGACTTTAGCAAAATCCTAATATAATTAAGAGCATTTTTATGTTCGCCAGAATATTGACTCAGATGATTATTACTGTGCAATAATTAAATTTGATTTGATTTAATAGTATAAGGCCATTAATCACAGGTTAAAACCGCGCACTCATATATATATATATATATATATAAAAGAAAAAATTGTTGACTTATCCTTTAGGAAAAAAGAAAAATTAAAGGAAAATATCTATATGTATTTTTTTATATCTTTGTTAATATTTTTTCAAAAAAATATGGCAATTGAATGCATAAAAATATTTCAAAATTAAACATAATAAAAACCGAGATGAATCATTTTTAGTAGTCATTTTTAATAAAGCGAAGACAGACTGGAATTGAGGGAAAACCATAAGGAACTCAATAAATGACATGCCAGTTTCACACTTTGAGAAGATTTTCACATACAAATATCGAGGAACAAGGATAAGTCTTCACATCACTAAGGCTAAAAAATATATACATATATATACATACATATATATATATATATATATATATTCACATCACACAGTCGTTTTCCTCTTGGAAAGTTGATAAGCTGTTTGGAATTTAAATTTAGAATAAATTCATATATAGAAATTCAACAAAATGAAGAAAAAAAAATTATTTTTCTTGATGATCTCATGCGTGTGCCACACGTGTGTTTCGTCGGATATATATGGGTTCCGTAAAACCGTATACGTATCATATTTTCTTTGCAATTTATGGAACATTAAATACGTTGTTTAATATAAGCAATTGTAATTTTTAATTTTCGATATTGTTAATTGGTAAATGGAATTTTTAATATTATAATCATAAGCATGAGCTGGAAATTCTCCTTAAGAGACAACGTTCTTGGTTTTTGGCTTGTATGGAGGGATCTTTTTATTAGAAGAGGCAATTTATTACATTAATTCTTCTAATAAAAATTCAAACATTTGTTTAATTCTTTGACTAGATCAATCCTTGTTGATTGAAGACAATGTTTTTCTTGTGTTAGAAATGTTGCAGTGACATATTCATTACACGTCATCATTGGATCCCCCACGTTTGCTTCTTTAACTCTTTTTTTTTTTAATAAAAAGGCTAATGGACAGATAATTATTGATTTACATCCATCTAGTACGTTATGTTTTTTCATCTGGCTCACAAGAAAGCATCATTTTTTGTTTTTTGTTTTTTGGATATCACAAAAAGCATAATTCATTTGACGATTTCTCTGTTTTCTTTTCAGAGGGGACATTTTGGGCTTCAGCCCAATTTCGTACTATGGGTCAACCTCGTAACAGAATGGCTGACTCCAATAATTTATGGATATGTAATAAAGATTAATGCTCTTTGGAACAAAGCTTTCCTTAACTCGAATGTAAAAAACCAAAATCTGATAAAAAAATATCCGTGAGTAACAATAATAAAAAATATTTAGTTTCATTTTAGACCTACTCAATGCAATGCAATGTTGACTACTGTGCCTTTGTATGGTAAGATATTTAAATAATGTTAAAATAAGAATTTTTTTAATTATTTAATGACTTTTTTTTTTAAAAAATATGAATGAAAAGACGAACATGACCCCAGACAATTTCTTCCTTTGTATGATAAGACACAAGCTCCCCTTATACACAGCTAATGATCAGTTCCCACTTTGGAAACAATCTGAAACAAAAGAAGACATCATAAAACGACATGAACCACAAGCTCCTTTATCTTCAAGAATCAAATGCTGCGCATAACAACACAAATATGAAATTTGAAACATAGATATGAAACTTGTATATAAAGTAGATCTGGATGGTACTTAGGATTCATATAGGATAAGAGGACCTATGAATCATGAAATTATTAACTTTTAATTCCTAAACCACTCAAATTAAACCTTTTTGATGGTAATGCAATCTTGATTACCATTCCTAAGAGTTGGGCCTTGACCTTGTACACGATGCTAACTTTAGCGCTTAATTAATGATGCGCACATACTCTCTCTATTCCTAAATATAAGAGAAAATGATTAACTCACACAATTTAAGAAAATTGGTTATTTGTAATATTTATGTATTGAAATAAAAAATTGGATTAAAATACCTTTGTACTCAATCAATTAAATGATGAATGCTTATTGAAATGTGCAATTGTACTTGTAACAAAAAAAAATATCATGTGACAGTTTCTCTTATATTCATAAATGAAGGGAGTAATTCTTTATTTCTCCCTCTTAAGATGTTGAGGATGCATTTATCTTTACGTAGTTTGAACCTAAACCTTGCATTTTGTAGTTATGTAAGGAGTGGGCTTCTTGCATATTCCAAATGGCCAATGGACTTCTACCTAAGGCCCATGAAAAATCTATACTCCAATTCAGTGGGCCTAAATAAATCCATAAGAACATACAAATGCAAGAGGACTTTCGTTTCTTTCTTTGGGCCACACACTAATGGGCTCTATGTAGACATTGTGTCAGCAAATAATGTGCATGAAGGAGAGTCTTATGTAATCTCTACCGGGGGCCCAAAAAAAAAAGGGGAGTCTCGTGTATTGTTAGTATAATGTCATGGGTTCATTTGCACTTAGTTGTGTGACTTTTGGTAGTTGCTTGTCTGAGTTCTATTTTTAAAAATTATTTTCTGTTTTTAAAAATAAAAAATTATTTAATAAGTATTTTGGATTTAATTATTTTTTAAAAATATTATATTTTTTCAAATAAAAAATAAAAACATCGCAGAGTTTTTTTTTTTTAAATTTTTAAAGTACATTATATTTGGCAATTGTAAATTATTTTTATTTATGGCCAACCACTATCATAAACTATCACCATGAAAAAGGATATATGTTTCACCTTCTATATATTCTAAGGAAGATTAGTTTTTGTTGCTAACAAAAGTCTATACTAATAAAAATTAAATTTGAAGAACTAAATTGATAATTAAAATAAATTTTAAAAAGTAAAATTTTTATTATTCTTTAGTTTTAATAGCTAAAAGTTGAGCCTTCCACCAGTTCTGAGTTGGGCTATTACATGGTTATAAGCTGTTTTATCCTTGATTATTGACATTACACTTAGAGTTTCTTGGCACAAGATCATGCAGATGGAGGAATGGGTGGTAGGAGTTTGGGTGGCCCCACCTGACATGTAGGACCCATAAATCTCCCTCAATAACATGTGGGATCCATGAACCTACCTGACTCCACCTAGATTTCAAGTTTACCTGAAGACAATCCATCAAATCTATACTACCTTTGAGTATTAGTTATTTTTAGTTTTTCAATATATAATTAATAAATTTTTTTAAATATCTTTAACAAATAAATCATTCAAACCTTTTCATTTAAGTAAGATATCCTATTAAATAAAGACAAACATTAAAGATAATATCAATTTAAGGACATTTAATTAACTTAATGATAGACATAATTTGGTTAAGATACCTTACATATATTTGATATAAATAAAATTTTAAGAGCAAGTTGGCTTCATAAAATTATGTTTTAGAACTTAAATATAAATTAAATCCTAGTGTAAATGGGGAAGTATATTTTTGTTCTCCCACTTCTTCTCAAGAAGCATTTTTTTTGTTCTTAATAAGACATACGGAGGTATTAGTTATATTTTTTCATATTATTTGTATTTAAACTTATTAATTATGAGAGAGAATATAATATAAATTTAATAATTTTCTTATTTTAATAGAGATAAAATTAAAAATTTATTATATTTTTAGACAAATTTAATAATTTAACTACCTCTTTTTCATTTCGAAAGATAATGGAAGGTGCCTTGTTCGTAGTAGGGACTCAATGGAGTGTATGTGGGGAAGTACGGTAAGATCCATATTCACTTCAAGAGAAGACAAACTAATGGTATGCCCTAGGTCATATGTACCCTATCCTCTCCCTTCCCCCTCTCCAACTTTGGAATCGAATCCTATCTGTTCCTCCTCACTATGGGTCAGAATATTGTCAACACACTCGAGCCCAGCATAATAAACCAAAATGCCAAGGAGCAGATGAGTTGAACCCTGGTGCGTGGTTTAGACGAGAAGGAAAATCTTAAAATTAGTAAAAGATTTTATCATTTTTCAGAGGTTTTTTTTTTTTTTACAGTATTCTCTTCTCGGTATTTTTGTCTCCATTCCGATCAAGTGGAAGCCTCACTGTTTTCATCAAAAATCAAATTCTCCGCCTCTGGTCGTGCCACCGATAGAGGATCCACAGGTTTCGAATTTAATGACCATCTAGAGGAATTAACCACAATCATTTCCTCAAGAATTTGATTATCAGCGAGGATCCTCGTGTGCAGAAGTTATCGACCGGCTCCATTGTGGATCTGCAAGTGGAGAAGTAATTATATCAATGTCTGTGAACATCATATTATCCTCCAAGATCTGATTCTGAGCCTCCGAGGCCACTGAAGATTCAGATGTGTTGCTGCAATAGCATGGACTGATCAGTAGTCAACATCTCAGTGAAGGAACCGCTTAGATATTCAAATTCCAGATTTTGCGATCCGCCAAAGATTCTCTCTCTCTCTCTCTACATACTTGAGTTGTATGTGGAGAGAAAGTGAGACCCTGCACATATCTTTCATTGTCTCCTTCACTCTCTTCCTCAGCTCCTGATCTGCTCATCGCTTCTCAAATGCCAATTGTTCCATGACTTCTTCCTTAAGCTTGGCATTGAGGAGAAGATAAGAGGTTGGTTGATTTTTGAGACTGATGAATAGTTGTTTTTGAGTGACACTGAAATTAGAGGTAGGATGGTTTAATTTATTAGGAAGATGTACAATAGCTATAGAATGCCAAACGATTAAATTAAAAGGGGATTTTTTAATTTTAAGGGATATATATGATATATAACGGTGAATTCCAATAAGCAAACCTGAAGGAAAACAATACAATCGGGTGTAGTGCTGTGGATCGGTGTTTAAACTTCAAAATGAAAAAAAAAAAAGTCTTGTGGGAGCATTCAAAATAGCACAAACCTAGGCTGCTGGAAAAAACTTTCTCTGGTAGAATTTGAAGTTCACTGAAACTTTTAGTTCAAATGTAGAGGCTCTACAATGTAAATTATCCTCATCTGGAGGCTCTCAGTCAAAATAGAAATGTCCATCAAAATTGATACAAATAATAAAATGGAATGTTGAAGAAAGAATAATTGTTGATACAGACATTTAATACACTATTTCTAATATGATTTGGCTCCCAATCTAAAGTTATTATGATATAAAAACATATAAGAAAGTAGATTATATTGCCTCATTGAGTATTGTAGGTATTTTAATTTGTAGAGAAAAGGAGACAAAAAAGGCCAAAAACGCACCAAAGGATGAAGAATTACATCTCTAGTTACGTCCGGTCGTGGTTGAGGAAAAGCTTAAATGTTGGTAGGTGATTCAACTGTGGACGGATGAAAATACAAAGGGCAAGATTGCGAGTGGATGAAAAATCATAAACTCATGGCAGCTACAGAATTAATCTTGAATTAAAAGAATTAAAATAAAAAGGCTAAGAGACTTGGGCTAACAGGCTTTTACGATTTTATGGTCCTAAAATTAGACAGCTTGGATGCAAAGTACAGAGTTTGAAAGAGTTCTTCTGAGCTATGAGTTTTCCCTATTCTCTCTTTTTTAGATTTAGTTTATGTCTTTTATTAGGATGTTTTGCCATAACTCTGAGTTTTATCTAAACACTCAGCCAGGGTGGGGAGTAGTCTAGTTAGGGTGAATTTTCTCTTTTAAATTCAATTTATTTAATTTTCTTGTTATCTATGAGAATTTATGTTTATATTTATATTTAGATCTCTTGATTTAATTATGCTATTATATAGTTGGTCATTATATGATATGTCTGTGGGTTGTTTGATGAATTAAAAGGTAAAAAATTAACTTAAACTTATAGAGATAGACTCAGATAACTGAATTAGGAATAATTTAGGATTCGTGGTGACTTAAATTATAACTTCAAGATCTAGTTAATGTTTTTTGAGTTAGGTGGGAGCCAATTCAATGCTAGTTAATTAAACACGTCCTAATATATTGGAAAGTAATTAAGATACTTTAGTAACTATTATCACAATAAATAAAAGGAAATATATAATAACTAAATAATATTAAACTATTATAATAGGTGAACCTTGAATCCTGACGTTCACTTGATTGGTTGGTTCATCTATTTTTGTCATTGCTTTTATTCACGTTAATTAATTATATATTAAATCTCTTTTTCAACTATTTGCTTTTTTAAAATAACAAAGTTAAGTGCTTTCTTATAATTAGGTTCGACTCTTAAAATATTCAAGAAATTATTATTATTACATTGATCTTATACACTAGCGGTAGTGATCAACTGTGTTCATGGAATAGAATCAATTGACATTATTAGCTCTAACACAAGTTAATGTGCACAAAAAAATAAAAAAAAACTTTATAGGAGCCTTCAAGCGTGCAAGATACTAAATGCATCTGCATCCAAATGTACTTTTCTAGGAACCTTAAATTCTGGTTTGCATTATTTGTTTCGAAAGACTTGCAGCTGAGGGCATACTACACATATATATATGATGCTCATTGCGCTTTTAACTTAGATTATCAAAGAAGCACACAAACAGTTTTTACTTTTCTAGGAAAGAATCCAGCACAATATATGGAACGTGAAAGCTGAATGCATAGAAGCTCGATTTTATTGCAGTGGTGAAATTTGCTTTGAAATAATCTTTAACTTTGGAATTGAATGTCAACATTAGCTTAATACATGTTTTTTTAATTATTGTGATAATGAAATCCAATCCATATGTATACTTCATGCTAGAACAAAGCATCTCGAGCTTGATTTCCATTTTTGTGAGTCACGAAGCCATTAAGAGGAGATTTAAGACCAAGACATGTTTCTACAAATGAAGCTGATTGATATTCCAATGAGGCTATCTAAACGAGTAGATAAGTTAAATCTCTTAGGGAAAAAAATAAAAAAAAATTAAGAATCATTTTTACTTTTTAACTTTATCCTAAACTCAATTATAAGTCAATTTTATTTTTTAATTTTAAAGATTCTTTCTTTTATTACCATGTCATTTTTTCTTTGTTAATTGATTGTTAGACCTCATTTGGTATGATGAAAGAGTTTTTGATAGAATTGAAATCGGAAGCAGAATTGAAATTAGAATTAGAATTGGAATAGAATTGAATTTAAAAAAAGTGTTTGGTATGAAGATAGAATCCTGATATAATTTTAATAAAATATATACTTAAAATTTGAAAAGACCAAATTGCTCTTTTTAAGATTAATGGTCTTCTTTCTCACCCTCGACACTATTAGCTCTTCTCCACCTAGTATCCCACTGCAACAGTAGCTTTCTCAAGAATTTTGAGTGATGCAAGGGACAAAGCACCCATCGCACAGATGAAGAATGCCACAACATTGCTGGACGATTTGATCGCAAATTCCCCACAAGCACCTTGATGAACGTTCTTAACCATGGACGCTGAGACTTCCGCCTCGGAGCCAAAGTTCACAAAGAAAGCCTGAAACCTGGTGATTGCTTTCAGATCCTGAGGATTGTTGTCCCAAGCACTCAGCTAGTTTTCGATTTTGCAACCACCAAAATTGTTGACCCTAATGAACATTTGACAACTCTAGCTCTTAATTTCATGACTCATATTGAATCATATATGGATGCTTGTAGTGGTGGCCATGAAGGTTTGATTCATGAAGGGGGTGGCAGCGGTAAGGATCATGTGGGGTGTGTGAAGGCAGTAGGTAGAGTGAGTGATACTGAGGGCCAAAATGTCCAAGAGATGATTCCATAACAATTCTATCGTGCTTGTGATGGAATCTAATTCTAGCCATTTTGCTGGAATCCTGATTCTTAAGAGTCCAAATTCTATCATACCAAACATGTTGAAAATTAGATTCTGTGTCTAATTCCGTTTCCACAGATAGAGTTCTTACGCACCAAACAGGGCCTTAGTGAACCCCATATTTCACAATGCATTTTTAAAATATTTTTTATTATAAAATATTTGAGTTGAGGATACATACTAACCCTTCAAATAAAATTAAAGTTAAAGGATAAAAATGACTCTTAACTCAATAAAATATTAAAAAAATGGGGTCTATTGATGGTTAATGAATATTAAGTGTTTTTAATTTTAGGGTAATAAATGAGAAAACTTTTAATGTTGAGTTGCAGTTAAATTTAGGGTCCTTAATGAAGGGTAAAGTTGAGAACCCTTAACCACAAAAAAAAAAAAAGAAGAAAAAGATCGGCTAATTCTCATTCATATTCTAGGAGACCATATAATGCATGTGTGAAACAACGTATTGGTTAAGACTCCTCAAGATTTGTTTCTCTTTATTGTTAGATCCCTTTTCATTTATATTTTATTTCACTTACAATTAATACAAATCTAACAAGTTACTAATTTATTAACCAATGCAAGCAAGCAGGTGCTAGCTTGGTTAAAAAAAATTCCGAATCTTTTAATCTCATCAAATGAATGGCCAGGATTCATTCTCCTCCTATATTAATTAGCAGCTAATACATGCATGGGCTAGCTTGGTAAAAATCTACAATTCCTATTATCCTATTTATAAGGTGGGGGGACAAAAATCCCACTTACGTAGATTGCGTTATTAATTTTTTATTATAAGTTTCTTCTTTTATCATCAATTAACTGTTGGTGAGAGAGAATATAATCATTTTCTTTCTACGTATGAATCAGCAAACCAATACAAGCTCAGGCTAGCTTGGTAAGAAAATCCATATAGCACTTAATTCCACCGAACAAATGACCGAGATTCATTCTCTCTCTCTCTCTCTCTCTCTCTCATACATTCAACACTTATTTGATGCATGACCGATATTCATTCCCTTTCCTCCATGAATTTGGATTAAGCTTTTTTTATTTTTTTTAAAAAAGAGAATTTGGATTACGCTAAGCAAGACTTGAACGCTTCTGAAACTATATTATATTTTTATTCATCTCATAGGTGTTGCTCCTGTGACTTCCTGTCCATTTCAGAAGACAAACTAATTTGTAACCCCCCTCTCTCCGACATTTGAACTAAACTCTATCTCTCCTCGTCTCTGTTGGTCAGAACATGGGAAACAGAAAATACAACTCATCGACACTGAAGACACTAAAGCAGACTCAGTAACACGAAACACAGATCAGTTGAACCCTGAAGGTCCAGCACCATATCCATCATAAGGAGGAGGCGGCGGCGGCGGAATCACATTTCCATCAAACATTTGACCTTGCTCTGGCAGCGCCATAGAGGAACTGCTTCCATAGAATTGATCATCTAGCAACCACCTCATGTTTTCATCAAAATCCAGACTCTCATAAGTTGTCGGCACCAACGAAGATTCACATATGTAGTAGTTATCATCATGTGGAGGAACCATGATGTTTTCATCAAAAATTTGATTCCCATCAGCTGGTGGCACTGCGATCGATGATCCACGAGCATTGAAGTTGTCATGTTGAGGAATCATAATGTTTTCATCATAAAATTGATTCTGGTGACCAGTCATATCTGCAGTTAATAAGGATCCGCTTGTCAAGAAGTTGTCATTGGCTGCTTGCATCATGTTATCGCCAAACATTATGATCTGAGCTTCTGACGCCATTGATGAGGATCCACCTGTGTAGAAGTCCTCTTGACTGTTCAGTATCATGTTATCCTCGAACATAGGCACCATTGACGATGATTCGTCTATGTATAAGTTATCATTGCTGTCCCCCGGCATCATCATGTTATCCTCAAGCATATGATGCCGAGTCTCTGCCGGTACCATTGACGACGATTCGCCTAGGTAGTCATCGACGTTCAGCATCATGTTTTCGTCAAACATGTGATTCTGACTCTCTGCCGGCAATGGTGCCGACGGTTCGTCTGGGTTGAAGTTTCCATAGCTGTTCAGCATGCCATTTTCCTCAAACATGTTATTATGACTCTCAGCTGGCACCATTGATGAGGATTCGCCCTCGCGGAAGTTGTCATGGCCGTTCAGAATCATGTTAAACACATGATTCTGAGTTCCCGCAGGCACCGCCGATGACGACTCACCTGTGTAGAAGTTACCAGAGGGTGTAATCATCATGTTTCCTGTAAAATTCTGACTTCCAGTCACCGGTGCCGTGGAGGTTCCACGTGATAGCACCGAACTTCCTTGGAGCTCCGGAGTCTGAGTCAACAACGCAGTCAAGGAACTACTCTGAAACTCGGACGCCGAATTCTGAGGAGGTGCCGCCAATAATCCATGCAAGTTTAATAAGCCAGGAGGAAGTTGAGAGAGTACTTTGTTCAGTTGCACTAGTCGCTCCTGCATACACTGTTTTTGAGCCCTAGACAATGTATCCATTGGTGCAGCCATCCACGTTTGTTCCAGCAATTGTTTCTTGTTCTCCTTCAGCTCCTCGGCTCGCTTATCCTCATAAGCCAACTGTTCCAAGATTTCATTAAGCTCGGCTTGCAGTTGCTCCATCCTCGGCGATGGCCGAACCTGACTCTTGTATCTCTGTATCACGGTGTTCACGTCGGGACTGCCGAACGTGTAAGGCTTGCCTCCGGGAGAGAACACCATGAGAGCGACCTCAGCGCCAGTGAGAGTACAGAGCTGGTCGGCCTTCTTAAAAAGCCCAGCTTTGCGTTTTGTGAATGTGACACTACGCCTTTTAGCGTCTTCCACCATTTTGATTTCGACTTTCTGCTGGCCCTTCGTCTTCTTCGGCGGAACTGGCTGGTCTGCCATGGTTAAGATTGAACTTCCAGTAAGAAATTAAACTTAAAGAGGTATTGAGAAAGATGAGATGAGAACAGAGCTCAGGGAAGGATGGTTTATAACGAACACAAGAGCTATGGAGATCAATGGCATGCATTGAAAAGGGTGCTTTATTTTTTCTGAGTGACATAATGATAGTGGATTCTAAGCTTAAACGTGTTCACCATGCAGGGAGTACAAGACATTAATCCTCTGCTGATGCCATGATTGTGGTTTTCTACACCTGATTTTTCAGTTACTAACTTTAATTTAATTAATTAAATACTCTGTTTTATGTTCATTGTTTTGCATAACGCTGTTATCTTTCACAAGCATTGAATAGGCGGAGCCACCGAGGTGTCAACGAACGATAGATAAATGGGCCCAGGGCCTCTGATGCTCTATCCACTCTCCTACCACCCATTTGGATTCGAAAAGTAACCTAGATTATTGTCTTCCAATTATAATTATTAAATTTTATCAATATTTAAAAATTATTAAAATATATATTTTTAAATTTTTTTAAAAAAATTAAAATAATTATCACCAGATCAAAGAATTTTTCACATGTTGTTCCTTAAAAAAATTGAGATTTAATATTTTTTTTAATTATTATATATGACAATTATATTTTTCATAACTGTTCAATTAAATTGCATAGTTGTTATTGTATTACATAAAATACTCATTAAGTGACTAAACTTAGGCTCTTACCTGATCGAAATCACTCTCTTATCTCATCTCATTAATTTGATTTTGTTATTTTTCTATTGATTATTAGATTTTTAAATAAAATGAGAGACATTTTTATAATTTACGGTTATGAAATGGTATATTTATATGACTTTATATTGATTGACTATTAATAATTAATAAAAATTCATCTTTATCTTTCTATCTTATCCTGCTGGGTGCTTTTCTTGGATATACTCTATATTATTATTATTATTATGAGAAAAATAAGTTATATATTAATTTCCAGTCCATCATGACATTTTGGAAGCTTCTGAATAAGGAAAAAACCATGTTCTAAACCGACAAACTCTTGAGAAACTTAAATCTACAGCTTATGATCCAGAAATCAAAACCGCTTGTACTTTGTTGATGGTTTTGATTAATATTTCTGTTTGAATTTAAACTTTTCATCCATGAATTGGATTGTATACAAATTAAAGGGATTAATTGTAGAGATAGACAAAAAAAAATCTTATATGAGAAATTAAATAATAGTGTTGACTTTAGGCTATAATTAATTCCACAGATATTTGAATTAAATACGAATAGTTATGGCTCTTAGAATTAAAAAACTAAATGTCTGCAATACCGTTAATAGCTTGGGATATAAGAATTCCTTGTTAAGTTGTTGCACAACACATTAAGTAATTTAAAAGGATTAAAATAAGGCTAAAATGCATAAGACCCTCCTAAACTTTGAGACAATTGCATATAATTCCCCTCACCTTTAAAAGTTTAAAATTAAACCCCTTAACATTTAATTTTGTTTTGCAAAACCTCCTATTATTAATTGTATTATTTTTTCACGAGAGTTAAAAAGTCATTCAACAAAAAAATATTATTAAATAAAAGTATTATATTGTATAACTATTTATAATAACTTTTTTATATTTTTGAGATAGTTGAGGCATTGATAATAACCAAAACAAATGTTATTATCACCATATAAAATTTTAAATATTTACTTTTGTGTTAGTTTTTTATATTTTTTATCATCAATGGTGCCTGATTTTCTAGTATTAAAAGATAAATTAATCTAACATGGTAATATTTAAAATTTTAAATATTTTAACCATGTGCATTACATTATCTAACATGAAAATATAAATAAAAATTTATCTTTTAAAACAATAAAATCATGCACCATTGATAACAAAAAAATAAATAAAAATAATATAAACATAAATATTTAAAATTTTATACAGTGATAATAATATTTCTTTTGGTTATCAATGCCTTAATTATCAAAAAATGTAAGAAATCTATAATAAATAGTTATATAATATAATATTTTTATTTAATAACCTTTTTTAGTTGAATGACATTTTAATCCTCATGAAAAAAATAATATAATTAAAAATAGGGGGTTTTGAAAAATAAAATTAAAGATTGGGGGTTAATTTCAAATTTTTAAAGGTGAAGAAGGTTATATACAACTGTCTTTAAATTTAGAGAGGCTTTATGTATTTTAGCCTTGAAATAATTGTTAAAATTGGCATTTAAATTATCCCTGATCACATATATCATTTATTTATGAGATTACATAATATATGTCAACACCATCTTTTTCCTGGGAGAGAATCAATATACAAAATAATTCTTCTATTCCATAGCTTGGTATCCTGGAAAACCTGACACTATTACATGTCCCATGACTCTGATTCAACTTTGTTAATTCAACTTAATGCACTAAACATTTTGCAATATGATTTATATCTATAATTATGCCAACCTTCTGCCGACGTGTACGCACTAGTCCTAATAGAAGGGGCATGAATGTTTAAGCTTGAGTTATTGGGTTGACTTTGTATGACCGTAGAAAATTTCTTTGAGAGTTGTCTAATTGGATCCAACGATGCTCAAATTCAACCCAATCAAATAACTACACACATACAATAAATGTGAAAATCTTCTAAGATGTGACTTATGATAGGAAATAGAGGGAGCATATTTTCTTTTGTAAATTGTAAAGAGAATGACTCAAAATATGTATGTACATATGTATGTATGTATATCATGTATGTATGAGTATGTATGCGCGCGCGTGTATTTATACTAGTTTTTTCCCTCATGCTTTTTTCATGTTGAAATCTATCATAACTTCATTATTCTTTTTGGCCAAAGAAGACATATATTCCATTCCTCAATAATCATAAATTTATAATTAATAAAATAAAAAAATGTAAGTTTCAATATGACTGAATTATACTTTGCTAAAAAAAATGACTGCATTATACAGAAAGCCCATTCTCGTACATATGATACCATGTTACATGTACACAAAAATTTTGAAAATAAATATTGATAATATATATGATCGAATTCTGTGTTCGTCTATGGCTTCAACTGTTACGTCTTTTTCATTTTTGTGGTTGACATTAAATTCGTTAATTTATTTGGCCATACATAATTATATTCACTAATTGATGATTACCATTCACATCTTGAAAATATATACTGTTTCTGCCCGTTGAAAATGTACCAAGTTAATAACAACCGTAGATTGGAAACATGTGAGCACACAATCCAACTCCAAAGCATAGGAGAAGAAGAAATGGATCTGAAGTTTTGGAGGCTTCCCGCCCTTGTCTTAATCTCTCATCAGATCAAATTAAAGTGTTTCCTACCATTGATTTATTGGACGGCCGTGATTCTACCACGTTTCTCCACGCATTCTCTCAAATTAAACCATAATGGTACATATTAACTTGTGGAAGAAATTAAAGATGCAACAGTTTCATGGCGTTGAGCAGCATATATATAGTTGACCAAGTGTAATATTTATATTCTCACAAAACTTACTTGTTAAGTTGTCTAAATGTAAGTGAAATTAAGACGTTATAAGAAATCCCACCCCATTCATTAAATTTAGTGGGACTGATTCTACCGTTCGATTAAATTTGGTTTTTGAAATGGCCCAATCTATGATGGGGATGCAAACCATGCAGACATAGTGGGCATTTAAATCCCAAATGAATGGACATTGTTGAGTGGCTAATAGTGATGTGCTGTACGTCAAATCAGCAGCAAAAAATAATGCAAAGAGCTAATGAGTGTTGATCTGACCTTAAGGATGTGCACCACTTATACTCCTAGAAACTAGCCTACTTATAATTTGCATCTTTTCCATTGACATGTTGAGTATATATATGTTAATGTACTGATAATTAATTAAGTATTGCCCTTGCTCATCCCACATTTCATCCCAAAGATGACAACCTCTTGTGTCCTCATTTCTTTGGCTCTGGTTTGGTTCCTTCCTAATCATCTTATCATTCTCTCCGCTCAGCCACCTCCTTTCGTTTATCACAATTGTTCACTTGGCAAAGCAACGTACATAAAGCCAAGTGCTTATTACACAAACCTCAATGCTCTTCTTTCCAGTTTCACTCTCGACACAGTAATTGACTATGGCTTCTACAGTTCCTCCTTCGGCGAAAGCCCCAATAAAGTTCACGCACAAGGGCTGTGCCGAGGAGATGTGGAGCCGTATTCTTGCCGAAAGTGCCTCAACGATGCCAAAACCCTTCTCCCAAAGCTGTGTCCAAATCAGAAGGACGCGTTTGGATACTATGACTTTTGCACTTTTCAATACTCAAGTCGTTCATTGTTGGGGATATATCGGTTCCCTGAGTTTTCGTACAGTTTTAACAACCCACAAGATGCAGAAGATGCAGACAAGTACACAAGTGCCCTTAATGATCTGATGCGAAGCCTGCAAACCAAAGCTGCTGCTGGGGACTCTAGTTTTAAACTAGCTGTGGGATATAAGATAGCTGATGAAGTTGAAACTGTCTATGGTCTTGCTCAGTGCTCGCCGGATTTGTCTAGGAAAGATTGCAAGGCTTGCTTAGAGAAGGCTATCTCGGAAATCCCAAATTGTTGTGAGGACAAGATTGGTGGTAGGGTTATCAAACTGAGCTGCAATCTTCGATTTGAGAAGGTCCATTTCTATTATGATTAATCGCCCTTATTACTAAGTTTTAGAGCCTTGTTCAGGTGTACGTTGTTGTGTGACTGCTTTTGCCTTTTTCTTTTTCGAAGACGTGTAAGTATATAACTTCTAATTAGTTTTGAATATCTCCCTTATCTAATCCCCAGCAATCATCCACTCTCTACTTATTATTATTATTATTATTATTATTATTATTATTATTTATTTTTTGGGTTTTGCATGTGAGAGATAAAGTGACCAGTAAGGAAGTTACTTCATTCAATCATCATGAAATGAGTCATCGTTCACGAAACTATATCCTGGCTAGATTTTTTTGTCTTGCCTGTAGCGTCAAGTAGTATGCATAGGTTTCGTCGCAAAGTTGTCTAATAAGCATAAACACGAGAAAGCTCATACTCTATGTGTCTCAACGTCTGCTCTAGAGAAGTTTCCTTTCATCCCAGAAGAAGTCAACTTTCTCTCAGAATTTCCATTTTTTTTTTGGTTACGATGGGTAACGATTTTAGTCCAGCTCTTCTTAATTATTGTTCAACTTTAGAACATATGAACTGGTCGATGGCCCCAAAAATAAAACATAATAGTAACTTCAGAAGATGCATATGCTAAAAATATTGTTACATTTGACTTGAGGCTTAATTAATTTGTTAGCCCTGGCTAACTTGTGGCTTGCCATTGATTCATCATTTGACCACCCAAAAACTTGATTTTCATATATTTCTTTTTCCCAAGTATAAATTCCCACATCCAGCCGCCATGAAACTAATTAAACATGAGTAACTTGACATATTACATGTGGCCCATCAGATTATTACAGCAGAGAGAAATTATATATTGGCCTCTTTCGCATGTAGTCAAACAATTGAGCCCATTACCTTAAACCAAATAAAAACCCGCCTTTCAAGCTTAATACATCGGAGAATGAAAACTCTATGATATAAGCATACATGTTTATCAAATGGTAGCCTAGCAGAGCATAAAAGAGGAGTGGAAGATTCTGATGCAAGTGAAAGTTCGTATGATTACAGAAAATGACGACTCAAATGTCACTTGGTTCTTCATAGTGACACAGCATAATTAGAGAAACTCAACATCCTGAATTTATATTGCACATGTAAGTAGAAGTTGCGCAACTGAATATTTGAATATCACCTTCAAGGCCAATACCTAGCTAGCGAGCATATTATTCAGGAGTAACTGGAGCGACATTTTTTTATGTTTGAAAAGAACAGTAGTGTCTCGTTCACCGAATCTTGTAACCCCTGAAGGCATCTCTGTGAAAGTTCTGTAAGTCATTAATAGAAACGTAGGTTAAGAAGGTAGAAGGAGAGAGAATGAGTTGCTTCTGAGCATGAGTGCAACTGATATCTGAAACCATGTATTGCAAGCTTGTGTTATGAGTTCTGCATCAGGAAGGTTCATAAGTGATGTAAAGTTTATAAGTGTGAATGATTTTTTTATTTAACAGACTACTTTTTTGGGTTAAGCTCTCTTTTTAAATTTGCTTTTTCTTTAAAAATTTGAAGAGTTCTTTCATCTTAATATTAATCTTTTGAAATGAGCTCCTCCTTTATATTTTTGCTCATGACAACCCACTATATTTTCTTGAAGAGTAATCAATCTGATGCTTATGCATCTTATTGATTTATTGGACAAATCCGCCATGTGGTTCCAAACATTTTGTCAAACTAATCATGAATGATACTTCTTTTAATCCTTTTTACTACTTTCTAGATATTAACTAAAGAATTTGAATAAAATTAGTTAAGCGTTAAAATTTCTTACAAGTTTCTATAAAGAAAAGAGCATTTGGCTTGTGGAATTTGCAATTGGCCGAAAAAAAGATACATAGTGGTGGAAAAAGACGCAACGGTTTTAACGTAATTAATGAGCAGCATAGCTGACCACGTGCAATATTTGTATTCCTAGACCTAATCCGATGTTTTCGTTAACTTGAATTGTGCAATAAAATAAGATCAGGATATTATTCTACATATGTTTTACAAAGCCATGCTGCGCAATTCTTTCCTTCTTTGTGGACCACTTCCATGATATTGGTTGTCTTATCAAGTCACGCGTGCGCACAATTTATATTTGTCTGTGAATAAGAATTTATCTTTTGCTCGTTCAATTAACCTTTTTGTTATTTTAATAGCTTCTAACTCTTGAAATTTCATAATATCACTGTTAGCCCAAAAATAGTTTTGTATAGCCCACCAAGTGTTGAGTGTGTCAAAAACAATTATTGGAATCATATGAGTGTGCGAGATATGCCAGAGATTGAAAACGGTCTCAACGTATTCGTGACTTCTATCAAACCATAGGGGCTTCTAGGGTTCCTTACTGTAGTTTTCCATATGCTAAGATAGGGTTTAGTCACAACGGAAAAAGTAAAATATAAAACAATCATTAAAATACATGTAAGCATGATGCAGCCTGCTTACATGTAATACAAAGTGCGAGAAAAAAAGTTTTTTGAATGGAATGATAGATGCAGGGGCGTGTAGGTGCTCTCCCAAAATATGAATTGTAATGATGAGTATCTTGGATATGTAAGTGATTGAGGCAAGTAATGATGATTCTCTGGCCTCCAATGACATCTACGCCTCTAGTCATGATACGTTGCACCTCATTATATAGAGAGAAAAGTAATTTAATTATTATAAAATATTTTACATTTTAAATCAAAAATTACTTTTAAAAAATATCTTATAAATTGAATTGGAAGAGTGTATAGATAAACTCGGCACCACCAAGGCCTCTTACTGGGACTGTTTATGCGCTTAGTGGTTGATCGGCCATGCTGTTCGTGTCTTTGTTGGACCCGCGCTTCATTTTAATGTACAATTGTACATTCCAGACCTATTCTCTTATTGGCTCTAGCTTTTGTGCCTTACCCATTTTTTGGTTCAAACACTTCCTCCGAAAAAAAAAATTAATAAAAAATGAAGGGGGAGAAAAGGGCTTTATGCGTTATGCATCACAATGACGGAATATTAACGTCCCAATCTATAATGGGAATAGACGTAGTGGCCATTTTTATTTTAATATGGAAACGAATGGACATTGTTACGTTGGCTTGCAATGAGACGTACTGTAGTTATACATCAATTCAGTATCATCATTTGAAAATAATCCAAGATTAAATGAGTATTGAGCTGACCATAAGAATGTGCCCGACTTGTAGTCCTAGAACCTATACTACAATTATGCGCGCTTATCTTTTCATCACTTCTTGTCCTTCATTTATTCTCTTCCCCCATGTTTTTGTGCAGTTGGTTTCATTCTTATCAGTGTACTACATATGCAAGTTGAGTATATGTTACTGTACTAACAGCTATAGGTACTGCTATCGCTCATCACATCTCATTATATTCCAATGATGACAATTATGCCCATCATTTCCTTGGCTCTGGTCTTGTTCCTTCTTCATCTTATCGTTCTCTCCGCGCAGCCTGACTTCGGTTATTACAAGTGTTTCATTGGAAGAGGAACCTACCCAAACGGAAGTCCCTATCAAACCAACCTCAATACTCTTCTTTCTAATTTTTCTTCTGACACAAAAATTGACTATGGCTTCTACAGTTCCACCTTCGGTGAACGCCCCAATATAGTTCACGCACAAGGGCTGTGCCGAGGAGATTTGAGTCCGAGTTCTTGCAGGAATTGCCTCACCGTTGCCAAAATCCTTCTCCCAAGGCTATGTCCAAATCAGAAAGACGCATTTGGATACTTTGACTTGTGCACTTTTCAATACTCAAGCCGTCCATTGTTGGGATACCTGGACCCTGAATTCTCCTACAGCTTCAACAACCCACAAGATGCAATAGACGTAGAAGAATACACAAGTGCGCTTCATGATCTATTGCAAAGACTAAAAAGCGAAGCTGCTTCTGGGGACTCTCGTCGGAAGGTGGCTGTCGGAAGCAAACCGGCCGGTCAGTTTGAAACTGTATATGGTCTTGTTCAGTGCAAGCCAGATATGTCTAGGCAAAACTGTGACGCCTGCTTGGAGAAGGCTATCTCAGATATTCCACTCTGTTGTAAGAACAAGATTGGTGGTAGGGTTATCAAACTGAGCTGCAATCTTCGATTTGAGAAGGGCCAGTTCTACAGTGACTGAGTTTCAGTTTTATGGGTGAATTAATATACGTAGTTGGCTTTGTGTGTTTAGAAAAATAAGTAACTCACCTCGGAATATGTGTTTCATATATCGATGGACTATAGTAAATTATAATAAATGTAAAGATAGATTGAGTGGTTTGTGTGTTTCATGAAGAGTGAAGTTTGAGGAGTTGTATGGAAAGTCTTAATATACATGACTGTTTTAAATATTTCTCTCTTTCATTCAAAAAGGTAATCTCTCTATTCCAGCATGATTGGTATATAGGAATATCTCTCTGTAGTGAATTTAAATATGGGATGTAAGATTTGCGGGATGCAAAAAAAATAAAAAATAAAAAATAAATAAAATAACGTTGTGGATGGACATTGTTGTAGTGCTGCGTCAAATTAAATCAACGGTAACTTCCACGAGCACTTTAATTGGCAAAAATACCTTTTTAACCCACATGTTTATAAAACTAAGTTTCTCTTTTGATTAAAGGGCAAATTTGTCCTAAAAGATGCAATTGGTATTCTTAACCCTTGAATGGTACGATATTATTTTGGAAGTTTTAAAATGGTGTAATATCATTTTATAGTAATGTTTGACTGTTGGTTGAAAATTCTAACTAGGTTAAAGAGCAATTTTGCCCTGAAAGTTTTTCTAAAAAAGCAATTGGTATCATAAACTTTTTATTAGTGCAATGTGTTTGGGTTATCAATATTCAAATCAGAAGAAAAATCCAATAACCCATTATATCAAATTAGTAATGTTAAAATTCATATTTAGGGATTTTTTTTTATAAGAGATCTTACTCGAGGTTGATTTGATATAAAATCAACTCTATCTTGAGTAGCTCACATACTTATTTTGCCTGTGAGCTGGTCTTGGCTTATATAGGGTTAAATACTGATAACGCAAAAAATTTATAGCCGTAAGTGTATGGATCGAATGCAATATGCTAGTGTGTCAAGGTCGATCTCATGAGGAATCAATCACAATAGCAATTAGGCAATAAATTTTCACTTTTGTTTACGTTAAGCAAAATCAATTGGAATCGATTAATTAACTAAAATTGAAATTGAATTTAATAAAAACTTAGCAAAATACTTAAATCCAACAACCACGCAAGTAAAAATTAACCTAGAGTCACTAATCTCCTATTAATGTCTTAGACTCCATTTTAACTTAATCAATTAATTTCAAAGCCAATTTTGTTAATCAAGAGTTTTAATAGTTATTAAGGTCTTTCAATCTACTAACAACCCTCTATGTTATTTTTAACACAATTATTCAAGAGGCAACTCAATTCAAGAACACTCTACAATGATTATATGGAACAATTAGATATATGTCTATCCTAATTACAAATTTGATAAAATCTAACCCCATATTACTCAATCCAATGGTCTAGAAGAGATTTTCCTTTGTCAAGAAAAAATTCCAACACCTAAAATCATATTTAATGTTAGCCAAGCATCAAATAGACATTAAAAGTACAAGATTGAGTAACTAAAATCAACATTAAGCATAACTAATAGGTAAAAACAAGTCTAATCCATCAATAGGTTCATAATTCTTCTAGGTCTGAAAGATTCAGCCACACATAAATCTAAAAATTGCAAAGCTAAACAGAGAATACATCAAAATAAAGAAGAGAAGGAGAAGAAAAGCTTAATTGGAGTGATTTTGGATGAAAATCACTAATCTCCCATGAAACCCAAGTTCTCCACCTCATCCATGGTGTTTTTCCTTTTTTCCCTGGTCAATTTGGAGCTATTGGAGACAAGCAAAGACGAAGCATGTCAAGCAAAAATGTTCAGAACCCTAAAAATATCAGTTTTTCACAAAGCTGTGCATTTTAGTAACTGACAATTATGTTGCGGCATAATCAAGTTGTGCTACGGCATAAATCTCATTATTATTGCCACTGTCATTGAATTGTGCTATAGTATAATTCCAGTATGCTGTAGCATTAATCTTGCCTTTTCTTCATTTTCAGTTGTTACTTACATATAGCTCTTTGAGTCTTAATTTGGATTACCATACACACAATGTAACATTATTAATGAAAGTTTAGCTCAAGTAATTCATTCATTTCAACAAGGTATTACCAAATTACAGACTTGTCCAAACTTGCCCATGACCAACAAAGACTAGCCTGCATTTTGATTTAGAGGCATTCAATGTATTTTAACCCAAAATTTTCTTCTAATTTTGGATTATAACAATTTGTTGGATCCTTATTTTGATTTAAAAGTTGATACCTCAAAAACATTGTGACAATTAAATGTTTATGACACCAATTACTTCTTTAGACAAACTTTTGGGATTTAACTTTTTTTTTAAAAATAATTAAATATAGGATGTTGCTCAAAAAGCCAAATTTGGGATTTAGGGATAATTTAAAGTCAGCTTTAATTTAATGTTCACTGCCGAGCTGGTGGTGAGTATCTTGGTGCTGAGTACTAATATTCTAAATCGTTCAAATCTCCAAACGCTCTATTCGATTAATGCGATATCTAAAGGTATGATATAACAAAGATTGAATGAAGGCTTTAAGTGATAAAATGAATAAATTTCCCACGAACGATGTGGCAGCAGGTGTAAAGTTAAGCATGTGAGTGAATATTGATCATATGAAGTGTGGGTTTCTTATACTAAGTAATTGAATCATTAATTCCGCTGAAAATGTGGGCTCAAACTAGATCCTGCATCTCTCCCTCTCCCTCTCCCTCTCTCTCTCTCTCATGTGAAATTGGATACTCTCTTCATTATCATTCTTCAATCATCCTCCAACTCATTCCCTCCATATGTACTTTTCACGCTGCTTATTACTCTTAACCAATAGACAATTTGACACACCTGCAACTCATCCTTACGGTTTTTCTCAACAGTTCCAACACCGACAAATGTAGAATATATATTCCATTGCTGCAGAAACTTAGAAACCACACTTCAACATCCACAAAATACAAATCACATACAATACAAAAAATCTGAGTTGCTCTTTCAATCTAAGTCACTTCATCAATTGTTCTATAATGACTGAGTTTAAGTTTTGTGAATGAATTTGTATGTATGTATTTATGTATATAGTTGGCTTTGTGTGTTTAGAAAAACAAGTCACTCATCTAGGAATATGTGTTTCATATATCGATGGACTAGTAAATTATACTAAATGTAAGATAAGTTGAGTGGCTTGTGTGTTTCATGAAGAGTGGAATTTGAGGAGCTGTATGGAAAGTCTTAATATATATGACTATTTTAAATATTTCTCTCTTCCATTAAAAAAAAAATTGAGTTGTATGGAGTAGTATATAATAATGAATTTATATCTAGGAATATCTCTGTAGTGAATTTAAATGTGGAATGTAGTGAATGGACATTAATGTCAGGTTATAATGAGATGCATGCGCTGTATGCAAAAAAAAAAAAAACAGAGATAATCACATACCGGTCTCATGGAGGCAGACTTATTTATAAATAAGTTTTGTAAAATTTAAAAGTCACAAGTAGATCCCTTAGAACTTGAATATAATTTGAAATTGAAATAAAAGGATAATAATGTCCTTATTTAACATATATACACATTGTATTAGTTAAATAATTTATAACTCCTTCATCAATAATTTATGACAATAACTTCAACTTTGTTAGTAACACATGATTGTTTAACTATTAAATATGTAAAGTTACAACTGTAAAAAATTAAAATTGTAGTTATAAATTAACTATTTGATTGATGTTATATATATTTAATAGTGGTATTATTATCTTTACAGCTTAATTTTAAATTATACTCAGGTTCTAAGGGTCTTGATTGTGATTTTTGAATTTTGAAAACTTATTTATAAATAAATTTGCTCCACATGACCTATATATAATTTTTTTTAAAAAAAATAATGCTGTGGATGGGCATTGTTGTTGGGGTTGTAATGACTAGTGCTACATCAAATCAATGGTAACTTCCACAGGTACTTTAATTCAGAAAAATACCTTTCAACCCACATTTTTATAAAACTAGTTTTTTTTCTTTTGGATTAAAGGACAAATTTGTCCAGAAATTTTAAAAATGTTGCAATATTTTGCTCTATAATTAAGTTTGACCAATGTTAACTATTAGTTGACAATTTTGACTGGAGTGAAAGAGCAATTTGTTTCAAAGGTTTTTCTGAATGAGTGATTAGTATCTTAAATTTTATATTAGCAAAATGTTTTTGAGTCATCAATATTTAAATCAGAAGAAAAATCTAATAGCCCATTATATCAAATTATCAATGTTAAAAATGGTTCATGCATATTCGTGGATTTTGCCAAGAACTTTTATTCAATGTTGCTTCAATGCAAAATCAACTTTACCCTTAGAATTCTATAGAGTTTTTCTTAAAATTTAGACTTGCCCTTATTTTGCCCATAAGTAGGTCTCAACTTGCACATGCTTAAATACATACTTGTTCAAATCTATCCATGAGCAATAACAACTAGCCTATATTATGAACTAGCCTATATTATGATTTAGCTAGAGGTTTCAATGTAATTCAATCTTAAATTCTCTTCTAATTATAGCTTATAATAAGTTGTTAGATCATTCTTTTAATTTGAAAGTTGATATCCTAAAAGCATCATGCCAATCAAAAGTTTATGACACCAATTATTCCTTTAGACAAGCTTTCGAGGCAAAATTGCCCTTTAACACTTAACAATAATAGTCAATGTTGCCTTTTCAGGTAAGTAAATAGCATTTCAATTAGTTTATAAATCAAATTTTTTTTTACTAAATATTGTTAAATTATATTTATATGCATATTGCTATATCTTCAAATTTTGATGCTAATTATTTCATATTTAAATTTAAATCATTTCAAATTGAATTTTTTCCATTGTACTAAGCTTTCAAGGAAAAGAAAGAAATGTTCTATGATTGAGTTTTTTTTTTTATTTTTTAATATATTGTTAATGTTTGATTTATGGGTTGAAAAATGATTTATCATTATGATTTTAACTTTATTAATTATTAATATGTTTGGAAATATGTCCATTATATTAAATTTTATAAAAGAGTTGTAGTTATTTTTCAAGTATGTATTCGCAAATAATTGTTAGACAATATTGTTTGACTTTATGGCTTGACAAATTCGATTGTGCTTTATTTGTAAAATTTCCAAGGCAACATAGCACTAATCGAAAGTTAAGAATGCCATTGTACCTATGAAAAAACTTTCAAAACAAATTTATCCTTTAATCCTTATCATTTCAAAATTAACATTCAACATTGTTATATGTTAGTTCGAGGGTAATATTGCAATAATTTCAGCACTTGAAAAGTAATAATATTGTTCTAACAAATAGTTTAAGATAACCAATATCACTTTACAAAATAATTTTAGGACACAATTGTACTTTAACTCTAAATTTTATATCATCTCATAATTTTCATAAGCTCCCAATTGTCTTTCTATATTTTATACATATTTTTCCTTTTGAATATGCTAAGAATTGTTTCCTTCTTAATTGACGTATTAGCAGCAAATCCAATATATGAAGGAGTGTAAAAAATCCCTAGGTTTTGAACCGATAAATCGTTCAAATTTCATTCTCCGAATATTGAAGCTATTTGCCAATTTCACATCAATATACCGTCAGATCTTTCTTCTGAATGCCAGACGATTAATGTTTGAAAGTAAACGTGTTTCTCTATATATGTAGTGTCTGTTGTCATTGGTTACTACCTCTTCTCTTGTATAGTCTTTCTTGTTTAAATTGATTTGAAGGAATTCGAATATTGTGAAATCGATAAACTGTCAAATATGATGTAACTTATTTGAAATAATTGTCAAATAAGTTGGTGCAGAAAAACTACATTCACCAAATTTACAGACATTTTATTTAACATTTGTATTTAATCATCAAATTTATTCTTCATATATGAAGATTAAATAACCATCAAATACATTTATCCTTATAATATGGTAAAATAAGTGTTACACTAATAGCCTGTTTGGTTGAATTACACACCCTCTTCGTAATGATGAGTGTAATGTAATGCAATGCAATATTGATAGCGGGGAAGGAGAGGAAGAGGTGTTGCTAGCGGTGGTGGTGAAGTTGCCGACGGTGGTAGTGAAAAGTTTCGGTGAAGAGTTGCCATTGATGAAGAAGGGGAAGGAAGAGAACAGTTCAGAGAGGGTGAAGACGGTATTTTCGGAATAAGGCAATGGTAATGGATGGTAATGAGTATTCATAGAGGGCCACCTTTTTGATAATCATAATTACCATTACATGTGCTAATGCCAACCAAACAAGCACTTCAATGGCAATGGATGTGGATTACCATTAATTACTATTACAAGGTTACAGTGGGATTGAACCAAACAGGCCTAAGGCTTTTCTTTTATGCAGTGTAAACTGACAAACTCTGAAGCTAGCCCGTAGGTAGTTTCGATAGATCTGCACTGTTTCAATTAATTGTGAATTTAATTGATAATTATATTGATACCACTGACTTTCTTGTTAATTATAAGCACTTTCGTTAACTGAACTAGGCGTCCGGATTCTGAAGAGATATATGCACACACGCAAGAAGTAAATAGAATGCCCTTTATTATTATTATTATTATTATTATTATTATTATTATTTTCAATGACAAAACACAAAGCAAATGCCATGAAGACAAGAACGACCCATCCACCCGCTCATTAGTCGCCACCAGATGAATCAATCGCTAGAGAAATGAAAGGGCATGACAGCAGCAATTAGGTCAGATCACGGAGTTTTATTCAGATGCTCCAGTGCTGTTTTCATCTCCTCCAGCTGAGCCTCAGAAAGTGTGTGAATCGGCACACCCCACCACGGCTTCTTCATCAATTCCTCTCTCTTAGCCACAAACTGCTCCAGTTCTCTTATCTTCTTCTCGTACTCCGTCCTTTCCATTTCGACCTTTGGTTCTTGATCCTTCTCTGTACTTTCGAATTCGATCACGACCTTAGGTTCTGGAACCTGGTCTGCCATGCCTGAAATTGACCTGCAAAACACGAAACTTGAAAGCTTACAGAAAACCAAAGAAGAGAAAGAGCTATTTGAGCGGCGCAACTAGGCAGAGGGTTGGATGTGGTTTATAAAGAATGCTAGAGATGAAGAAAGCCGTACGATTCACAAGGTTGTTTCTTTGAGTGACAGATGAATGGTGGATTCAATGTGCACGTATATGTTCTCTCCTTTATTTAATGTGGCCTTCATGCCAGGTTTTAGGGGTTTACATGCCATGTACTCAGGTAACGTGGCTTCCATGCATAAATCAATACCGGCCTCTTTCCTTACCTGATTTTCTTCGCTGATTGTGATCAGATGGCTCAGAAAAGTAATTAACCAAAATCCAAAAAAAAAAAAAAGGTTAACTTGTACTAGTTGGGCCCTCCTCCGGCAAGTGACAGTACATTCCCATGCTACATGTGCTGATGTGGCCTTTTTGCCCAATTGTATAGTTCTTTAATGAAATTTTATTAAACAATACTCCCTCATGTCTTTAATATAAGACAAAGTTTGAGAGCTTTTTTATTCTTAATATAAAAAACTAGAGTAACTAATGCTTTTTTAAATTTTACTCCTTATTTATTTTTTTTTGAATTTTAAAATACAATTTATTATGGTTGTTAGTTAAAAAAAGGGGTAAAATTGGAAATTTACATTTTTTAATAATTTTTAAGATATAATTGTCATTCCTTAATAAACATGAAATTAGTTAACTTTGTATTACATCAAGGATCAAAATAATACTCCTGTTCTAAATTATAAGATATTTTAAGATAAAATTTTACATACTAATAAAACTCATTAAATTTATTTTACCATCTTACTTTTTCAAGATAAAAATATAAACTTTTAAAAGTGCCCTTCATTTAATATTCAATTGATGAAAGAATATTTTTATCTGAGAAGGGTAATATTAAAAAACTATTATTAATGAAATCTTATTTTTATCTAAATGTCTTGTATTTTGAGATAATAAATCTTTTCTAAAAGTATTTTATAATTTGAGACAGAAAGAATATGTCACGTCCCAAAATATAGGAGTAACCAGCAAGGGATGTATACTTAAACGCCTGTCCCTTAAAACCTCAATTAAGGAGAGTTCTAAAACAATATATTTGAATTACTATCTGCTTAATTGTACACATGTAAATTTACTTTTCACACAATCAAAATATCAACTTTTTTTTTTGTAAAAGTTTTGACAGCACCTCATATAGAAGTAGAATCTCTTAAAATCTTTACAACAAAAATTTTACAATTTATCCCCAGCAATATGGATTTCCATTCCTCAGCAATAGATAGACAATACAACAAAGAAAATTAGGACCCTAACTATAGTCTATATGGAGCACCTAATTATATTTTCATAACATAATTTATAAATTCATATTTACATAAATAGGAAATATTTACAAAATAAATCCCCACCAAGCTTAGCAAAAATTCTCTCATTGAAAGTAGGACGTACAATGTCAGCTACACTGTTTAAGGCTAAAATAACTTTTCAGTGAATAACATCTCAATGATAAATAATTGAACATAAAATAAGGAAAATTTGAAGCAATTATGTAAGTTAAACAGATAACGATTTTTATAAAAATATTTTAATAAATTCTGAAATAAGAGAAATTTTATATAACTTTAAATAAAATCTTAAACCATTTAATTTTCAAATCAAATGTTATTATCACTTGCTTTCAAAGAAGCAAATAAACTAAATAAATAATATTAAATAAATTACTAATTAAATCCCACAAGATACAAAATTACCAAGTAATCAAACTCATATTTGTAGGGACTTATCAGAACATGTAACAAACGTAGACACACAGTCCACGAGAGTAAATAACCAAATGCAGCTTATGTCATGAAAACAAACGTGAACACTCAGTCCACAAGGGTAAATAACCAAACGCGGTCGAAACCATGAAACAAATGTGGACACATAATCCATGAGGGTAATGCTAAACAAACGCGGCTTGAAGCCATGAAACAAACGTGAGTACAATGCTCACGAATAACCATCCCTCCGTTCCACGTGCGTTAGCCATCGCATGGGACTAGCACCTCCTATAAACACCCTGCTAGCTAGGTGTACCATTGCGCGCCAAGGGCTAATGAAACTGCCGTTAGCAACTAATGTTTTGTATACAGTCCCTTTTTAAAATCACTTTCAAATATGCGAGAAAATTATCACTTTCAAGATACAGTTCTCATTTTCAAAATCAAACTCGCATGAATACTTTTAAACATTAAAACTTGCCAAAATTAAATTTCATATCCAATGCTCATGCTTACATTTATTGAATAATAAAAAATTTCAAAGTCAAACTCGTAAGAATCATTCTCTAGATCAATTCAATAATTTTCAGAATAAAAATTCCATAATTAAAATTCAAACTTGTATTTATTGATAAAATAAAATTATCAAATCTGGTATCTTTACAAAATAAAATACTTTAATCAATAAAATATTCAATAATCACATTGTTGCTGAAAAAAGGATTTGTATAAAAATGTAATGTTTCAGTAAAATTTTATTGAAATATCAGTTGAGACGCTATCCACTTACCTGATAAACGTCCAAAATAATAGTTTGTGCCTCATAAACCTCTCAATTGTCCTTTAACTACTCTATTATCTAGACAAGAATAACAATATATTTCTTTAACAATAACCCAAATAAATAAAACTACATCAATTATTCAACAACCTAATATCTTGCCTAATGCATAATAAAGTTTGACTTATCCTTAAGCCACCAGTCATTTAAAATCTACATCCTTATTTTTATTTTTATTTTTCAAACCTAACATGTGCTTTTAGGCAAATTCCTTGATGATTTTCCTAACTATAGTATAGAAAATAACTAGCTCTTGTATTGTCATGTAATCCATGATACCTTCATCCCATTTGGTTATCTCAATAGATTGAAATATCATCTCTTGTTCAAATACTTTCAATCACCAATTCTAAAATTTATGCCGCTTCCCAATAACTCAATTCCTCATTAACAATCAATTTAGACTCAAAAAAACCAAACCTCAATTTATTTATTTATTTATTATTATTATTTTTCAATCCATTCAATACTTTACATGCTCACTTCTCTATCTAATCATGCAGCTCTCAAGAATTCAACTAATAACACATTAGCTTTATAATTGACAAAATCTCTTATAACACTCAAATTAAACTCACAAGTAATTAGTGTCCGAGCCAATTATGCTTTATGAGAATTATTGACATTTAAGAAAAAAAATCATGAACAATCAAGACTTCCCCTAACAAACTTTTATCTAATACCTTATAGGCATTGATATTCAAATTTTAATACTAAGTTCTTCCTTCATATCCGATCCCACAATTCCTTCAACATTTGTACAGCATCAATACATAACTTATTCAAGCATCCAAAGTTTATTCCCTCCGTAAGATTAATATGATTTAAATACAATTCAAGCCCATGCTACTTTCTCTTCTTCCATGAACAAAATTCTAGCTTGCTTAATCGCATTGTGACTGCCTCCAAATAAATTCGCACAGCACATTGAACAGAAAATAAATATAAATTTGCACCAATCATTCTCTCACACACACATAGAATCAGCAAGGAGGAATAAATTACAACATCACCCATAAAAACACATGCACATAGGGGATTCAACGAAGGGAAAAATTTTAAGCTGCTGCCCAGATTCAACCACGACAGAAATGGTATAAAAAGAAGAAACCAACAGAAACAACGGAGGTAGAAAATCATGAACCAATAATAATGCCCGCAGCCACACTAAACCAGTGAGAACAGCGATAGTACAGGGAAGGAGAAAAATTTCAACAACCATGCTCAAAAGTGGAGATTCACCGCAAGCACAGATCAAGGAAAGAAAAAGATGAAATTCAACACAGAACAGGGGAGGGAAGAACTCACGGTTTGCACCACAACGCTGTGGTTCTGGGCGGACATCTCAGCAACAGCAAACGGAACTCCTATTCTCATCAATACCATGTTGAATAGCAAAAGGATAGAGGTGCTGGATCGAATGACTTGAAGCTTCTGAGCAATGAATCTCTCTTGCTCTCAAACGAAAGAAAAGTTCCGATAACACCCACGACAGAGAAACGAACAGAGGAGAAGGAGCGAAGAACAGAAGGGGAGGAGAATATCACTGGTGACCCACATCACCGATGATGAGCTGGACGGTGGAGTGAAGAGTTGGGATGGTCCAAAATTTCCAGATGAAAAGTTGAAGTCTCTCTCTCCTCTGGTCTGTAGCTCACTGACAAAGAGGGAAACAAAAATAATATATGAAAGTTGATGGGAAAATTATAAATGAAGACCCCTCAAATTTTTTTTTATATTATTAACATTATATTCTATAAAAAAAAGCAAAGGCATTTTAACACTTTCTCCCAATAAAAGAAAATAAACTAACATTTAATTTAAGTAAGATTCAAACTCTAAATCTCCATATAAATAGCCAGTATCAATTTCGCTAAACTACTATTCCTCACTTATCCTAAAATTATGATAAATAAATTAAATATTAATTAGGAAAAAATTTATTTTATTTTTAAAATTTTGGGTCACTACAGAATATTTGATATCTAATGCTAATGAATCAAATTCAAATAATGTGGAGTTTAAACAAAAATAACCCTTTTCAAAACATGTTTTGCATATCTTTTATTTGTGAATGAATTTGAACATTTTGATTTTCATTTTAAAATCCATTAACTCATCCCTATCTTTTCCTACTGCCAGCTGCTTTGGGCTAAACTCTATCCATATTTTATGGTAAAACAAAATTTAATGCTAGGAATTTACATTGATATGAGTTCTATGAATGTCTCAAATGCTTTCATCCACTAGATATTCGTGTTACAATTGTAGGATTCCATCAATGCTTGAAAATTCATGCTTGACCAGAATAAATGAAACGATGAGTAAAAATGGCGTTTTATGATGATGTCTTTCAATTATTTCTCAGCAACCATATGAATTGATGGATTAAGCTATATAAGGCATATAGTAAAAGACAGTTTTATGATCTCTCTGTATCTTTTACCAACACCTTCGGCAATCATTTGATCGAATCGACGATCTTTTTCCACGTCGAACATTCATTAGATGAAAGAAAATAGAATAGTACTCATCGAATCCAGATCTTCAGGCATTCGCATAAGGGGCTGTAAAAAAGCCACAGATACTTTTGAACACATAAATGGTTCAAATTTCATTCTCTAATGAAGCTTTTTTGTTTCAAACATCAGGTATCTTAAACCTTAATCCGCTTCAATTAAAACATTTGGTTAGTAGAAAAAAATTAAAAAATTTATCGGAGGGTAATCCAGATTAAGTTAGGCAGAAGATAAAGGGTGGCAAAACTTTTTAATTGCCATTTTCACATCAAAATTATCAGAGTAACGCCACCCCAAAAATCACGTTACAAACAGGAAACGTACGTGGAAAACTGTAATTCTCTGCTGTGCTGATGTGGCCTTCATGCCAGATTTTATGGGCTTATACTTATATATATATATATATATATATAAAATATTATTTTTTAAAAAAATCTTTTTTATAAGGTTTATTTGCCCATGCCCATGGATGATATTTGCTATGCTACTACCTCTTCTCTCTTCTATAAACTGTCATGTTTTAAAGTGATATGAAGGAATTTGAATATTGTCAAAAAAAAAAAGAGTTTGAAAGTATATTAACGAACACAGAACAACAATCAATACGTTGATGAGTACAGTTATTGCCAGGTAACAACAATGATTGATGAATGAGTAACCTCTGGCTGTAATGAATCTCGATTTTCTATTGATCAGATAAATAAGCATAAATTTTTGTGCCCTTAAAATGTATTAACATTTTATTGATAAAATCACATCAGGCGTCGAAAGCCAATGGCATAAAATCAATCACCCAAATTAGGTGTTTTATTTATTTATTTATTTATCTTTCCACAAAATCAATCCATTCACCTCTATCGAATTATATTCGCTTGGTTCTATCTATATCTTATGAGATAACCAAAGAATATTCGAGCCATATACACTTTTGCTTCATTATTACATGTATTTATCCCATCATGAAACTTTTGAAGCTTTTGGATAAATGCGACTAACCCAGGTTATAAACTGATGATAAATAACTTATAATACCTTAAATCCGAATAATCTTTTCTGTCAATATTATTGTTTCAATTAAATTTAAAGTGAAATTATAATAATATTGATATCATTGACTTTTTGACTGTCTCCAGGGCAGATTAAACAAAATATACATTAACTGCCAGGCCCAGGAGACAACCCGAACACATAATAATGATTTTGAGGCATAATCATCAAGTGTTGAGATAGTTTGACCCAATAAGAATAATAGTTATTTCTCTTATAATGCAAAAAATTACCAGGCTTTAATTATAAATACCTATATGAATAAGGATGTTGTCATCAGAATTCTTTTGGAGCGGTCGAATGTTTTACATTTGGTGGGTATATTATCTTGCCAGAGAAATTATTTGCTCAGCAATATGTTGAATATATAGCTAATCAAAACAATATTAGAATCAAATTTAGCTAAAATTATGACATGAAAAAAATTAAATAAAATTGAACTAGCTAGAAAGATGAAGATATTTAAATGAGACATCCATTCATCTAAATATATAAAAGGATGTTTTGGGTCAACACGTTGTATGAATCTACTTTTGTATCTCTTCTCAGAGTCCAAGAAAAAATGAAACAAGGCCATGTGATGTTAGATACTGCTCTATATGTATACCGGACGCAGATCAACAGGGGCATCATAAAATATAAAATGATAAAAATTTAAATTTAAACGCTATAAAATTTAATGTAAATTTATATTGCCCAAAAATAATAATATAAATTTAAATTTAATAGATTAAGAACTTAATGACTTAAGTGAAATATCATAGGCTTAAATTTTTTTTTAGAACTCAAATATGCTCTATTTTGAATCCAGTGCATTCAAAATTATTGGGGTAATGGGTGCAAATTTTCAAAAATTACAATGCACATGTAAATATCTCTAAGTTGAGTGGAGCATTTGCCCACCCTCAACTCTATCCAGATCCGCCAGTGTGTGTGTGTGTGTGTGTATGAAACATTTGAATTTCATGTATTTTTGTGTCTCAATTGTTTATCCCACGATGTCATCACTTTATTTTTAGAAGGGCATGTGTCATGTCACATAAAATTTATAAACTTCAACATCATATATAGTTCCCTTTCTATCTTTTAAGTGATATTATGTCTTCTTTTTTCTATATATAATTTGGTTTTTATACATATTTTCCTTGTAAATATGTTGAGAACTACACCCATTTATTTTGTTAACATTTTATATATGTATTTACCTATCTTTCACACTTCCAATTTGAACCACTGGATGGATAAGAAAATTAAAGGCACCAAATTCGCCCAAAATAATAATTATCCACCATTAAGTTTTATCAATGTTTTTCTTTCTTAAGAGCAGATGACGACGCTTATTCTGCATTAAACACCTAGAAAAAGAAGGCCTCAATTAATTCTATAATGCTTAACTCTAGCTCTTTGCTAGGCAAATCAATATTTATAATTTATCTGTTATCATTTTTCTAAAATTTTTATTGTAAAATTTCCCTTCTCGATGGATTTATATATCATCGAACACAACAATGGGGTATCAAAACAAAAATACAAACATTTAAAAAAAATAATTCAGAAATCATTTTCTATAATTTGACATCTTAAAAGGGTCGGGGCAAATGTAAACTGACAAATATTTGAAAAAAAACCATGAATCTTCAGCACAACGACGAAAATCAAAACCCGTTACAATTTTGACTTCAATTTTGAATTGAACAAAGCATACATAGGGATTGTTGAGAAAAATCAAACGTGTGATAAATGTGAAATTAGACTTCAATTCTGATAATATTGTGATGTTTAGGGGAGAGAGTGACACAAAATTAAGAATGTGCGTATATGTATATGGGCCCATTTATTTACTCACATACATTCAGTTAAACTGTATACTCCTGAGGATCTGAACTTAATTAAGTCATATAATCAATCACTTTAGACTCCATATTTAGGAACTGTTAGCTTATGGAATGTGATAAAAGGCCATCTTCCATCACTACACGTTTTTTTCATGGATTTGTGCCTGTGAACCATGCTAATCTTTTTTGTTTTCAATTTCATCGTTTTTTATTTGCCAAAGGACATGAATTTTGAGAACACGTTATTGCAGAATTTTTGTAAAGATATTTGTAAAGATATCAGAGAGGTTCAAACATGAAAGACTAATATAAGTCGGACTCATTTGATCTCTTTGTTTTGCTCCTTTTTAATAGAACAATCAGAAAAAATGTGGTTTAGTTTAATTATTAACGAATTAGTGTCGTTTTTGGGGTTTAATTGTATTGTATGCGGGAAACAGTGTCGTTGTAAAATTCTCTTAACATTCAATTCACTCTATATATCCTACTGTCGATCAAACCAAGCATGAAAGATCAGATGCAATCCTATCTTCATCTCTGAATACTAACGCTATTCTCGTTTCTCAATTTGAAATCTACTAATTAAAGTTTACTTTTACACTTTCTGAAAACATTGAAAGTTTAGAACTGTTTATATGACTGAACCATAAAGAAATCTCGTTCCAGTAACACATATATCAGCATGACCTTCAAGCATTTGAATCTATATATCGATCCCAAGTTCGAAATTCATGTTCACTTGCGCCTGAATTTTTTTTTTTTGGGGCAATCGTGTCAGAATTGTTCAAATAACAATTTTTCTTGAAGATCAATCGAATCATCAATACGTGCATTACATTCATTAATTGAAATTTAGAGTCTGAATTCTGAAGAGATCGATATATATGCGCACGCACACAAGAAGAGGATAATGCCCTTTATTATTATAATCATAATTGAAAACACACAATCTCAAAACAAATTAAAAATGCAGAAAAAAGACATGAAACCAAGAAACGACATTTAAGAACTCATCGACCACACCTATCAGAGTACGCCGAGAAACATCAAACACTAAAACATAGACGACATAACAATAAAGCATAACCAAATCCTTGAAAGGCTAAAGAAGAGTCCGACAGCTGAAGTTCGGACATAAACTGGGCATCCTCATGCGAGAGAGAACCTCAACACATCAGTAGTATCCTGATCCGCTGTGTTCTCCCATGTTCTGATATTGCCGGAATCCTTGGGTTGCCGGTGGTGGTGGCGGCGGCGGCGGCGAGAGCATCATGTTTCCTTCGAACATCGGATTCTGAATCATCTGATGAGGTAGTGGCATCGGAGGTTGCTGCGGGAGTACTGTCTGCTCGAAAGGGGTCGGAAACACCTGAGCTGCAGGAGACGCTGCCATCTGCATTGGTGGCGGCTGAGGCGGTGGAGTTAGCTGGCGGCCGGAGGAAGAGCTGCCAACATGGAACTGAAACGGTTTATTAGCATTTGAAGCCATGTGGAAAAAAGCATTATCAGCTCGACGCCAGAAAGTCTTCTTCATCTCCTCCAGACTTGCCTTCAAGGTCACAAGCTGATCTTTATTGAGCGTATTAACTGGTTTAGCCCACCAGAACTTGTTCTCCATCTCCTTCATCCTCCTGTTGAGTTCTTCCCCGCGCTTCTTTTCCACCTCAAGCTCTTCCATAACCTGAGTGAGCTGAGAGTTAAGCTCCTGGACGGCGGCGTTCCGGTGAACCTCCATCATTTGCATAGGAGCTGATGGAGGTTGTGGTGGCACGCCACCGTTCAGGAAACGGTCCAGAACAGCATCGACACTCGGATGGCCAAACGAGAAGGCCTTGTCGCCGGGAGAGAAGACGATTAGGGCAACCTCGACGCCGCAGAGAGTGCAAAGCTCACTGGCCTTCTTGAAGAGACCAGCTCGACGCTTCGAGAAGGTCACTTGCAGGTTGCTTTCGTTCTCCATCTTCTTTATCTCAATCCTCTGGCGACCTTTGCTCCTTCTCCTCCTCCCTGCATTTGTGGTCGACGACGACGACATGGCTGATGAGATTGACCTGCAAATTCACAAGTGACAGAGAGAGAATGAGATTGAAGAGAAAGAAGAAGCAGTGTGTGAATTGGTGCACAGAAATGGATGGAGATGGGGTTAATTTATAGGGCTTCTGTTTTTGTAAGAAAAACCCTTTTTTTTAATTAGGGGTCATTAATTATTACAAATATTATAATTACATTTATATTTTTCCTGGGTTCAGATTTTTTTCAAAATCTCTCTGATAATGGCTATAATGGCATTGGATTCAATGTTATAATTAGGGGGGTGGTTTTCACAGGTTAAAATGGCATGAACTTTAATGTTAGGAAATGGTGACCATAATTAGACTGTTTAGTTTTATTATTATTATATTATATATTCAACCCTTACTAGAAAAATATGAAAATTCCACGAAATTCACTGAAAAATCTTGATCTTATCTTTTTCTCCCACACAGGGAAAAAAAAAAGATTAATTTACTTGTTGAAAGTGAAATTAGTAATAGGATTATTTTTTTTTTTGCATTATAAATAACACATCAAATTAAAGTAGTCCAAAATATTTTCCGTAACAAAATTTTTTTTCTTAAATTACTTTATATATTGATATTGATACCAAATCTCACGAAGTGCGTGGTTGGTTTCCTAGCTAAAAACATGTTCATACCAAATTGCTCATATTGTTTTGGTCAAAAGTGATCAACAGTTTCAAGAAATTAATCATTGTAGTATTACTTTTTGAAATAGTTCATCTATTTTCTTTTGTCAAATAAAACATTTTTCAACTAGCCCAGGCACTTGGATCAATTAGTTACGAGATATTTCGGCATAGTCAAGGGTTTTGAGTCGAGCTCTTTAAATATGCATTACCGATTAAATTCTTAATAGGAGGTATATGGCTCTCAAAGAAGCGCCCGCAAGCTATTAACAATATTAATTTGGGTCAAAGACTTAGGGTAATAGAGTGAAAGCAAATTAAGATTTCCAGCTCTTTTATTTAAATTTTTTTTACCTTGAATTTTTGTAGCTCTTTTCAAGTAAGCACCAAAGAAGCTATTGATTGAGAATAATGTAAATGATACTTCCTATAATAATATGTATATATGTTTATAGAAGTACAACAATGAGATAAGAAGCCTCATTCCAAAACATAATGAATTCCTTCAAATTATGAGTCTATGAAATAAAAAATGAAAAGATTTTCCAGAAAATTGATACGAGGTAATACTGTAAAGCCTACAATAGTGATTAACCAAAAATGTGATAATTTGTAGAGATTAACATTTGGTTTTGTATCAGAAGCTAAATGTGGAAAATTGGGAAATGTGGCATCTTTTTAGAAAGGGAATGATGAAGAAGACACCCAAACATTCCATTTCTGCATATAATGACCTTTTTTAGTTACAAAAATTGGAAAGAGATTATAAAAGCATTTGTAATATAACTTTTTTTTTTGGCTGGTTTCTATCTAGCTTCCACACACAATCTTTCTATTTATATATAGCTACTATTTTACATGTAAACAAAGAAGAAAATAATATATGCAATGAGTCTTTATTTTCTAGAATTAAACCCACTTGTTACACACACACACTCTCTATGTTATTATTGGGGCTTGATGAAATCAAAAGTCAACATTGGGATATAATATGAAATTATGGATGTCAACAACATGAAAGTCGCGTGAAAGACATGGTACTTGGTATGGTATACTATTTCAAGTTAATTTCAAAATTAATAAGATTTATACTCTATGTTGGGCTGTCAAGTGTAATGGACTTGATTTGACGTGGGACTTCCCACATTAAATAAAGTTGAGCTAGATAGAAGTATATAAGTGAAAAAGATCCATAAATTCAATATAATATCTTAAGATTTTATGTTAAAATGTTGTGTTATACTCACCTATATATATTCTCTTTGAACTATTAGATGGCTCAACTACGTTCTTCCCTCTTTTGAGGTACTCTTTAAGCCCAACATTCTAAAGCTTTGTACGTAATTATTGTCATAGATCTTTAGAGGTCTTAATTAAGGAAGAAAAATAGTTAAATCTCAAGACACTGAATTAATGACACTAAAGTCCTTAATAAATTTTTTTAAAAAAAATAAGGTGAAAATATCAATTTAGATTATTACAAATCCAGGTGTTTCAAATATACATAAGTATTTAAGTATTAAATTTAACTCTTAAATTGTAAAAGAAATTTCTGTTTGTATTTTTTTTAAATTGGTATTTATAATTTATTTTGTAAAAAAATTTGTCAGGGACCTAATAGTCATTAATTCTTTGAAATCTAACTGTCATTCTCTCCTTAATTACTGACTTTGTATCTACTTAATTTGAACTCCATAAAAGAAATGGTTATTCAAATCGAGCCTGGATTTTCGATTTTTTTTTTTTGCCAAAAAAGCCTAGATAACACAGTCAGTATGTATATTAGACAATTCTATTTATTCTATTGAAAACTAAGCTGAAAATTTTCAGAACATGCTATGAAATAAATTGAGTGGATTAATTAAGCCTATACATACAGTCAATTAATTAATTAATTATATATATATATATATATATATTAAAACTTTCGCTTGGTTCACGCCGGCTGGAACTTATTCTTACTCGGTCTCTTGAGAGAAATAGAAAAAAATAAAATAAAATAAAATAAAATAAGTAAATGACCGTTACTCCTGATCTCTCTTGAAATATTCTTTGAACACTGATTTGCAACTAAAAGTTGACTTTTCTTTTTTATACAACTGAAAATTGTTGATGATAAATGTGAAAAATGAAAAGACTACAGAGATACCATTACTCTAATTAATTGACACACAGAACAATTGATTAATTATGCTACAATATATTATTGTTTGGTTTTATGAAGATAAAAAAAAGGATCAGTGATGGGACTTAGCCGACCAATAGACTGTTCAACTCTGTTTTTTTTTTAATGAAAAATTAATTTTTTAATTCTTTAACTTTTAATTTATTTGTAACTTAATTTTTTAATTATAATTTACTGTAACTCAATCCTTTAATTATAACTTATTGCGATTCAGCCCCTCAACTTTTGATTCACCTATAATTCGATCTTTTTTTAATTTTTTTTAAAAAATTTCTTATCAAATAAGAGAGATAAAAAATACTGATATATTATTCTAAAATACCCTTCTCTTGCTCATTGATGTGAGATATAAACTAATATAAAAAAAAATTAACAAAAGTTTAGGGACTAATTTGTAAGTGATTCAAAAGTTGAGGGACTGAGTTAGAGGCAAGTTATAGTTGAGAGATCGAGTTACAAGTGAATTAAAAGTTTGAGAACTAAAAAATTAATTTTTTTTAATATTAAGACAAAAGTTAACATAAACATGATGATGTGCAGGAAACAGAAACCACAAAGCTATATATCTCATATGCATGCGGGAATTGTGACATATAAACAGATTAATTGATAAAAATAGACAGAATATAATTACATTGATAACTAAATCTATTCTTCAATAACCATGCATATTTACTAGTGGCAGAACCAAGATTCAGAATCAAGAGTGCGAAATAATTTTTTAAAAAATTAATAATTTTTAAAATAATAATTATTTTAGAACTAAAATTATAATAATAAAAAAGTAGATTAATCATCATTTTACATGATCTTTTTTATAAATATGTTATTAATTTCTTGTCTTGGTAATTAAAATATTATATATTTAATAAAATTTTGAATCCAAATATTTTTTACTTAATTCTAATGGTGCAAAATATCAAGAATAGTGCTGAAAAGTTTCAAAATTTACCTACCCTACTTGCACCCTCATTGTGAGTGGCTCCATCACTGACAGTGACAAAGCCAATATCCTAGATCAGGGGGATAAAATCATTTACATATTTATAATTTAAAAAAATAATAAAAAATATTTAATAATTACATACTTTATAAAATTTTTCTATGTGGTTTCATATTTTAAAATTATTGAACAATTAATTCATTATCAATGCTTTTAAATATATCTTTTTTAATATAAGTCATGAGACAATCATTTATCCATGAACTTCTCATTTGACTGCGCAACTGATTTTTCACAAGTTTTGTCACAAAAAAGGCTCTTTCAACTGTTGTTGTGGCAACAGGTAACACCATTGTTAATTTCAAGAAAAAGTAAATTAACGGATAAATAATATGTCTTTGAGTTTCAATTAATTTTTTAGCAAATCTAATTTAAAATTTCAAATGATGCAGGCCAAAATTTTTTTTTCTTGTTTTTTAAAGGTTTAATAAATGTTAATTTTTTATAAAATAATATTACTATTTGGATATATTAAAATTATGGACTAAAATTTATTGGGCTTTTTAGTTAAAAAAATAAATTTTAATTTGAGTTAAAAAGTCATATAAAATGAGTTTAAAACACAAAATATAAAAAAGAGAGGTGCAAAATATAAATACGCATACCTCCATCCTCATGTAAATAACGTTTTCCCTTTGAGGGGGGCATATGCCCCCTCTCACACTCACATACATGTGGCTTTGTCATTGACGACTGATATACACACACACACCATGAGAGGCACCATAAAGGTTATATATATATATATATATATGCACTATTTTGAATCTTAATATAAGATTAAATTAACAAATTTTGCACTTATTAAGACATGTTCGTTATAATCTTGAAATCGTAAAAACTTTCAAAATTTACTATTCTTTGTAACTGATAATCGCAATAGATTGTTGTTTAGAAATTTAAATATAAGAAAATTAAAAAAATATTAATTACTCTTACTTCCTCTTATACTTAAGACCAAAAAGGATTTATCAAATTTTGCCTTATGAGTGTGTGTTTATATATATTAAGAGTTTTGAAGACAGAGAAAAGGCTTCGAAGGTGTTCCCTTCAAGGAAAAACAGGAGTGAACGTACATGGCGTGAGCCGTTACTGATTGAGAGAGAGGAACAAATATGCACGTATGACAGATAAGACATAAGAGAGAGTAAAGCAAGAACCAAGAAGAGAGAGAGGAAGAAGAATTTTTTTTTTTTTTGGGGGACACGTCATCAATGACAATTTTAGTTGTGATATTAACTATTAATGAACAGAAATATTTTCCATAAAAAAATAGGAACAGAAATCTTTAACTTAATTAAAAAATTGTTCCAAGTTTGTAATTTGAATTTAACTTTGCTCGGATAATTTTTTGAATTCTATAAAATATGTAAACTAAAATAATAATGCAACCCTTTTTTTTTATCATTTTAAATAGTTTCTATTTAACATAGCTCTCATGCGACTTTTAAATTTTGTGAAACTAAAAGAATTCTTTTATGAAAACAAATTAAATAAAACCAAAGGAAAAAGTATAATTTCAATCTTTTAAATTGATACAAAGTTTTGTTAGTTAAAAAAAAAACTTTACACAAAGTTTCAATCTATTCTCTTAATTTTATTAAGTATCTTTTCACTCCTATAATTTTAATACCGTTAATTTCATTAACAAAAAATACTAACATTGCAATTATTATAAATGCTAACAAAAACAATTTCAAATGATGATCATGTAACTCATTTATTTTTATTTATTTAAATTAGACTTAACATGTCAATGCTTAATGATATTTTGTCTGCATTTAAAATGGAAATATGGGTATTTTTTGTTAATAAAATTAACCATGTTAAGGTCAGAAGATTGAAAAATATTTTATAAAATTAAGAGATCAAACTAAAATATAGTCTTATACTCCTTCCATTTAAAAATGTAAAATATTTTTTAAAAAGTTGAATGTTAAAAAATATAAGATATTTTTATTTTTTTGAAATGTAGTCATTGTCTTTTTTTGCAAAAGTACATATTGATAGTGATTTTATATTTATTATAGAGTATTTAATAGGGGATAGATATGAAAAAATAGGATTAGTTTAAAAATAGGTAATTACTTTATTAAAAGTTAAAATTTAATTAAAAATATCTTATATTTTTAAACAGAAGGAATATAAAGTTGGAAGATCAAATACGCATTTTGGTTGAAAATCAAACTATAATTAGAAACAAAATCTCATTAATAAAATTATATCTTATGAACAGTTTACTTTTAATCACATTATATATTAAAATTAGGGAAACTAATCCGTTAGTCTTTGTAATTTTATCAAATTTTGAAAGTCTTTTTAATTTTTTCCCATTTTATTGAGTACTTATAATTTACAAGTAATAATAGCATTGAGGGCTGTTATAACAGAATTTATAACATGAAGGGCCCAATGCATTCTGAAGTTGTACGAAAGGCCCAAAGCCCTTAAATATAATTAAATTTTAGCTAAGTATATTTTTAATATTCTAACTTTACATAAAGTTTCATTTTAATTTTTTAAAATATTTTTTTAATCATTTAATCTTAGTTATTTTTTGAATCAATCATTTTTAATTTTTAAAAAAATTAAATTTAATATATCAATATTTAAAAATATTTTATTAATATTTAAAAGTTTAATATAAAAATTTATTAGAATAAAATTAACAGTGTTTGAGTTAAAAAATTAAAAAAATACTCTATAAAGTTAAGGAACTAAAATAAAATATTATATAAAATTAAAAAATTAAATATTTATTTTAACCTTAAATTTTAAAGGTTAATTATACAAATGTCCTTGTTTGCTTTTTTAAAAAAATTAAAATTTAAAAAAAAAAAAAAAAAAAAAAAAAAAGGAACTAGCTACCGCGCGGGAGCCACCATTGGAGCTCCAGCAGTCAAAGAAGGTCAAATGCTCCAAGGGTCAAGAAGCTAAAATACATTTAGTTACACATTGCAAAATATTATTTATATATATATATATATATATATATATAACTTGTTTCAAGCATTTATATGAGTTTCTATTAATTATGAATATATTATTATTCATATTTAAATAATTATTTATAAATATTTAAACATGATTTGTTTATGCTTAAAAAATTATCAATTTTTAAAATCTAATATATTTAATTTTTTTAACAACTTATTCTTTTAATATTGACAAGTTATCAATATTATGCTAAATAAAAAATATATATTATAAAATTATTTTTTAACTTTTTTCAAGTTTGATTAATCATGGATAAGTTATTGTTCAGTTTTAAAAATTGATAATTTTTTTAAACAAATGTTTTAGAAATTGACAATTTTTTCATGTAAAACTAGATAAACCAAAAGCATATTTTTAAAAAGGCATTCATAAATGTGCCTTTGTAAACCCAACTAAACCGAATATTTACTAGATACTTCCTCTATTTAAAAATATAAGATATTTTAAATTAAATCTCAACCTCAATAAAATAGTTACTTATTTTTAAAATAACTCTATTTTTATATTTATTTTTATTAAATATCTTACGATAAATATAAAGTTACTATTAATAGAGACACTTTTGAAAAAAGATAATGATTACACTTAAAAAGATTAAAAATATATTATATTTTTATACATTCAACTTTTCAAAAAATATTTTATATTTTTGAATGGAGGAGTATGCTTTTGTAAAACATATTTTTAAATAATTTAGTCAAAAAGCATAATTTTAAATATGCTTTTGTCTCTTTAACAGTGGCTTTGGTGCCTGGGTTTTTTTTATAAAAAAATAATAAATAAGAAAATTTAGATAATTGACCTCTAAAATTTAATTATATTTAAGGGTTTTGAGCTCTTGATGCAATTTCAAAATATATTGAGTCTTTCATATTATAAATTCTCTTATATGAGCCCTCAATGCAATTCTCTCAATTTACAATTTACAATGTCAATAACATATTTGTAAATCCTTTAAATGTGGTTAGTTTATGTTATTTGACGTGATGTGACACTGAACAATCCTGACTAAATATATAAAAACGCGTAGCTTGAGAAAACCGAAAAATAAAAATAAAATTTCTTTAAATTATATAAACAATATTTATTATCTTAAAATGTTATAATTTTTTAAAAAAATTTAAAATTTTTTCTGCCAATAAAAAATTTATATAAATTATTAAATTATATTTAATTTAAACTAATGAATTACTTTTAAATTTTTATAATTTAAAAAATTTATAAATTTTAAAATAAAATTTGTAAATAACAATTAATATTTAAATTAAAAAATTTAATTATTCATATTAATTTTTTAATGATAAAAATTTTTGAAAAATTGTAGAGAAATTATGACATAAAAAATTAAAATATTATTTATTCAAGGAGTTTTTATTTCAAGTCCTCTCCCACTCTCGCTCTCACTCTTTGCGTTGAAGAAGCCAAATCACTTTTCAGCGCTCATCCACACATCTCACGAAAACCTCGATTTTGGTTGAGCATCCAATCCCTCACAAAATTTCATTACGATTTTAGTAACTTCCGGCTTCTAATAAAATAGTTAACAATATAAAAAATTACGGATACTTTACATGTTTACATTACATTTATATAATAAAATAACTTAATTATAAATAAATATAAAAAACCTTACCAATGAGAATTGATTATAATTAAAAGGATTAATCTCCCAATACATGATAAGCTAAAGTTCAAATCTATAATTTTAAACATAATATCTCTAAAAAACATGTCTTGTAATTTTAAGGGAGAGAGTAACAGTAAATTTGAAGGGCTTTGTTTTGAGACTCCTGGCGTGCAGAATTAGCGCCACGTTCTACGAGTCACCTTGCTAGAAATGGTATCATATGTTATATGTATAAATACCATCCACCCTATCACTTGTTCTTTTTTTTTTTTTTTTAATAGCACTTGTTCTATCTTTTATTATACATAACAAATAAAATGATGTACGACTAACCAAGTCAACCAAATTTAATAGATGCAGTCAACTAATCAATGACCCGAAGACTTTATATCATCATCAAAGTTGTAAAATCTTATTTATATTACCCACCTGTTATGTAAAGGGGAAAGTTACACATTACACAACTTTGGATCTCACTTTTTTATGGAAGAATATCATTTTATTTGTTTTTAATAAATATAATGAGTAGGTTCTATCAAAAACAGACAATATCACTCTCAAGATGCTAAGAGTAGTGAATAAATCTCTCCCAAGTAGATGGCCACATACATAGGGACTAAGATTTAAACCTTCAATTGCATAAATGATGTCAACCACTCACTTTTATTTTACATTAACGACTCTAAAGCTATCACAACTTTTTTCTTTTTTACCAAAAAGCTATCACAACTTTAATAATCAATTAATTTCAGAAAAGATCTTAAAACTACCACTATCTTAACTGATGCAATATTTTCTTTCCAAATGGATGCCATGATTATTTAAAATACGAGTTCTCAAACACAACTATACCATTGCATATCAACAATCAACAAATGATTAAATTTGCGTTTAGGCTTTGGGTGAATACGCGACTAGGTATCCGAATTAGATTTCTCAAAGAGGACAAAACGGAGTTATCAAAACTAGATAAACCAAAAGCATATTTCATCCTAAAACATAACACCAGACAAATGAAATGATAGCCCTTCTTAAAAGAACTTTCGTTCGTCAGGTCAATTGTACGAAGTTAGGAAAAATTACATACAAGTCCTATAGAATAAATTGATTAACAAAAAAGCCCTCTGAATTTGTAAAAATACATTCAAGTCTTTTGGAATTTGGTTATAACTTGTAATGGTGTAGAAAGACTACACTATCCTAACTTCATACCTATTCAGCAATAAATTATGGAATTTTAGCTGTAAATTCATGAGGACAAATTGTAAATATGAGAGAACCATATTTTTGTAAACTCATGTTTACAATTGGTCCTCACAAATTTATAACCAAAAAATCATAATTTGCAACTGAAATGCCAGAATTTGCAACTAAACAAGTATGAAATTGGAGTGATGCGGTTTCTTCACACCCATAACAAATTACAACTAGGTCTCAAGAAATTTGGCTATATTTTTACAAACTCACAAGACTTATTTATAAACAATTATTAGGGTCTTGTATGTAATTTTTCCAAGTCAGTTAAGCTAGTGTTTCCCAAGTCTCAAGAAACCTATTATGGATCTATATACAGTTCCTTCAACCAAGATTAGGAGGTTTCCTCTTGCACTTGCTCTGCGCTAGGCTAAGAAGAAAATCTGTAAATGTATTCTCATAATCTGGTAGTTTTCCATATCCTGCAGGGGGTAAATTAAGATAATGTTTATTCAGAATAGTAGCAATTGCCGCAAGTGCCATTACTGGGAACTCAAAACAAGAAATATTTAACAAGTTAATAAACTATATGCATACTAGATGAGATCTTGTATAATTATTAGAAAGCACATGCATACAAACAAATTATTTAGAGCTCTTCTGCCAGAAAAAGAAATTATTCAAGCATAGAAGTCAATCCTGCATATAAATGGCTCTGTCAGATCACTATCTATTGCACCATATTTGATTCGCAGACCAAAAGAGAGGGGGAGGGGGCTGGACCTTCAAGTGTGTTTCCCAATAACCATTACGGAGTCCATAACAGCCATAATTCACGAGATATCCAAGTTGTGGCGACTTTGGTTATTAGGGGGACTACCGAACCTAATCAAACCCTTGCCACACAAGTCTAGAGCTGGTAACTAAAAAGTAGAGACATGACTAATGGGGCTGTGACAAGTGGAGAAACTAATGTCGTCAGTATACTACCTCCGGGCAACTATCAAGTGTTTCCTAGAAATAGGTCCGGAAGTAGTATATGCTTCAAGGGTCGATGAAAAGGGTGACACAAGGAGGACCTTCAGCATTTGGAAGTAGTCAGAGGGAAAGCATTGAGAGAAAACGGCCTTAAGGAATTAGGAGAACTTTTTGGTGGAAAAATTAGGGAGTACTGGCCTCTTGAAACCAGCTTCATGTTGCTTCTGTCTCTTCTTGCTGTGTTGGTGTCATGGTGCTGAGGTGCTGTGTATAGGCTTATAGCAACTCATGAGATAAGTTACAAGCATAGTGAAACTCTTGATAAATCTTCTAGTTCAACACCTATTACCTGAAGCCACTTTCACTGTTGCGTCTCGTCTGTTATTGACGTGTGAGTGTGAGTTCCTGAGGTGCTGTGTGTTGGCTTACAGCAATTCTTGAAATATTTTACAAGCTTAGAGATATTCTTATTCAGTCTATATCACTCTTTTTAATTACCTCGGGCAAGCTAATGCTTGAAAGGGCCAGCAGGATTAAACCGGCAACCAGTCACCAACAAGAGTGAACTTTACGCCACTAGGTCCTAAGGCCATTCATTTTGAGTTTCCTCTGCTGTTTGATATTCCATTTGTCCTCCCTGAGCTGTCAGCGAGTGTTGCATTGTACGTGGTGTTTCTGTGACATCGGTAAAGTGTGTTCTGTTGATCTACAGAGTATTTGTGGTTTCAAAGTGTTGTAATTATTTTGTGTTGAGAAAATATTTGTGTTTCACTCTCCACACCCCTCCCCAAAAAAAGGTAGCTTCTTGAGCTCCCTACTTCCTTGTGGTATGCCCAGTAACATCATCAAGAGGTCTGATCAGTTACCCAACATCCAAGCTCGGTATAACTAAATTTCACACTAGTTTGCGGCCACAGCCTTTTTTCTCTTTATGGGTACTTGACAGTATTGAAAAGTAAGCTTAGACTTCTCGGCAAACTACCCGAGCCCACCACCACAATATGGATGTGTGCATATCTCTAAAAATCTGGACCTTCAGCTTAGATTTGAACAGTCCATATCTTACTATTGTTCATTAAATTTAAATTTAAACTTTTTATTGTAAATAAAGCAGGTGTAAAATATCAATCTTCTAACTATGGAGTTACAAAATTAATGCTTCAAATTAAAATGTTACAAAAAATAAGATAAGGACCAACTAAAACAAATTTTAGATCTAAATGAGATTTACACCAAGTGCACATCCCTAAGGGTGACACTAAATCCGGAATACTCAAACTAGATTACCTTTTTATATTTAGTGAATGTGATGAAATCATATAACCTAACGCTTATTACCTAATTAGTTTGCGTGTGTCCGTAGAGGGAGAGATACTCACACACACAATTAAAAACTTCTAACTTCATTCTAACTTAATTTTCTTATACAAATACCAGTGACGAGCATAATTTTAGTTGAGTTCTGACAAACAGAGCAAGTTTTCAGTAACAAAACTGCGAATTATCTTTATTAGACCTAAACATACAGTGCGCAGACCCAAAAAAAAAAAAAAAAAGGTTCAAGGAGATAAATGAGGAAATCCCTCTGACAGGGTTGAAGGCTGTAGGAGAATACAAAGAATCAGCACCATAATTCATAATAGATTTGTGATAACAACCAGAAACAATATAAATACAAAAAAAAAAAAAATGTACTTGCCAGGAAAGTAGTTGATATCAATAACATAAAAGGTATCCTTGGTCCCATGCTCACGAATCATATCCATGTTGAACAAGCGGAGACCCTAAACATGGTGGTGCAGTTACTTTAAGTTTATCACTGAGGAAAGAAATAGACTGTCGCAGCAAATGGAAGTAAAACAATGCAAAATTACCAATCTGTGACGAAGCTCCCTTGCAAGCCTCTCCATCAAGGGTTTTGGTGGAAATTCTGCGACAACAAATCTACATTAAGTACAAAGGAGCCACTTGTTCCAAATATTTACTCGAATACACATGTATTAACCTAACTACAGCAATATGAATTGGGGTTGGGGGGAGGGTGGGGAGTTGGAATTCACTCACGAATACAATATATAGACCTCATTTGAGGTTTGAACTAAACAGTACCTCTTTGAAAAAGGTTAAACAGATGCCATTGATAGGAGCATAGAGATGAAAGACTAGTTCATAAACAAATATCTGTTTTTTTTTTTTTTCCCTTTTGGCAGGAGGAGGAAGAAGAAAAATTTCCAAGTCTCACCCGCAATATTGGGATCTAAATCAGCACCGTCTGCGGAAGCTGCTGCACTTGAAACCCTTGGAAACTGGATTACACCAGCCACTTTTGACAGCTCATGTTTATTGATATTAGGCAGAGAGAAACGCCTTACAACCTTTATGGTTTCCCCAATAATATAAATCTTAAAGAGAAGGCCACCTGCAATGTCAAAGCTCCCTCACTAAATTACAATGTAAATAAAATTAACCATATAATGAAGACTTGGGCATCAGTTTACAAACCGTGATTGACAAACTCTTGCAAAATTAAAGGAGGATCAAGCGATGAGAGAGAGAACTCATCATAAGCAAGAAATAGTTCATGTGACTTAGCACTGCCATCCACAACTAAAGGTTTTACAACTGAAAATGACAAATGAACAAGTAAATATTTTAAAATCTATATCAGGGCAACAGATGACAGTAAATCTGAAAATACCCAAAAATAATAAGTCAGAACAACTAGGAAATTCTGCATGCCAACTAACTACAAGTATTCTTTGGTTCATTAGACACATCTAAGAAGGCGATTAGTTGGCAGAATAAACCAAGTCCCATAGAAACTTATTCAAATACGCAAATTTATTCTCATGCAACATTCAAAATCAAGCAGTTGAGATATTGGTTGAATTCACACTATACCCAAGGTCAAATTAACTAATTACCATGCTCCATTGCTAGAACTAAAGTAGTGATCCAAAAAGGAAAAAAACAAACACAGGGCGAAAGATATATACCCAGTGGCAATTTCATTCCAGCTTTAGCAATTTCGTAAGGAATGGATGACCGGTCTTTTGTGATAACCAAGTGCCGGGGAATGCCAACTTTGCCTGCAGATAAGCAGTTGATGAAAATACAAATGGTCAAAATATGGCGCAGGCCTAGTTTACCAAGTAAAGAATACAGATTCAACTAACAACGCAAAAGGCAATAAACTTGTTCCTACATTTCTGCTATATGCTATAATAATTCAAGGCGTACGTAACTCTACACAAAATTCTATTGAAATTATAGTAGTTTTGACTTTTCAAAAACAATTCATGTAAAGAATCCCAAGCATTAGGGATGAAAAGTTCTAATTTCCATCATTTAAAGCAAACATGTTACCATTGCAGTCAGACAAGTTTAAATCTGCCACAACTTGTTGCATGGACTGGCGATTTTCTAAATGTTGAATTGCACCTGGAGGATCAACGATGACAACTTCAGGGTGATTTTTCCTGTAGTCCTTCAAAAAACAATTATAAAAGGGTAAAATTAGCCATCCCATTACAACAGAGGTGTAAAAGACTACATGGAAAGCATGTGACAACAAATATAAATTGGTTTGCTTTTGGTAAGCTAGCGAACAACGCATCACAAAAATGGTTTAATACCCAGGCCAACTACACTGTTAAGCAAACTTTCTTCAGATGACAGAAGAAGCAGGGAAGAGAACTTTCATTGACAGCTTGAAGAGATTTCTCCATATCATTGACAGTCAATTTGTGAATACGTGAACGACAAATACTTCATTCAGTAGTTTTCATCTTTACACCTCACATTAATTCATGTCTCCAGAATTCTGGAATCCAGATAATTACCACAGACAATTGCGTTTCACTTGCAGCATTTTCTGCTGCTAAACTATAATCTCATTTATTCTTTATCTACAGAGAATGAAAATGGACAGAGTTGTGCTATGTATCTTACAAGAAGGAAGTTCTATTTTGCCTTATTCTTACCAACCAAGAATATGAACTGAAACATTCCACCACATCAGGGAGGAGGGGATTAAATATATATATATATATATAATATTAAAGAAGCATTTTTACAGAAACAAACATAATAGAATGTGTAAAGGCTGACCAATCAATCACCATTTATTCCATAGAGAAATCTAACCAACTATCAACTTCCCTAACTCTCTTCAGATCAAAGAAGCACCTTTATTCCCTCATTCCAGGATGGTAAGGACAACCTGATTGATGTTCACGAGTGAACCCAAGGGATCTATTCAGAATTGGGGAAAATCTTTGCACTGTTAAAAAGAGAGCACTTCGTATACTATCATGAGATTTCTTTTTCTTTCCCCAGATGACAATCAAGATGGTGAGCTATTGCTGCCAATAGAACTAGCCATATTCCTCTTTCAAAACATCACTGGACATCAATTTCCCATATATTTTTCCTGTTTGTAGTTATTTAACTGATTACTTTTAGATAGAGGATTAGGATCCAAGGAATGTCTCTCTCTCTTCTCTTACTTCTGAAACATGTCAGCTTAGAGAAGCCCTGAATGTCCAAACAATTAGTTTCAAAAGTACCTCATTTTAAAATGTGTATATATATATATGTTATCTTATGAGTCACGTAGTGCTTCCAAAAATATACGGGCAGCATTAGACTTATTCTGAGTTTCTCCAGCCAAAAATTATCATGCGGATCCTTGTAAGAGGACTGCTCAAAAGACCAGTAGCAAAATTTTTTCTCCTATCACTTGTAATTTATTAGATTTAAAGGTATTTCTCAAAAGCAAAAAGCTGATTTGGTTTATTAGTTACTGCGCTTTCTGAAGGACAGAAAACCGTCCACTTCTTGAACCACAAGTTCCCATCTCCATTTAACAATATTTTCATGTGAATGGAAATTTACAATTATCAGCTCAAACAACAATTGGCATTAACCTTGATATGTAACATTAAGCGTAAAACGCATTTGCTAAATTCCCTAATTTGATGACAAAATGAATATCCTCAAGTTCGCTTTGTACTAAGTAGAGACAGTACTTATTAAATGCACTTTTCAATCATTTAAAATTAAGTAAGATATTAAGCTTTGTCGAGAAATATAATCATTATGGTCATGCCAAAAAATTGTGAAGCATATTATAAGGTTAGGGGCAAATTAAATGGAAGAAAGTATTACTATAATATTTATTTCTTAAAAAAAATTATTGTATGAGTACCTTCTTCAAACAGCATTTTCAACCACAAAATGATGCAGTAAAGGCAAAAAGAAAAAAGGTAAAATAATTTCTTCTTCTGGCAACTAAGTTCACCAATGTCTTATCAATATTTCAATTAATCTTAAAATGTTAATTCTCACTTGTTTAAATTATTGAGAGACTGATTTCTACTATCTGATCACCATTCATGATGAGGAGAGCAAGAACTCTGCAAATTATGCCAGACAAAAATAACTTTTTTTAGAACTCAGGATTTAGCTCTTCAGCCAATCTCTGTCATTTTATGCTTCATTCCCAGCTTTAGTAGATGCCAGTGACTTTGAACAATAGCGTGCTAGATGACACAACATTGCAGGATTACTTGTACAATGCGAAAGTTGAGAGAAGTATTTTGGTGTTCACAAACCTCAATAACTTCACGCCACTCCTTCCCTGACAGCTGAAAAGAACACAGCCTATCAGCCTATATTAAAGAATACAGAAATAGAAATAAGTTCATTTCATAATTTAGAACAGATTATCAGGAACAAGAAAAGGCAAAGAAGATGATAATCCAACCAGTAGACAAAAGGACCCTGGATAAAGACATTTACAATTTACAAGGTAGTGATGGTACAATTTTGAAGGAAATAACACCTTATGCAAAACAATGTCAAAGGGACCTTGGTCTGACAATGGCTTGTTTAGATCAATGGAAACAAAAGATATCCCCTTACTCCTGCATCATAGATCACAAAATTTTCAGGATCAGTATTTGGAGGTCTCAAGTTAGAACAAAGTATTGACACTTCAAGACAATTCATCAATGAATTTTTGTTTTAGGTAAACATGTTCCAGAGTAACCTGTACGCATAAATTAAAAGCCAAAGACTCAATTATTAATTAAATTAAATGAACTAAAAAGAGACATAAAAGAAGAAACCATTTCCTGTAATTAATAATTATAATTCCAAATTAGGACCAATGTTTTCTTGAACAGAACACAAAAATGTGGATTAGGATGCCAGAAAACAACATATCAGACGAGTAAGGATGGTTTTTAATTAGAATAATTTGATCTAAGAACAAAGAACAAAGTATTAAAATTTGACTTTGGATTCTCGTTGTGGACTAATCCAAAGGGCATATATGGTGGAATATTCTCATTTAAATTAGAGCGCAGAAAAGACCAAGATGTCAGATACCAAGAAGCGAATCAATGTGGGTTTCGGCTCGCGAAAGTGATAGCCAGTGTACAAAATAACTCCACCACCATCGACAGAGACACTACCTGTGTCCCCCCACCTCTGCAAAAGCCGCTTTAGCGTAGGAAACAATCAAAACTAAAAAACACAAAATCCTTTGGCAATCCATTTCTGGAAGTTAATAAGAAAACTTCAATATTACATAAATATCGGAGCATCAACAGTCAGACTTTTCCTTGTATGGTGAAAAAGGTGTGATGAACAAGGTAAATACCAGGCAAGACTAACAAACTTCGGCTTTAAAAAGCTCTTCTTCTTCTTGGACGTCAAGGCATACCCAACCACCAGTGTCTGTGGCTGTGGAGACCCGCCACCGCAGATTGAATGCCCCATTGAATTCACTTCTTTCTCCTTAATCTCCTCCCCTACTTCAGGGGGGATTTCTCCGTCAAACCTCATGCTCGCACTTCCCAAGAATCCTAGAGAAAGAACAAATCCTTCCGTCTTCCACGTCTACGTTTTCAATTCTCTTGTATTCTACCTCACCACGATAAAACTGGCCAAAAAGATCAACCAATAAGGAAACGAGGAATAGCAAATCACACAAGAAATGGGATCCCTCGAACGGATATTCTTATGGAATTTGAACCAAAGGGCATCTTTATATCTTCATGAGCACTATGTATCCCTCTGCAAGAGGATTTAAAAGTTAAAACTAAAGACCAGATGAGGAATATTGAGGTGTCTGTCCAGAGAGAATCTGGCCCCACAGGTTTGTGTATATGAGGGAACATGTAAGTGAGAGCAGGGGGAAAGAAAGAGAGGGAGCGAGAGTGGATGGATTTTGGGGGGAATATTCAGTTTGCAGAGAGGAATAGGATTGAGTCTTGCGGTGAAGATAGTGATATATAAACACTGATAGTGAAGGGATGGGATGAGACTGGTTGAAGGCCTGAAGCCGCGCTGGCTTACTCCTCACTCCCTAGCCATATCTTCTTTTACCATTTTGCCCTTTTGTTTTGTGAATTTATTATCATTTATAAATCATTTCTAACTTGTTGCATCAAAATCACATAAAAGCTTAAAATTAATTAATTATATTTAAAATTTCAATAATTTTTTAAATTACTAATGTTAAATATGCATATTTTATCAGGGAAAAAAATGCATATTTTAAAATATATTTTTTCTTACCAACATTCAATAAAGAAGAAAAGGGAAAACTTGAAATACAAATTAAATAACATGATTTATAAATAAGATAAAAATATTTTATCTGCTATATAAATAGGATCCAGGAAAGTATATTAAAATAGAATTTCTTGTTTTAGGGTGTTTTGCCTTCCTATATTAAATTAAAAATATATATAGTTTTTAATTTTTTGCTACATAAATAATATATATATATATATATATATGATAATTTAGTGATGATTCTATAAATTAATTTCATTCAGTCGGTTTAAAATATCAAAAATAAATTACCTTGAGAAAGCATGAAATGAAAAATATAAAAATCATTAATGGTAACAATTTTTAAAGTGTGAGTTTTTATTTTTAAAATGATTAATTTTTTTAAAAATTTTACTCATAACCTAACTCTTTTTCATATAAAAGAGAAACACATACACCCATATATGCACACAATATATGTCAATATTGGGTTCAAACTCATGCCTTTTTAAAATGATTAATTATCATAGTATAATGACTCATTCAATACATAAAACTAAAAATCATATTAGGAAAAAAATAATTTTGAGAATATAAATAATATTCAAAAAATAATAAAAACCATCAAGTATCAATCAAGTAATGATTATAGAAACAAAATAAAAAATAAAATAAAATACTCCATCTATTTCAAAATATGATTATTTTTTATGAAGTAATATGTTTAAAAATATAAGGCGTTTTATGTTTTTTAATATACAGTTAATTATTTTAAAAAAAATCTTTTATTAGGAGGTTTAATTAATAATTTTTTAAATTAAGAAATTATATTAAATAAAAATAAATATAAAAAAGTATATAATTTTAAACACAATTAACTAACACATTAAAAAATATAATTCAATTAAAAGTTTCTTATAACATTAGACGGACAAGTAATTTATACTTAAGAGTTACTATCATGTTTCAACCATATGGAGGGCAAGGGTGTCATTGTCCAGGATTTCAAATAATATTATTGTCATCTCGAATGAGATACAGTAAATTATATGCCACATTTCATATTTTGAAAGCAACGTTTAGGTGCTGCCAAAAAAAAAAAAACAACTTGTATGCAAAAAGGGAGAAAATAGAAAAGAATTAGGAAATTTCTTGATATTTGAGTTTGAACAATAATTTAAAAATTAAATCCGATGATCCACTGAAGTTGTTAACAACTCAATTTCAACTAAAAAACTGCTTTTATTATTGAGCCGAATTAGACTAGAGTTGAGCCACTTTTGAATTGGAAACTAGAGCAATCTTTAAAAAATCAAACGATTTTAAACATAATATTAAAAAAATTCAAAATTTTAAAAATTAAATTATATTAAAAGCTAACTTTATTTTTAAATAATTCACATGTATAAAATATTATTTGAAATTATTTTTTTATAAAGATGTTGATAATTATAAATATAAATGCAAATGATACTTTTAAATTTACTCATATCTCATTTAATCAAAATTTATCTATATTTGATGAGTTATAAAATTATAATATATAATATTATTAATTTATGATCACATTATGTTATTTTATTAACATATTATAAATTTTTTCTTATATTATTTTACATATACATTTAATATAAATTATTATATCATCAGCCCAATTGTTGATCTAATATGTTAAATCATGAAAATTAAGAACCGCTAAGTTTTCTAATTCAATATCTTGTCCAACTTTTAAGACATTGAGTTTGAAAGCAAGTTAATGTATTTATTTATGTATGGATTGATGGGTTTAAATTATAATTAACCGTCCAGCTTAAAATTATCTGGAGTGAACAAACAGCGAGGAATATTTGGAATGTATACTCAGAATATGCTTAGAGTTATGCCAAGTAAATGCGTGATTTTGGGGATCAAACTTCTCTTCACTCGCCACTTGTTCTTTTAATTTACGTTGACGTTGAGACTCAGTCACACAAAACAAAATAAATTTCTGATGTTGAGACGTTTCCTCATTGACGATAATTCAGTTGCCAAGGTTGCCAAGATTAAAGAATTTATTATGTGAATGAAACATTTCATTAATGGTGATTCAATCGAATTGAATATATTCCATGTTTTTAAATAAGATCGTTTAAATATCATAAATGCAAAAAAAAAAAAAAAAAAACTGAAGAGCTTCTTAAAAAGGATAAAGCAACTTTTAGTATTTTATATTAGGGGTTTTGTCTATTTGGTCTTCAACTTTAATTTCAATTATTTTAGTCTTTTAACGTTTCATAAATTTATCTAAGTAGTTATTAATCTTGTGAAAAAAAATAACACTGTTAAGTTAACAGAAAAATGATATAGCAGTCACGTAAATTAATAATATGGAGAAAAAGTGAGCTGACTTGGATAATAAAAAATCATTTTTGGGAAATAAAAACGAAACTATCATCTCTCTCAAACGCAGTCTGATAGCGTGAGGCCATGAAATCTACTCCAAGGGCAAAAGGAGAAACAAAGAGGACGGACTGAACAAAGATTCTAAAGAATAATGTTGAGGCAATGAGAGAAGGATAGCAAAATTGTGAAGCTTTTTGTAAATAGAGAAGAATGAAAAATAGTCAAATGGTGAAGCCTTTTGTATTTCAAACTTTGAAGCTCTGGACGTTAAGCCTTAACCTCAAAGCTGTAGGAGAGAGGCGTTTAGCCTTTCACAATCACCCATTCAAAAACCGTAACTCGGCAGCCATTGCAAGAATCAACCTGGCCTGATCAACCAATGGACACTCAATTGAGTTGGAAAGGACTACAATCAACATTATTTAATATAAGTGTTCGAATCTTAAAAAATGACAAACATAATAATTAATAATTAACGTAACTTCAAAGAAATCATTCCATTGATAACTCATTACTATCATAAATTCTCCTCATGAGAGATCTGGATAGTCTGGAGCGGGTAATAAGCTGAAAATATTCTAGAATATCAAATAGTTTATACCAAAAAGCAAAATCATCTTACCCTGTACCATTGATCTCAAGTCTTCCTTCATGGTTGTCCCAAGCCATCAGCTGTTAAAGCTTCTGAATATGCCATATAATAAATTATAATGGTAAATTAAGAATTATAAATTAATAAAATAAATGACAGATCAACAATTAGAACATGACAAATTTAGCACATATATTTTATTTAATTACATTCCAAGTTAATAATTGAATTTTCACATTAGGTTTTTTATGGCTATTTTGTCCAGCAAAACTTAAGAATAACTTGATGATTGTAGCTAACATTTTTTTTTTTTTGTTGGACAAGACTATAGCTAACATCAAGGATTGAAATGATAGAAATTAAAGTCAAGATGCCAAATTGACAAAACCTCCAAACACAAAGGACTAAATTTTTTTTTTATTCTTTCTTAAAATTAGACCTAATGTTTGTATCAAAATATTACTCCCTCCCTATATGTAAGCAAATTTAGTACTATAAGAAAGTTGGTTAAGTTGGAAATCAAAAAAATTGAATTAAAATGTCATTGTAATTAATCTTTAGCATGTTAAGGAATCGAACATGTCTAGTGAAAATAAACTCTAATTTTATGAGAAATAACTTAAAGAAAATGCAATACATATTTCTTGAATTTTGTAATTTTGCTCCTACAAAAACAATGAAACATATATATTTCTTGTATAATAAAAAATGAGAGTATATTGACAATGGTTAGATCAAGTATGTTAAAAATGAGAGCGTATAAATAATTAATAATAAAAATATATTTCTTATATAATATTGAAGGTTTGAAACTTATAGTTAAAACAAAATCATTTCAGAAGAGCTATCCCACTTAAAGCCAATAAGTTATAGCATATATAGAATAAGTTATTTTAATTTTTATTATTAATTAAAAATATTTTTAATAGAATTGATAAAAATTTTAAGATAAAAAATCATTTATAAAACTTAAAATATTAAAAATAAAAAAATCATTTTGATGATTATCAATATGTTAACTTTGAAAATTTTCAATGATAAATTTTTCCAAAAATTCAAGGGAAAAGAAGCTTTGGAAATAATATATAAAAAGGAAAAATTCAAGACATATGTATTTTTTATAGATTATTTATTTCATAACAAGCTTGTTATTAATATTATTAACATATTAAAATTTACTTGTTTTTATTTGATTAGATAAAAATATATTAAGTATATAAAGGTAAATATTTAAGTCTTCTTGTACTATAAAAAAAATTCATGCTTCCATAATTTAGAAGAATGGTTGATGAAAAGAGAACGAAAAATTTAATAATATATTTATATTTTTATCTACTATTACTAATGAAGATAAAGAGAGATAAATAAAAATGATTGATGTTCAATAATTTTTTTTAAAATTAAGTGAAAAGGGCAACAAAAGCAAGCATAAGAAATGAGGTTGATCCAAAAAAAAAAGAGTATAATGGCCCGTTTGGTTCATTGAATAAGAGAAAATGTACTACAATGTAAAAGTAGGGAATGGAATGGAATAATAATTACATGTGTTTATTTGGTATGCTATAAGATGAATACATTTTTTCTAAGAAAACAATAACAAAAGAATCATGAAATGTCCTTTTTACCCCTAACCACAAAAAAATCTCACCCATCTTCCTCTCTTTCCTAGTGATGGCTCTTCGGCAGCATCACCCTCAATCTAGAAAATCAACCCCTTATACCAGTACAGATCACATAAATCAACATAATCAAGCCAAATAACTAACCATTTGGAAAATATACCTAAAGATAATGAGGAATGGAAGATGTGAATGAGGAGATGGGATATGAGAATGGTGGGGTGAGAGGGGGGCGACAAGGTGGGCTTCGTACTGGTGGCGTCATGATTAGCTTTGGACAGACGATCTGTCTTCGACATGGTGGTTGTGAAAATGAGTTGAAGGAATCCTCAATAAAATGATCCGTCTTTTATGATTGTTAGTATCATTCTCGCATCCTTAACAGAATCCCCTAAAGCTTCACCATTGTTCTCGATCCTCCTCTACTCGAAGGAGATTAAATATGGGTGGTCCGATGGAGGAGTTGACGCGCAATGCTGAGAGCAGAGGGATAGTGGCCGCAAGGGAGGAGGTAGGCGAGTTCAAAGGCAGAAGGAGGGTGAAGAAGAAAGGAGGGATATTTGAGTAAATTGGTGGATGGGAATAGGGATTACATAGGTTTTTTGATATAATCCCTATTACCACATCTAATGTAATTGGGATTGTATTATTATATAATGACCTTTATAGCTAAAATGTCAACCGAACAATTTGTAAATGAAAATTGCATCAAAATTACATGTAATCTTCTGACATGTAATCCAACCAAACGGCTCAAAAAAAAAAAAGGAATGCACAGTAGAAAGATTAATAGTAAAAATCAAAACTGAAAAATTGATGAGCTAAAGTATTGAATAGTAGTTTTTTTTCCCCTTTAAAAGAAATTCATTGTTAATATAGTAAAAAATTTAAGGCTAAAGTATATTTAGTCATTTAATTTCATACAATATTTTATTTTAGTCCCTTAATCTTATAAAGTGTGTTTTTAATCCTTCAATCTTAATATTGTTAGTTATCTCAATAAATTTTTACATTAGACTTTCAAATATTAACAAATATTCTCAAATATTGACATGTTAAGTTTAATTTTTTAAAAAATAATAATAATTGGCACAAAAAATAATCATTTGAAACTAATGATATTAGAATTAAAGGATTAAAAAAATGATTTATAAAATTAAAGAATTAAATTAAAATATTATATAAAATTAAAGGACTAAAAGTATATTTTAGCTAAAACTTAAAACAATTCCAAACCTTAGCTCGGTAACCTAGATCCACCCTTGAAGCCTATTCAATCTAACCCTATTGTGTTGTCTGTTAAATAATTAATTAATTAGATAAAAAATATTAGCTATGCTTAAGAATTATAAAAAAAAATTTATGTGTACTATATATATATATATATAAAACAGATTAAAGAAGTTCCTTATACTTTACCTATATTAAATATATCTTTAAATTTTTTTTTGCCAAATAAAAAATATATACCCTTAAAAAGTTTCCTACTTTCCTACACCAACATTAAATAAGATTAGAAAAAATTGTATTGAATGGTTAATATGATACCTTGCAAAAATGACCATAGAACCTGCTACTCTGTAACTTATATAGCATGAAATTAGAGGTATTACAGCCAACGAAGGTGTGGCACAATTGATCAAGAACCCAGCCTTTACCTCATAAGAATGAAGAATCGAATCTTGCTAACTAATGTGAGGCACTCATTGATGAGCAATCTATAATACCTCCTAGAAATCCTCAAAGAGATTGGGAGGTATGCCCAGGTCTTAATGAGTTGTTGTCATCTATTCCATCTAAATTTTTTGTTTGGCAAACAAAAAAAAAAGAGGTATTATTACAAATAATAACTTCCCTCTAAGTAAGCATGGGAAATTAATATTTAAATTATCATTGAAATATATATATATATATATATTATCTTACTGTGTCTAAAATATAAATTATCTACAATAAAAAAATACACGTGGAAAATAAAAAACTTTTCTGAGAAGTAACATTGCACAAAGTGATGACGCACTGAAGTTGTTGGAGTTACATCAAGTTCATCAACTCTTCTCAAGAGTCAAAGTTTGTTTCTTGAAATTGAAGTTGATGCATGAGAATAACGATCTCTCCAAGCAAGATAGAGGTATTTTCTTTTATACGCCTTGAAAATTGGATGCGAGAAATCTTCCAATCAATATCAATATTGAGACAATCTTTTTTTATGCGACTAAAAAGATTTGCAATCTTTTTACATTTTATTTGGGTTGGCAGGAAATCTTTGACTCAATTATATTTCTCGTCAATATTTGTGAGAGAATAATTTTTTAAATAATGTTTAAATTTTTTAAGAAATTAATCTCAAAATTGCCAACTATGAGGATACTTTAAGAAAAAAAATGTTGGGTTATCTACTCTTAATAGATTAAGCCCAATATGAACCTTCGGAGCTTTATCATAATATAAAGAAATATGGATCTGAAACTGTAATATGTTATGGGATTTTGTCTGTAGATATTCCCATTCCAATTTTGTGCTTTTGGTGGAAACAGTTTTGCAACTACTTCATGCACGTGTGAGATCGTGTGCGTGGACGTTGAAAATCCTATAGAAGGAGGTGCAGTGATACATTTACTTCTCTCTGCACTCTGCAATATAGACTCTCTTGTCTTCTCTCCCTCTGCGTTCTCTATCTGTGTATGTTTGCTGTGTAACCCGAATTGAATTTGAGTCCATGACTCTGTTCCATCCAGTGCTATTCATTTAGATTTGTTTCCTCCTCCATAACTTAAAAAAAAAAACATCACAATAATTCTAAGTAATAAGTAGTAGAATTTATATTATTGGACACGATTCTATCATCCATTAAAGGAAAAAATATGTTTTAGAAGTTTTTCAGCAAATGTGATTGGTATTATTGAATTTCAATTTGCGCAAGTTATACCCTGAAAGTTTAAAAAATAATATCATTCTATATTATTGTTTAACTAATACTTACATTCAATTGAATAATTTTGACAAGAGTTAAAGAGAAATTTTGTCTTGAAAAATTTTCTGAATGTGCAATAATTTTTTATTAATTCGATATCTTTAGTTGTTGGTTCATTATTTTAATTTCAATATTGATAACCGAAAGATATTGCATTGATAAAATATACTAATTTATATTATTGGAATAGTTTGTATTTCCCAGAGCTTGAGATTGTTTAGGTGCAAAATAACTCTACTTGAGTGCTTTGCGACCTTGACCTTAATTTGCCCGTAAGCAAGTTTGAACATTTATGTCTATGGGCAAGTCAGGGTTTGCACACACGCTTAATCGTAAGTAAATATAAAGTTGACTAGGCCTACCTGTGCACAACAATGACTAACCTGAGGTGGAGGAATGAATCAAAGCGACTTGGATTAAAATTTTATGGATTAACAATGTGATCACTTTTTCTCTTATAATAATTAATTAAATATTTAAGGTGTCTATAAAAATGGTTGTATCTGCCGTTCGATAGATTTTTTTTTCTGAAGTGTCACTTACAACTCATCCACTGCGTAAAATTGCTTCAATCAAAATTTTAAGATGCTAATAACTCATTCAAACAAATTTCTTTGACAAATTTTCTCTTTAAACCATAGAATTATTCAATTAATAGTTAACATTGATCAAATATTATTATAGGATAACATTGCATCATTTTTAAAACTTCTAAGTTAACATTATATATATTAATTGAAAAGTTAGAATGCCAATTACAATTGACAGAAAACTTTTAAAACAAATTTACCCTTTAACTCTTCTATCATCTATGCTTTGATTTAGTAATTTATTACGAGTAATATTTTTCTCCCAAAGCGTTATGCAAATGCAATACTCCTTTTGTTTCTTTTAACCGGTATTTCAGAAAAAGAAATAATTTCTACTTACCACTTAATTTTATCAAGACCTGTTGGCAATAAAAAGAAAAATCATCAAGGCAACGTTAATAATATTTTTCAATTATATTCTCATCCTTATTTTCACTAAATTTAAAATTTCAATATAAAATTAATCATGATTTAAATATTAAGGGCATGTAAGGAATTGAGGATAGGCAACTTTCATAACATTAAATTACTATTTTTTTATTTGTATTTATTAGTTATATACTAAACCTTAACCAACAGACGGAAAACGAAGAAAATGGATAATTAGGATCATGCTAATTATAAAAAATGATTGTTTAAAGGTTTCATTGGACTATATTTATTAATATGCTTTCTTTATGTTATGCCTTTTAGTAAAAATGTCAAAATAAAACAAATTATATAACTGAACTGTTGAAGTTGAGCAATAGAAAATCTCATTTTTGTTTCTTTTTGGTCAAAATTCAAAATCAAGGTTAGATTTTGTTCGCATTGTGCTGATATAGGAATATTCGCACCACCACCTAACATTGCAAATTACAAATCCAGTGTTTGAGAACGACAGGAATTGGATTATTGAATGTGATAATTTATTAGACTGATTTTACTTGCGTCTAATTTAAAATTTATTTGTCTTATATTCACTAGGATAAAAAAATTATTTTGGAGAAATAAAACAACCGACACATGTTGCACACAAGCGAGTAACTTAATTAGATCATATCTAAGGTGATAGTTACATAGGGTAATATAGATTGGATTCACCAGGTGACCTGTCATAGAAAAAAAAAAAAAACACTTGTTACATGCTGAAGGATGGAGAAGAAGAGAACTAGTCAAAGTAGCTAGAACTAACATTATCAAAATTTGAATGGATCGGATCAGTTTAATCAATCAAACCAAAAATTGATCATATATCTATTTGGTTTGAGGCCTCCCTAAAACTAATTACAAGATAAATTGGTGAGGTTGATGAGTGTTGTTTATGATAATGGATCGCTTAAAAGGATTCTCTTGTGTTCAAAATATTTTTGGATCAAACCATACAAGGATCAAAATTCAATTTCTTTTCTCAAATTGTTTGTTGATAAAACCAAGCATGAGTTAATGTGAGAAGAATTGGCTTGATATATATATACACAAGTATCTACCAACTTATCGATGCCTTAAAATCTTGTATTTTTGTAACATCTTGAAGTTTTAAAATAAGGCATCCGAATAGTTACATAAAGTTAAGCGCAAATTTTAAGGCAAAAAACTTCTCTTTTTGAAATCCTCACACGGCCGCAACAATACCTCATTATTTTATTTTATAATTAGTCCAAAAAAATCTATATTCTAATATAAATCATCAGTATTATTAAAATTACATAAAAATTAAAAATATCCTTAAAAATTCATAGAAAGGCCCCTTGGCTAAAATAAAGGTCCTCGCGTCTTAACACAAGAAACAGAAACAATTAATTGATTTAAAAAAAAAACATGAATTGATCTTCATGTATACTTCACAAGAAAGCAACCCGAGCCTTTTATAAAAGAATTATTGACAGCAACATTAGTTTCATGAAATGGGATAAGGGGATAAGCGTCATTAGTCAACATCAAGAATATTTTATGACTAATCAAATTTTATTCAAGCATTGCCACTTTGTAATCTAAGTATGTCCCTCCTTGAAGCTGATTGGACCTGAGGTTTTAAGATTCATGAGAAGTCAAATTTTTTAAGTGTGAAACATATAAAAATAGGCCCATCCATTCCTTGCTGCTGCTAGTTTTCTAGAAGCAGTGCCATTCATCAGTGGCTTCACCCAGCTTCAGTACTTTTGGGCTTGGAATGCTACCCCGCCTTCGGCTTCGGCTTCGGCCCAGGCAATGTGCTAGAATTGAAGAGATCAAAGTATGCCGAAAGCCTTTGCTTCACTCTCTCTCTCTCTTAATGGGCGGCCATGAGAAACAGTGAGAACAGACATGTTAAATTACGTTAACATAAAAAAAATTTCTACAATTAAGTGACAGGATATCAAAAATATAAACATTTAAATTAGCGATAGGAACTTGATGTACCATCCAATGAGCACAATTATTTATTTTTTAAAGACATGATCAAAAGTGACTGGTTAATTACTCATAGCAAATTTTCTAATTTGTTGATAGATTCAACTAGAGAATAATGTGCAAAGAATTCATTGTAGATTAGCACGACATGAACTCTCTCTTGATGTAAGCAGTTCTGAGTTCAATTCTCATATGACTTGAAAGAGGGGATTTTAAAAAATATCAGTGTTTAGAGGAGAGGCAAGTGATGTGTGTACCGTGTACAATATGTGAGCAATGCAAATGTATGACCCTTATGTCTGTGGGGAACGATAAAATAAGACATTGATAAAATAATATGTTAGAATAATTATAATTAGGGCTACAAGAAGGTAAGATTTATTAGTGACTTTGTTGAAACTTCAAAGACTTGTCAAATATGATCATTCCTTGAATCGTACACTCATTGATATCATTACAGAAATATGTGATTGTGTAATGTATAATTTGGTGGTCAACCATGATCAAATGCCTAAAAAAATTATAGAATTGTTGATTAGCTGACTAGAATTATGCACATGGGGTTAATAAAAGTAAATAGTTTAGATGATACGTCAATAGTTGACAATTACTTCTTCTAAATTATAATAATATAAGACATTGATAACTAATTCATGGTTTTCAAAATATATTAGTTGAAACCTTAATTTCTTAAAAAAAATTTATAATTTTCCTATTATACTCTTAAAATACTCTATATAAGTGCCTTAATAATGAGAATTTCAATTCTCATATATCATTTTTTTAAAAAAAATAATCAATGAAGTGGGGATGTAATTGAAAAAATAATTATAAAAGTTACCCAATATCCTTTATTATGAACCAACGATAGCTTCAAGAAGATATTCAATATTGTAATCTGGAGGGAGTAAAAACTGTCAAATAAAGTCTGAATAACCATAAAAAAATCTTATTTTCATCATGTACTATTACTATCTATACCTATGTTGTTTTTATTTTTTAATTTTGTTTCTGGATACTAATGATATTAGAGTATAATGAGATAATTATGCCACATGTAATCTAGTTGAACATTCAGTTGGGTTGCTGCCATTGTAATCATTTTAATTAGTTCAGTGAACCGACTCAGTTATATGTATATATACATTGTACCTTCTCATTGATCAATACAAGATCAAAATTATAATTTTCACTTTCTTCTCTTTCCTCTAAAGTCTTATATGGTATCAAACCTTTTTGCTTTAAACCATGGCCTCTTCTGCAACTCAATCTGATAGCAGTAGAAAACTCATTGTTGTCAATTCCACTAAGCCTGGCGAACTTGTCGCCTTTAGTCATTCAATTTCTTTGAAGCTTGATGAGTGTAATTACCTTGTGTGGTGGTAGCAAGTTGAATCTGCTGTTTGTGGTCACGAACTCTTTCATTTTCTGGAAATTGGTCGATCTTCTCCTTAATTCAAGTCTAGCACTGATCTGGACGCAAGAATTGTTTCTGTTGAGTTTCTTCACTGGCACAAGCAAGATAAACTATTTTTTAGTGGCTTCATTCTACCATATCAGATGCTATGCTTCCTTGACTTGTCGGCTGCACTCCTTATGTCACCTGGAAGAAATTTTTTTATTTCATTATGGCTCATACCAAGGCCAAAATTTCTCAATACAAGAAGAAGTTAAGAAATATAAAAAAAGATGATCATTCGATTTCAAAATATAGAAGTTTAGCTCATGTTACTGCTGAACTCCTCTAGCTTTAGAGTTTGCTTCGTGAACTAAAGGTTCTCCATTCTTGTCATTTACCACTAGTTCTTTGTGATAATTTGAGTACTGTTCTACTTTCTTGAAATCCTATTTTGCTTCACAGAACAAAGCATGTGGAACTTAATCTCTTTTTTGCTCGTGAATGTGTGCTTCGAAATTAGCTCCTTGTTCAACATATTCCTTCTGCTCATCAGGTTGCAAATTTGTTTACAAAACCTTTATCCAGCTCATGGTTTGAATTTTTGAAATCCAAACTTAAGGTTCAACACATCTTAAGTTTGCAGGAGACTATTAGAGTACAATGAGGTAATTATGCCACACGTAACTTAGTTGAGCATTCAGTTGTATTGCTATCATTGTAATCATTTTAGTTAGTTTAGTTAACTGACTCAATTATGTGTATATATACATTATACCTCCTCAATGATCAATACAAGATCATAATTATGTTTTTCACTTTCTTCTCTTTTCTATAAAGTCTTATAAATGAGTGTAAGATTTTTCTTAATATTAGTAAATTCAGAATTTTAAATTAAATTGAATATTTTGCGCCAAAAAATTGGATCATCCGTCCAAAACCTCCCGTCATGATGAAAGAAACTTAATTCTTGTTTAGAAGCCAATGATTGATTGTAACCTGGACGCACAACTTTGGCACTAAACACAGTCGTTTCTTCATTTTATTTGTACGTCTCTCAAAGTATACAAGAAATGGTACCTATTCTCCCCCGAATTTAGATATATATATCTTTGTCAATATAATGTGATCATTTTTTTAATTTAACAATTTAAATTATGGTCTTAACAAGTGCATTTTATAATCTAACAAGTCAACATGATTGAGCATGTAAAAGTAAAATAAATTGTTAACAAATTCTTATGGTGAATTCACATGTACGCATTATATATTAAAATGACATGTTATGTTATCCAATTCATATTATAACATGTTAACAGGATTGAATATATATATATATATATATATGATATTGCTAACAAGTCCTATTAGTAAATTAATAAGTATGAATTAGTGAAATGGCAAGTTAAAGTTAGGTTTTAATAAATATATTTCATATTGTAATAAGTTAACAAAATTGAATATCTAAAAGGTGTTGTACTAAAAAGTTTTCATAGTAAATTTACAAGCACACACTAACAAAAAGACAAGATTGAATATTATTGCTTGTAAATTTAACAAATCTACTTCATATTGTAACCAATTGACAAGATTGAATAGGTAATAATTATTGTTAAAAAGTTGTGTTAATAAGTTACAAGTACGTATTTATAAATTGACAATTGAAGTTAATGTTTTAACAAATTTAGCATATATTTAAAAAAGTGAAGGTCATTTTGATCATTTTTTATCAAAACATATCTTCAATTTAGTCTCTTGATACTGTTATATATTTTCAGATTATATTAATTTTAATTTGAAATTAAACCCAAGAGTCATTTACTAAAATTCTCCCAAAAAGAACATGAACATGAACATTTATCATTTATTGGTTATATAACATTCTCCCTTTGTTCAAAGATAGATAGATAGATAAAATATTTTTAATCAAATCTCACCCCTAATGAAGTATTAATTGTGTTCAAAATAATATCATTTTTTATATTTATCTTTATTTAATATGATATTTTATTTTAAAATAAATTAATTTATTTATCATGGACACTTAAAAAAACAATAATTATATCTTTAAACACTTAAAAGTCTTATATTTTTTAACAATTAATTCTTTAAAATGTCTTATATTTTTTAATAAAAGGAGTATTATTGTTCAAATTTATACGTTGAGATAAATCTTGCACAACAAAAATAATATGATATTTAACCAATAGTGAAAGAAAAAGAGATTTGACGGTTAAATTTTGATTTATCAGATATCAACATTCTAGATGCAAAATTGAATGATTAATTTAAGTTGCGTTATGAAGAATAATGGAATTGATGCTTGCCTCGAGAAGCAATAAAATCGAAAACTTGGATGACAAGTTCCAAATAGCATGCTTACACGCAAATTAAATCACAAAATTTTGTCTTTCACCTATATACATCCGAAATGGCATTTTTCAATACATCCAAAATAGCATTCACATTGCGTATATGTATTTTTGAACATTTTATTTAAGATACAGTAACATATCTCAATATATACATTTCTTTTATTGGAATTCAAATTTTAGCTCATCATGTTATAATGATTAATTCATTTTATTAAACCAGATTCTCATTGGTTAGCATACATTTGTTTACCCATTCATTCTCATATCACAACTAACGAAAAGGCTTCGTGTGCTGCAAGGGCAATTTAAAGAACATTTATTTTTTAATTATTATATTTTTTGAGAAATAAAATTATTAAAAATACTAATATATAAAATTTTATTGTATTAAATTAGTATAATTTTATTAAATAGATCATAAATAATGTAGCACTTTAAGGTCCACCTTAAAATTTTTTGTAAAATATAGACTATGAATTAAGGTTCGTTAAAATTGGAAGTGGTTGTTAGGGTTATATTTTTTTAGGATTATTTATTATCTTTAGGGAAAATGACACTAAGGGCCTTAAAAAAAGATTTTATTATAATTTGGACCTGAATAAATTTGATATTGCTCTACAGGCTTTAAGGCCTTTATTGTCAATTTTCTTAAGATCAAAAGTATGATTTTACCCTTTGTTTGATTTGAATTCAAAAAACTTGCGTGAAAAACTTGAAGCAATGAATTCTATCTCTTCTTTCTCATTTCTTTAATTATCGCTTTGCCATTATTGACCATCGTTAGTATGGACGAGTGTAGAAGTTTTGACTATTAATACTTCAACCACAGATCATGATTTTTCATCTCTTTCCTTGCATTGAGTCGCTGTTGATTGCTGTGACCCTTGGAACTCGGCCCCTTGCTACCATTGGAGGAGGACTATGCTAGTCGAGGTCTTCCTCTCCATTCATTCTTCTTCCTTGTTCCTCCCCTATTGTGCATTCTCATCAGTTCTCTCCCTCATTTTCCCTTACTTTGCATATCACCAGAAAAGAATGCTAACACTTAGTTTTCCCTCTTTCAACTTATACTTTGTGCTAATAGACAATAAATCTTTGATTTGTACTAGTCTGCAGTAGTTTACATCATTCTAGTTTTTGAAAGTTGACATGCTTATTGATGAGATTATATTCTTTAGTTTTAGTCAAACAATATATCCAAATGTGTTTTATCTATGCACAACGAACGTGAAACCACACAGCTCTGCAAGCTTTAATTTGGAGGTAGTTTTGGCTAAGGAAAGATATTTTGGGTGTTCTTGTTTAAAAATCTTACAAGCCTTGTTTATTGTCCATATCATTTTTTTCATGCATGTTGTGACAATTAAGCTAAACATAATATTGTAGTAGGTTTTATGCATTTGTCATGAAAAAATAAAACTATTTAGCACTTAGTCATGAAGCTCTAATGTGCTCCTTGTTTTGAACCTAAAACCCAAAACCTGCGATAGTTCAAAACAATATGACTTTCAATTAAAAATATATGAACCTTGTATTGTACATTGTTTGTTTAAGTTGTACTTTTTGTTAAGCCTAGCTAAATGATAAATTGAAATTGCATAGACTTTTAGTTGAGAATATAGAAACTTTGTGTTATGTATAGTTGATATTATATTGTATATTGTTTGCCTAAATTGAGCATTTTATTAAACCTAACCTACTGATAAACTAGAATCGCATGGATTTTTAGTTGAGAGTATATGAACCTTATGTTATGCACAGTGAATTTTGTGTTGTACATTATTTGACTAAATTGAATATTTTGTTAATTCTAGCCTATTAATAAACCATAATCATATAGACTTTTAGTTGAGAGTATATGAACCTTGTATTGTGTATAATAGATATTGTGTTATAGATTGTTTATCTACTTATACATTTTGTTAAGCCTAACCTACTATTGATAAAGTAGAATTGTATGAACTTTTAGTTGAGAATATATGAACTTTATGTTATGTGTAACATCTCAATTTAAATTTTAATAGTTAATTTGGGTTAATAAAAATTTAAAAAAAAATATTATTTAGAGGTAAGAAAATTAGTAAAAGATGATTATTAAATCTAACTTAGGATATAATTCTAAAAAAAATTTAAAAAAATAATTAAAAAATAAATAAAAATATTATTAAATTATTATTATAATAAAAAAAAGGGAAAACGTATTAAAAAAAAAGGGGAAAAGAAGAAGAAGAACAAATTGCTTTCGGCGCGCATGATTACATAAAATAATAAAAAAAAGGGGGAGAGAAAGGAAAGAAGAAATAATATAAAAAAAAATGTGGGACCCACTGAATTTTTATAAAACTCACCCGTTTCCTTTCATTTCTTCAATTCTTTTCCTGCGCGCAAGCTGAGGCGGAGAGAAGCAAGTTGCCGGTGCGAAATATCTAAATTTTTAAGGTAAGAGTTTTTAATAGGATATTTAGGGTGTGATTTTAAGCTTTTTAAGACTAAGTAAGTGTTCTAAAAAATTTTTTTAGTCATCCTTCTTCTTTAGTTTCTGAGTTTGTAGTGGTAAAAAATTTAAGATCTGGAAGAGGGATGAATTTATGTTGAATAAATATAATTTTTGAGGTTGTCAGTAGTATAATAAATGTTCTAGAGTATAAATTTATTGATGATCTTTGAATTTATGGCTTATGGATCAAATTCTAAACTAGATCTGAAAATATATGTTGATTTATTGAGGTTTAGATGATTATTTGGGATGAGAAATGAATTATTATGGTTATAAGATTATGATTCTAAGCTAGAGACTCAATTTTTAATTTTTGGGTATTTTAGGTACGAATTTATGAAATAAAAAGAAAATTTTGATAATAGAAATTAGTTTAGAAGCTAATTTTTTAGATTATTAATGTTTATTGATAATTAAAAGAGGAGTTAAAAATTTTATTTAATAGTATTAACTATAGATTTGTATTAAGATTGAGATTAGGAATTATGTTATATTTTTAATTCTATTATTAGAATTATTTTATTAGTTTCAAAAATTAAAACTAATATTTATAAATAATATGTTATTTGTAGATTGTATTACTGGTGAAGATTGTGGTGAGAGAGAAATTTTAAGGAATAATTTATTGAAAAAGCCACGAGGTAACCATGCTTTTAATTTGTGAATTGTGTTACTTCATGTTAATTGGGTGGTTATTGAGAAAATTATAAATTTTGTAATATTATATAATTGTGCAATATTATTATGAATTTATTTGATTATTGTGGGAGGTGTTGGGAGACTTGCTATTGTTGTTGTATTTATGTGCCACGTGGTACGCCCCTATTGGAGCTCAATAGGTGGTTTGTAAGGGCTCGGGCTAATCTACCTTTGGCCAGGTAATTTAGCACCGAGTGAGGGCTACGGCTCGAGGTTAATGGAGGGATATAAGGATGGTTATTTGTGTGTATTGTAATATTTATTATATTTATTGGAATTATATTATTTTTAATTCTCACTTAGTAAGCACACACTTAACTGTTTGTATACACTATCATAAATTGGCTTTGGTTACTGGGACTTTTGAGTCTCATTATGTGGTTAACAATTTTCAGGAGAAGAGCCACGAGTGACACGTGGAGGAGTCCCAAAGGCTTAGTGGTATAGATCCACTGTCTCTTTTGGGTATTTAATTTATGATTTATAATGTGTTATATTGCCAATATTAGGGCTTTTTGTTTATTGTCAATTATATGAATATATAAATGTAATCATGCCTTTCAAACTATTTCTATTTTTGATACAATTTGGATGACTGTAATTTTAATATTTGGTTTACTTTGGATTGGTTAAAATGGCATGATTATAAGGCCAAATAACTGGCTTGTGTTGAAAATTTATTAAATTGCTTATTTTACTTGTTGGGAGTATAAGGATGGACAAATGTGATTTAGTTTACTTGTTGGGAGTATAAGAATGGACAAATGTGATTTAGCCTAATGGCATGTGGGAGGTAAAAATTTATCTGAAATGTTATAGTGTATGAGTTGAAGCCAATTATAAAATATTTTATATTGAAATTATTGATATAAAAATGTATTGGGTGGCTGTAACCCAACTATGGTTGAGCTAAATTATAAAAAAAAAATTTGGTGTGTTACATTATGCATAGTGGATGTTGTATTATACATTGTTTACCTATTTATACATTTTGTTAAGTCTAGCCTACTGATAAAATATAATCGTATAGCCTTTTAGTTAAGAATATATGAACCTCATGTTGTGCATAGTAGATATTGTGTTGTGCATTATTTTGCTTACTTTTGCTTTTTATTAAGCCTAGTCTATTGATAAAGTAGAATCGTATGGACTTTTAGTTGAGAATAAATAAAATTTATATTGTGCATAGTAGATATTGTATTATGCATTGTTTGCCTATTTGTATATTTTGTTAAGCCCAGCCTATTAATAAAGTAGAATCGTATAGACTTTTAGTTGAGAATATATGAATTTTATGTTGTGCATAGTGGATATTGTATTGTGCATTGTTTGCTTACTAGTGCATTTTGTTAAGCCTAGTTTACTGATAAAATAGAATCATATGAATTTTTAGTTAAGAATAAATGAACCTTATATTGTGCATAGTGGATATTGTGTTATGCATTATTTGCCTAACTTTAGTATTTGTTAAGCTTAGTATAATGATAAATTAGAATCACATGGACTTTTAGGTGAGAATATATCACAAACTTTCTTCTCTTGCAATCATCTTTAACTAGCCATCCTCTCGAAAGGCCACAAACAAGGAGGATAGAGTCTTTCAAGATAAGAAGATTTATCATTATCTAAGATGTGAGAAGGCTGGACACAGTTGCAAGACATGCAAGAATCCTAACCCAGCATGAGAAGTAGTTACATTGTACTTCTTTGGTGTATATAGGCAATTATAATTATGTATATAGAAGCATTTTCAATTAACATTTTTTAAGTAATTGAGAATCATAGATATTTTTTGTTTGTATGTAGAGAAGCAACTGTTAGATATTTTGAATATAATGGCTAACTTTTGTGTATATATCAGACTTAAAATATTATGTCAAATTTCATGTGGGTACTTGTTTTAGTACCTAAGCTAATACCAATATGAAATTATTCATATTTGATGTAATTGTCCTTCTTAATATTGAAAATGCATGAATTTTCTGTTGAGCATGCGTGGACATCATCTTGTATATAATAGATGTTATGTCATGCATGATTTGCCTAACATTATTTTATTATAACCTAGGCTAGTGAAATACTGAAAATGTATGAATTTTTTTGTTAAGCACACATGACCATCGTCTTGTGCATAGTGAATGTTGTGTCGTGCATGATCTGCCTAGTCATTTTTGTTAAAGTCAAGGCTAATAAAATACTTGAAATGTATAAACTTTCTGTTGAGGATGCATGGACATCGTCTTACGCATAGTAAATATTGTGTTATGCATAGTCTAATTCATTGTTTCGAGGGTTCATGCAAGTTCTAAATTCAAATCAAATAAAGGGCAAAATCATACTTTTGGTCTCAAGAAAATTAGCAATAAGAGCCCTAAGGCCTGTAAAAAAATATCAGATTTATTTAGACCTAAATTATAATAAAATTTATTTTTAATGCTCTTGCCATTTTCCCTTATCTTTATGTCGTTGCTGTCAATGTATAAATGGTTTGGATACTTATTTAATTTTGATTTCCTTTCTCCTTCATCTTAAATGTGTCTTGATATTTATGAAAGGAAGAAATAAATATTTGTGGATGATTGCTCCATTAAAAAATTTATCCTTTCTTATCTAAAATTTTATTATAATTATTTATGATTCTATTTTTTATGCAATCATATTGCACAAATTATGACAACTCATGATGGAAATCCTAATTATCATTTTAACTTGTGAAAAGTTTGCAAGAAACAATATAATTATCATTTTTGGTAAGATCACTTTCCAATTTTAATGCCTCCACGTTGTTTATTATTGATAAAAATGTGATTCGAACGGATAAGACATATTTGATTTAGTAAGAAAATGTCGCTTAAATTTGTAATTATTCATATTTTCTTGTTCAAAGGACTTGGATGATACTGTTAAATAAATTGTAATTATTATAAAATATAATTGAATTGATTGAATGATAATTTTATAACATGTATACATTTATTTTAAATCAATAAATTCTCCCCCATGCCATTTTTGTGTTTCATTTTAAAAGATTTCACCACGGGAAAAAAGATCTATTTTAATTTGAATAATAATAATATAGTGCATATTAAAAGAAAACTAATTGAATTTGTTATGCCAAGAGTCAACTCAAATTACAATGATAAATTAAATAAACTAAAAATTATTGAATGGATCCATATAAGTAGAGAGTAAGTAAATCTCAACCTAAGTATCACATAATACCAATTAAGTCCTTTTGGAGTCAATTTTTTTTTGTAATTTTCAGGTCTTTTTTAAAAAAATTTAAGTTAATTAATAATTAAAGTTACTTTTTTTTTAATAATAAGATACTCAATTTACCACTTTCTTTTGGCCTAAACCCAATACACTCTTTGTAAAGTTAAAATAAAAAATTACACCACATAAAAATTTAAAATATTACAAATACTTTTAAGTAAATAGTTGAAGTGTAAAAATATCTTTTACTCCACACATATAAATTGTTAACTTGGGTTAGTCTACAGTAAACATCTCACACACACACACACACGATATGATGTGACTCTTGGACATAACACACAAAGCATAAGGTCCATCGTTAATAAATGATGAATGGCATAGTCTATTAAAATTTGTATATAATATGTAGATCGACGTATAATTTATTAGAAGTGACACTAATCATAAATTATTAATATTATAGCTATTTTTTATCAAATTTTGTGAGATGCAAGATTCATATCTTGTCATTGAATTATTGAATTAACTCACAAAAATGTTAATTTTTAAAATTATTATTTTTAAATTAGTACTCTGATTTAATTTAATATCAATTTATCATACCATCAAATCACAGAAATTATTTAATTTTTTGGCCAAGAATTGTTTAAAATGAAAGGTCTTGTTTAATAGCAAAAGCCTGTGTAATTTCGTTTAAACATATATAAATGATTATAAATTCATTTGCACTTTTTGGATAATTTTTTGAAAACCTAGATTAATCGTGATCTAGATTCTTTGTCTCACGTTGAGTGCAGGTTACTAGAAGGTGCTTATGCATTTGAAAAATTACAATTGAACTTTTATTAAATTATATTAGATAATAAAAAATATAGAAAATTAAACAACTTCATAAAAATCATACCCTTTTAGGTAATTATATATTTAAAAGTAATTTTGATGAATACCATCCAAACAAAACTAACTTTCTCATGATCACTTTTAAAAAATATTCAATCAAAAATTATAATTTATCAAACATTACTTTTAATTGATATCATTTGTAAAAAATCACGATTATTTGTTAATTTCTTCATACACGTTTGAAATTTAAAGTACCATTTGTATAAATAAAAATCTCTTGTGGGATGATTCCTTTTTCATATAGATTGATATAAGATCTATCTAACAATTACTTAAAAATATATTTTGTGAAACAATCCTTCCCATATGATGGGAAAAAAAAAATTTCCATAATCCTAAACCGATCTTACTTAAAATTGCAAATCTCAAGTTTGTCTGAGTGTCTGTAATTGATTTCTTTTCGCACCAACTCAATTTTAAATTTTCCGAAAGAAGACAACTAGAGAACGTGTTTCAATTTGTGAAAATCTTGGACTTTTATAGAAGTAAGAAAGTTTCCCCGAAATTCTGGAACAAAGTACTTGAAACTGTGTTGTGGTATGTAGGAATAAATATGAACTGTACTTAACTGTTTTGTTTTTTTTGGCCAAAGAACGGTACTTAACTCCTTGTCATGAAAAATGGATTGTTCCTAAGAAAATATATTAACAAAGTAAAATGAGTTATACTCATTTAAATATAAAATTTTAAATTCCAGTAAATGTTAAAAAAAAAAGTTTTGTTTGAAAAAGACTACTTTGAGTTAGTCAGATAATCATATGCTAAAGCTGAACAATATTCAATCCCACTCAATCAGGTAGCCATAATTTTTTTTTGGGTCAAAATACAATATTATATATATATATATATATATATATTAATAAAATTATATATTTATTGAATTTATTTATTAAAAAATCTTTTTCCTTTTTCCTTTTCTTTTTTGGTTTATTTCGTAGCCAGACGTTAGCCTCTAACCGCGAATCCGTAACTTATGGCCACAAAACGCAAACCGTTCCCGCGCACATTAGACGCGACTCGTTCACCCTGATAAAATACGCTCAGCCATCTTCTGCTATCCCTGTTTCACTTGCTTGTCCCTCTAGAAGAAGCCTCTCTCTCTCTCTTTCTCGCTAAACCTATTTTGCTCCATTCGTCGTTAATTTTTTGACAAATGAAAATTTTCTATTTGTAGCTTTTGGTTATGGCTTCGTTACAAATCCTGAAACTAACCCTCTCTTCAGTCTCCGTTTCTCAATCGAATTTTCCGACAAAATCGAGATGGACTTCCCGAGAGTCGTATTTCCGGGAAAGGATAATAAACGTGCGATCTGTCGGGGGTTCGAATTCTAGCAGAAGGCTTAGGGTCTGCTGTAAAGCTCAAGATACCGACAACCAAAACAATGGCAAGTTTTTGTTTTTTGCTTTTAATTTATTTATTAGTTCTTTTCATCATTTATTGAGAAATAATAATTGACTTCTTAGTAATGGTCTCTCTTTCTCTCTGTTTTTTGTCTTTTAAGGCAAATTTGATGGCTCCTGCTTTACACAAGTTAAATACGTTGTTGATGTTGCTTCCTAAATATAGCAATGAGGTTACTGTCTTTCCGACCTCTGTTCCAAGAGTGCAATTGTCATAATCACTCTGCTTCAGACCTCAGCTGACAATCCGGCAGAGATGACTGTGGCTTTGATTTTAATTCCTGCTTATTCAACTGACTCAGTATACTAGATTCTTCATTTAAATTTTGTGCCTTCTACTTTTTCTTTGCGAATAACGCAAGAATTTTCTTTTTACTTGTCTAGTATATTTTAAAACCAAAAATATTGGCCGTTGGTTGGACAATAATTAATATTTCCATGATTGTCCATTTGTATATTAACTGGTACGGAAAACTTTATTCCATTATTTATCGGTTGGATGGGTAGATATAATGTGAAGTTGGATCATGTTATCAAACACATGTCTTCGATAAAGAACCTGAGATTGTAGATCCATTGTTATGAGTAAGATTTAGCCTTTGAAACACTACTGAAAGATTTAAAAAGGAAGTTAAGGCAGAAAATGCATTTTGATTGTCTCATAAGAAACATGAGATGAAGCTTTGTTGAGGAATGGGATGGCTGGCGGTGGGCAGAAATTATTATTAGTTGATATCCATTTCACTGTTGTTGAGTTTGGTTATTATTATTGCTATTTTTTTTAATATCGAGGTATAATAAGCAGTGATACTATTTGCGTGACTAAAATAAAATTGAAGGTGGATAACTGAAGAAAGATAGAGATTTATCTATAACTCCCTTTCTTTACCTGGAAAAGAAGGTAAAAGAATTTGTATTTGCACAAATGAATTATGATCCCTTGTTAGCGTGTCAAGGTGCAGAGATTGGCAACTATCAAGTAAAATTTAATAGTTTATATTTGGTCATAAGTTATTCAGTTGCTTGGATTTTTGAAAGTTTTGATTAATAAGGGAGCAGCACTTTGTTTGCATAAATGCAAAGATTAACAGATGTGAAGATACAAGCATGATGGAAAACTGTATAAATTTTCAGACTTAACTCGTTTTGAACTCCTAATTAAATATAGTGCACCAACTTGATGTCTTGCTGACATATTTTTGTATGGATGTGTTGTGTTTATTGTGTCTGGAACAAAAGATATTGAGGGCATACTAGGACCTAGGTAGAAAAGAAAAGGCTTTCTACTTTCTTCATTAAATAAGGGGGAAAAAAATGCTCTGCTACTTCTTAAATCAAATTATATAATTGAGTTACATTTTTAGGCAGTATTAATGAATTCAGTGATCTAGTTGCCAATTAGAACTTGATCATGATAGATGTAGCATCGGTTCATTTTTTTCCTTTTTGCCTTTTAATGAATAAGATGATGATGAACACTGTGCCGTTTAGAAATATAATTTTTACAAATGTCAGCAATAGCAGCTTCTATTCTGTTTCCGAAGTTTTGGATTTTTTTTTTTTGCCATGTCAATTTGTATATGCATATATTTCTTTGGTGTACTTGCCAATGCAATGTTTGTTATCATATATATATATATATATATTGTATTTTTCTGCAGTATATTTTGCCATTTACTAGTCCATGTTGGTCCTTATTAGTCTCAAGATGTTTTTTTAAAAGAATCCATTCAGAAAAGACATATTGCTCAATCAATTTATGCCAGAGGGCTTCCGTGGAGAACACAGAGAACACTCTTAAGAGAGAAACTTGATTAATGGAGGAAATTTTTTGGAAAACATCTAGTCAACCCTTGGGGTGTGAGGCATACTTCTGATGAGGCTGTTTTTTTTTTTTTTTGCATGCATTCAACAGTCTGGTTCAGTTATGTGCTTGTTTACTTTCAATTAATCATGTATCTGTATCTCAGCGTCGTCTATCTGAGCAATCATTTCACAAAAACTATTCTGCAAACAATGGTCCCCTTCTTGTTTTTCCCTTAGCAAATCGCTAGTCATGGAGACCATCAAGTGACCAACACTTACTATGTTTGTTGGCTTTTGCTTCTGATGTATTTTCAGGTGAAGAACCCCCAGAATCATTATTTATGAAGGAACTAAAGAGGAGGGGAATGACTCCTACTTCATTGCTTGAAGATTTTAAGCAAGGTGGAGTGGATGAGGAGATGAATATGAATGGAGAAGATAGAGGTTTTCCAAAAAGAAATGCTGTCTCAACCAATGTTGAGAGGAGCCTAGACAATCAAAGGGAGCGATCTATGGCACTGAACAGCGAAGGTCTTGAGGTTGATGCCTCATCTGACATTTTCAGAACAACATAATTTATTTAGTATCATTAGTCTTGTTTCAAAGATTTTGGTGCCTATAGTGTGGATTGGGTCACCAATCAGTTCTCTTTTACCACTGCATCAGTATTCCTTGTTAATGAAACATGATGTATATGTGACACATTGTTTGCCTTCACATGCTGCTGCTTCAAAATTCGTTCTCAAAACTTCCTATAAACCTACCTAGGGGTCGTCTATAAAGTCAATCCATAATTTATTTAATTGTGTATGCCACTGCATGTGTGTAGAGAACTTGATGTCACATTAACAGGAATGATGAGAAGTAAAAAAGTGTATTTTATGTTCTCTCTTTTTTACCCTTTGTGGGAATGGGGGACAGAGAAAATTAGATGGTTAAACAGGGAAGAAAATCAAAACATAATCAGAAAATCATTTGTATATTGAAGTGAATTTAGGCTGCAAGGATCTGATTAACCTTCTTTATTCTTTGTTTTGGTATGGCAGAATTAGAGAAAATCACTTACATTTTTATCCATTACAGGGGTTGATACCTCGGGCTAAACTTTTGTTGTCTCTTGGAGGAACATTTTTCCTGGCATTTTGGCCACTGATCCTCATAACTATTGTGGCTTTTTCTGCTCTCTACCTTGTAAGTCTCTTTCTGTCTTTGTCAAATGATGCGTGTATGAATTTCTTTGTTTACTTCTTCCCTACATTATCGAGTCCATTTTCAGTGATATATGTAGCAACTTGACCATTTTATATCCACATTGAATAAACGACACTAAATTATTCTGTTGAAACTATATAAATTGTCTATTATCCCACTAAACTATTTGGTGGACCAAAATATGACCTATGTGGTTCTTATTGGCAAACCATGCACAGAGGCAGCTGACATAGCTAGAATATATTATTGTCTTCCACAGTTTTTTTTTTTTTTCCAAAATTGTAAGAAAACCTATGTCTGACAGCCATTGATGCAAAGGGAAGCCGTTATGTGTGTCAGTTATTGGCTAAGGAATTGCACTCTAGTAATGTTAGTTGGGTTGTTTTTAAAGAACTACCGTACTGTGTTCGCAACTTGTTGCTAGCGGATCTGTCTAGCCCCCAGAAATCTTGCTATTTTGGCTTTGCGTTCATGGGCCTTGACCTGTTTTAGACTACTTAAGTAGATTCTCTGTGAGGTCCTCATAAACATTGTACATAAACATTGTATTTGTATGTTCATGGAATCTCATGTTCGTTGCCTAAGAAAGTTGCTGGGGTGTCAATTTACCAAGTATAAATCTGCATTCATTTTTTCAGATTATCAAAGTGCTGAAGTTTGTGGCCCAAACTGAATTGTTTTTTTCCCGATTTATTAAATTTAATTACAGACAAAAACTTATACTTGATGTGACAGTATGAAGCATTCTATGCTCTCCAGCCTCGTGGAGAATGGAAAACTTGTAATGAAAATAGTTCTCTTCTTTTGTGACATGTTCTTACACTGGACATTACTTCTAGGTTCCCCAAGCTTCACTATTATCTAAGAAATATACACCAAATGTGCAGCTATTATAGCGATCAGTTGTAAAACTTGTCCCCACTGCAAGTGCGCAGGCACGTGTATTTTTTTTTATTTTTAAGAATCCTGTCAATAATGTGATAGGGACCCACAATTCTATATCACTTACAGTAGAAAGAAGAGGGCAAGGATAGAAGAGAGTAGTGAGAAGGTGGGAAACCGGTCATGGAGAAGGTAGCAGAGTAGGGAAGTTAGCTGGTAGCCATGATCATGAAGATAGGATTAGTTATGCAGTAGCTTTTATCCTGTTCTGTTCCTGTCATTTTTAGTGATTATATAGCATTTTTAGAGTCAGTAGTGTTTCTACTTTTATAATTAGCAGTAGTAGAGATGCAGTAGGTGTCTTATGCTTTGAATTACCTTTGTAGTGGATATTCTCCCCCGATCTATTGAAGAAGTTAATGTTTTCAGATTCTGGCATTGTTTTCTTCAGTTGAATTTTCATTTGATTTCTCTTTAGACTTCGGTATCTATCTTCAGTTCTTTGTGCAATCTATTTTGAACTATTGAAAGTTTGAAACCTTTGATGCTTAAAGAGCTGGATTTGATTCTGTAAGTTATTTGTGGCAGTATTTTGGACCGAGTTTTGTACATGATGCTAGCAAGATGCCCCCCTCCCCTCCCCAGTATGTGGATCCTTATGCACTTCTGGAAGATGAAAGAATATCCCAGATTGCACCTCGTCTCAATTGAAAGGCAAGAATTTACATACGTAGGAATATAATTATATGTATCACAGTTCAGTTCTCTTTTCATCTGTATATGTTTCCTCTGTAAAGTATCAACCTGGAAGAACTTGTCTAGTTATTGATTTGATGCTCATTTTTATTCACTCTACACCTTCATGTCTCTCCAAGCATGTGGCTTTAGATAAACACAGCGTTATTTTATTTAAATCTCAAGGCATAATAATCAGAATTATTTCAAATCGATCTAGAACATGTAATTTTAATCCCTATATTGGGAGGAACTTTTTGTTCTAAAATTGGATGTTACGACGAGGCTCTTGCCTGGTTTCCTCCAAGAAGTTGTTTATATTTTCGTCGCTCAAATAAAAGCACGTAAATGTGAAAAAGTTGGGATTACATCAATCAATCTACAATGTAGACACTTAAATTGGATCTGAACCTCGTTCATACAATTTAAAGCTCAAACCGCTCAAGTGGATTTTTTTCATTCGTGCCATATATTTAAGCTCAAAAGTTCGGTGGGGCTAGACTGACTCGAATCAAATGAAGTTGTACTCGTTTGTCTATCATTTCATTTCCAATCATACAGATAAGATATAAGTTGTCCCCATAATTATAGTACTTTATGTCTCTCTTCAAATGAATAAATATAAAATTTTCTTTTTGTTTCATAATTAAAAAAGCTAATTTAGATATTCATCATGCATAATTTGTTACATCCAAAGGTGCCAGAAGTTGGCTGGCGAGTGAAAATAGACAAACCAACTATGGAGAGACCTTGAACAATCTAGGAAGTAAAAAGCTTAGTTTAGGATAACGACGGTTCATGCATGTGATTGATTTGACTCCCACTTTTGAGATCACGAAAGGGCCAACAAACCCATCATGCTAATATTTCGTTACAACCCTAAAAAGCTGTCTGAAGAATTCCTAATCCATTATCTGTGTTTTACAAACTGTGAAGCTAACTAGTTTCTTTCTGTGCTCCAAGAAACCCAGTACAAAAGCACACTAAGAAATAGACTGAAAAGGCTTGTAAGCTTTCAGGTCTTTTATAATACCTTCAATGGATCCAGCTGCGGCAACTACAGTGACAATAAAGCAAAGGCCACTTAGCATTTTAAGCATCATCCATGGTGCAGAAAACCTGGGCATTTTTCTCTGCGAAATGTACATTTCTACAGGAAAATACACAGTCAAGGGCCAGAAAGAAAAAGCTCCAAGCAGACCCAAAATGCTGTTGAAGAAAGGGAGTAACATGGCGGTTACAGTGGTAAATATCACGAACAGTGTCCTCCATATCACACGAAACTGGTTCACTCTGTAAAGTCCGCACATTGGAATGCTGATTGAGTATTCTTTTGTAGCAAAATCGCTTTCTGGCCATCTCTTGCAGCACCAATCTTCCACAAGTTTGAAAACGGGTTGGCAGAATACCTGCACGCACGAAGTACCCCGTTAAGGTTCTTTGTCACTCAATAAATATTGGATAGCTGAACAGTTCGGAGATTGATTGGATTGTGCTAAGTGGTAAAGTTCTTTGATTGGTTAACAGCAGAGTGTAGAGCAGAACATAATTGAACCAGTAGTTGCTGGGTCAAGCAGAAAAAACTCAATTACCTTCAGCAAGGTGTTACGTGCATAAGTTCAAAAGAAGAAGAAGAAGAAGCACATCATAAAGACTAACTTATTAAAAGAACTCCTCACACTAAAGCAACACTTATTTTGCGAGTTTCTTGATGCAGAACTCATAATACAAGGTGAGTGTTCGAACCTTGGTGATGAAAAAATAAATTATGTTTGTAGAGCTATCTTCAATTAAGCAATGACAATGCTCAAAGGTAACATGATGAGCCGAATATTGAATAATGCAAACAAAAAGAGGAAGATGATTGATCATAAGAAGCTACCTGGTAGCACCAACGAGATGAACAACAACAAAGATGTTTCCAATGTCAACCATCCAAAATGGCTCATAAAAACCAAATCCTGTGAGAATGTTTCCAGGTGCACTGTTCCCAAATGCCGCATATCCCAATATCCCACAGACAGATAAAACAGACTGGTGATCGACACTCCAACAGAGACTGCCTTCTTCATCGCTTGATTCTCTGGTGGGCTTGATTTCAACGTATCCTGGTCAAAACTCAAACAAAATACAATATTGAAATTAAAGTTCATCAATTATGGTTGATCTATATATATGGGGAGAGTAAATGAACTTAAATAGCTCGCCTGTATCTCAACAATGACAACAGAGAAAGCATATGCAAAAGCAATGTTTCCAAGTGCTTGGAAGGTGTTCCATATCTTCTCACTACTGCTGACATCCACACCAATGACTGTCCCAGACAAGCCTGTCTTCACATCGTTTCCACCTTCAAGTTCCAAAAGTGGATCAGTAAATTAAATTGAAAAAAGACGAGCACGCTGACACTGGTCCATCTGATTTAGTCCTACTAATTTGAAAGTGTTCAAGGTTCATTAAATGATGTTTTTAAGGTGTGTTTGGTACTATTGTGTTGGTTTAGTTAAGTGGGATTGTGAGGACCAACATATTTAAGCGAACATTTTATAGTGTTTGATTGAATTCAAATTGTAAATGAAAGTGAAGTAAATGCAGAGTCTAACCTGCAACCTTGGCAATGGAGAGACCAAGAGAAATGAAGGCATAGCCAATAGACATGAGAGCAGCGAGAAGAGAGAGCCATGAAAGTTTATGAAAGTTAGGAATTTGGCTTAATATAATCTCCAATATCCCAAATACTATCATGTATCCATTGTTTGACGAATGACACCCCATTTCATGTCCCTCCTTGTGGAAGCAATTTGATCTTTTCACCGCCCTGATTAACACACAACCAACCAACATTCTCTCATGAGGGGGGAAAAATACTTCAACTATGTCCTCAACAAGAAAACTCCGTCTATGTTTTATAGGTAGTTCCAAACCCAGATAAAAGAGAAGGGTTGTGTTAAGTACGTTTTCCAAAACAACTATTTATTACTTCTCACAAAACATTATATAGTAAAGTATGAAAATGTACTCTGTCCACAATACAAGACATTGATAACTATTTCATTATTCTAAAAACAGTTAGTTGAAATTTTAATTTTTTTAAAAAATTGTAGTCCCTTGACTCAAATTATAAAATACTTTTGAAAGAGATTCAGTGTCTTAAAACACAAGACACTTTAAAAATATTAATATTTTATTAAATGAACTTATTCTAATATTACCCTTTATCTCTCTATTTAATTTCCGTCCTCATCTCTCTTTAATATTTTAAATGAAGGATATTTTTAAAAGTATATTTTTGTTTTAAAAAATAAAATTGTTAAGTGTATCTAATGAAATTTATAATGTAAAATTATAATTTGAGACAAAGGAGGGGGGTACATTTTTCTAATCATACCCTCATTAAATATCCTATATAAATACTTTAATAATGATAATTCAAATTTCAATGAATCATTTTTTTCAAAAGAATAATAAGTGAAGTAAAGTCATAGATGAAAAATAATTGGGAGAATTACATTAAAGTTTCATACAAGAAAATTAATTACAATAAAGTTCAATGACAACTGAATTAAGGAGATTGACAACAAAAAAATTAGTTATAACAAAACTCAATGACAATTGAATTGTCAATTAGTTCAATTGTCATTGAACTTTGTTATAATTCATTTTTTTGTGTAAGGTCTGAATGTAATTCTCTCAAAATAATTATAAAAACTAAAAATGCATAAAAACTATTAAATGCCCTGTATAAGTAAGACTTATAAAAATGTGCTGTATTATGCATGAGAGGATAAATGGATAATCAAGCTTCAAGCAGGCTAGAAATCTTACACCAGGCTAATGGATGCAGTAATTGTGTATCCAATTGATATTCCTACAAGATTCACATACTGTGCGGCCCCACAAAGCAAGTATTTCATTCCTCCTGCCAACAAACACACACACACACACACACACACACAACATTACATCATTTTTTAAACCATGCTATCAAATTTATGCTTATGTATATTTGCGAAGTACCAAGATTGGTCTTGACGATCTGAATGTAAGTGTAGTTTCTGGTTCCGTCAGGGGACCTATAGCATTCGGTGAGCAAGGAGGAAGTGAAGAGAGTGACCAGAGAGAAGATGGAGAGAGCAATGGGCCCAGAAACCCAACCCAATTGGGCCATGGCCCAGCCCAACGATAGAACTCCCGATCCAATCACAGCCGTAACGATGTGTGCACTTGCAGTGAACCACGTTCCTGAACCCACCACCATTATACCATACAAAGCAAAAGCAAATTAGATCTTCAATATCTAAAGGCTCATGCTTCATTAAAATTGGCAAAGATCTTTTACTTTTTATTTTATTTTCTTTGTCTAAATCTTTTTATGTTCTATTATCATTCTAGAAATATATAATCACATTCACAAGATACACGTGAGGCAGCGATTATTAATAACGATTTCATACAAATTAGTTTATGTGGGTGGCAGTTTTTCAAAATACCAGATAACAGAATAAAAAAAAAAGTATTTGTTTATGCGACAAAATCCACTAGTCTAAATTTGATTTGATTTTTTTCTATTTGGTGTATCCATTTGTGATATTTTGTTTATTTTTATCATGGTTTCTCAAAAAGAAATGATGAGATTATAATTGAATTTCTTCCAATTATTATTACAAATTGTAGTTATTTGGAAAAAGGAGAAAATTAGTCATGCACTGAGTATATTTTTCTGAAAAAACAAGTAAACAAAATTCAAGGAAAATGGCATAATGTCTAGTATATCATCTTTCAAAATTTGTTACGGACTAAGTCACTCTGATACAAATAGAATAGAACACGTCTATAAAAAAAATTTTAAAAAAAATAGAGGATGAAACCATATCCTAAAACAGGTCGAAGAAATTTTAAAAGAGAAAAAAAAAAAAAAGAAACACAAAAAGTGTCAAAGGAATGAACTCAATATATCTCAAGTTGAGAGAAAATACGACTCATACCTGTTCGTTTCAATTTGCCATCATCATCAAATTTAGAGTCAAACCCTCCATTTTCTATTGAGAAGCTCACGTTTCTCTGCAATTCCATAGCCATGTCAGAGACAAGCCTAAGAAGAAGAAGAAGAAGAAGAAGAAGAAGAAGGTTAAAGAGAGGGAAGGTTGGGAAGCACAGCGAATGTACTTAAAGCGGCACAGAACGTAGTAAATACATTGACTCAAATGGGGAGGTGAGTTTAATCATTTCAAGGTCTATTTATGGAATTTTTGGAAACCCAGAAATCAAAATTATTAATTACACTTTGAACAAAAATATGCAAACGAGATGATTCGCATGGGAAGAATGAATATTTTACCAATACTACATCGGGACTTCACAATTTTGACTTTCCAGTTACGTTAGTCAATAAATGTCTTGACCTGAGGCCACAGATTAAATATGCATTCAATGTTCTGTCCGGTCCTTTAAAGATTTTCGTTTTACAAGGATAATACAACATGGGAAAAACATCAAGGCATAACGTAAGTTTTCACTTTTCACCATATATTTTAATCATATCGTTTTTCAAATTTAATTTTTATTAATTTAGTTTTTTAAATTTTTCTTAAATTACTATCACTTTAGTCGTTTATGTTTTAAAACATAAATTCACCTTTAAATTAATCTAATACATAGATTATATTATTGACTTAACATGTATAAATGTTCATGAAAATAAATTAGCTTTCTTTTTATATACTCCCTCTGTTAAAAAGTGTGAGACATTTTTAATAAATCTCACCCTCAATAAAGTAATTACTTATTTTTTAATTAACCCTATCTTTTTATATTTATATCTATTAAACACCCTATAATAAAGTCATTATTAATAGAGGTATTTTTAAAAAAAGAATAATAATTATACCTTAAAATATTAAAAATACCTTACATTTTAAACATTCAACTTCTCAAAAAATATTTTATATTTTTAAATGAATGGAGTATTCTTTTTTCCTTTTCTTATCTTCTTGATCTCCTTTGTTTTCAAACAAAGCAATTATATTATACTTCTTTCGAATCACACTAAAAGTTGTTATTTAAAAATTACTTAATATGGAATAGTTTTATATATATATATATATATATTTCATTTATACTCCTACGTTGTTGAATAATTAAAGATGATGTTTTAAATAAGTTAAATATTATGTTTATTATATTCAAAGGCACAATTTGTAAAAATATAAAAAAATTTATAAAATAAAAATTTTAATAAATTTTTTAAAAAATTTTAATTAGTTAACTGTAATTTATATTGTGATACAAGTGATCGTAACAATATAATAAAAAGTCATGAATTCAAAGTATAAAAGCTAAAAATAAAAGTAAAGAAGAAAAAGTCTTCTTGGTGCGCTCGGATGTCAACCTTTTGGAAATCGGCAAGCAAAGATGAAGCATCCATGACCACTGTATCTGCACATTGCAACTTGAGGAAATCTGGGTTAATAAATTTCTTTTTCAGATAATCATTAAAGTAGACGAACGAACACCATAATCTCTGCTGGAAGATTGAATCCTTCAAAGTGCCGAACGAAGACACAGCAAAAAGAAGAGAGATGAGTCAGCTGTGACTTTCCGAAAGACCAGACCATGCACATTTCCACAGGGAGTAGCAGAGTTAGTTTCATCAAGAGATTGAGGAGCAGAAAAGGAAGACTTAGACCAGTCAAATGAATTCATGTAAAAAAACATTGGCTATGAAAATCTCTCTGAAACTGAATGGAATTTTATCACCCTGGTAAGTTGCAAGATTCCTAGGGCACCACACAAGTAAGAGAAAAGTAATGATATGCCTAATGACAAGTTTACCACACAACTTGTCATTTTCTCATATCCAATTTGTAATTTTCTCACATTCAATTTATCATTTTCATATATCCTATGCTCAAGTTGTCATTTTTTCACTTGCTATTTGTCTTTGTCAAGTTGTCATTTTCTTATGCTCAAATTATAATTTTCTTATGCCAAAGTTGTAATTTTTTTACGTTCAAGTTCTCATTTTTATATACTCAAGATATTATGTACTTAAATTTAAGTTGTTATTTTTTTATACCAAGTTATCATTTTCCTTTATTAAATTATCATTTTCTTATGTCCAAATTATCATTTCCTTACGTCCACATTATCATTTTCCTATGCCAAATCGTTATTTTCTCATGCTCATCTTATCATTTTTATCCGGCCACAAGTTATAATATATATATATATATATATATGTTATTTTGCACTATAAAATTAACAAGTATAAGTGGCCTAATAGTTATCAATCATTTTGGTAGCAACTTATGCATTTTCTAAGACTTTAAGATAGTTTAAATTTTTGTGTGAGAGTTTGGCCATAAGTCTCCCATATGTTTTTCCACGGGGTGGTAGTGCCTCCTAACAGTCCTACTCTTCTCGTTCCCTTCCTTTAAAAACATTTTCATTATAACAAATGGGCCCCAAGTTTTTCCTTTCATTGGCATTCGATAATTGGCTCTAACCATTTATTACATTTAGCGCTCACAACCATACCAAGTGTTTTTGGATAACAAGAAGGGTGAGCAACAACCCTCTGAAGGTTCAAGCACCGAGTTGGTTTCTCTCATTCTGCTTGGACATAAAGCTAGTGTTTTGAAACTCGAACCAATATCAAACCAGAAAGAGCATAGATAAGGATTTTTATAGTTGTTGAAAGCAACTATAAATAAAATATATAAATAAAATATTAACTTGTCGATGGTGCATGAGATCTTGATGTTGAAAGCTAGATGCCTAGACTGCTAGAGTTAGAGGTAAAGGCATGTCAACACAAGATCGCGATCTCAAAGGAAAATACTAAAGTTGGAGCATACTGTCATGTCACGACTCACGAGATTTTGATCTCAATGCTAAAGGTTAGATTGCTAGAGCTGGAGGCAAAGATTGGAAGAAAAGTCAGAGATTAGATGGAGGAGAGATCAAAAATTAGATGTCTATAAGAGAATTGGATAATAGAAAAGAGAAACCATAAATTTGAACAACTTAACTTTTTTTTTTTTTTGGCCTTGACCCACTCCAAATTTCAGGTTAAATCATGTTCTATGAAAATCGCTCCGTTCAATACGGGTCAATCCAGTCTAAAGGCTAATTTAGTTCAATTATTGAACTAAATGTTTTATTCAGCCACAGCAGCAATAGTCGGATTGTTCAGTCAAGTCTGGTTTTCAGAACATTGCATGAAGTCCTTAACGAAGCTGCAGCAGCATTCCTGATGACTCCGTCCACATTTATTGCAACCCAACCACGATCAGATTCCATTTAATCCATTCTTTCAAGTCTAACCCAAAAAATATTTGATTATGTGTTGTGGTTTCACCAGTCCCAACCACAACTTAGTTTCATAACAGTCGCGGAGATGTAATGGTTCCCTCACTAATTACGTTATACCGCGGCTATTATTAGAGCCGGATCGTTGGGAATCAATTTTAGGTAGCTTTGATTCTAAAGTGAAGCATGATGTTGGTGGACTAATCCTCCCAGTGGAGCATGACCATACCAAGTTTTAGCTCCATCGCATCCTAGTTCATTGATTTAAGCTCAATACGTTGTTACTTAAGCCTTCAACATCACACTTGAATTGCATAGCTACTACAGTCAGCCCATACGATTTCCTTGTCCAAATTGACTTTGGGAAATTCATGATAAAAATTCCAATTGACTTCAGAGTCACAATCAGAAATATAAATCTAGCAAATCAATATTACCCCTCCAAAACAAGAGCACCAGTCTACGGCGATATTAATCCCATTTTTGCGTTGTTTGCCAAATCTTCATCTTCACGCTCAGTTGTCCACTTACAGTGCAGATGTTCTTAAAAGTGAATCAGGACGGGATCTAAGGTAATTAAGTCACACATTATCACGCTAAAATAATATGCAAATAGCATAGCACAGCATACGATTGCAAGTTTCAATCATGTGCACTTAAAACACCAAACACGATTGAAATAAAATTCATGCATAGTAAACAGAGACACAGGTACAGGAAAGCAAATTCAAACCATCAAGGGCATATAATCTAGGATCCTAGTATTCATCTCCTTCGTCATCCTCACCCTCAGCAGACTCAGCACCGACTTCTTCATAATCCTTCTCAAGAGCAGCAAGATCCTCACGAGCTTCAGAGAATTCTCCTTCCTCCATGCCCTCACCCACATACCAGTGAACGAAAGCTCTCTTGGCATACATGAGATCAAACTTGTGGTCAATACGAGAGAACACCTCAGCAACACTGGTGGAGTTGGAAATCATACAGACAGCCCTCTGAACTTAGCAAGGTCACCCCCTGGAACAACAGTGGGCGGTTGGTAGTTGATACCACACTTGAAACCAGTAGGGCACCAGTCAACAAACTGAATGGTCCTCTTGGTCTTGATGGTGGCAACAGCAGCATTCACATCCTTGGGCACAACATCTCCACGGTACATCAAACAGCATGCCATGTACTTGCCATGGCGAGGATCACATTGGCCATCATAGATGAAGGCTCAAATGCACTGTTGGTAATTTCAGCACACAGAGAGATGCTCATCATGGTAAGCCTTCTCAGCTGAGATAACTGGTGCATAAGAGAAAGCATGAAGTGGATTCTGGGATAAGGAACCATTGGTCTGGAACTCAGTGACATCCACATTTAAGGCACCGTCAAACCTCAAAGAGGCAGTCAAGGAGGAAATAACCTGACGAAATCCAGGAAAATAATTTTAGCATTGAAAAACAATTTTAATATACAATGTTCCAGACATTGAAAAACAAACCCATAGGCTGATACAATATATCCCAACTTTGTTTAATATACCTGAGAACCAGACGGTTGAGGTTGGTATAGGTGGGCGCTCAATGTCAAGGGAGCGCCTGCAGATATCGTAAATAGCTTCATTGTCCAGAAGAACAGCCACATCAGTGTGCTCCAAGAGAGAATGGGTAAGAGGACACTGTTGTATGGCTCAACAACAGAGGTGGATACTTGAGGTGAAGGGTAGACTGTAAACCCAGCTTTGATTTCTTTCCATAATCAACAGACAAACGTTCCAGAAGAAGGGAACCAAGCCCAGAACCAGTGCCTCCACCTACGGCATTGAAGACCAAGAACCCTTGAAGACCAGTGCAGTTGTCAGCAAGTTTTCTGATGCGGTCCAGGCAAAGATCAACGATCTCTTTCCCAACTGCAATATAGTATTCAGCATAATAAACAATCTATGACAACATACATCGATAAATAAAAACAAAACAAAAGATGACGCTTTGATAGAAACACTTTACTGGTGTAAATGACCACGGGCAAAGTGTTTGGCAGCATCTTTCTTTTCCGCTGATCAACTGCTCAGGGTGGAAGAGTTGGCGATAAGTTCCGGTCCTCACCTCGTCAATGACAGTTGGCTCAAGATCTACGAAAACAGCCCGGGGAACGTGCTTTCCTGCACCGGTCTCGCTAAAGAAGGTGTTGAAAGCATCATCACCACCCACCCCCCACGGTCTTGTCACTGGGCATTTGGCCATCAGGCTATAGAATAGATTGCATATATTTGAGTTAAAATCAACAAGAAGCGTCCAGATCTAGAAAAACTATTAATTCTCGACACAAGCCGTTGGGTAATAGAAGCACAACGATATTACAGATCTGATGATTCAGAAGGCATTTGATTGTATAAGTGGGAAACAAGAAGGAAACAAAGCCACAGAAATGAACCGAAACTCTAATAACATTCAAAAATCCCAGATCTCGAAACTACGAAAACCAAAACCTAGATCCAGCACAGATTCCAGATCCAAAGCCATAATACTATAACTGACAACTATCAACTCCAGATCTGTGAACTAAAACAACTTGCAACACAAATGGCAGAAGATATACACCAAAACAAACGATAAAATTCAGATCCAGAGAGAAAAACCAAGCAAAAAACAAGAAAAACTTAGATCCGACCATTTAGCAACACTAATTGAAAGAGCAAGAGGAACAGATACTAACCCCGATTCCGTGCTCAAGACAATAGAGCTCCCAGCAGGCATTTCCGACCTGAATACCGGCCTGACCAATGTGAATCGAGATGCACTCTCTCATTGTCGCTGAACGGAGGAAAAGAGACGAGGATTGAAAGAATGAGAATCAGAAAACAGAAATTGCAGAAAAGACAGAGATCAAAGGCGTTTATCAAGACGCCTTCTTCTGAAACCCTTTGGATGGAAAGAGAAGGGTGAGATATGGATGGTACTTATAGGAGTAAGGGGGAGATATTTAAATTTTGAAATAGGGCGATGCGCTGTTGGGTTCCATACCAACGGACGGGAGGAAGGAATGAGTGGCTGAGACCCGTTGGCGTTGTGTTAGGATAACCAACCTGGTAACCCATGGGTTAATCTTTTCCTTTTGATTTTTTGAAATTTGAATCTATTGTTGGCCGCCGATTTATTATTTTATTTAGCCAAAATGCAAATTCCTTCATTCTTTAACGTCTTCATATTTAATTAAAAAAATAATAATTTTAAATTCTCATACTTTATTTATATTTTTGTTAGTAGTTCCTATATTTTTTTTAAATATTTTTACTTTTATATTTTTACTTTTTTATTATTTTAGATCTCTTTATGAATAAAGTATGGAGATCTTAAAATAATTTAAAATAATAAAAAATAAAAATATAAAGATCAAAAAATTAATAGCAAAATGTTAATAAAAGTATAGAAATTTAAAATTATATTTTTATTTTTTATTACATTTATTTTTTTTTTTTGGCCTGAGTTTTCACAGTAAAAGCATTTTTTGGCATGACACAAAAAAGTGTAAGCATTTTTTTTGCTGTGCAAGAAATTTTTTTTTATTATTCATAATACTCGAAGGCATTTTGTTTTATTATCATAAATATTTTTTATTGCATTTTACAAAGTTTTAAAATGTGATATTTTTTATATTGGTTTATTTTGGAGAAATTTTTTCTATTAGTTTGTCCAAAATTTTTACATATTTATTTTAATTATCTAAAAATATTTTTTTATTTTTGTTCATTAATAATATTAGAGACACGTCCATTTATAAATTTATTCTTATTCCTGTTTAATTTTTTTAATTGAAAAGGCAAGCAAACCTTGATACAAAAAGTTTTTAACAGTGCAAAGGGAGAAATTCTAAACAATTTTATTCTGCATACTAAACATACTCCAAAAAACTCATTATAAAATAGTATATTTACATAAAGCAATTCTAAAATGTAAGCTCGATGTTTTTTGTCTCGAGAAGCCAATGAATGAATTCAATTTTTTTTTATTATGTGGTACGACATCACCGTCTTTGTCTATTTGATATTGAACAAAATCTTCCATGAACGTATTTTGATACTTTGAAGAGCTCTCAATGCTATGTTTGTAAGGTGAAAAATGTGGGTTTGCAAAGAAGAAGAAAACCAGGGAAGAATAAAAAAATATTTTAATTTTTTATTTTAATGAGTTAGCACACCTATCATTTATTCTTTTTCAATTTTTATTAATAAGTATTATGTATCTATTTTGACGTTTATAAGTTACATGAAGAGTTGGTATTATGATGAATTATTAAATTTAAATAAATAACGGAAAAACCAACCTTCGCTTTTCTTTTCGGATGCATGATTAGAGAAGATTCAATTTGCTTTTCCAAAGATCATTCATTCACACTCCTATCCTATGAATCAATGGGACCTTCTTGGATGTAAATGGGACCACTTCTTGGATAGAAAAATGATACTCTCTCGTTTAAAAAAATATAAAATATTTTTAATTTTTTAAAATATAATCATTAATTTTTTGAAAATACTCCTATTAATAATTAACTTTTATTTATTTAGAGTATTAATAGGGATAAATATAAAAAGATAAATTAATTAAAAAGTAAATAACTACTTATTAGGAGGTAAAATTTAGTTAAAAATGCCTTACATTTTTTAATTGGAAGAGTATATTATGTCTTTTTCTATTTTTTTTAAAACCAATAATGAAAGAAAACTTTTATTAATTGTAGAAATAGAGGATCAAATTATATCATTTTTAAAAGTTTAACATTGCATTAAAAATGAGTTGATGTCCCTTAGTGACCAATTTGCCATTTAATCTTTTTAATTTTAATACTAAAATGGTACAAAATTAAAATATGTTGATCTTTTATATATTAATTTTTTATATAGGCTATTTTTTTTATGGAAATATTGGAATGGGATCAAGTGAGATGACTAAGTTTCATATTACTATCTGAAAGAATTTTTAAAAAGGAGTGAAATGGTTTGAATGGCTTTCCAAGCCATTATTAGATATCCTAAGGTCATGTTTGGTTATTGTAAAAAAATGAATTAAATTGAATTGAAAAAATCAAGATAAAAATGAATTAAATCATCATTTTTCATTATAAGTATAATAAAACTCATTAAATATACTATAAATGTAAAAATCATCATACCCTCCAAAAATATCATGAATCATGATTTCTAATTTTATAAATTAAATTAACCCTTCCTTTTATAAATGTGCTTACACATTTTCCTTTGATCATCTTATTTTTACTTTTATTTTTTTGAATCCATTTATTTCAAGTAAAATGTGACCTAAACCTTTTTTTTTACTCCCAATTTAGGGTCAAGGTGAAATCATCTGATATAAATAACATTATTATAAAATTACCTTTGTCATTCTCACCCATGTCACTCTCTCACTCCCTTTCAAACTAAGAAATTAAACATATGTAAATCAAATCTATTACTTTTATAATAATTCTTATTCTTAGACAATAATTAAAAAAATCATTCAATCCTCTATTAAAACTCCCAAACAATCGAATGTTTCGTGCTATTCCCATTCTTTCTCACTCCACTCCACTCTACTTGTTCTAGTAATGGACGTTTCATTGCCATATATATAACATAGTCTTCCCATGTGATTAATTTGACAATTTTATGATTTTTAATAATTAATTTTGGAAAATGTCTCTATACTTTTTCATTCGTCTTCTTTCCAAACGAATATATATATATATATATATATGCAGTCACTTTAAAATTACGAACATAAAACAAGTATAATATTGAAATGAGACAGAATGTTATAATTATAATTAAAAATATTTAAAATAGTTTTTTAGGGCTAAAAATTTAATCGTGTAAAAAAAAAGCTGTTCTTAATTAAATTTTACTTTTGAACCTGTCAATATTATTAACCTAAAAGCTGTTCCTGGATTAAATCAATCTCACTGAGTGAGATTTTTAACCTAAAATCAGGTCTAATATATATTATTAAGATGCTCTTTAGGTGGCAAGCCGTTCATTCTATTGACATCACAACTAACACATACAGAATATGATCTATTCAATGAAAGTCTATCCAATATTGTTTGCTACCCACAAATGCTATGTAGTGAATAATTCAGGATTCAGAATAATCTTAAAGGCATTTTAATCTAAAATGTGCATGGAAGCACATCCATATCTATTGCCTTCAAAGGGTGCATAAGGTATTATAAATAACCATCTTAATGGAGACGCAGGAGTCCCAATATTACAATCCCCAAATTCGGGAAGAATGATAACAAGGAGTAATAAAAAGCAAAATTATTCAATTTTCAAGTGACGTCTCAGTAAACAGCATAGCATAATTGAAGCAAGCAAATACGTGCAACAAGTTATGATCACGTGAGAGGCAATCAAGCCGGCCCAACATGCGGGCAACTGGTCAGCTTCTTAGCTTGTGAAATATAAAATGAAATACTAGACCAAGATTAAACAGGAAATATAATGTCAACTCTACTTGCTCTTAATTGGGTATGAATTTAAATGTCCCCAACAAAAATAAAACAAGATACTAATGTACTCGTGAACATTTTCATAATTTAAATTGGGGAGATCAATCGATGTGTTCCCAGGTGGGAAGTGGGAGAAAAGGGATTTCATGATATGTTTACACAGTCTGTAGAAAAAATGCAGAAGATTCTCGTTCAGGTGCTTTCCGGATTCATTGTCAGTCAGTCAGAATTGCAGCCACGGTTGCTTCCACTACTGCCTTATGTTTGTAGTTTCTCTAATATTCATCAGTTCTAAGTTCCTTTTTCTCTAAAGGAAGATATTATTCTTCATTCAAGTCGCAGGCTGTAAACCATCCAACAATGGAAAATGGTTCTCTAAACGAGTCAAGTAACAGGCTGCACACCATTCCAAGTGTGGAACTCTTCATCAAGGCCGTTCATTTTTTGGCTTCGGCTTTCTTGTAGATAAGTGACACCAGACCACACCCCCCGGATTAACAGGATGCTCACAAACACTGCACTTCCAAATGTGCATACCACCTACAGCGAATAATTATAGGTATCAATAGGCAAGAACAAGAAGTAGAAATCTTGAAAGAGGCACTAAACCAAATTCTCCAAGCCTGAAAGAATAATTGCTTTTCACTCCCAGCCAAAAATGGAAAAACAAAATAAACACTTATATTTTTAACAGAATTTCTGAATGTACATCTTATTCAGACGACTTTGCCTCCAGATCAATTAACCTTAAGTACTCTAATTTGACAATTTGCTGAAAAGCAAACGTTGACGGAAGGAATTTAGCGTTTTTGATTGTCTGAATTACATTGTTATATTACTATTAGAAGACATGGAAACATAATTTAATTATGGCTGATTGACGTGTGTAGAGATCGCATGCCTCAGGGAAACAAAGTCTGACAAAATCAGATCCTAACAGGAACGAGTAAATTCGATCTTCTCAGGGATTAACAGAAACAAACTAAAAGTACAAGAAACCAACATTCTAAATGCTGCAGCATTGATCAGCATCCAAATTTTATGGACATCACTTAAATTTCTACATGCAGTGATTTCCTAATTTAAATTTTTTTTAGCTGCAGATTTCTCAATTTAATTACTTGTGTGCAATCCAACATTGACAAACATCAAACTTTAGGCATGTATATCTTGTGACAAAAACCTTCGCAAAGGTGAGTATTTATATTGCCCCCAATGATTAAAAATAAAGGTTAAGAGCCGTTTTTATCTTTGAACTGTACACGAAAGTTCACAAATGACCTTAACTCAACTTGGGGTCAATTTCATCCCTCAATCTTAAAATTTTACACCCTCTGTGCCCTTGGCATTAATTATTCATTATTAGGGCCCACATAAATTTTTAAATATTTTTTAATAGTAAAATATAATAGTGGGATCCACTTAATATTTTTTTTATTATATTTTTTGAGGCTAAGGGTCTAAAATGCCCTTCAGCTAAGCGAAAAGAAACAAAGTCACCCCTAAAGTTAAGAAAATATTATTTATATCTCTCAACCGCTAAAATTTTCGATTTAATCACCCTACCTCTATTCTATCAATTTTTAACGTTAGTGGGGCCCATATTTAAATTTTTTAATATTTTTAATAAGTCCCATCATTTTTTAATTTTTTTATAATTTTAAAAAAATACCCCCTCTCTTTCCCTCTCTCCCTATTCTCCCTCTCTCCTCTCTCTCTCTCCCCCCTTCATTCCCTCTCTCATTCACTCGTTCTTGGATTAAAGCAAGTGGAGTGGCGATGGCAGAGTACCTAGCATGCTGATTGCATTCTTATTATCGTTGTGAATGGCCACACTGAAAAGTGCACCGAAAGCATGTTCTTGCAATGGTTGGCAGAGCTTTAGCACCATTTAGTAATGACAAATTTGAGGGCAAAGTTAGAAATTACGGTAGAAAAATCAGGCTTGGAGCTATCGGAAAGCCATGACATGAGATTTAAATTTTTACAAGTTTGAAAAGACACTCACCCGGAGGTGACGCCTAAGCCATGAGGAAACCTACTAAAAATATTTAAAACAAAATGGTGGGACCTACTAAAAATATTAAAAAATTTTAAATGTGGCTCCACCAAAGGTGAAATTTGACGAAATAGACAACAGAGTAATGAAATAAAAAAATCTTAGCAATTGAAGGATATAACTAACTTTTTCTTGACTTTAAGGGTGATCCTAACCATTTCTGCTTAGTTAAAAGGCATTTTAGACCTTTAACCTTATAAAAAATGGTAGGTCCCACTAAAATATTGAAAAATTCAATGTAGGTCCCACTAACAGTGAAATTTGATGGAATAGACAACAAGGTGATGGAATTGAAAATATACACAGTTAAGAGATAAAAATGACCCTTCATTGACTTTAGGGGCAATCCTGACCCTTTCCACTTAGTTGAGGGACATTTTAGACCTTTAACCCTAAAATAATCCTATTATTACAGCATTCTTTTAGCAATTATCAAGAGAAGAGAGGATGCATAATGCAAATCCTAAACAAGCTCAAATGGAAAAGACACTGCACACAGGGATGGCAAAAAAATCCACATGTTCAGGTGTCCCTGCTGATTGCCCCATTCAATTATCTGAACTGAGGAATTTGTACCCCATGGAGATGGGAATGAAAACCAAACTACCCCTATCAGTGACTCCAAGTTGGAAATAAGGATCATGTGCCAGTTCAAATTACTCAAGCACCCCTCATACATTGACAAATACCTCCATTTTATAGTTTCATATTAACCACAATCATTCTGAAAAAATAATTTATTTTGCAATTAATGAGCAATAATTGTAGCCCCTCCCATGTTAAAACTCTCCAATTTCCTTTCATTTGCCTCTCAAGAGGATTCAAGAAAACCCTATCAGCGAGTCCCTTACTGCTGCCAAAGCTTTTCACCTTCACATTTCAGTTTCTCTTCCCTCAAAAATTCCAGGTTCTTGATTCTACACTCCCTTTTGCTTTCTTCCATTTCTTTGTAAAATTGTATATTCCTTGAAGGTCTTCACAATTAGGTAGGTTTGGGATTTTTCTCATTGATTAGCTCTAGCTAATTTTTGTTCACTACATGAAGGAATTTATTCAGCTGCTATTTCCAGTAGTACTTTTGACATTTTGATTTTGTGATCTGGTCCTTTTCCAATGGCAAATATCATATTTTAAGTAACTCCCTAGATATTCTTATTTAAAGTTGAACGTGCAGTTCTAAATTGGTTATATGGTTTGAATCTGTCTTTCATATTTATCTTTTTTTTTTTGTTTTAGTTTTATTGGATTTTACTTAACTTTTTTGCCATTATTGTTGTTGGCATACAGGTTCCCCACAGATCCCCATATCCTTATGGGGCTATTCATAGTTCTTGTATCCCAATTGTCCAAAGTGAATTAAATCAAAGAAAAACCTTAACAAAAGTACATGAAGAATATCTAAATTCTTGAAAGAGACTCCAGAATACTTGTTACTGGACCAAGAATTACAATACAAGAATAGGCTAACCATCCACTTTCACATTCTAATCAACATCACAAACTACTAAAGTAGGAATAGCTTCAAATTCAAATCATCCAGTTTAATAAGGCTCCCACACGATGCTTCAAGCAAAAAAATATTTGGCTATGCTTTATTATGCACATCTCCATAAATATCATTAAAATACCAGAGAGATACTAGTATCCTAATGAATGTCCCCTGAATGCAGAAAGTATGCTTTAATTAGTTCACATTAGATGCTAGAGTTGGCAGCAACAACGTTGTTAACAATATTCATGCCCATTTCAAATAGATGAAGATAATACCTCAAGAAATGCCTTAAAAATCCACAAGAATGCCAGCACAAGGACACCATTTACAGAAAATCCCACCTGCATTATAAGAATGAGCAAAAAGAAAAACCACAGTCCCACTTTTACTTGAAAGTTGAGTAAAATCCAGCTTTAGCCCAGGCATCTGAAGAGAGGAAACGGGTGATTTTATTATAAAATTTGACCTAACACATTCACGAATTTCTTGCATGTACCAGAACCCCAAATAGAAGACATTATCCAATTTAACGGATGTATGATACAGAAACCCTTTCTCCATTTTCTGTAGATTACTCAACCACTATGACTCCACTAGGGTACCATGGAAGTGTGCATTCCCCACTAGAGCTTGAAGGCTTGGGTTGAGGGTTGGCATTTAGGAGAGCGCTGATATAACTGAAATAAATTGATTGTGATTGCGTTCCCTAGTTAAATGTCAGATTAACATCCATTTTCCTAACTCATCACCTATTCTTAGGAAAAGACACGGAGTCAGATAAGAAAATACTTTACTTACAAGGAAAGCATACGTTAATTAACTCTTATTTTCATGGATTACAGGAAATTGCGCGAAAATATAAGGACTCAAGAGAACGATCCTAACCAGCTTCGTCGAAATGGCTTGAGGAAGAACAGACCGAACTGCCGTTCTAGCTCTCTTTGACACCTTTTGGAACATATTGCGAAGAAACCTTACCAATAGATCCAAACTTCTCTCTTCTTCGTCATCGTCGTTGCCGTCGTCCTCGTCATCGTCGATGCCACCGCGTGCCGAATTGATAGCGCGTCTCCATTTGCCAGGATCATCGACCAAATTACTGTCGTCCTGAAACAAACTCAAAACGCAATTACAACTGAAATCTCAAAATCATACTGGAAAAAACTCACAAATGTTATCTCGAACCTGAGGGAAATTGGGGACACGTGATCTTGAAGCCTGCTGAGGAAGGACGATGATTCGTGGATCACGAAGTCGAAGAGCGGATTTGGGTAGAGGAATAGTAGAGCGAGGGATTCGAAATAGTGGAGAAGATTGAACTGCGGTCGAAAAAACCATTACGGTGATTACAAAGCCGAACCACAATAAATAACTTCTTCCACCCGCTCTGCTGAAACAGTGTCACCAACCACCATTGGAGTTCGGAGATGGACACAAATGCAATGCCAAGGTCGCTCCAAATGTTTTAATCGGTATGTGGAACAATGTATCGTATTCCATGTGCTTAGAAAATGTCCAAACTGTCCCACGATCCGCGGGGGAGGGAACTGCCCGAGATTGTTTCTTGGGCCGTTCCTTCTTTTTTGAATTTGTGGCCAGGGCATCTAATAAATTTTTCAGTTTCGTTTTCATTTGTGTTATTTGAAAAGGACTGTTTTGGCACGATTTTTTGTGGAGCATCACAGCCCTTTAAATGTGAGAGTATGCCAAGCATGTCAAAGGGTGTATCCTCGTATGATTGAATGGGTTTTCAAAATCTTTTGTTTCAATTTTCTTAAAAAGTCGAGTGACTAACAAGAACAATAATGAATGCATTGTCAATGATGGGTAAAGCTTGATAACATTATTTAAGGAAAAGCAAGTACAATGATCTGCCTCGTAGATATGAAAAGGCAAATAAGACATTGAAGCTAGTTTCGGACACTAAGTGCCAATTTGGTTAGGCAAATAATCAATTTCTTCAGCTGGACATTAAGTGCCTATTTGGTTAACAAAAAAAAAATCTAAACATCAACTTTTGTCATTAATTGATTATTAGTGTTAAAATTAATTTTTTTTGAAAGCTGTATTTGTGAGCTTCTAGGGAAAAGCTAATCAAAGACATTGGGAAAATTACAAATAAAGGCTCAAGAAAAAATTAAAAAAGGCATAAAATTTAATAAAAATAAAATTCATTTTAGAAAGAAATTTAATAATATTAAATACAAATTTATCTATAATTTAATTTTAAAAAGAAATATCCTTTATGGTAATTTATACAACTAAAATTGATTATAAATAAATTATCCAAACATTTTTAATTCTATTAAAATTAATTTTAAAAAAATAATATCCAAACAGATTGCGTAATAGAGATAATCCAAACAAATTATGATTAAAATCTATCACTTAGTGCCTGTTTGGATAGCGTCTTAATTGATTATTTGAGGCAAAAAAATTAATTTTTGGCAAAACTATCCAAACACTCATTTGTCCAGAAAATCAATTTTTGCCAAAAAAAATTAATTTTTTCTCAAAGCTCCCAGACTTGGCTTTTGCATTCAAATTATCTATCAAATATGAAAAAAAAATACAAGGAAGGCCCAAGAAAAAATTGTAAGAAAGGCACAAAATTTAATAACATTAAAAAATTATGGTAATTTATATAGCTAAAATTGATTCTAAATAAATTATTCAAATATCTTCAATTCTATTAAAATTAATTTTAAAAAAACAGTATCCAAACAGATCGTATTATAATATAATCAATTATGATAAAAATCTACCACTTAATCAATTATTTTTATAATTTATTACACCTAACTAAAATTCAAACAGGCACTTAATCAATTATTTTTTTATAATCTATTATATCCAACTGAAATCTAAACGAGCATTAAGTTGGCACAAGAAAAATAAGTTGCGCTGGGCGAATTAGAGATGATGCAGGGCTAGTAGAAATATTTGTGCTAAGCAAGTCTAGTATAAATTTGGTAGAGTATCAAGATCCCTTAAATTACACGCTCATTACCTATTTATAACAAATGATAATGGCATATTCTCTTTCAAATTCACACTTGGCACCAATAGGAGTACACAGCTGTTTGTGCCTTTAAATCTCTAAGAAAGCTCCATTGTGCGAAAAAATAAGCGTGAGTGCGTTGAGAATATTAAAGAGTGGATGAAGTGGGCATAACTTAGTCAAGCCTTTTCTCAAAATGCACCATCCCACTTATTCGTGCAAGATTGAACTATTAAGGGGCCAAGTGTTCTTCTTTTCTAGCTTGGTCTTTAGATATCACCACAATTAGGCCTATCGCTCTGATTTTGGTTCAAACAAAGTGTTTTGTTTCATTTGATGTCAAGCATTATCCGTTATCGTATTAAAGATAGTCCTATTATCAATAACTAAATGTAAGTATCTTCCAACGAGATTTGAAACTTTGATTCGCCTTGTATATTTATATTTATATTGATGATATTCTATTTTCTTTTTATTTCCTCTCTCTAACTATATTTAATTTAATGTCAATATGTTAAGTTTAGACTAACTTTATTATTCACCATAATCAACATCAATGTAACAAAAATCAAACCAAACTACGGTATGCTAGTAATTGGCAAATCGCATGGGTTAAAGCCCCATATCATCCGTGTGTTGAATTTCTTTTTATCAAATTAAAAATAGAATGAAATAGGAAAATGCAATAGAAATATGTATATAAAAGTAATGATTGATGTGCAGTCAAAAAAACAAAAAGAGAAAGAGAATATTCAGGCCTATTTGGGTTTTTTCAAAAACAATTTTTTATTTTTAAAAACAAAACAATTAAAAAAACTTGTTTGAATGAGTGTTTTTAATCTAACTATTTTCAGTTTTTGTTTTCATTTCATTTTTTTATTTTTAAAATACATTATATTTGATTATTGAAAACTATGGTTATCTTGATCAATAATTATTATAAGCCACTACTATTAATCGCTAGTGACCATCTTTATTGGCCAATTTTTTAATCCTTAAACTATTTTTAAATTAGCACATTCAAATAGATTTTCTTTTTATTTGTTTTTTAAAAATAATTTCAAAAATTGCATAGCAAAATAGGTAGTAAAAACAAAAAAAATGAAAACAAAAACCAAAGAGTTATTTAAATCATGTTTGGTTTGGCAAGATTATGATAGTGCTGTTGGTTATTTTGTTTCGAAGGCATGCTAAAAGAATTAATCATCAATCTTGACAACAAATCTAACTTCTTAATTAAATGACAAGTCTAGGATCTTTTGTCATGATTTCATATGATGCGAGTGTTGGATATTATAAAATATTTATGAGTCCTTCAAAAAGAAATATTATAATTTGATAATATTGATTATTATAACCCCCTACTTAAATCTATTTATTTAGCCTCATTATTTTTATAATAGATTTTTAAATGTGATTAAGGTAGTTTTATTGCCCAATTTTTTAAAGTCGTTGCCTATAAAAAGTAATGCTTACCACATGTTTTGCAGGAGCTTTTGTGCTCTTAGCCTTTCTCTCCACTTTTATCACATTGCTTCATTGTGCATATACTTGACTTTATTCCATGAATTTATGTTGTTCAGTGTTCTTGCTTTTAGTTGGAAGAGTCTATTTAATCTCAAAAAGTTGTCGCTAATCAACCTAATGTGGTGAAATAGCTTTTAAGAACAGTATCTTTAGACACAACTCAAACTATGATTTTGAGTTAAAGTGCTAACAATCTTAAGAGCTAATTCCCATTAATTCATTTGGTTAAAGTGCTACTCGAATGGTTTGATCAAAGTTCTGGTAAGGTTTATCTAAATTCGTCTGGGTGATCACAAATGGAAATGAGATAAGTTTAAATATCTAGTTTTGCTTTATTTGCTTCTAGTTTATTATATTATATTGTGATTTGTCGCTAAAGAATTCAAATAAGTTGTGCAAGAGCTATTAAATTTTATAAATGCATGATCATGTGATTTTGAGTATATGCAAAGAACGTGGAAGGAAAAGACAATATTCTGGCATATATATGTTTAAGCAATGAAATTGGAAATAAAGTTTTTGACAACTTGACATAGAGTAAACATTCAGTCAAGTACTATTTGTTGCATATTTCAAATATGACATGGAATAAGAAATTAAAACTTGCTTATACATTCATGTAATGATACCTTTTTCGAATAAAAGGTTGAAACATTATATTAATCCACGCTTTAGCATTCTCATTGTTTGTTCAAGTGCTGGCTGTGTTTCTAAAAGAGGTGCTTATGAGGAGTTATCAATAGTCCTATATTATATACATTGATGTTGGTGGCTAGAAGTGGAATCTTGTTTTCTGCTCGTGTGGGAAAAAAGAAAATGATAGTGGGTGTGAACACAATGAAGTAGTAGGGTTGGGTTATGGGTCTATGTTATTTGATGTGGGGCATGCAGTAAAGGCGAGCAATGATTATTATGGTTGGTAATGTGTCTTCAAGCTGCTTCTTAACCACACTCACTTCAAACCTAATACCACACATATGATTGTCAAACTCTTGCTAGCAAGTATTCTCTTAGCACAAGTTGTTGAAATGAGGTATGAAATACTCTTGTGCTCTCTCTAAAGTTTGCTTTACATTTCTAAGTAATTGTCGCTTAAGATTATGTCCAGTCATTTGACAAACTATTTAACAATGGATATTCTATGAATCATTGAATACAATATGTGGGTCCAAACTACTAAAGAGAATTGATTACTAGTAAATTTTCAAAACTCACAAAAACATGATTAAGTATAGCTGTTATAAAGGCTTTTAATGTTTTTAATGTGAGTTATTTTGCTGAGAACAATTTTTTGAATTTTGTGAAGCTACATTAGGCAATGGATTGAATATTTTTGGCAATTTTTTCCCATTTGATGCATAATTTTTTGATATACGTGGAAACCACTTTATTGCATGGCTATGATGATGCATTACCTCCATTATAAATTAATGGGTTCTTAAAAGGACAAAAAGAGGGAATTGAATTGGCATCAGTTTATATGTCATTACCATTGAATTCATTTGAATGTAAATATTGGTTAATGACAGGTCTGAAATTTAAACTATTTTGGTTTGGTTTGAAACATCCTAAACACATGAGGTATGCTTAGATGTTATAGTTGGTGCATTTAAGAAATTAAAATATTATCAGCCTTTATATGTTAATTTGTAAATTATAGGGTGTTCGATTAAATTAAAACCAGACATGTTTTTTAACATGCTTGAATGAGGTTTTCATGAATTGAATAATTATAATTAAGTGGATGTTACACAAATGATGAGGTGATGAGACATCAATTTTTTGATATAGCATTAACCCATAGGATGCATTGGTGATTTAATTTAAATATTATAACGTTGCCTTCTTGCACATGAAATTGACCTTGGTTTAATTCAATGGTTGAGAAATATCTCATATTGGCCTTAATATGTCATATAGCCTTATTGAGAGATGTTTAGAGTGTTTTTCTTACTATGCTGAATTTAATGGTGTGTGAATTTAAAAAAAATGATGGTGACATGGTGTCTACAAACTTGCACAGTTTCATAGATGTCCTGGAAAAATTTGTTATCCACTCACGTATTGATATTTAAACTGTGAGTGATCTTTGCATGTGTTATAATATGTTTATAATTATGAGAAATTTTAATTTAATTAAAATGAAAGGAGATTATATGATGAGATTATAATTTAATTAGAATTAGTATAAATCATGAACATATTTTTCATATAATTAAAATATTTTAAAGTGTGCGGGTGTGTAGCAAAATTACTTTGTTTTACCCTTAAAAGTGTGCTATGTCAAATTGTCAACCTTATTTTATAAATGCTAAGATGTTTTTGTGTCATGATTTAGGCAAATAAATTAATTAAGAGAAGGCTATTATTTGCACGAGGGCAAAGTTTGTAATTTTGTGTGGCTTGAAACAAGCATTATGACGGTGACACAAAATTTAATCACTTATCTAGTATGGTAGATAAATATATTTTGAAATAGGTGCATGACTTATTTAATTATCTTGGCATGAACATTGATTATTGTGATTGTAAATAATGATTTTTATGTATTATGATTCATATGAGAAAAATAGAATATTTTCTAAATTATGGGATTGTGAATAATGGATCCCTGTTGTACAAAATATATGAATGTTAATGTAATAAGATCTACTAGTGATTATCCACCCTTAGTGGTGATGGAAGCAAATATAATAATAAGACCATAGAGTTTATTGCTCTAAAATTGAAGGCTAAGTTGTGGGGAATTTTCATAGTAATTATTTTGATGTAAATCCAACACTTAATGTCGATGAACATTCCTATGATTCAAACATGATATTAAAAAATAATGAAAACGAGATGATTTTAGTGCTCAATCTATGCATGTATGTATAACCAAATTTTTTAGAGCTTGTTGCATTTAATCCATGACATATATTGTGTGGAGATTGAGCATATCAAGTAATCTCATAAGAGGACAAGACAAATGAATGTTTGAGGGATACCATAAATGTTGGTATCACATATAATATATTTCTATTGTATTAAAGTAATCTAATAATGTAAATTGAATTCTATATTCAAATGAGAAAAAATTTATTAGTGGCCAAATAAAATATTATATGAGTCAAAGTATATTACTTTGAAGTTGGCTAATAATGAGACTAAGTAGTTGAGAAATTTTTTAGTAAATAATATTGAATTGAGAATAAAACTGACACATATTATGTCGATTATTTGTGTAATTGCCAAAAGGTGATAGTTATCGCAAAGAGAACGATGGCATATGTAGACATCATTTGATACAATTAAGCATTCTTAAAAAGGAAGCTATCTTAATTGATCATGTGAGATCAGATGTAAATTTGATGGATCCATTAACTAGTCCTTAGGGATGATTTTAATTTTTAAAATGTCAAGGGGAATGGAACTTAAAATTATTTGAAATTAACGATGATGACAACCCAACCTTTATGATTGAAGATCCTATAAAAAAGGTTTAATAGGTAAGAACAAGTCATTTGTTAGTTTTGCTAGCACTAAATTTTCTGTTCCTTTCTATGGCTTGAGAAAGTGCTAGAATGCATTGATCGGAGGTTGAACGAAAGCTCTTAATGTTTTTCATAGCTCTTACGAGTGGTGTATTCATTACAGACATATTTGATGAAAATACCTATACAAATATAGAGTGGGGCTGCTCCTATAAGATCATGGCAAAATCTCTAAAGCATTTGTTAAATCAGGTGTGTGCATGATCGATAATGTGCAAAATTATTATTAATAATAGAAATTGTGGGGATATAATCCAACTAATAAGATCTTTAGTACATGACCAAGATCTGTTGGTTTAATAACAAAGTTATAACGACTTTTTTGTGTGTTAAGTTTTATTAGTCTAGGTTTAGTTCAAGTCGAACAACACCAAATTCAAAGTGATTATCTTCCATTGAATAACTCAGATGATAGTAGTCTTTTTGATACTTGTAGGGGATTGTTGCAATTGTGTCAAAAAGAAAAGTCTTATGTTGCTTAAATGAATGGAGGCCTTAGTTTATAAATACTAAGATGTGAACTTAGGCCTAGTAAATGGGTTTAGAGGAAAAATGAGCTTTCACATAAAATTGCATATGAGTTAGACACAGTACTGGGCAATTTTCAAAATTTTGGAAACTAATTTTGGAGATACAAAATTATTTGTATAAGATAGTTTTTCAAAAATTCTCCTTCCTTTTGAACTATGTGGAAGATTCTTGGATATTATAAAATATCTTTAAGTATTTCAAAAGGAATTATTATAAATTAATAATAGTAATTATCCTCCCATTTTAATTTAATCAGAATTATTGTTGTCAAGGCATGGAATATTTTTCATGTGATTGAAATATTTGAAAGTATGAAGGTGCCTAATGTGTGGAGCATCTTGCAAAAAATGATTTTGCTTTACTAAAAAATATGTTGTGCCAAAATATTGGCCTCATTTTATAAATGCCAAGATATTATTTTGTGTTGTGATTTAGAGAGGAAAATTAATTAAGAGGAGGCTATTATTTATATAAGATCAAAGTTTGTTAATTATGAAATTATGTGTTTAGAAATAAGCATCATGATGATAGCACAAATTTAATTATTTGTTTGTGTAGATAAATGTATTTGAAATAAGTACATGACCTATTTAATTATCTTGGCACAAATATTTATTGTTGTGAATAATGATTTGTTCATGTGTTATGGTCCCATAAGATGAATAAAATATTTGAAAGACACTGTGAATTATGATATTGTGTATCGTAGATTCTCACTGTATAAAATATACGGATGTTAATTGAATTATAAATTCATGTGAGGAAATCCACAAGAAATAATCCACTTTTAGTAGTGATGAAAATAAATATGATGATACGACAATAATAGAGTTAGAATGCATTACTTGAAATTGGAGGCTAAGCTGTGGAAAATCTTCATCGCAATTATCTTGATGTGAAACCGACACTTGTTGATGAGCATTCCCATGATATTAACATTTTTTTAAAATGAAAATGGGATGATTCCATTGCTCAATTTATATATGCATGTATAAATTTTAGAGAGTTTATTGTATTAATTAATGTTAATCCCATGATATAGTTATGTTGTGTGGAGATTGAGCATATTAAGTAGTTTTATAAGAGGATGAGACAAGTGAGTGTTTGAGGGATATCATAAATGATGGTATCACATATAATGAATTTCCATTATATTAAAATAATACAATGGTGGAAATTTAATTTGATATTCAGATGAGGAAAAATCTATTAGTACCTAAATAAATTAATATATGAGCCAAAGTTTATTACTTTAAAGTTAGTTGATAATAAGGCTAAGTAGTTGAGAAACTTCTTAGTAAATATTATATTATGAGTAAAACCGATACAAGCCATATCAATATAGCTATTGTAAAGAGAATAATGGCATTCGATGACATCGTTTAAGATACAATTAAGCATGCTAAAAAGGGGGAGTTTTCTCAATTGATTATGTGATATCAAATGTAAATCCGACAAATTTGTTAACTAGCCTCTGGGGATAATTTTAATTATTAAAATGTCGAGGGGAATAAGACTTAAGCCTATTTAAAATTAACAATGATGGTAATCCAACATTTATAATTGGAGATCCCATGAATGAGATTCAATAGATAAGAACAAGTCACATGTTAATTCTGCTAGTACAAAATTTTTTGTCCCTTCCTATGGCTCGAGAAAGTACTAGAATGCATTGACCGGAGATTGAGCGAAAGCTCTTAATGATATTCATAGTTCTTTTTGGATGGTGTATTCATTGTAGATACACTTAATGAAATCACCCATACGAATGTGGATTGGGGCCGCTTCTATGAGATTGTGGCAAAATCTCTAGAGTATTTGTTAAAACCAGGTACGCACAAGGCAGGTAACGTGTAAAACCATCATTAATAGCAAAAATTTTAGGGGTATAATTTGTTAGATATTATAAAATATTTATAAGTATTTCAAAAGAAAATATTATACTTTAATAATATTGATTACTATAACCCCCTACTTAAATTTATTTATTTAGCCTCATTATTTTTGAACTGGATTTTTTAAATGTGATTAGGATAGTTTTATTACCTAGTTTTTTGAGTTCATTGCCTATAAAAGGTAGTGCTTGCCACATATTTTGGAGGAGCCTTTGTGCTCTTAACCTTTCTCTCCTCTTTTATCACACTGCTTCATTGTGCATATACTTGAGTTTATTCTTTGAATTTCTATTGTTCTGTATCTTTACTTTTAGTAGAAAGAATTTGTTTAATTTTGAGGAGTAGCCACTAATTAACTTAGTATGGCGGAATAGCTCTTCAGGATAGTGTCTTTGAGCATGACTCAGACTATAATTTTACCCACTTTTGCTAACAATCTTAAGAGCTATTCTTGACAAGTTGATCTTGTTTGGTTTTACTAAATTGTACCCACTAAAGGTATGTTGTGATGAGGTAGTAAGATTCGATGATGTTTATAAATAAAATTGGGTATTGGGGATGTGAATATCAAAACATATGTTGAGATAGGCAACGGTGAATATGAACACTATCAATGCCAAATTTGCCCTCAAATTCGAACTCATTTAAAACCTCACATGTGCGTGCACGCACGTACTCACCACATTTTAGATGAAAGAGAACTCCCAAAATGAATGCTCCAATAGTAGTGGAAGGTTGAAAGCTAAGAGAGAATCTCCAGACAAAGTAACTTGTCATTATGTAGAGGTAGTGGATGTGCTATCATTGAATGTGTTTTCTAGAGATTGTTTTATCATTCACGTGTCATGGTTCAGATATGCCACAGGTATGCTTTTTTCATACCAATAATTTTACTGAAGATATTAGCAATGGAGTGAATAATTAAAAGCATGTATATATATATATATATATATATATTTAACAAAGGAATTATAATATCCAACAATCCTCCACATATAATCCCATAAATGATTTTACCCACTTTTGCCAACAACTGTTCAAGATAAAGAAAATTGAGAATGGGAAAAAAAAGATATAGAGAAATTGAAGATCCACGAATTGGAAATAAAGTAATAATGAATATAGTGTGGCTAGTGTTATAAAAGAACATTACTAAAGGACTCTTTAAGATGGAAAATGAAAGAAAATGTCAAAACAAAGGTGCTATGGATTTGATGGATGCTGAAAATGAACATGATGCAAGTTTGTGCAGGGTGTTATAGATCTATTGGATGTTGGAAATCTTGGAGCTACGTTGGATGAGTGTGGACCTACAATGGATGTGAAGAAAACAATAACAATGTTTTGAATGCTTGGATCAATTGCTAATAATTGTTCCTTTTTAATTTACTTAAGTGAGGCAGGCCTATAATGCTAGGCACTCGCACAAAAAAAGAAAGAAAGAAGAAATTGGCATGTATTTATTTTAAGTTTTTCAGGAAATATGTAAGCGTTTGTTGGTGTCTAAATGTGTTTCTACTCTTTTGATTTCCTTTTTATAGACAAACTGGGGAAATTTTTTCCTATCTACTTGTCCTTGCAACTCTTACCTTTAATGGGCTACTGTTATAGTTTCTTCCCAAATTCCCTCTAGTTCTTCTACTTGTTAGAAAATGCTTAGGGATAGTTTTTGCTACCATTAACTACATTTCTAGAACTTTTTAGGGTGGGCTAAAGTGAAATTAAAACATGGTCGAAACAATAGATAGTAATAGAAGTATTTGAACATAAATTGTTAAAAAAAATATTTGAATATAATTAAAAAGTCATGAATTTCTCTAGTTATAAAGATGTGGTTAAGAACTAACGAAATGAAAATAATGTTTAAACTAAATGGGCGAGCTAATAACATTTTTGGGCATGCATTCAATTCAATCAACTTTTAGAAGAAATGAAGATCAAATAAATATATTCCTATAGAATGAGGAAAATGTTATCCCACTATGTTTGACAGTTCCTTCCACCTTTTGGTTTCCTTTTCCATCTCCATGCAAGCCTTTTATTATTAACCAAATGTAGCATACAGAAGTTTAATAGGTTTATTTAAAAGAAAAATGGTTTTTAGGTACAAACTTAACTTTGGTTGGACTGTTCCATCCCTACCATTTACAACTCCCTCAATTTTTAAATCTAAGTAGAACTTTTACATGGTTTCTTTTAATTATAAGCAAAAACAATAATTTTCAAGAAATATTTACAACATCATTCCTTAATCGCCCTTCATTAAATAATAGTATAATTAAATAAGGGAAAAATAAAGGACTAATCACAATGGCATTTTAGTCCAAATATTTCATCTTCAAATATAGTTATTAGAATTAACCAACTTTCTTAAACTATGTTGGTTAGTTCAATTTTGCTTATATTTGAAAATGAAGAAAGTATTTTGAATAGGCTATATATTATTTTTGAGATTGCTATTGATGAACAACTTCCCTTCATCAAGGAGACATATAGAAGAACCTTGAATAAGAAGTTTTGATAGACCCAGGCTACATTTGGTGGACTGGAATCAAGGAAAGGGAAATGAAATGAAATCCATGACAATGCATGTATGGTGTGCTGTAAACATGATTTCTAAGAAATCTTATTCATCTAAAATTAGCAGAATCAAATTCTATCACATGGCATTCAATTCCAATGCCCCTCTTTCCATTGTACCCCCCTTCCTCCATTTGACCCTTAAATCTCTCCTTGATCCTCTTAGCCATAGCAAAGACTAATCAACAATTTGCAACACAAACCTTTCAATGACATTAAATGATGATTTGCTCACCATCAATGAGCAAATCATCCTCCTCTAGTCACCATTTATTTGGTATTCTTCATGCATAGCAAGATTAGATCTCCACCACCTTATTTTTGAATATAATATTTGTTAAAACATGAAGTTTAAATTTGTGAACATGGTTTGAATATGAAGTTTAAAGCTCCTTGAAGTGGCTTTGTGAGACATTAGAGGATGATTGCTGCTAGTTTTGTGCAATAATGGAAGCAAGTTGGCTGGGTTTAATGGCCACCACTAGTTTTGTGCAATAGACGACGATGAGTGGCTTTGTGCAATGTCACCAATTATTGGAAAGGGGAGGGGCGATGAAAGGGACATGGAAGGTCCTTTTTATTTTGGGAAAAGAACATTCTAGTCTTTTCATATTCTAAATATATATATATATATACTTACTAAAATTATATTAAGATTATATCTTTATATCAAACATACTTTTTAAATCTAATTCTATTTTAATTTAGATTTTGATTCTTTTTTTAATTATGATTTAAATTCTATCAGAAACTCTTTTAACATATCAAATAAGGCCTAATTTAATTTGATTCATGGTATTCACGTGATACTTAAAACTAGACATAATAATCACCTTGTCATTTTTCCCCCAAGCGGCAACCCTTTAGCAAATTATGTTCTCTCCATTCCCTATTCTCCTATCACTCGTACACGTGGTTGCACAAATTTCCCCTAAACGTAAAACATCTTCCCTAACCTAGAGACACATTTTTGTGGGAAGCAGGGGGCTCCCCAATACTCCTTGTTATTTATTCTTTATGGTTGGTTAAGATATTCTTAGTAAAAAAAAAAAACAAGTAGCTCAAAGCTAGTTTAATTTGTCTAAGCATTGTCCATTTTTTTTAATGATTTTTATGATATGGTTCTCTTCAAGTGAAAAGCTGAAATGAAAACTATCTTTTTAGTTTATCTTAATTAATCAAGTTGAAAGCTATAATCAAACTAATTTGATGGATAGATGCATTTAAAAGATCTTAAACTATTTTTGTCTTTATCAATTTTATTTTATTTAGCTTGTTCAATTAGTATATACTCCTTCAATTTTACCTATCACTTTTATTTTGTAAAGTATCACAATTGTCATTCTTATTTATTAGCATTTTGTTTGTTACCTTTTGCATTTGCAATATTGAGAATTTGTCTCATTTATAATGATAATCATGTTAGTTAGACTTTAGAGCTTTAAATATGAAGGATTAGATTGTGGAAAATACCTAATATCTAACTATTGCATTGCAATAATTTGACCTTCCATTATTAGCATGAATATGAACTATTTTTTTTTTCATATAGTCCAAATAAAAAGATTCACACATTTTGTTGTTTGTTTTACCTGAAACACACATTTTTGTTGTTGAACAAGTAATATATGAATGTATGTCACTCTCTTTAAATGAAAAGTTTAGACAAAAGGAGATTAATCAAAATGAGGTAATTTTAAAAAAGAAAAAAAAGAAAAAAACCTCAGAAACGGCAGGGTTCTCAAAACTCACAAGGGCAGCTCAGCCCGGCAACACGAGAATGGTAATTAGTTTAGTTGGAGAGATGACTACGTAGTCCTAAGTCCTAACTTCGTGTCTGTCAATCATCGGTTCCCCTTAGGTTTCAGCAGAGAAATCAATAATCGCGGGATTCGGACCCAACTCGACTCGGGTCCTTCGTAGTTTTCATCCGACGCTCCTTCCCTTCATTCTTGGACCATTGGTATGTGCTCCGCATCTTCACTCATCATGTCACTAGAGACTCACGTGTGTTTTGGATTTTTTTTAATTAATTTCCGCTTGCATATTCAACAAGTATTGTCAAGATTGGCTTTTTTTCGGCATAGCATTCCGTTTCTGGGTGCAAATTATTATTTTTTAATCTGGAATTTGGAAGGTTTTTTTAGACCGGAGAATTTGGAGGATTGAAATTTCAGGGTTTCTAGGGGTTCATTTTTAGTTGTGAAGTATAATTTTTAGGAGCTGCGTGATGGTTGCACTATTTGATGTACGGTGATTTTGATTTCCATATCTGTTGACTGTATTCATTTCCTCATTTTCGTTCTAATGGAGTGACACCCACATGCGGAAGCTGATGCAGTAATCAGCAAGCCGCTAACTTCCTGCGGCTGCTGGTCATTTCTGCCCATACATTGCTTCTAGCCTGTCTCCAATAACCAACCTCTGTCTTCAACGTATGATTTTTATTTCCAATTGTGGTGCTAGTTGCGGACAATCTTTGTCGTAAACATAGTAAGGGTATTGAACTCTGCTTGATCTGAAAAGCAGCAATGTAAGCATGTTATTTTTTGTGTGGATGTTGCCTTGTCTGAACTTGAGAGTTGTATATCTGATTTATTATCGTCATTACATTTTTTGACTAATTCCAAGCGCACTTTCTTTCTGCTTGTCTAGTTCAATATTCTCTCAACGACTCAATTTGTACAAAACATGTTCAAAATGAAAAAAAACAGACAACTCCTATTATTCATAATTCTTTTTTCTTGCTGCTTTACAGTGTTATTTTGGGGGCTACAGAGAATCTCGTCATTTGTGTTGATTGCAGTTGTTTGTAAAGGCTAGTGCTCAGCACAGATGTCTAATAATCCTCAATTTCCTGGTTTACAGGTATGATATCTCGAAAACTTCACCTGGAATATAATAATTTACTACTTTCGCTTTTTTTTGTCCCCTTTATACTGGTAGAGTTTCATTGATGTTGCAGCATTATGCTCAACAAATGTAAAGCTTTGAAACTTCGCAATTAGCATTATTTATTCAAGGCTTTTGACTTTGATATATAGGCAGACATTTATGTTAGAGCCCTCTGTCATGATGGCATGTCCATTCTATCCTTTTAATACAATGATGAGTAACTGGCTTTTGCATGGCCGAATGTGCTAGTTTATTTTTGTTGTTTTTGTTGTTGGCATATATGTAAGAGCGGTATTCCATTTAAGTCTGGTGGGCAACTCATTCTATTATCCTATACTAGTGATATCATGAATTTTTGGTTTGAATTCTTTTAAGCGCGATGAATTGGTAATCAATGCAGGCTACTTAATTAATCAGTTTTTATTTGTTTTTTTCGTGCGATATTATCATTATCAATATTTTATCAGTATAAAATATAAAATTTGTCACAAGTTGCGCTGTTAATGTTGTGAACAGTGCTATTTATTTATCAAATTATTGCAATGCATGATGGCCAGCTTTGTTATTACGTAAAATTACTATATGATAATTTATGTTTATTAATATTGCATACAATTAGATGTGTGCTTTGAATTCCTCTATTTTATTAATTTTTCCATGCGTAATAGACTTTTTCTTTTTCATATGATGACAGTTTTTCGTTCCATCTGCTGTTTTATTCTTATATGTCAAGCTTATGTTTTCTGTTTAATTCTTTTTTTTTTCCTGTGATAGCCTCTTCGGCCTCCTATTATGGGTTCAGTGGAGCCCCCTCGGAATTTTGCTCCTCCCATGCCTCTTCAAGTAATGCATAGTTTTTTACAATGGTTAACAACTCCATATCAAAATGTTACTAGTTTAATAAACCTACTTGCTGGTTGTTGCCACAGTTCCGCCCAGCAGTTCCTGCTCAGCAATCACAGCAGTTCATTTCCCAACATTATCCACCTCTTGGCCCTGGTGTTCCCCTAATGAATGTTGGAATGCCTTCTCAAAATCAGCAACCCCAATTTGTTCAATCAATTCAACAAATGCCTCCAAGACCTGGGCAGCAGTTACCGATGTCATTGCCTGTTGCTAGGGCGAATATGCCAATTCAATCTGAATCAATGGTGCCTCAGTCTGATTCTCAAACCCCTAATGGTTATACTCCAGGTTTAGGTGGCTCTGGTTTACCCCTCTCTTCATCATATACGGTAAAGTTCTGGCATGTATTTGTGATGGATAAGACCTCTATATATGAATGCTGACTGAAGGATTGAATTTATGCAGTATGCACCATCTTCTTATGGTCAAGTACAAAATAATTTTAGTGCCACCAGCCAATATCAAGCTGTTTGTCAAACCCAAACTCTTACTGTTTCTTCTGGGGAGCAACTAAGAGCAAGCATAAGCACTGCCTCGGGTACCTCTCTTCTGAGCAGCGGTGAACAACCATCAATTCTAACTATTGCACCTTCAGTATGTGTCTTACTTATTCTAAATAATTAAGTTTTGCCTTTCCCATCATGATGATTTTTTAGCTTTGCTTATGTATCATATGCGTTAACATATTGATTATTATTTCCAAAAATTTTGTTAACTTCAGGCAACAAATTTCCTGCCAGATTCCTCGAGGGATGGATCAACAGATTGGATTGAGCATACTTCTGCTAATGGAAGGAGGTAAAAAGATTAAAATGCTTGCATGTTTCCTGGGTTACTACTACGTATGATAGTTGAATAATACAACCTGCAGTCAAAAAGCTAATTTTGTCCGCATGAATGCTGTGTGGGAATTAGGAGTACTTAGTGAAGTAGGATAAGGGTAGTTAAGGAGTTGGGACAGAAGGGGTAATTAGGGTATATTATAAATAAGGAAGCTTTGTATAGATTTGGCGGAGAAGGGTATTTGGCTAATATTTCTATTATAAACCCTAAACCCTAAGAATTAAAGGGATTTCTCATTTGAAGGGAGGTAGACTACTCAGGAATTTCACATTTCATTTCTTTTATAAATAATTCAGAAAATCTAAATAGAAATATAAAGAAGAATGAATCAATGGAATGTTGCTTGGTCTTAATTGAGAACTTGAGTAAAGGGTAGAGCTTTTGGGGTTTTATAGAATTTGAAAACGTGAACTCCTCTTTATTTGGTGTAACTACTTAAGTCGGATGAGGGGACAATATAGCTCGTTATGTTTAATCAGCATAGCTTGTTTTGTAATCATGTGAATCTGGTTCTTCTTACTTATTTGTTCCGCCCAGACTTTTCTCTCCACTAAATAGAAGGTACTCCCTCTGTTGAGACAAATTACACATGCCAATAAAGTTCAATAATAATACTGTACAAAATTTTCAAAAAAACAATATAAACTTCCAAAAATGCACTTTATTTAATATAACTTTAAATCTATACACTTAATCATTACACTATATTCATTTCAATTCTCTCTCCACTTGAAGGGTAATATTGGAAAAGTATAATTAATGAAATCTTATTTTTGTCAAACTGTCTTATATTTTGGAACAATTAAATCTTATAATTTGGGATGGAGGGAGTAATTTATTGAATTGTCTGAGAAAGGGAAATACTCAATTATATATCAAACATGGATCCCCAAAATTTCCTCTCCTGCTTTATGTTACCTATAGTGCTTACATATGATTGTGATGTTTGTTTTGTGATCTGTGTCTAGCAGTTATATTTTCCTGTACTTTCTTTTCTCTGAGGGTATCTTGTCATCCTTACTTTGTAATCTTTTTAACCTTCAAACAAAGCCTTTTATTATCAATAAATCACCTCACTGCATAATTTTACACTTTGATTCTCCAGATTTTACTACAATAAGAAGACTAAAGTATCCAGCTGGGAGAAGCCTTTCGAATTGATGACACCAATTGAGGTGAGTCATACAGCTGATTTTTCTTTTTATGTTGTTTAATGATTTGTTAGTTATACCACTGGGTTTATTTGTTATTCCAAGGTCAGAGCAAGTACATATCTGTTTTGGTTCAAAACAATGTTAATAATTGGGCTGAACATATTCTAGTTTCATTGTTATATGCTTCCTTTTTGTCCAAGTGTGGTGAAAATAGTCTGCTCTATTAGCTCGCTCATTACGGCTCGGGTTTTCTCTCAGGCAGGCAACCATCAATTGAGTTTTACATCTTAATGTGAGGTCAGTGTCGTGACAATTGAGGGGTGGGCTGTCTGATATTAGATTGCTTTCCTTTTTCATGGATGATGCTGTTGAAGAATTTTCTATTTCATACAATGGTTCTTTTGATCTCAGATATAGTTTTGTTTAATAGGCAGAAAGAATGGGGGAAGATAGTTGGTGCATTTCTTAATAATAAATCTTTTTGCGTTTTGTGTTTTCATTCCTTTTTGCTTTATTGGTAGGGGTTTTTTATATTTAAAAAATATTGACTTTTCTCCTGTGTTTGCATTTACACATTATATAGAATGATCAATTTTCCTTGTTTAGGTTTATATTTATGAAAATAATTTGGTCTCCTTTTATTTCTTCTATTGTGATTGGTTTCTTTCTTTCTGAAGTGTGATTTCTACATAAGTTGAATGCTATCTTCCATTTTGATGAACGGTTTCAAATGTTGTCAATACCTAAGAAGCAAAAATATTAATAGGGAGATGTAACATGATGCTATGGATGCTAACTTGATAAATATGAAGTGTTTAACTGCAATTTTAAGTGTTGTGTTGTATTTGATACAAGTCATGGATACATATTGGACACGATATTATGTCTTGTTGAAGTATTGGCACATCATATGTCAGTATCACAAATTGTATGTGTAAAATCATTAGATAGCTCCGATGGTAGACATCTGTTTATGATTAATTTTTAATCATGAGAAATGTGTTTCAATCAAATTCTTGGGCAATTTTCAATGACATACATCTCTCAATCCTTATTCTTGTGCCTTGAGATAAATGGCCTAGGAGGTTTGTTTTGGCAAAGAATTTGAGCATATGATGTCATGCGTACCATTCCCAGCATTTCAAAGCTGATGGTCTTTTTAATGCCTCTGGAAATTCATTTCTTTTGTATGATTTATCCAAATCTACACGTGATGTCCATAGCTCTAAAGATGCTTACAGGTACCTGCCGTGCTACTCTATTGAGAGGTAGGATATGCTGTGGGTCTTTGCTGCTTGCTCTCCCTACTATGTTGCTTGAATGTCAGTAAATTCTATCATTGTATTACCATCTTGATTGTTAATTTTTTTGGTCTAAAATTTTCTCGTGACTTATAAATCAGGATGATAGTTTGTTAATCTTGATATTCTTAACGAGTCACCAGTTTCATATATCTTTCTTATGGCTAGATTTAAATTGGGTGCCCTTGTTGTGTTTTCTCCTCTATAAGTTTTGCCATATGTTTTTATTTATCATAAAGATATTTTAGTTTTTATCTTTTGGGTATGCTGTGTTTGCGCCTTAAAAGCTGTGTTTTCTGACAGTGGCAATCTATTGTATTGCCTTACATTTTTGCTGTGTTCACTTTAATTTTGTGAAGTGTATGTCTGGTATTAGGATAATAGAATTCGTATATGATAAATAATGCATGTGAATGTAGTTTACAGGAGATACTTATGGACTTTGGTTTAAGTTATATTGATACACCTAAGAAGCAGATGTGTCTGCCAGTACTAAACCACCACCTAGTTACCTACTTATGCACCATTCTGATATGTGGAAAGTATTGTGGGTAACAAGTTGCTTGATAGGATGCTAGTGAAATGGTTTGATTCATTTGGCTATTATGCTAAGATTGCCAAGGAGGAGGGGAAATAATATCACAATGTGGGAGCTGATTGCACAAAAAATAGCTTCAAACAATTACTATCAATTTTGTTCATTGTCTCTCCTAAATAGAGAAATTTATTATCATAAATACCAGTTGAGAAGCCATTCTGAATGCAATAATTCCTGGAGTTTCTGCGCCTTAAGATGGCTGATTTCTTTAATTAGTCGGTAGGTTTTTGCCCTCCCCGAAACTTAGAATTCTGAAGTCAAAGGGTCCGGAGCAATGGAGAATACAATTTCAAAAAATCATTTCTACACTTCTTACTTGGAATGAGGAAAATGGAAGGATGGAAATTAGATAGGCTTGGTTTCTTTGTCACGTGAGTTGTCTTGTCATGTTGATCACCTCTTAAGCTTCTGTCATAATTCCCTGAACTTGATGTTCTCTGTTTCACATTCTTGCTTTAAGGAAAATTTTATGAGATGTGAACATTTTTTTTTTAATTGTGTTTCTTTGGAAGGATTTCTCTAGTAATGTTTACATTCTCCTCTACTTATTTGATTCTTGTCATCCTGTCAGAGGGCGGATGCATCAACCAACTGGAAAGAGTATAGTAGTCCTGATGGAAGAAAGTGCGTGCTGTTTTTTTTTTTTTGAGTCATTTAGGTTTCTGTTTTATGAAGTTTGTTGCTAACTTTATTTTTTGTGAATGCTCTATAGGTATTACTACAACAAAGTCACCAAGGAATCAAAATGGATCATCCCTGAAGAACTGAAGGTTTCCTCCCTTGAAAACAATATCATGTTTGACTGTTCTATCAATTTCTGCATCTTATTTTTGTGACTCATGCTTCTTTTTTGCAAATTTTATGCTTGAAGTTGGCCCGTGAACAAATTGGAAAGGTCATTGTCAATGGAATGGAACCCGTTCTGAATTCTCACACTCAACATTCAAAATCTCCCACTGCAGTTGAAGCAACATCAATTGATAATTCATCTTTAACTGGTCAAGGAGAACCATCAAGTCCCATTTCAGTTGCTCCTGTTGTTACAATGTCTTCCAGTAATCTTCATTCTGAGATGACTGCTGGATCATCTGCCTCTCCTGCTGTGGCTCCTATGAACAGAACAAATGTGGATGAAGTTGAGGCACCTGCAAACACTGTCACGCCATCAGATTCTAACATGGATGAAACATCTGTTGCTGATGTCAATACTTCTAGAACACCAATGTATCATTTATCACACTTATTTTTCAGGCCTCAATTTCATTTTGTTTTCCTGGTGATCATTTTAATTTCTTTTTCTGGTAAATATTGTAGGAAGGATGCGGAGAATGTTTCATCTCAAGATACTCTAGTTTCTGCTGATGGGGTTCCAGCAGAGGATAAGGAAGTACGCCTTTATCATTGTTGTTTGAAGTGCATCTGATGAATTCTTCATGTGCTAGTTAGCAATCTGATTTATTTAAAATTTTGTAGGACGCTAAGAAAGACACGCCGGGAGAGAAAACAAATGAGGTTGCTTTGGAAACAAAAGCCGTTGAGCCTGAACCTTTAGTGTATGCCAATAAGATGGTATGAAAGTAAAATTCAATATTTTGGTTCTCTCTCTTTCTCATGTTGGTTTCCTGAACTTTGACTGCTCAACATAATTCCTTTCCTTATTAGGAGGCTAAAAATGTTTTTAAAGCACTTTTGGAGTCTGCAAATGTTGGATCTGACTGGACTTGGGATCGGGTACAGCAGTCTCATTGATATAATATACCGTCACTTACTAATTTTTCTATTCTTTCTGCTGTTAAATTTTTGCTTGTTCATTTGATTTTCTTGCCACTGATTTATCCTTGTTCTAGGCCATGAGAGTAATAATCAATGACAAAAGGTATGGTGCCTTAAAATCACTCGGAGAGCGGAAGCAAGTTTTTAATGAGGTAATCCTTCAGGTGGATAATTGATGTAATGTTGGAGTCATAATACATTTACTGGGGTTGTTTCCTTTGTTTTTCTTCTCCGGTTAAAGAAGTTCTGCCGTTGTAAGATGATAAGAGCTATCTCTAAAGAAACTATGGAGAGTACTCTTATTCTACTTTGGTGTACTACTTCTACTTCCTCTTATGTGAAATTGACTGATTAGAATTTCTTTTACATTGCCTTAGCTTTGCTTTCTCTAGAATTTCTTTTAATTTTTTTCTTTTACATTGCCTTAGCTTTGCTTTCTCTAATGGTAAGACTTGGTTATTTATTCAATTGACAAGTGGTCTGAATGAGTGTCAATATTTGTTCTCTTTTGTTGTTGTTTGAAAATTTTTATTATTGTTAGGCAGCTGTATAGTGCAGAAGGAAAAAATGTAGCTAAATATTTGCCCATGTAACCTTATGAATTATTTTTGCTCGTAAGAGTTAGATTGTAGCTAGATATTTGCCCGTCTAACCTTTTGAATTACTTTTGCTGGTAAGAGTTGATTGTGTAGTAATTAAGGTAAATGGTTACTGTAAAAGAGGTCTGACTGAAATCAAATTGTAATTTGGATGCTAATAAAGTTGTTTAGACATAGTACAGTGCTAAAATTGTTTGTCACTGGAAGGGTTAATGATGGAGACTGGAAACTAATCATTCTGCTTCATAATTGCTGATTGCCTTTATACAACTGCTAAATCAACATTTTTTCTTGCCAGCAGAATCAACAATTCAATTTGACTAAAATGTTCACAAAAGCAATTTTTTATTTCTTAGTTACTTTGACTAAAATGTTCACAAAAGCAATTTTTTATTTCTTAGTTCCTAAATCAGAAGAAAAAGCAGGAAGCTGAGGAAAAGCGCATGAAACTGAAAAAGGCACGGGAGGATTTCAAGAAAATGTTAGAAGTATGTTTTATCTTCTACCTTGTTTTTTTCTGAATTATGCTATATATAGCTTCCTCTGATTTTACTATTTTCTTTTATGCTTTAACTTTTCCAGGAATCCACAGAGTTGACATCATCCACAAGATGGAGGTTTCTTTGTTTTATTTTTTTAATTCTTAGCTTAATTCATGATATGCGATTTTCCACCCTTTCCTTTCCTTTCTAACTTAAAAACTCTGTTTGATATTTTTTTTTTAACACATGGTGGTTATATTAGTGATAATTTTTCTCTTCAATTTAATTTTTTGATAATCACTCAGCAAAGCAGTATCTCTGTTTGAAAATGATGACCGTTTCAAGGCTGTGGAACGCGACAGAGACAGAAGGGATCTGTTTGACAGTTTCATGGAGGAACTTGTAAACAAGGTGGGATCTAGTTCCTTAATCTTGTTATCATTTATTGCATAATATAAGTGCATGCTGTGGGCAGTGTACCTGTGCTCCCTCCTTTCTCTCCCATGGTGAATCTAATTGTGTGTCAGACATGTTTTCTTCATTATTCACTGATGAGTTAAAAAAGTTAGCCTATTTATGATTTCCCCTTATTATCTAGAATGAATTTGTACTTTCAATACCATTTTCTTTTTAGTTCTGAACGATATATGGAATATGAACCCTGGACATTATTTTTTTTTTACTGAAAATTGTTATAATTTACAATAAATTTGATGGTTGTAAGAGCTTTGTTCGAACGAGAAAGTTGATGGTTGACACATCAGTCGGAGAACCTAAACCCTATCCAATATATGATGGTAACACCACAAATATATTTTAGCACATTATTTCATTGTAAATTTTGAGGCAGAGGTCCATCATCAGAATCATTGTGGTTGTCTTGTGGGTTATTATTTATATTGGATGTTTCTGGAGCATCAAAGTGTGGTCGTATTATGTCCTAACACAAGAATGACAAGTTGCTGGAGTTTTGTTTGTCATTAAATTCTCTGAGCTGCAGGGGAGATTAATTACATAAAAACCAAAGCTTTTGAAATGTAGAGTGCAGGGAACAATTTCAGGGCTTCTATTTGTGGACGACAAACTCTTAATTATTGATGCTTTCTGGGTTGTGTAAGAGTCATCCGATGCTCTTATGTAGCCTAAGTGTGCTCATAGTCTCACTTGCCCAATTGTTTGATTTAAAAGATTATTTGAAACTATTTATATTGGCTTCTGAATATGATGGGCATCTAAGTGAGATGAGGAATCCTGCCTCAAAAGCTAGCAGTTGAGGTGGGGAAACTTACTCACTTAAATACCCCATTGAGCATCCCATACTACTTATGTGGGACTTGGTATCCCATACTACCAAGCTTCTATCAATTGGTCCCTCATGGAAAGTTGGCGCCTTGATGGTTGCACTTCATGTCACCTAATTTGGCCTCCTTTCAGAAGAACCCTTTGTGGGTTGCCCTCTCTAGAATTGCCGACGAGACTCTGATACTAATTGATGGGCACTTAAGTGGGATGGGGAACCTATCCCAAAAGAGGTTGGAGAACCAACCCACTTAAACACTCCATTGAGTATTCCATAATACTGAATATTGGACTTGATATCATATACTACCAAATCTCCATCAGAATATAAAAATTACTTATGAATCATAGTTTCTTCCCTTAAATTGTGTGATTCTGTTTTACCAATATAGGAGTCAGCTAGCATGATCAATAAGAAATGAGGAACATGACTGATGTTCTCTTTCCTTGAGCAACTTAATAATGTAATTTTCTTGGAGGTTATTAAATTGTACGATTTTGCTTAGGAACGAGCAAAGGCACAGGAGGAGCGGAAGCGAAACATATTGGAATACAGGAAGTTTTTAGAAGCTTGTGACTTTATTAAGGTATTGTTTTGTTTAGGTCTCATTTGATTTCTGGAGGTTTTCTATGCCAAAGTAATGTTGATCTATCACTCTATCACCTCCACAGGCTAGCACTCAGTGGCGAAAAGTTCAAGACCGCTTAGAGGCTGATGAAAGATGTTTCCGTCTTGAGAAAATTGATCGCTTAGAAATATTTCAAGTAATTCTCTAAGCTAAACTCATGGATTGTTAAATTTGAGAGTCAAATTAATTTATATCTTGTCTTTCAGGACTATTTACATGACTTAGAGAAGGAAGAGGAAGAGCAGAAGAAGATACATAAGGTTCTCCACTTAACTTTTTTGGTATTAAGTTGGATTTTCCCTTTCCATCCTTTTTCTTGCACAGTTTTGCTCATTCCACTTATCAATAAAATAGGAAGAATTGAGAAAGGCAGAACGTAGAAACCGTGATGAGTTCCGCAAATTGATGGAAGAAGATATTGCCATGGGCACTCTCACAGCAAAAACTCACTGGCGTGATTATTACGTGAAGGTTAACTGCCCATCTTTATGACCATATATCATCTTATGCTTTTTTATTTTCCTATTATAAAATTAGAAAAATAATAAAAATACTGTTGTGTTGCAAAAAGTTATTACACCCTTGTTTCTTCTTTGCTGATCTGTTCCCTTGCTCTATTTAATTGGAGGACTGGAATGATGATTTTGTGTTGGGTGGTCTTGTAGGTCAAAGATTTACCTGCTTATGTGGCTGTGGCTTCAAACACCTCAGGTTCAACTCCAAAAGACTTGTTTGAAGATGTTTCTGAAGAGCTTGAAAAACAAGTACGTGCACTAAGTTTTCCTTCTACTTGATTTTGAACTTTTTTCTATGGTATCATTAGAAAGCTTGTATTCCAAATGCCAAATGACAAGTCTCCTGGACAGGCTTGTAGATTTTTGCATGAAATTGTTGCCCATTGATTAAGCTTCATACCTTTTGGGCCTGTTGTGGGCTCAAGCATCTGGTGTCTATTTATATTTTGGTAAACTTTTCCCCTGAAGTAGAAGAACTGTTATTTTGGTGACATGTCCTTTGTTATGCGTGTTTTGTGTGTTAGTTGGAAGTTGAATTGTATGAATCTCAGGCTAACATTCTCCGTTGTTCAGTGAAGTGGCCGATTTTTCATTACCATTAACTAAACGTCTCTGTATTCACTGTGCTGATATATTTATATATATTTTGGTGGTTAAAGTGCTGTTGGTTGTTATTTGACAGGATTTAATCAAATTCACTGACTAAGCTTGCGTGTTCATTGTAAATTGTAAATTAGGCAATTATGAAGAGCTATACATATAGTATAAATCCATGCACTCTCATTCCTGGCACTTGTTTTAATCTAGTTGTGAAACACTGTTCAACACTCTCCCTCAACTAGAAGACTATCCAAACTTCATCTTGTTTCAGACAAAACCTCACTAAAATAAAGAAAATCTTGGGGCCCTATAAAACCTAGATAAAACCCCACAACTCAGATGATTGCCCGAACAAAGCATTGTGACTTACAAGGTCACCTCAGCAATTGCATCCAAAATCTTCAGCAATTAATACTCTCTCTAAAGATGTTCTCAGTTGACAAATAGCTCTAGAACAGCTTATTCTGCTTCGCATGCCCTCTCATCCTTTACATTCTTTCAGCAGCCACCTTGATCACTTCACCTAACAGATGAAACAGCCTTTACCTACTTCCTGTGAGCTGCTCTTTTAGCATTCTGCTTGCTGGTCTTCACAACTTGGGTTGCACATTATACTAACCAAAAGAGTACAATCTACTGCTAAATCATCAATTCACCGCATTTTTTTCTTAATGAGGGTTCCAAATCAGATCGAAAACCTTACATAATTATACACTTAAGCTGTTTCTGAAATGGGTTCTCAGTTGACTCCCCACCTTTTATGCTGACATTTGTATGGATGTCAAACACGTTAACATGTTGGGCAAATGTTGGTTTTTGACATGCTAACATGTTTGGAAATAAATGTGCCATGGCAATTTTAATGTTGGACACATGTCAGTTGTCAGATATGCTAGCATCCTTTAATTTATCTATAGTATGACTTGCTAAATGCCAATCTGCCTTGTTATATCTTACAGTATCATGAAGACAAGACTCGTGTAAAAGATGCAGTGAAGTTGGGGAAGGTATGGTGTCTTAATCTTCTATCGCTTCTGATCCTACTGAACCTGATGTATACTGTGGTATCATAATTACAGATCACATTGTCATCAACCTGGACAGTAGAAGACTTTAAAACAACCATACTAAAAGATATTAGTTCTCCACCCATATCTGATGTTAACATAAAGGTAGTTACTTTCTTCCAGTGCCCATGTGTGTATCTATTTATTTTCTTTGTGTGTGCCTGTGTTGTCTGTGTATATTCTGGTATTACACTATCTAGTGTTTATTTTTGTTTGTAATGGATGCTTATTGCAAGTTTCTTTTTTTTTTTAAATTATTACAATGCTCATTGCCGTCGACTTTTCTTTTGCAACTTCTTTTATACTCATATTCATTCTTGAATGTTCTGTTTATTACTATTGTGGACACCGAATATATGTTCACAATTTTTTGGCCATGCATATTTTTCAAATCTAACTTTATATCTTGGATAATCTTAAACGTTATTTTCAACAGCTGTACAGTAATGGCAAAAACTCCATTTTTCTAATATATGTTTAACATCTCTAACTTTTATTACTACGGTAATAGCAAAAACTGATCTATATAGTCGGTAAGTTTGTTGCAGACATAAGAATGAAGGGGGCTTGGGAATTTGGTGTCCAAACATTTTGCCTTTCAAACCAAATGGCTTTTTTTTTTTTTCTTGGTTGCCCCTCCTTCTCTTGGAGAGAGATTGTAATTACAACTCACAATGATCTGGTGAATGTGAAGTAATTACAGCATAAATTTGGATGGGTGGCATGCCCACACTCTGGTGAATGTGACTCAATACAAGTTACACTGGTTAAGAATATGCTTTTCTTTTGGTGTGTCTTTCAACCCAAAATGATCTGATTTGATGCTGTATCATCTTGCAGCTAGTATTTGATGAGCTACTAGAACGGGCAAGAGAGAAGGAGGAGAAAGAAGCTAAGAAGAGGAAGCGTCTCGCGGATGATTTCTTTCATTTGCTTTATTCTATCAAGGTGCGGTATTATGGACCTCAACTTATAGGTGCTGCTATGTTCTGATAGTTGGGCAGTACGAAATCATATTTATACTATTGTAATGCTTTCTTCCTTGCAGGATATTAACGCGTCTTCAAAGTGGGAGGACTTCAGATCACTTATTGAAGATTGTCAAGAGTTCAGGTCTGAATGAGCATAATCCTTAAATGTTATGTGAAAAGGAGTTGTCATTTCTTTCTTGTCGGACTTTTAGACTTGGAGCCGTCAGACATTATTTGCTGGCCTAGTGAATCTCTCAGAGATGTGTCAGTGAATGATTGGGTTTTCATATAAATAGTTGTGCTCATATCTTAAGCTGGATGTGGATAGTTCCAATTTAGAACATACGCAGTTCTGACAGAGATGTATCCAATTTGTGATTAGTATACATTCTTTACGCATTCTAGAAAGTGATACCAATTATTATTATTATTTGGTGATAAAAGTTAATAAATGATATATTTATTTATTTTCCTTGGGTGTATTTGCTTTGTTTAGATCAATAGGAGATGAGACCTACTGCAAGGAAATATTTGAGGAGTACCTTGCACAGCTGAAAGAGGAGGCAAAGGAGAGTGAGCGAAAGCGGAAAGAGGAAAAGGTATGAATTGTTCCCATTGTGTCTAGTATTATTTATCATCATTATCATTATTGTTAATATTATTACTGTTGTTTGGTGAAATTTTTCATGCAAGTGCATTCAAATATATCTGTGGAATATTTATCTTCTTTTTCAAATGCATCCTCAAGAATCATTAAAATATCGACCGCATGCACGATAACTAATTTGATCATCTCTTCGTCCAAAATTTGAGCTTTGGATTTGGAAGTTGCAATTAATAATGAAGAAGCATCAAAATTATAAACCATAGCTAACAGTCGAGTGTATATTTAAATGGAACGGTTAACTGTTGCTTGAAACTGAATTCATACTCCTTGTTCAATCTATTGGTTGACTATTTCTGAGGAAATTCATATTAGTTTACTTTTATGAAAATATCACTTTTTGGTCCTTAAACTTTTCCTTAGTGATTGATTCAATTCCTGACTTGACTCAAAACAATTCAATCGTGTAGGTTTTTTACTCAAAACAAGCCAGTCTTCATAGTTTTCTAACTCAGAACAATTCAGTCCCAATAATTTATTAACTCAATAGATTACTCCTTCCGCTCCTAAATTGAGAAACTAGTTGAGAATTTATTTTGATTATAAATGTAAGAATTCAATCTTCTTGTCTCCCATATTTATCATGTTTTACCCAAATACCCCTATAGTTAGATTCTTGCATGATGTATAAATTATGGTTCCGTTTGGTTGTTAGAAAGGAATGGAATGGATTGAGAAAATCAATACAAAAATGAACTAAATCACCCTTCCCCCTCATGGTACTCATGATAAAACTTATTAATATATACTGTAAATGTGAGAATTATCACATCTTTTAAAAATTTCATGAATTATGATTTCCAACCGCATAAACTAAATTGCCCCTTTCACTTATGAATAAAGCCGGTAATTCGGGCCAAGCCCGACGGGCTAGCCCGAATTGACCCGAAAAATTTTAGGGCCGGGCTTAGAAAAAAAGGTGTTTTTTTATGTTTGGGCCTATTCGAGCCAAGCCCGATCGGCGAATACCCGAATAAAAAATTTATATTTTTAAAAAATATATATAATATAATAAATATTAATTAATTCTTTAAGTTTTAGATCATTTTATACTAAAATACCATATATTTGAGTCCTAGACATCATTTAAGTATTTAAAAAATATATTTTATATTTTTTATAAAATAAAATAATTAATTTCAAAGTAAAAAAATAATTAAAAATAATTTTAAAAATTAAATTCGGGTATTCGGGCAGCCCGAAGCCCAAAGGAATTGGGCCGGGCTTGGCTATTCGGGCTTTTCGAGGAGTTGGGCCTGTTCAGGTTCGGGCTTATTTGGGCCGGGCCTATTCGGGCAGAGCCGAATAAGCCCAGCCCGCCCGAATTCCCGGCTCTACTTATGAATGTGGTTCTCCATTTCTTTTGATCATTTCATTTTTAGCTTTATTTTTCAATTCATTCATTTCTAGTAACCAAACGGGACCTATGTGTAGATAATATTCCAATGTAAATTAGTAAAAGAATGAGTGCTTTAGAAAAATCAGCACACATTTTTTTGCATGTATTTAACTTACCTAATTTTCTTAATTTATGTGAATTAGTTAACTATCAGGACTGGAGGGAATGCAAGTTTAATATATATATATATTTTACTTTTTGTCCCCCGGAGAAACAATATAAACCAGCCCGATAACTTGTTCTCCACAGTTAGGGAATCAATTTTCACCTTTGCCTTGGTTGGCCAATTTATCAGGTTTCCCTTTACTTATAACCATTGAACCAATTCAAGGGCCAAATTTTTACCTGGCATAAGTTGTATGCATGCAAGAAATTTCTTAGAATAATCCCCGAATGTACAGCTATTGAGTTCTGATGTCTTGTTTACAGCAGGCAAAAAAGGAGAAGGAGAGAGAGGACAGGGAAAAAAGGAAAGGAAAGCAAAGAAGGGAAAAAGAGAAAGAGGAGGGTCATAAGAGGGATAAAGCTGATAGTGACAATATGGATACAACTGAAATTCAATCTTCCAAAGAAACCAAAAGATCTGAAGATGATAGTAGGAAACAACGAAAGCAGCACCAAAGTCCTGAGCACGTTTCTCATGAAACTGACAAAGAGAGGACTAAAAAATCTCGAGGACATAGCAGCGATCGCAAGAAATCATCACGGGTATGCAAATTTACTAGTTGCAGTATCATAAACAAGTGAGATTTTATTCACTTTTTAATTTTTTTTTTTAACTTTCTTGGGATGAATGGATCAGCATGCATCTGGTCAAGAATCAGACAGTGAAGTGCGACACAAAAAACACAAGAAAGACCACCGTAGTAGTTCTCACAGAGATTGTGATTATGGAGAGCTTGAAGACGGGGAGTTTGGTGATGATGGAGAAAGATGGTAGTAATATGGTCATCCACTTACCCTCTGTATTGCTCAATCTCATGTATTCCAAATATTAGAACATCAGAGAATTGCCATTTTATTTCTGTTTTAGTCAGAGAATTCGACTAGGAGGTAAGTCTCAGCTCCCTGCTCGCATGGCAACTAGCATGTATCAGCATGTTCTTTGATGTCAGTGCCCTTTTTTTGTATGTTAATATTGTAATAAGATTTGACGCCGTGTACCTTCATGGCCATGGTATATGAACCTCACTGACTAGGTTAGATTGTATCTCTCAGTGGCTAACACCTAGACTCATGTCTGAATTTGGTCCTCATCACAATGTCATCTCGAGATTTTCAGATAGATTCAAGTTTCGTGAAAGATTGTAAGCTAAATCAATCGTAAATCTACATATAAGCCTGTAAGAGTGAGAGTTTTATACTAAGCATGTTTTTGTGTTTTTACGTATATTAGACCTGGCTGTACCTGAAGAAAGACCAACAGCTAAATTGATTTTACTGTCATGTGAAGCTTGGATTCAGGTTGGTGACGTAGTTCTTTTTTTATTTACTTTTTATAACAGGCTCTTATGTAGTTCAGTACTGAACTTTAGCGGTGCTATGTAGGAATTAGAGCAAGTAGTTTGATATTATATTCTGATTAGCTTTCAGATTATCATTCACTCAGGCGTTGAAAATGTTGATTATGTGCGCATTCACATCATCCTGATTGAGGAATTGTCATCGCTGCCAGTGCTAGCAAATAAAAAATTAAAAAAATAATTTTATGAATGATAAATCATGTTTATGAATGAAGAATAGAATTAGGCATTAATGACAATAAAAGTAAGGAAAATGATGGAAAAATAACCATGAAATATGCAGATGACAATTAAGTTCCATGAAATGGGATAATTATTTTTTAGTTCTTGGAGATTTGTCTGACTTTTTCTAAAATGATATATTTTCCCTTGTTTTAAAATGTAAAATAAGGGAGTAACTAAAAATTAGTTACTTCTTCTTTTTTCTCCGGAGAAATAATTAGTTTTCTTGAGGAAGTGTTTAGAACAGAATATTGAATTATTAGTTACTTTGTGCAAATTTGTTTATTATTGAAGTATGAGAATTAAAAATCAGTGCTATTTTTTTATTTGGACAATAATTATTTTTCATGGGGAAATGGCTAGAGTGCAGTCATAAATCACAAATTGTTTTATGCAATTTTTTTCTGGAAAGGTAAATTTTTTTTTTTATATTAATACTAACTAAAACTTAATACTAACAGACAAATTCTCAAGGATTAGAAAATAATTATCATATTTCATAGCACCTAATTGTTATTTTTATCTTTCGGGATATTTTACTGTCATTCTTCTATAAAAGTACAACACAGTGAAGAAATACTGCTTTCATGTTCGTCTTTCTTCAGAAATGCCAAGCCAAATGGGGTCTTTTGACATTCCCCCAACAAATATTAAGTATCGTTACTTTACTTCAACCTTACAAACCACAACAAAAAATTTTAAACTTTCCCCTGAAAAAGATCGTATTCCCCAACGATTCAAGGGAGGGTGTTTAAGGGCTTGTTTTGTTTTATTATTTTCAGAATTGATGTTTTATAAAACATGTTTTAAAAATAAAAAAATAATATACTGTTTTTCACACATTTTTTTGTTCTTCAGATGATAATCCTAGAGTACTTAAAGTATATTACATTTTTTTTTTATCTTCCAGAATAATATTTAGTTTTTTATATTTTTCAAAATATTTTCTAAAAATATGTTCCCAAATATATATATATATATATATATATTTTGTTTTAGAAAATATAAAACTCTCCTTAGAACAAGTTGTCAAACATGCTCTGCATTTTTTGCTTTTATAAAAATCGCTGTTCTCACTGCGAAACTCTGAAATGAGTATCATGGACATCAATCTCATTTATTTTAATATTTCAATGTCACTAAAAAAAAAAATATAGAATTTATATAAAATTATGCTATTCACAAATGATTAATTGCCCTGATCCTTCAAAAACAAGCAAAGTAAAGCCAGTGTCCTCTATCAGAGCAGAGTCTGATTAATGTACAAGTATATGAAGCATTTCGTTGACAATGTCATCCATGATAGCATCTCCAATCTCAAAGTGAATGTCTCTACTTGGTCTGTGGAAATTTGTCCACCCTTCTGATACCACGCAGGATTCTGCATTCAACAAGTGGGCGATTTTCTGAGCCTCTCTATCTCTACATCGTTTCTCCAGCAACCAAATTTTTCCTCTTTTCCCTCCATTTTCTTGGAATTCTCTGCCTTTTTCTGCCCTTCCAAACAGTACCTGCTGTGTCCTTTTCCTTCTATGAACAACGTTGTGGTGTTTGTCTTTTTTTGGCCGTCTGAATTTCAGAATATTTGGGTTTAGGAGTAGCTTTGGAAGATGAGTTGAGAAGAATGGTTCCTCAGATTTCTGGGACAATGTGTAAATGGCTGTCCCTGCCGCCCCTTCATCACTTTTGAATTCACACTCTGTTCCGTATAACAAGAAAATAATGCAACTTGAACTTGTTTCTAATGTACTTATTTTGAATGCATTATCTGGTATGCTTTTTAACATTCTTAATAATTTAGAAAACTAATTTTGTTTCATAACGATTTTTTTCCTAAAAAAGATGTTAAATTATTTAACTGTTTTAATTATCTTATTAAAAATAGTCATGTATAAAGGTTCATATCAAAACCTTTCAATTTAAATATTTATTGTCAGATGCTAAACACAATTATAATATGCAAAATGTTAACGTTGCTGATACAAATAAAAATAGTGAAATTTCTCCATTTATAATCTAAACCTGCTATGAATTCATATTCATGTATAACAGTACAATTTATCTCATAATCGCGTGATGAATGAATGAGATCAACAATCTAGTTATAAGTTATTTGTTTCAATTGAGAATTACAGATAAGAAAGCCGAACCTGAATTAGCTAAGGATTGTTCCCATTGCTTCTCTACAGTGCTTATCCAATGAGGTTTTGCACCTGAATCCATCTGTTAGCTTAATCGGTTAGCTTGCTAATCATAATGTATTACATTGAATTTACAAATCAATATAATAATTAATTATTAATACCGATGATATATATCCCAAGCAACTTTCCTCAGAAACTCTCAACAATAACTTGACGTCGCATATTTAAAATTATAAGTCCATAAGCTTCTACTTCATAAAATTGAAATTAAATTTCCCTGCAAAAAGCATTCTTGCTCTAATCCATCAAATCTAGGACTTACACATACTAATGATGTCGTTTTGGAGCTAAGTAAAAACTTGAAAAAGTTGGTAACATGAAGTTAACTACATATATATATATATATATATTTATTTATTTATTTATTTATTTATTTATGAGTTATTGTTTACATAGAAGAATAAGAATTGGTTAAGTACCTGAAGTCGTCTCAATTCGGGGAGTGTGAAAGATGGAAACATGTTGACAAGCTTTGGACTGTAATCATGGCAAATAAAACCCTCGCCTTCAGCATCTTGATTGGTGAAACGATCATCAGAAGCTGCATTGTTATTAATGCCAACCCAGTTTGAGAGCTTCTGATTCTGATGATGATGATGATCACCAAATGGGACGAACTTGTGAAGTAGAGACCTGAGGATGGAGGAAGCATGAAAGAACCTTTCTTTGATCTTGTGCTTTTCATAAGTGATCCTCCATTTTAGGGTTTTCTCTGAAGGAAGGTGGTGATGGTCGTCAATATCATCGGAGCTGAAATTCTTGATAAAGAATCTTCTTTCTGAGAGGTAATTATGGAGCGAAAAAGGTTCTTGTTGGTGTTGGAGGTGTTCTTTTAGCTGTTTTGCAGATGCAGACTTGGCTGCAGCCTCCATTTCCAAGCTAGGAAAAGAGAAGCTGAAGAACACCGAGTTGTGAGCAGTGTGTGAAAGCTAATATAACGTACGTGTGTGTGTAAAGAAGAGTTGGGGCTTGGGAGTTCAAAATGAGCACGAAGTGAACAGAGAGAGAAAAGTAATTGATTGACCAAGGGACGCTGCAAGCAAAGCATTGTAACTTTCTTGTTGGAAAATAATTTAGATGAACAAATCATGAAAAATCTACTTCAATTTATACTAAAATTATTGTTATGTTTGATAGGATTTATCATTAAATTTTAAGGAGGTTATCTTAAAAATTTAAGAAAATTATAAATTAATTTTGTCGTGATTTTTGGAAGTTACGAAGAAAACAAGGTAAGTCAAATGTTTGAGTTAGTAATTCATCAAACTTATATTATTTGTTAAAAAATGGAAAAGAAGACAAACTACTTTAACAATGCTACACTTAAATATATATACACTTGATGGCAGGCATCAGAATGGGAATTTTCTCTTCAATCAACCCTCTTGTAGGGTATATATCCTTTGGTTCCATGTTCCAGAGTGTGTGTGTGTTCTATATATATAATATATATGTATGTAAAAGATTAGAAGCAACGTCTTTGGATTGCTTTTGGTTCCATCTTCCAGGTTAAGAGCAGCATGTAGGGCATATCCTTCCCTCTTTTTGACGTTAAATCAAAGCTTTTTAGCTTTACTTAATGGGGTTTTCGAAGATGAAAGACCCTTTTATCACTCTGTCATGTCCTATATTTTCTTTTGATATTGGATATTTTATTTACTCAATACAAATCGATCACGTGGGTGGGACTTGCACAGATCAGCAGACTCATAACTTTAACAACAACAACAATAATAAATTATTTGAGTAAAGAAGTGAGGGATTCAAGCAGGGGGACATCATCTTTGGGCACATCGTATACGTTATTACTTGAAACTGTCAGGTTACCTTCAAAGTTCTGGCAAATTGATAAACTATTTCACATCCACAATGGTACGTTAATTCCAAACTCTTTCCAAATCAGCTTATTGGTCTTGTTATGAATATTCTTATTTACTTGTCTAAGGAAAAGAACTTGTACTCTCAATAAACCATCAACTGTTAATCTCTCATGTATATTTGTGACCATGATCTTCTCATATGCATCAGAAAGCATTGTAATCATTGTTTTGGTATATCTGGAAAAGCTTTGTGGGCAAGCTTTATCTGAAGGAGGGTACCGTATATATTGGCAAGAGGCATCAGAAAATGCTTTGTCAGATATAAAGAAAAGGATACGTATAAGCATAGGATTCAGAGAGAGGTGCAATATTATGATTCTGACATATTGAAGAGGTGGCCATAAACCATAATGATTAAGCACTCTGAGATATGTCTGAATTTTGGGCTGTTTTGCAGTACAGACTAATAGGCATGCCTGAGCCTGACCTCGACCCCTCAAGTTTTTCCGTCCTTCTAATTCTGTGTTCAATTTTTTCCCCACTTTTTCACTAAATCTTGCTCACTTCTTTTGATTTCATCTTCACTGGTAAATCTACATATTAATGACTGCCGCGTTTATTATCATGCGTATCACTTTATGCTTTCAATAAGCTTGGAATAGTGCCATTCACTATTTGAATTATATCAGATTAAGCATGCTTGGAAACTCATTTTTGAGGTTTCTAAACCATGTTTTCGACATAAAGAGGATATTCTTTTCAGAAAGAGGAAGGGATGAAATGGGAAAATATCAATAAAAAACCCCTGAAAGAATTTAATATTTGATAAGATCATAAATGGATCAGATATTTATTAAAATAATAACTTCATTTATTAATTTGTTAATCATGTTTATTTGTTAGAAATTCTTGTTAAATAGTCTCCAGTTGATATTGCCCCATGAAAGAATTTTGGTCGGTCCCACATTTATTCAGGTGAGGCCACAAAACCTTTATCTCTTTCTCTTTTCATTTGGACTCTAGCTAGATCCATTTTGAGAAAATCTAAATATGTTTTAGACAAGTTTTTAAACTCATTTTGGTTTATCTATGGACTAAGCTAGCAGGGTTCAGTTTCTCTTGTGGTCCTCCGTAGTCATATTCTCTCAAGGTTATGAATAAATACAAAATTACTAATATTCTAAATAGTAAACCCCTCCCCCTAAAAAAAAAACATTGAAATTCTTAAGCTTCACTTAAATGGCTCAAATTTGGATATAAAAGAAGAATCATAGAGAGAAGCCAGATTATGCTATAAGATTTCTCCCTCATTCTATATATAAGGCGTTTTTAACTACATTGTATAAACTAATAAAATTTAATCAAACAGTTAAAATTGTATAAAAGTAACCTAACTTTCTACTGATCTTACGCCTGTTTATTATAAGCATATAAAGCAATTAGTAGTGCATATATACTAATTCCCATAGCATAATCACTCCTTTTACTATTTTCAAGGGCTATAAAAAACATCTTAATTACGCTGGGGGAATAGAGAAAAGTTCTTGAAGAACTCTTATTAAAAAAAAAAAAAACAAGGAAGAAAGCTTTATATATGACCTACTGGCCAAGATTGACATTGGGAGCTACTCCCTTTATGCTTATATATAAAATATTTTTAATCAAATCATGCAAATTAATAAAAATTAATTGTCTAATTAAAAGCAAAGTAATATTTTAATTTTGTCTCTAATTATTACAAATAAAAAAATAAATCTCTTTTTCTAAAGTAAATTAATGAGAGTAATTTTTTTTTTCTTTTCAATTTAATAAAAGTATAATGGCTCATCCATTAAAAAATATGCCAATAACCTCTTATATTTATGGACAAAAAAATTTTTTAGAACACCTCTTATATATAAGGATGGGGGAGTAAAATAGTTTATCAATCCAATTCTGCTGATTACTTAATTAATGTTTAATGAAAAACATGTTAAAGTAGTTATTAAGTTACTTAAGGGATAGATTATTATTTTGTCAATATCAATTAGGAGGAATGAAATTGGTTAATTAAATGTTTCGATGCCACAAACATAATGAGGGGAAGGAATGCTTTCAGCGATATGTCGGAAGGAATTGCAGGTTTTTGGTTGGGATAATTATAATGTTGCTTTCTTTGTTTGTTGGGTTTTGTTTTTTTTTTTTAACTAAACTTTTGTCTGATGCATAAAAAATAGAGATCTAAAAAATAAAAAAGCAAGCAAAGAATCTTACAAATAAATATATATAAAAGTAAATGTAATGAAAAACTAATTCGACTTTATCCACTTTAATTTATTGTTGAGTTATAATTCAAATGAATCCAATCCTTGGTTATAGAACCAAATGATGATATCTAATATTATACATCAAGTTCAATTTAAGTATTGTTGGGTTTAATGGGTGATATCAATCTTAATATTATTTTTTTAAAGGTTTGGATTACCGACCTTACTAAAGGAGAATTAAATGTTTTAGTCAACCTAATCGATCATTGTTGACTTATTTAGATATATTGAGTTTAAACAATTGCAAACAAGACTCTTTGTTCACTTAGTGACTTTTTGCTCTTTTCCAGTTCATTGACACTCACCAAACCCTACAAGAAACCATTTAATTAAACAAGAAAAAAATGTGTTCATCTTTATCATTACTTGAAGTTGCTAATAATGTTAATTGTCTTCCACTTACTAAACAAAGAAGATAATTATGATTAAGGAACTAGCATCATCTTATTAAGTTCCCACGCCATAACATCCATCTAGCATGCCTCTCTCGTGTGAGCATGCCCTATATCATCACTCCTAAATAACTTTACACAAAAAAAGAAAAGAAAAAAAAGAAAAATCTAACTAATTAATTAGCTCTGCAGTATTACAGTTCTGCTTTTAAAAGTTAACTCATTCAAAATATGTATGTATATATGTATGTATGTATTATTTATATTTACCAGAACATTATTCCATGATTGTTTTCAGGCAACCAAATGAAGTGGAAAGAGCTATTACGTATTTTTGATTGTTCCGAAGGAAAAGTTTGCATAAACTAAGCCAATAAGGGTAGGGGGAGGGGAGCTCTCTCTCTCTCTCTCACATGCACACACACAAAACACACACACACAGAGTTAAAAATGACTTTTTACATCAATTCACAAGATAATGTTGTTTTAGGAGGTGTAAAAAATCTTTAACTTTTTAAATCGGTTATATAACTGACGTAGAAAGTTAATTTTCTACATCAATTATTGTTATAAACAATGTAGAAAATCAACTTTCTACATTGATTATAATTAGAACAGATGTAAAAAGTGATATATATATATATATATAAAATATATTTCTATATACTACCCCATCCTTGTATACAAAAATAACTAACCAGACAATGCAATTTATATAAAATTTTTAGTTAGACAATACAATCCATTTTAATTATCCAAAACTATCAACTATCCAACATAATTCCTTTACAATTTGCAACAATTAAAATTGTCATAATCAACTAACCACAAGGTATTACAAAGCTTGCCTAAAGCCAACAAACTTATTAAAATTGTCTAAAGCTATTTAAACTTACAAACTTTCCATAAAGGTTGCACAAGTTAGTCTTTATTGTTTGTTTATAGCTCTATATAATTGATGAGAAATAACTGAATAAGCTCATAAAGTATTAGATTCACTTACCTTTGGCTCAATTCATGTAGGATCCTTGAACTCACATGCATGCTTTCAAGGATAATTGATATGTTCTCTTTACCCTATATATGATTAAGATCACAAAGTTAGTGGCTAATACATTCATAAAAAAATTAAATTGAACAGTTTTGAGCTAGTATAAAATAGTGGATTGTAAGAAAACTTCACTCATTTGGTGATTTCAAGAATAACACGTTTGCTACTACATATATTCATTAACACCAAAATATACATGTAATTGATTTGAAGATAATGAATTTTTCAAGTCATGAAAATGAAAGAAAAAAAAATAACATTAAAAAGTGTATGTGTATATATATAATATTGTTAAATCTATTAGAATATTTGAAAGTGATATATATTGAAATCATAATCATGATTTTTCTTTAGCCAACACTATTAAATCCATATAAACCTTTAAGCTAAATCATTATTACACTAACATACCACTTATTTAACCTCTACAACCTCAAATCATCATAAAAATTCATTAACTTACTCTAGGGTTTTGGATTTAGGCTTCCCATTATCATAATCACAACAAAACAACCTAAATAACAACTATTTAACCTTAAAATCACCATAAAATTTGGACCCAATGGTTGGGTATGTAATACCAAGCTTGTAATGTTCACACTTTACTAAACACATTTAATAAATCAAGCTTATGGTAATCAAGGGATTAGCTCTGAAGAGTGATTACCAAGGTTCAATCCAAAAGAGAAAGGATCCCAAGTTTTCTAAATAGAAACAAGTTAAGATCGAGCAAAATCTTTTATATCAGAGTAAAAATAAATTTCGGAAGCATGGAATACCTAAGAGGAGTGAAAAAAGTCAAAAACAGTTGAAAATAAATTATGTCTTGAAATACAGATCAATGCATCGCGGCGGGTGCACTCTGCGCCGCGGCGTGTTACTCTCTATGCCATGCCGCGGCTCAGGCGCCATGTGCCGTGGCGTGTTGCATGAATTTTTCACTAGTTCTGCTGTCAAAATGATAGCAGAATCGAGTAATTTTTGACTCACCCCGATTCTCCGTCTGACATCTGAATGATGTGATCTAGGTATCTAAAGAAAGCTCTTTTCCTGTACTAAATAATGGCACAGGTTTTACTTTTAAAATAAGTCACACTAGGAAGTTGGACACCCAAACACATTTTAACTACTTTTCCACAAAGTGGGTGTCCAAAATCCTCAACAAGTGCCAAAAGCCTTTCCTAACACCTAAATTATGTCCAATAGACCTAGGACTACCAGAGTAATATGTTATAAGCATTGAAATATCATTATAATAAAAATTTACTCCTCAACCCCAATTTAACAAAAACAAAGGGGAAGGTAAATTAACATTGCATTTAACTCAAATCATTCAAAACATGTTCAAATCTTTATTTCTACACTTGCACTAGTATTTTAGTCCTATAAACATATATATGACAAAAATACACAAAGGCTAAGGGCCTAAAATACAATTCTAATGTTTTCAACAACCAAAATAGTGCAAGTGAGATAATATGCATCCTAAAATTGACAATTTATATGCTATTACACAAATACATCAAAACTAAAGGCATACAAGAAGGAATGTACTAATTCCCCATCTCTTTAGTCATCTCCCTCTTAACACCAGAGCTAGAGCATGAAAAGTATTAAATAAGAGGGGTGAGTCTAGCTACTCAGTAACTAAGGTTAAACCTACCCTATGCAGTTATATATCAATTATAAAACAGTTACATGTACAACGAGATCAAATTTATAAAATATTTTCCCATATATCACATTTTACCATTTATCACTCTATAGCTTCTTTACTCACATAACTAGGTGCATTGTCACCATATTCTCAGATATGTGACAAGACGCATACTCTGGCGACCTGCCACTACTTAGCACGTGTGACACGTTATATATTTACTTAGGCAATAATCAACCAACCTTATATTCTTATTTTCTCATATTGAAACCGTGGGCTATAATACTGATTAGGGCTCCGTCTGTGTGACTGGACTATCTAAACTCACCAATTATGAGGTGTTACCCAGCTAAAGATTACAGAACTCACTCTCAAATCATGACTTTTTCCATTCTCAAATCCCTGAGGTGTCTTATACCCTAGGCTATTCTCCTCATTGAACCAATGGAGATAGTTAGGTTTTAATCTCTCAATAAACTATGGGACAGTTTCTCGACAAACAATAGGACAAGGCTATAACTCCCGTGTACCGGAGGGCAGCTTAATTACTATATGAATTTTCTCTACTCTCAAATCCCTAGACGAACTCTCGCCACTGATCATGCCATAAATCATACTCACTTGTTCTCACTTTTCACTTTCATATACTCACTAATACAACAATCATATTAGGCTCACAACTTTACGCTACCCAAGTGTGTATTCTCATATTTTTCTCAAAATTCATTTCTTATTAACACAAAACTATTTCTACACATAATCACATTCATTTCTAAAAAATATAGGCATATTCATAATACAATTCTCTTAACTTTGCACTTGCATTTTCAAGCCCAAAAATAGTTTTTTCATGCACTCAAAGAAGCTAATATATATTTCTTACTTAAACACCCAATCCCATGCATGTAAGCATTTACAATTTTACATTCACAAGCAATTATTAATCAATTAACATATAACTATTTAAAGTAAATTTTTCCCCCAGTTACCTGAAAATTTTGAGAGGTCAAAGGTTCACCCCTTAATCAATTAGCTTCCAAGCTTGGATTTCCACTCCAATAGGTGACCAAGAGCTAAAACTATAATCAACCAAGTTGAATTCTATCGACATAACAAACTCAACAATTGAACCCTTAATCTCTACTTCTAAATTGCCCAACCTTCACCTTACAAGAGGTAGAGCTTAACCATTAGGTTTAATAATTACCTTTAAATCTCAATAGCATTAATGAGCTATTAAATTTCCATTAATGGCATCACAAACTTTCAACCACCATAATAAATGGGATTTTTGGACATTTATGGTGCCCAACAACCTAAAACATCAAAACTCATCATACTTAAGTTTAAATACTCTAATCTATCCCCATTAACTCTATTTAGGTTAACAAATTCAGACCTATAACCTATATGGACTGAAATCTTACTTCCACTATCAAACCCTAACCATAAACTCATAAATGTGAAAGAAAAGAGGAGATTAATGAGTATGATACTTACCTTGGGTGTTTGTAGCCGTCAAAATACTCTCAAAGTGATTCCCAAGCAAACCCTAGCAGAGCTTTGGCGTGCCTCTTCTTTCTCTCCTATCTTTTCTTTCTTGTTCTGTCTCATTTCGCGTCTGATAAAGTGTAGAAAATATCCATGGCACAGAAAAGTCCTCCCTCGCTCAGAGATGGCTGGGCATTGTGGCGGATGATCTACACGCCGTGATATGTGGCACAGCAGCTTCAACTCTTTTTTTCTCCTCTTTTTGATGCCCGGGTAGTCGGCCTCGATACCAGATCCACAACTAAGGCTGAAATAGCATCAAACAAGATTATTAGCTATATCTGGCCACACACCACTTCAATTTATTTAATTATCCTAATTAGGTTTAATTAATTAAGGAATTAAAACTCAAAATGTTATAGGGTATTCCCAAAAATGAAAACCCTAAGCTCTATCAAAACTAGCTTAAAGAAGAGATTAGAGGATAGGAATAAGTTTAAACAAGCTTACCTTACCAGTTTGAGCATAAAAAAGTACTTGAAATCAATGCTTCTACTAAATCCACAAGCAATTAGTTGAAGAAAGCAATACTAGCATATTTAAAAATAAAGAAGACGAAGAAGGGGGAGACAGATTTTTAAAGAAATAAAAGATAGGGTTTTGAGAAGAGGATGATAATAGGTGGGGAGGATCAATACCATTGAAGATGTGTGATTTTGAGCAAGGAAAGTGGTGAGGATTGAAGAGAAAATCATGTTTACAGGTGAGAAATAGTGAAAAATGATGTTTGTATGAGAGGAGGAAGATGATGCAAAGATGTAAAAGACTTTTTACATCAATTATAATTATAACCGATGTAGAAAGTAATTAATTTTTTAAATTTTAAAAATTTTGATCACTTTTTACATCGGTTATCTAAGCAACTGATGTAAAAAAAATATTACTTTTTAAGGAACTGATGTAAAAAGTCTTTTTTGCATTGATTCTTTAAAAAATCGATCTAGAAAGTCTAACAGACAAGTTGATAATTATAAAATTGCCACCGCCTTGGCTTTTTACATCGTTTGCCTATCAATCGATGTCAAAAATTCCCTATGAAAAGCCAAATCTATACTAGTGACATGCACACACACAAAAGTTTGACTTGGGGATACACACTCCAGTTTGACTTGGGGGGTAATTATTTAGCGATAGTGGTCAGTAAAGTTGCTTCGTTACCTATTCCATTAAGAATAGTAGATTTTTTAGTCCCTCATATCCATGCATTTACAATTCATGTGATAATATTGATATGCCTAAAAGGTGTTCTATTTGCTCGTAAATCACAATCGATATAAATAAAGCAAATCTTACTTTTCATTTCCCTTGTGATGGATGTGAAAGTGGAAGACATGCGAAGCATTTACTTAGGATCATGCTAATTATCAAGACCATGACATTTCAATGCACTAATTAGTTGATCCTGTTTTAAATTTATATATAGTTACGTTTTAGGAATAAAAGTGCAAATTTAGTTATCAACTATTTTCAGAAGATCATTGGATAGCCTATACTATCAAGAGGTACAAAATAAATAATCAACTATTAAAGTCAATGCATCCATGGCCTATTGTCTATTTCTCACTAACATCTGTTTATTTTAATAATGGGGCCCTTATTACATCACCTTCTTCATCTCTGTTCATCTCTTCCTTTTTTCTCTCACGTTCAATCAATACAAAGGCCATCGTTGCTGTACTCCATTCCTAATCTCTTGTTTTATCTTTATTTCTCTATTTATGTAACTTTGTCTTTTTGTGATGTCATCTGCCAAAGAAGGTGCTTGCCTTGCCATTGATCAGCATGCAGAGGAGGCTAAGCCAGTAACCAAGGAGAAGAAGCCCAAGCAGGTGAAAATGGTTTCTCATTCTCCATATTTTCAAGTGCTTCGAGTGATGATTCTCTAATTGTTACTTTATTCTCGAGTTCTCTTACGAAAAATTCTATGTTAAGCTTTGTGAAATAATTATGGAATGAGTGGTATTTGCAAATGATTAAGGAGGCTTTATTGGCTTTGAACAAGAAGAGTGGCTCCAACCTTTACGTTATCCAAGAATATAGAGGACAAGCATAAGTTATTTCTTGCAAATTTTAGGAAGATCTTGGCTCTTCAATTGAGGAACCCAGCAGCCAAATTAAGGCTTTCTACAAACTATCCTTCGAGGCTAGCAATAAGGACAAGAACAACACTGATAAGGTCATAAGGTCCTCCACTCTAAGTGAAGTGTGGATAAGAAAATAAGACAAGCAAGAAGGCAAGACTTAGTCATTTTCAAGTTTTGATGGTGGATAATTGTGAGAGAGAGAGAGAGAGAGCAATCTCTTTAATTTTTTCCTTTTGGTTACTTTGACTTCAACCTCTAAGTTCATCATTTTCCTTAGATGGATGATCTCTAATTGAAATTTGATGCATGATATAAGGTGGGTGTGTGGAGTAATAAGAGAGTTCAGGTGGGGGGTGGGTGAGAGAGAGAGAGAGAGAGATACAGAGACGGAGAGAGCTGAGGAAGTTTTAACGGTAGAGAGATGAAGGGATATGATGAATGAGGGTGCATCATTAAAAATAAATGGACGTTAGTGAGAAATAGATGCTACAGCAAGCTATGGATGCACCGATTTTGATAATTGATTATTTATGTTGCATCATTTTCAATAGGTTTTGGAAAATAGTTGATGGTTAAATTTACACATTTATCCTCAATTTTGGGTGCGCTAATATGTGTGTGTATGCGCGCTTGCTTTTTATTCAATTCTCAAAGTAGACAGACAGAGATAGTCAATACATACATAAATGTGTGTGTGTGTAAACAAGTTATACATATGCCACTGAATTATCTCTCTCTCTCTCTCTCTCTATATATATATATATATAGCATGACATGGAACGATTGAGTGTTAATTAATTCCTAGATTTTATTATAATTTTTTTAAAATTTTGTGAATCGAATATAATGAGAGTAATAAATTTCGTAACATATAGCAAAGGGTATACGGTAGAGTAATTGAAAGAAGTTGACAAACTCAATTATATTGCACAAGTCCAAGCGAAGTTCCTAATATTCACCATAATGCATTTTGACGATGCAAAGAGTGGAGATTCAACTCCCAACCTCGCTTGACTTCCATCAATTACATGATTCATAATTTTTTTTATATTATAAATTTTTTTTAGTAAAGATGGTGATGCAAGTTGTTTGAAGAGACTTAATTTATACATTATCTATTTTATAATTAATTGATTAAGAAACGAAATGTTAAGGATCCATGATTCATAGAAGTTTTAGGTCATGCATGAGTTGGGTCTCCAAATTTCATCAGAATTGGTAAGTATTTGTCTCCGAGCTCAAAAAAACACTTACAAAAAATATTTACATATTATTTATCAATATAATTTTTAAATTAATAGTAAAATTTGAATTCACAATCTTATAAATTATGAAAATCAAATCCTCACTAGCTAGATTAACTTTTTTTGGCTATTAGTGATTAAATTACATAGTTTTAAGTGCTATTGAAAAGATATTCTTTAAAATAGAACTTTAGAAAGATATTGAAAAAAAAAAGGCATTAGTCTTAGTAGAAGAGATTATATCAACTTAAATACAAGGTATCGAGTTCAATTTAATGTGAAAGCAAAAAACGTCTTCAAAGAGCTATCCCTAATTGGGCTAGATAATACTCAAATCTAATCTAGTTAGATAGCCCAAAAAATAAAAGTTCAAACATATATAACACTAATCGACGAGGTGTGATTAGATAAAAGGGTTAGTTCAATCCTCATATATAATGTGGTGAACCAAGATTTAAATCCTTACTTAGAGAGCTGTGTATTTAATGCTCGATTAGTCATGTTTCGAATATGATTATTTCTAATAAGAGAATACCTATGAATAATAAAAACAAAAAAAAAAAACGTACAAGGATACAGCATAATCAACAGTAATTATGCAAAGAGTAAAGTTCAACGCAGTGTGTGTGTATAAATAGTTTCCATATCCCCCATTCTTGATGCGTCTCTCAAACTATTCCAATTTGGGCACTTTGCAGAAGAAAATGTCATCTTATAAGCTAACAGCCTCTCTTATCTTCTTCCTCTTTCTCTTGAGCCATACACTCGCAATCCGACCTATTATAATTCCTTCTCCTTCTTCTTTCTCTGTTACTCCAAATGATCAGGTAAGTTACTTTTATACATACAATCATAGAGACGCGTTATTAACTTTGATTTTCTGATCTTTTTATTCGAATGAAAATTGTTGAGCTGATATATATCACCATGAATTTGACGTCCTGGAGGTTTTGGAGGTGGAGAGGGTCAACAATGCTGCAGAGGAAAGTTGTCAAGGAAGTGGAGAAGAAGAATGTTTGATGAGAAGAACACTTGCAGCTCACTTAGACTACATCTACACTCAGAATCAAAATCCATGAGATCCTCATCAAATCATTCTCCCATATGTTAAAACTGTGCTATATACATATATTAGGGAATACTTAATGATAAACATCATCATCAGGAAAAAAAAAAAATTTGGTCCTCTTAATTCGTTATCGTCTAAGTCAATTTATATTGTTCTCATATATATTCAAATGTATGATTGTATGAATACCAGTTAAGTGGTTTTTCTCAAGTTCTTCAATTCTTGCTCAGATGCCCTGGCCCTCGTTTGCTCGATATATTTGTTCATATTAAACTTAATCTATTCAAATCTATAATTAATCAGACCCTGGAAAATTATCGAGCAAACTAGCTGAAAGAGTAAAAAACCTTTAATTTTTGTACAGTGATAATTTTAAGCTCTGTTATTTTTAAAGATTTTAATTGAATTGTCATATTCATATAAAATATAATAGAATGTGGAATGATGAAGACAAGCATATAAGCTGTAAAGTTTCCAATTTGTTTGGGAAAAAACCAACAAAATGGACCGAAAGTTACTTTAATTTCCAAAGTGAATAATAACTTGTGTGGGGGATCATGGACTACTTTAACTTTCTTAATGTACAATCAATCTTAAAGTTTGGTACAATTCAAATTTGATGAAATCTTTCCAGCCCGGCTATATAGTGTGTTGCTACCAAATATAATTTTCCACTGGCTATTTTATTTCATCAATTTGCTTAAATTAATGACAATGCTCAACACCACAAATGCAATAGAGTTAACTGGTGAGAATGGATTGAAGAAATAACAAAATATTTCATCAATAACTATTAGTTTAGAATTTGATTGGCATTGTCTCAGACACGTGTATGACACAGAAAAGAAAACAAAATTAATATATTTGTCAGCTCACACACACACACACACACAAACCATCCTCATTTTAGACCCACAAAAGAAATATTTAGAAGATTATAACCTCTTACTACATTAAACACAAAATAGAGCGGCAGGTATTTGAATAGGTTTTTTTTTTTTTTTTTTTTGTGCATGAAGCGTTCAATATTCTAGGTTTGCCTCACATCAAACTAAGAGGACTTAATAGGGATCCAGATTCATCTGGACCAAGATAAGATAGGATTAATGAAAGTTCTATCACCAACATTGTTACATTTTTAAAGCTTGAATTAGAGACATCTAATTAAATTAATATAATGTTATCAATTGAACTAAAACTATTGAATTTGGATGGATAATTTTAGCATGTTTGATTTTCATGTTAGAAATCATCACAACTATGGTTTTGATGAAAGTAAAGTAATTACTTATTTCCCATATGCTTTTAATTTATCAACAAGATAATAATTTTGATGATTTTTTACTTGAAACAAAAGATGCAAAAATGTAGACTATGTAGTTTGTGATAGACGTAGACAAACTGATTAATATAAGTTATATAAGTTTATGCAGTGAGTTAAAGTTTCTTACCATAAACACAGCAGCTAGCCTATGTGATAAAAAATACCTGTCCACAAAGTTCTAGAATACCACACCGTCTTCTTTTCCCCTCTCTTGCTTTTTATGGGATTTTTGTTTACTAAAAAAACTTGTATGTACTTGAATGCTGATGGTCTTGGACTAGTCAATGTACTGCTTTTTATTGTCGGGTTACAGATAATTAATTAATTAAGTTGGCCTACAACCATGATTGTGACGCCTTCGTAGTTGATCACCATTCATGGTGCTTGTCTCTTTTAACAATGATCAAACTTCCACTTTCTTTCTTGGTGGGTTGGTCAATAGAAAATTTTATAGCTTACTATGTCCGTTGAGGAGCAAAAGTTTAATATAACCGTAGGCCCTGTTTGGTTGGCAAGATTTTTATTAGTATAGAAATGTGAATGGGATGAGAATTATGCGTTCGGTTTGTATGAGAAGGAGGAGAATAAGAAAAATCACAAATCAATAAATTTCAGTTCGTTAAGAATGTAGGTGATTGCCCAAAAATGAGAGTAGAGAATAAATGAGCAAAATAAAAATAGAAGGACAGGTTATAAGTTAATTTCTTTATTTTTATATTAAATATTAAGTTCAACTTTATTTAATATGTACAAAATTTCTCACCTTAATTCAAATTTACTCACATTTGGATATCCTCAAAGCACATTCCATTGAAATTTATTGTTTTTATTACTCTGACACATACTTACATCTCACCCCCACCATTTAGATTCGCGGCATCAAAAATTTTCATTTCTAACTTTTTTCTATATATTTGTCATCTCCATTAATTAAAATATGTTCCAATAAGCAAACAGAACGGAAAGATTCCCTTACAACTTATAATGAAATAAACGTACATATTAAATGTTAAGATTAATCTTTTCTTTTTGGCCAGACATCCTCATTTTCATTGGCTTCTTAGATTTTTCCCGTGTGCAAAGAGGAAGTCAAAGAATATTTTTCCGTTGACATTGAGGTTGCAAGTGCCTTACGGAATGTTCTGCTTAATGTTGAAACCAACTATGAAGGTTTCTGACTTGACAACTTGGGATTAAATATGCTACTTAACCAAATCATTTCACTGCTAATCATATGCTTTGTATTTTAATTTTCCTTTCACTAGTCAGAACTTTTCTAAATTTCTGTGCATCTAATTTTCATTGCTGTTTGCTAAATTTATCATGAGAGAAAATCACCTTACTCACACTTGACAAAAGAACGAGCACTTATATAAAAATACAAAAAAAAAAAAAAAAAATTGAACAAGTTATACTATTTATAAATCATAAATAATATTTTTCATATTCCATATATTCTCTCTGGACCATAATATAAGTCATAAGTAAATAATTTACTATTGATAAATAATGTTAGTTAAAACCTTAAATTTTTTAAAAATCTTTGCAACTTTTCATTTATACCCTTATTCAATATGTTATATAAAAGCTTTGATAATAGTAATTAAAATTATAATGCATGATTTTCTTTCAAAAAGATTAATAATGAAATAAGGATATAATTAAAAAAATAAATATAAAAATTACTTTATACTCTATATTTTGAATCAGGCAAGACTTTTCATAGATATTTTATATTGTAGTTCAGAGAAAGTAATGCATAGTAGAAAGGGCTATAGTGGTTTAAGAATGAGATTTTAAATTCGAGCTTATATAAATGTACAAAATGTCTTCAAAAAATTATCTCTAATTAGATTCAATAATACTTGAATCAGATTACTATATCAAAATAATAATAATAATAATAGTACCACCTTTTACAAGAGTAATCATAGGCTCAATGCATAAAATAGGTCTGATTTTATCATATTTTGGGTTGGAGAAATTCATGCCCCAACAAGATTGTATTGTCAAAAAAGCCCTGAGGCCTGTTCTGGGCTGGATTTCACATGGGCCGAGAAATAAGCACGCCTGATTGGCGCCAAAATCTGAGCCTTGGCGCCCTAATAAGTAAATGACCTTTCAGTTCCATGTTTCGTCCCTCTCAGACCTAGAGAAAAGAGAATCTTGAATCAAAATTGGAGGAAACAGACACAATGGGGAACTCGAAACAGTACTTCCTTTTGAGGACGGAGCCATCAGAGTGGTCATGGGAGGACCAAGCCTCCAATAGAGGCATAACCAAGTGGGACGGCGTCAAGAACAAGCAAGCCCAGAAATACCTCAAGTCCATGACCCTACACGATCTCTGCTTCTTCTATCACTCCGGTGCCAAGGCCCGCCGCGTTGTCGGTGTCGTCACCGTCGTGCGTGAGTGGTACGTGGAGGGTGAAGACGGGGCCGTGGACGTGAAGGCGGTCGGGGAAATGAGGAGGCCGGTGGACTTGAAGGAGATGAAAGGGGACCGAGGGTTGAAGGACTTTGTACTGTTGAAGCAGCCTCGGCTCTCTGTTGTTCCAGTTTCTGAGGATGTCTGGAAAAGAATATGTGATTTGGGAGGCGGCTATGAAGGGGACGGCCAAGATGGAATCGACGGCGAGGAGGATGAAGAGGACGCTGAAGAAGAAGAATGATTGAGGTTCTAGGTGAACCGGTATGGTAGGTGTTTGTAAATATGCCTGCTTGATCTGTGTAGTTTAGACTCGTGCTTGGGGTTGGAGAAGTGTAAAATGGAGAAGAGGAGGGATCAAACTAATCTTTTTGTTTGGGTTGTGGGGGATGAAAGTTGAAATTGCTTGCTTGATGGATGGGTTCAACTAAATATGCCTCCTCACTGATCCCTAGTTTGGTTTTTTTGAGGAAAATGGAGTTCTTCAAGAACATCTGTTAATCACTCTAACGAATAGTTTTTGCTCTGGTTGGATTTGTTAGTTTCATTTCCTGCATTATTGGACTGATCCGTCAAGAACCAAGGAAGGTGTGAGCTTTCGTAATGTTTCATTCTGGGGTTAGGATTGGGTAGCAGGACTAGGACTAACTTAATTGGGTGTCGTGTGATGCATACTTGATTCTTTATAAACAACTCTAATGAGACGTTGATAAATTATTAATTTTATTTAAATGAAAAAAATCAAATTTATTATTAATATCCCATCAAATATTTTTATATTAAAGACTATAGTTTTTTTTTTAAAAAAAAGATACCTTCACAAGGATAGGAAAAAGTTTTTTTTTTTGGCCAATAATTGATATTATGAAATTATATCAGACCTTAATTGAACACTGCGAGGCTCGAGTTTTGACAATGCAAAGATGCTTGAAATTATCAGAGAGAAATTGACCAAAATCTCTATTATAAGTTTATCCTGAAACTGTCAGGTACAAGGTGAATTTCGAATTTCTGTATAACTTAATATTAATATTTATTACTACATACAAACGATAAAAAATTATATTTGTAATATTAAATGAACAAAAAATAAATTAAAGTTCTAATTTTTGTTAGTAGAGATACTCAAATATGATTGCTTTTAATATAAAAAAAATATCTCAAAATTGAAAACATAAATAAATAGTTAACTGTTTCATTTTTATACAAATGCTAATATGCCATCCTTTTGTTATATTTTTTTAAACTTTCATTTCTTCTTCTACGTTTGTCCAAATTTTTTTTTTTTTAAACCAACCTATGTTTGTCCAATTCTCTTATAGAGATTGTTATCCAACTCTTATTTACAGATGTTAGAGTTCCAATTGAATATATAAATTAAAAATATTTGTATCATATAAATATAAATTTGAATCTATTTCATTCTATTATAACTCATCTATCCAAATCTATTATGCTTTAGATTTAGTATTCTAAAGCATCCAGTCCCGCAATAGCAAAAAGGAACAAATTCAACAAGCATAGGTTTGACAAATTTTCTTGGACTTCCAATATATCATGGGAGAATGAATATTATATCAACAAAATAAATTGGGAAAATTAAGGAGAGAAATCTAATACTGTTGAACTTTATTATAAAAAATCATAAAAATTAAAATTAGGATGGAAGATCAAGGTAAGTGTAATTAACCGTTATAACCCTAGTATAAAAACTATCAATAATTTTTTAAAATTAGCATGGGGTACTGTATAAGTTACAAGAGTACTCTTTTTAAAATCAAATTGTGCGGTTTTCAATTCCACATATAAAAATAAAAAGTAGCATTAAATTTAATTAAATCAATATAATTTTAAAAGTTTTTACTTTTAAATAACTGAATCAATATAATTTAAAATCTTTACATTCAAAAAATTAAATAAATATAATTTAAAAAATTATACTTTTAAAGAATTATTATATTTTTCAAGAACATCTTGTCTCAATCTATGCCTTATGAATTTTTAAGGGAGAAGAGATTATTAATTTACTATGAATGTCTTGGTATTAGTTTCGCTTTGTTCTAGTTTATTATTTTTTCATTTTCTCATCACACACACACACACACACACACACACACACACACACACACACACACACACACACACAGAAATAGTTTTGTTCCCAAATGATGAGTTTTTGTTAGTAACTATTAAATACAACATGTATGAGATTTAATTAAGAGCAATTTAACATTTTAAGATTTATATTTTGATATTTGGTCTTTCTAAATAATTATTATTTTTAAAATCATTTATAATAACTATCATCTTCTTCATCTCCTTTGTTATAATTTTTCGAAATAAATCCAGTTTTTTTAAAAAGGGACGGATTTTACTTGCCGGGAGATCGGTCGATGATTATATCTCGTTCTGCATCCTCTCCCGTCGAAGGTGAAATTGTTGCAAATGCAAACCCTACCATATGCAAGACCTCGTTTTGCAGGAATTTGCAACGGCGCATGGCTTAGAACCTTGAGCGTCCGAGCATTCTCGTCATCTGACTATGGGGACCAGGCACGTGGAGGCCTACCGCGCTTCTTCTCCGAAGTTCTTCCTCCTTCCAAGGCAATTTCTCCCTCCTTCCTGTATTGCACTGCATTTTGTCTCACAATATCTGTTCCTGCTACTTTCCCGCTAAGTTATTGACTTGCTATGTTATGCCCGTTCTCTTGAATGCTTGGGGTTTATCCTGTCATAAACTCGATTCGTTTTAGTGCCTGGTGTTGTTCACTGAGGGGATTATAATTTTGCATTTTAGTCACTTCGTAGGATTTTCTTACTATCTAGTACTTTGAGTCATGGGTCACTATTTTTAGCGTCTAATGTTTCATAGAATTTCAGATGACAATATTTCTTGCATTCTTCTCTTTTGGGATATGGAAAGTTCTTGATTCGAATGTAAAGTTAGCATTTTTATGGCGTTTGACAAATTATTTTCGTTTATAAAAAATCATTGTGGCTAATCTGACGTATATATAAAATTGTAAATGATATCTTTGTTTCTAATAATGCAGGGTAACAATGTGCGCGTGCAAGGTGATGAATTCTGGCACATGACAAAAGTTTTAAGATTAAGCGCCAATGACAGGTAATTTTTAACGATCTTCATTCGTGAATAGTAGGATTTCTTGATTTATGCCAATTAGTCTTGAGCCTGAAATATGGTTTGGTTCTGTCGAGTTGAATGATCTAGTATAGACGTCAAAATTTTGAGCAAATCCAGTGAATTGTGGTAAAATTAACTGTAGAACATTTTCTATCTGTAAAATAATTGGTAAAATAGGGGGGTTTTGTTTTGGCTTTGTATGCCAATTATTTTAAAATAACTTGACAGATAGAAAATTAGTTTGGTGAAATTAACAAGATTTTCTTTGGCTGTGTATCCCAATTATTTTTGGTTGACTAAATCACTTTGGTCAAGATTGTGGCATTGCTACCTTGGCCCACATTTATTTCTTTGTTTGTGATTCATTGAAAGAAATGCAGAGTGTGTTCTTTCTCATCGTTTTGTATCTGGGTATGAATGCTTATCTCTAGCACTTACTGTGATCTGGAGAAAATTTTCTTGATGATCAATATCATACTGCGCAAGGGTAGAGCTCTTTAATGGGAAAGGGAGTTTAGTAGAAGGGTGCATACAGAACATTGATCGTACAGGACTTGATTTTGTTGCTTTGAACGATCCAAAGTTAATACCTCCACAGAACACTCAATGGCATGTGTTTGCAGGCTTTGGTAAGTTTTTATATGCTTGTGGCACTGTATTTGAAGACTAGTATGTTTCAATCCGTTCTCACCTTTTGAGGTCCAACCCCTGTTTAGGTACTCTGAAAGGTGGTCGGGCTGACTGGCTTGTAGAGAAGTGTACAGTATGTTTTAGTATCATATTGAGATGTTATTTGGTTAGATTTATAATATTTCTGTTATGGTGTTTTCTTTGATTCATAGTTTTAACTGCCATATAGGAACTTGGAGCCAGTAGCGTAACTCCTCTCTTGACTGAACGCTGTCAGTCAATATCAGAAAATCGGGTAGACAGATTGGAACGTGTCATTTTAGCAGCATCTAAACAATGTAACTACATTTTTTACTTGCATCTGAGATTGAAACACATATAACTTGTATGCTTGTGGTTCACTAAATTTTTTTTGGCTTCATTTGGTTGGAGAGAGTTTCATCTAGAGAAAAGAATGGAATAAAGATTCTGACACCCAACATGCTCAGTTCATTCTTTTGTTATCCCATTCCATATCAATTGCATTCTTTATTCCAGCTTCAGAGGGAATACTCAGTCTAATAAGGGTTCATTTGATTTGCGGAACATTTTCATTCACATTCGTGTCTTTTTGCTTAGGTCAAAGGCTGCATGAAATGATCATGAAACCTCCAATAAAGATTGATGAACTTTTGCATCTTGTAAGTTCTGCGTCTCTTTTTAATAGCAAGGACTTGCAGTCTTTCAAGTTCTTTGAAGAGAATTTGATCCACTGTTATGGTAACCTCCATCTTATTACTCTGTGCTAGAATTATAGACAGTGGATGCATTGTTGCATACTCTATTTGCCCTTTATACTTGGGTATTCTGATCCTTAAATAATGGATCTGATTCCATTGTGTTGTTTGTAGTCTGGGGCTACATATTGACATTTATGTCAGAATCTAATGGGATTTGAACTCATTTTCTAATCTCTCAATAACTGGATCAACCTATTTGTTGTCCCTTAGATTGCTCGCTCCAAGCTCTCTCTCCTTGCAGCAGCCAAGGCTGCTCCTGTTCTTGGTGCATTGACATCTTCGCCCCAGGAAACTGGTGGCTTGATCATAATTGGACCAGAAGGAGGTTAGTTGTGTTCAGTCCGTTTATTTGGTTTTATACTTTTACTACATTTCTGAGCATCAAAGGGCATTTTAATTGATTATATATCTAGTAAGTTCAGGATAGTTATTTGGTGAATTTCCACTCGCTCTTATATTACAAATGGTAAGATAATTGAAAGCATAGCAATAATTTTTATGGGATGAACTTTAGCCCCAGGTCATGACTGGCCTGTGCCTTTGGCTTGGGGGCTTCTGATCACCAGACTAAATTGCGAATCTTTGATACCTATGATCTATTACCAGTTAGAGAAGGATAATTAAATGAAATTGATGATGTTTTGTTTTTGCTATGGATTACTCTAGACTTCACAGAGAAGGAAGTCAATATGATGATAGAAGTGGGTGCTACTGCTGTTGGTCTAGGGCCACATCGACTACGGGTTGAAACTGCAACAATAGCACTTTTGGCCACTGTCATGTTATGGTCTGACTCACGGCAAAATTCTGTCGTTTGACTCATCATCACAGGTACCTCTCATACATACTTTTCTAGATACAAACATACAGCTATGACTGTCCCTGTCTTTAATTGATATGTTTAATTTTCAAACAAAAGTGCTCATGTTGGTTGAAGATAAAATCATGTCTAAGTAGATGAAACACAAATAAGTGCTCAAAAGTTAATGGAGACCGTTGCCCTCTATCACTGGGTGGACTCACTGAAGGTCTATGCTGAAACAGTCCGTCAATGAGATCCCAAATTCACGAACATCAAGATACAGACCAATTGGAGAATTGTTTGCGTAATCTATTTTTTTAGTCCTGTTCAACCCTATCTGATCTAGTTGATGACATCACGATAATTTATATCCTGCCCTAGTGTAAAGGAGATGCATCCATCCACCTAATTGTTCTACTGTTATGGAGTATTTGGTTCTGAATTAAATTAGGACTTTTCAACGTGGAACCCACATCAATATGGTTGCAAATGGAAGGAAATGAAATATGTAATTTTGCAAATGAGAAATATTGTGTTACTGTTAAGAAATGTTAATATGGGTATGATAGATATTGTATATCTAAATTTGTGTGCCAAAGGAAAAAAATAACTTTCTCGGGTAATCATGCAGGACATAAGTTATTTGAACACCTCTTGCGAAAGAATCATATCATTCATGCTGCCGAAGTCTTGCTAATTGGTATCCTAGTAACATGGAAGCATGAAAAGTAGGAGAAATTCGTAGGTAAAAATAATGCATAAACATCTTATGTCAAACAAAACGTATTCCTGATTATCTAATTAGTTTGCTCACCTTTCGTAAACCAGGGTTTACATAAGATAATTTTTTAAAAAGAAAAACTTGAGAGGATTTTGAATGTTGATAAGATTACGAAAATGATAAAATAGATTATTGCCTTTGAACGGAATGGAAACAATGGTTATAGAAAACATGTATATGTTAGATGCAGTTATCATCTGAGGCGATTCTTATTTGAATGATGAAATTTATGGCATCTACTGTCTTGTCCTTGTTCTGCCCTCAGATTTTGAAAAATAGATAGCGTCCGTACTAGTTTATAGACAGAGCAACACAAGATTGCTGGTTGGGGTACCCTGGATCTCAAGGTGTGTTATCTCGCAGATATTTGCTGAAGCTCTCCTGTCCTGGCTTGATGTCGTGAGTTGAATTCAAGCTCTCTCTTCTTTGAAATCTCTTCAATGGCTATGAGAAAGATCAAGTCAATCTTTGCACATGTTGCTTTGCCTGAGAACACCATTGTGCAGCCAATTTATGTGTACTTTTCAGATTCATGTGCTTTGTTCTGCTTAGATAACAGTTATCACATGGGATGTCTTGTATTTGCCTCCATGTTTGTCCTCTTACCATATAGGTGACGAAATTGAAATTTTTGATGAAGATGGGATATGCTACTTGCACGTGGATTTTAGAATATATTGAAGATCAGTCCTCTAAATTCTCAGACTTTTCCTTTTCAAATAGTAAAAAGAAAAAGTTTAGGTAAGTTGGGGTTTAAAAATTCATCGGCTAGGATAGCAAGATCTAAATCTAGATCTTTGTGAAGTATAAATCGCGATTTTACAATTTAAATTGTCAATTAATTCATCAGCTAGGTGTTAGTGTTGTTTTTGATAAATATTTCCAATTATGTAAAGTCTTATAGGGGGTTTAACAATAGTTTAAAAAAAAAATTGAAAGAAACCTAAGACTTAAAAATTTGAATCATTTATTTTTGGGACAACAATCATCTGAATTAATTTTGAACCGTGCGAATAGTGTTAGTGCTTTTCTAATTCTAATTAGTATTAATAAATTTATGTAAATGAATTTTCCAATATCATCAATATGAAATGTGAATTATACAGGTCAAACTATTCATAAATTATATTATAACTCCTTTTCACTGGGGAATCTGTAATATCAGTATATATAATATAACTCGTCTTATGTTTTTATATTTTAATCACGTTTCATTCATCTCACTGAGCTCGGTGCAAATGTTTTATTTTCAATCTTTTTCTACACATTTGAATGTGATTTAAATATTAGAAAAAAAGTAATATTGCAAAAACTTCAAAACTTGTAATGCAGGGAATAAAAAAAAACAGACATGATTATTTATTTTGAAAATTGAAGGGATGTCCGTAAATAAATATATGAAGTCATGGGGAGCTTTTTCCCCCTGTTATGATCTCAATTCCTGTTTTTGTTTTTGTTTCAGGCCAACACACAAGGATGGTGTTTACTGGGGAAGGTTTCTTTGTCCATTATAATTAAGTTGCAATCAATGACGCAGAAATCAAAGAGAATTCCACTATTAATGTTAATAGATAGTGATTTCCGGCAATATTAGTGATGAACACAGCATCGTTATTTGTTCTTAATTGTAGCGTTAATACGGACAACTATGATTAACGTGAATAGCAGGAACTCATAGGTGGTCTCCCAAAGGACTACACTCATTTAAGTACCAATGCGCCAAATGACAGAAAAAAAAAATCATCTCTCCGATTTTATTTTAAAATCATTTTTAACATATTTTATTAAAATTAAAAAATATTAAAATTTATTAACTTGATTTAAAATTATAATAAGTTTTTAACTTTGTCTTTATTAGATGTACACATTTTAATAATATTTTTTCTCAACATTTAATACATAATAAAATAATCAATTCAGAATAAAAATTTAATAATATAGCATAAATTTGACACAAAAATCCTCTCTTCACTTCTAATAGGAGCAGAGGGATTCAAGGGAGTACTTGTGATCATGTATTTTACTAAATAAAACTAATAATGTCTTTTTTTTTTTTCAAGTTTTTACCATTGTGCATTGTAAAGTTAACTTCTTTGGAAAAAGGTTGCTAATGTAAAATTATTTTTCTTTTATTTCATCGCTTGGCAGTAAGTTTATTTAAACTTTCTCTCGATTAATTGAATCAAACATCCCTTGGTTAATGTATAATTATACAATAATATTCAAAGAGTAAGAAAAATACCATTTGAATTTTGAGTATTATCAATGTGGATCAAAGAATACGACACTAGAGGTGGTGTTAGAATCTTTCAATTTTTGTGTTGATTTATTTATTGGACTGCCGACATTTAGAGGAATAAAACAAGGAAAAGTCAGTGGAAGAGAATCGTACCAGAGATACACCGCTTTGTTAGTTCTCAATTCCATGAATGTGACAAATGTGGTCATTTTATAATTAAGATGAGTCAGATGACATACAAGTCAACATTTTCTTACCCACCAAATCTATTATTTCATGTTTAATGAGCACCAAAGTTTTTTTAATAGATAGATACATCATACATCTGAATTTCCTATTTATCTTTTCAGGCATCAGGAATATTTTCTGTACATAGTAAAGACTAATTTTCTCTTTCATAAAAAAACCTAATTTCTCTTAAAAAAACAGAAAACAAATAATATAATCATAGTTGGCTAAAAAAAAGAATGTAGACTTATATAGATCCATTCTAATAGGATTTTTTATCCCATGTCCCAACCAACTACTTATTTAAGAAATAAAAGCGTCTACTAATTTAATCAAATCAAGAGAAGTGAATTTTAATTATTTATTACATAAAAAATAATTTTTCTTTCTATTCTTATCCTCAATTAAATGATACGGGAAAAAGTTCATTTTTAAATTCTACACCCTATCATCAAGGGATGGGATAAATAATTTAGATTTTCTATAAGGGATATTTTTGAAAACATATACTCATCCAGTTTTTTTTATAAATCATTTCTACCAATCTTATCAATATCAATATATAAAAGATCAAAAGAATAAAAATATATAAAATTTTAAATATGCCTCTATATAATAAATCTAAAAAGTAATTTTATATAATTTTTTCTCTTTTATGAAAGGTAATTTTAAAAATATCATTCAAATATTATTTAAAAAACTGCACCATAACTCATAAATGAGATTCAATAAACTTTTTAGAATAAACCTTGTAAATGGTACTGGAAAAAGTATTGATTTACATCTAAAAACCTGTATTAGGACTTACATTTAAGTAAAAATAAAAAATAAAAGGGCCGAGAATTGAAACCTATATTAAAGCGACAAATAAAGTATATCATTTGAGATGCTACAATAACTCAATTAGAACATTTGACAAAATTCAACACAACATACTCTCGCACTTTTGATTAGTTAAAAATAGCATGAATTAATATTTATTTGAATTGAATGATTGTTATCTTAAACGTGACTCCTCGGAATTAATAATAATCAAAGTATTTGAAGAAATTATCAAGTACTTTAACAACACCACATCATCTATAGTTCTAAACTTTAAGATACAAATCTGACATGGATCCCACATGTTTAAACTTGCACAACTCGTTACGTATATTTCGTATCGTATAATAATCTTTACGAAAACAGATTGTGTGATATTCATTGAGCACCTGATAATTTCTCATGTCTTTGGCAGACATATCACGGTGAACTCAAATACTAATTGCCTGATTGCTTCACATTTCTGCTTCCTTGTTAATTCATAATTCAATAAAAAAAAATTCCTTCTTTGACTAATCTTCTATTCTTTTATTAATTTTTGCTCAATGATATTAAATAGGAAAACGTTTTCTTCAATTTTGTAATTGAATTAAACTTGTTCTTTTTCTTCTTGTTTTTTTTTTAGTCAAATGCATTGGTGATGACTGTTTCTTATGTTATATCTTAATTTTATATCAAGATACTTACCAAAAAAAGAAAAAGAAACATTTGCGTGATTAATTTGTTAACCTTAATAATCTTTTATTAGAAACCTGAATCTACATCCGCCTATATATTATTGGCATGCATGCTTTGATGTTATGATCAACTGGCATGTACATAGATTCAATATCATTAATATGTAAATTTATAGTTGATAACCCAATTTATCTCTTAATCAGACCTTGCCAATGCATTTAGATGCCATGCTCCAAACGAGTTAAAAAGAGGTAAAATCATATTCCTTATTTTACTTGTAATCACAACATCAATATTTCAGTTTTAATTAATCAGCAGATATTAAATAATCAACAATCCATTTTCTATTTATGTGAAATAAATATAATTTTTAACAATTATTTATACTCACCTCATTCGTTTCAAGTATTATCAAATTTAAAATGAGTGCCCTATATACAAGCTCCAGTCGCATGCCTTAACCATTAAGGTAATTTTCTGAGATCCAATCATCTAAGTTTTAATCATTTTTTATACATGTCAGGGGCTCAAGCACAAATTAAATTCATCATTTTTTAATTCCTGACATATATATTTTATTAGAGATAATCCTGATCGAAACACCATTGGACATTAAATTTGAACATATTTCTCTATATAAATTTAAACCTTGATGTGTCAAGTTTTAAGACACTAGCTCCTAGTTTTTGCATTTCAATTACCAACATCTAAAATCTACTGGGTATCGTAAATGCCCATAAAATATTTTTTAAAAAAAATCATAAAATCGAAAGATTATAATATAATCAAACAAGAGGTATTACTTATTCTGTTAAAAATATAATGTAGGATGTTCCTATCGATATCAATGGATATAGGCTTATAGCCTCATACGATGTAACGTCAAGCAATTCTTTCTTTCTCTTTCTTTCTTTCTTTCTTTTTGGATCACATTGCAAGTAATCAGGGATTATGTTTTAGTTTTTTTTTTTTTGGCCGACCATCTAGTTTGAGTAATTTCTCACACTATTAAAAATAAAAAAACTTTTCACATTTTTATACAATTAACTCAAGCACACGTCTGTACAAATATATCAATATTGAAGTCGAACCCGAGATCTATTTTAAGAGAAGAGGTAGCATGGCAATTATAATAGCTTGCCATTGAGTTTTATATTTATTGAATATATTATATATGTAAAAAAATTGAAAATATAATTTTGTGTAAAATGTTTTATTTAATTCAAAAGTTGTTGGTTACAACTCACTCCTTCTGTTTAATATTATAAGACATTTTTTCAAGTATCATGTTAAAATATACAAGATATTTTGTGACTTTAAAAATATTACCTTTATTTTAAATTATAAGATACTTTAATAAAAATAAAATTTTATTATTGATATTTTTTAATATTATCTTTTTCATTATATTTTTCATCTTTAATATTCTTTCATAAAATAAAGTATTAAATAATGAGTAATTTTAAAATTTTACATTTTTATCTTGAAAGAAATAAAATTATAAAATATATTTAATATATTTTATTGACAGGTATGATTTGTCAAAAATATCTTATAAATTCTAACCAAGGGAGTACAATTGATAAGAGTTTTTTCAAAAATACCTTTATTAGATGGTATAATTAATAAAGTTTTTTATTTAAGATATTTTATTACATAAAAGTAATCAAGAAAATAAGGTATACATTCAGAGACAATTAATTAATTTATGAGGGATGAAGGGGGTAGTAAATTTTATTTTTAATACTCTCTCTGGTAAAAAAAAAAGGTATTATTAATCAAATTTTCATCTTAGTAATTTTTTATTTTTAAATTAACAATATTTTTTTATATTTATTCATATTTAATAGAATGTCTCATTTTAAAATAAATATAAAGTAATTTATTTATTAAGAATATTTTTAAAATAAAAAAGTAATAATTATATCTTATAATTTTAAAAATATTTTTTATTTTTTAATATTTAATCTTTTAAAAAGTATAAATGAAATAGTATAATTTTTTTTTAGAAAAAAAAGTCTGGAGGATGAATTTGTAGTCAAACCCAACAAGGTACCTGCTTCACAAATTTGGCGTGCATGATTATTTACACAACCGTTTTGACTTTCTGCCTTAAAAAGCGTGAGCAATTTGATTCCCCATAAATTAGGAAGGGCGCTTGTCCAACGTCAGAAAGGATACAGTTACAAAATTACCTTCCGTCTTGGTCCAATAATACATTTTTAGTTAAAATATACTCACTTCATTTAAAAATATAAAATATTTTTAAAAAAATTAAATATTAAAAAATATAAAATATTTTTAATTTTTTAAAATTTAATTATTATTATTTTTAAAATGTCTCTATTAATGTTAACTTTATATTTATTATAAGATATTTAATAAAGATAAATAGAAAAAATAAAGTTAGTTTGAAAGTAGGTAACTATTTTATTAGGAGATGAAATTTGATTACAAATACCTTATATTTTTGAACAAAAGGAATACTAAACTTTTGAAAAATGTTGAGTAAATAACACACAAAAAATTTGAAAATTAACTCCTTTAACCTCTTATTTTTTTTAATCACAAATTTCTCTATTACTCCCTCCATCCTAAATTATAAGATACTTTTAAATAAAATCTCACATATCAAGAAAGCTCATTAAATATACTTTATTACCTTATTTTTTTAAGATAAAAATATAAATTTTTAAAAATATCTTTCATTTATATTAGTTATCTTAGTAATAGAAATTATCATGTTATATTAAAAAAGGCACGTGGCAACTCATATAGCATAATTTATCCATATTTTTATAATATTATTAACTTATATTGGATATTACATAAATTATTATGTGTCTCTTTTTAATTTGATATGACAATTTTTGTTAATAAAAAAATAATAGTATGGGAAAATGTGAAAACAAAAATCAAAGATTATGAGATTAATTTTAAATTTTTAAAAATAAGAATTTCATGTAAATGAAAAATAATTTAAGAAAATTTCATGTATTATAGCTTATATGTTTTGACCAATTTCTTCTGGTTCACATTGATATCATGATATGCATGGCGTGGAATCTTTTAAGGATGACGGCGGTCCAACAAATTTGATGACTAAAATGCACCAAAATTAATTTCTTTGGCGACTTCCTTTTCAAAATTTATTTCATAATTGTATTGTATTTTTTTCTAAAAAGGGTAAATTATTTAAAAATGTTGAAGTTTTAGAAATGAATTAATTTTTTTTATTTTATTGATAAACTGAACCCAAGAAAAAAAGGTAGAGTGGTATAAATAAAATTTCTTTGTCAACATCTAACATGTCCCGCCCATATGCCTATGTGATATTCATTATTGATGTTGTTGTTGTTGTTAATTAATTAATTAGATTCGAACAATTTTAGGAACATGTTTAGTTCTACACCAATGTATCACAAAAGAAGAATTCTACCAAGCTTCATCCTCATTGTGTCACATCACTTAATAAGAAAAACCAATAGGTGAATTAACTTACATTACATATAATTTAAAATATAAATAATAATATTATTACATTTGGCTTGATCTAGTTTTTATATTTATATAGAATTGATATCAACATTAAATGTAAAAAGCATTTTCGATATACGCATCTCAATTGACTGTTCTTTAATTACAATTTTCTCATCTCATTTCAGATATTTAAATATTACATTTGTTTTTTCTATTTAAAGCCAAAGGGTAAAAATGGCACATAATTTGCTAATTTACGCCAGTTGACGCGGGAATGTGAGAAGCAGGTGATGGCCAAGCCCGTTATTATGTGCAAACGTAAGCCTATTTATCAAAGCCTGTATGAATAAAATGGGAGCCTCTTCAGTGTCCTCGCCTAGACCTGTAGTACTATTCTAGCGAAAAATCGAGTAACAGAAAATCCAGAAGGCGACGTTAGCAATAGGCAAAGAAATCGAAGAAGGAGAAGAAGAAATGGTGGAGCTGTGAGAGAGTATAGAAATCGATATTAGAGAGGATAGGAGAAATTTGAAGAAGGAGAAGAAGAAGATGGCGAACCAGTTGGAGAATCTGGTGGAGAGCATTAAGTCCAAGGTTCGGTCGTTGAAGAAATCGAAGAAGAAGCCATACGTCAAAATGGACAAGAGCGCCAGCGTGAAGGTGGAGATCCGAAGCCGGAAGGCTCGAAAGCTCATCGATAAGACGTTGAAGGCCGCCGATCATCCGGGAAAGAGCACCATCGCCTAATCATGGCTTTTCAATTTCTGATTCATCATTTATCGTCAATCCCAATGCGCGTCCCAATTCTGTGAAGACAGGTTCTCGTTTCTATACACTATAGTTAATCAAAAGCCGTTTCTGTATTTTGAAGTGAAATTGCGCTAATATAATATTACTATAACGTCTTGTTCTTCTCCAGATTTTTTAGTTTTTTCTCCTGGTTCGAAGAAACTACAAATACAAACGTTTCTGATATGATTCACTCAATTTTAAATTTTAACTCATCCATGTGAGTGTGTGTCAAAAATAGATTATTTAAGAAAAATATATTTTCTCCAGATTCAGTGTTATGATATTTATTATTTAATATGGTATGATTAACTGAACTGTGATTCTACTCTATCTTGTTTTCTTTGGTTATTTATAATGTAGATTTTTTATTGGAATTGTCTCTTCTCTTTTAACACCCATGCTCGCATGAGTGAACTAGCATATTTGAATCTCTCTGTAGATGGATACGATTTTTATTGGAATAATATTTGTTATGAAAGTTTTATTATTTACTCTAAACTCATTCAAAGTATAAATTAACTATAAAGTAATTTAAAATAAATTTACAGGACAAAATAACATAACTTATTGCAATCTCATTAATAGGATTCAATGAAGTTATGAATAAAAATGAAGTCCCAAATTTCCAATGATCATAACTGGCTAAATTTCAATTAAGTCAAAATATAAAATAATGATGGCGGAGACCAAGAAACAGCCATGGAAGAAGGCGTGGCGCTGGGGTCGGTGCATAAAATCGGATCTGACCCGTTGACGTTTCCCATCCCCCCTCCCCCCTCCCTCTTAATTTTTTTTTCAAAAAATATAGAGATATTCTAAAAAATTTAATTAATTTAAATTATATTTTAAGTGTCAAATATAAATATATAACTTATATTTTAAATTTTAATAAAAAATAATTTTTTTTATTTAATTATATTATAATTTAAAAACAAATTAAAAATTCAGTATAATAAAATTATAAAATTAAAAGATAAAGTAAATTTTTATAATTTAACATTTAAAATTTAATTTAAATTAATTGACCATTTTAAAACTTTTTTTATCATTCTCCTCCTCTGTTTTCCCTTCACCATGGGTCCACATACAAGTGCACTTCGTTTTATTCTATGTTCTTGTTTTGGGCGTACAAATTGTGCTTTATTTAATTTTATTTTACTTGTAATTTGTAAAACGAGGAGATATCGAATCATCCTGTTGGGTTACAGTTGCTAAAGTTCTAGCCTTTTTTTTTCTTTTGAAATTCTTTAAAATTATAAAATATGTTCTCATTTTTATTTTTGAAAATAAAAAATAAAAAATCATTTTTATTTTTAAAACACTATATTTTGTTATTGTAAATTATTTTCAGTTATGATCTATCCCTATCAATATCATTAACTAGTCTTTTTTTTGAAATTCTAAAATTATTTTTAATACAAACTAAAGTTGGCTTGAGTAGTAACTTACATAAATTAAATAATAATTTAATTAAGAGAAGTTTATTCATTGTCTCGAATATCTTGGGAAAGATATTATTTGTTGTCAATGAAGCCTACTCATTATACTTAGAAAAAAAAATTATACGTTCAATTCAACTCTCAAAATAAGCAAGTTCCACCTTTTAGCTAACACGATACATTTTATTTTTCTGGGCAAGGTAACAGGATACATTTTATTATGCATTGTATATAATATTAACAAGACAAAAAAAGGCATGCTATTGCCAATTCGTGAATTCTTATCGATGTAACTTATGATAAATATTATACTCTTTCCGTTACTATTTATAAATTATTTTTAACATTTTACATTGAAACCAATTGAAACTTTAAAATTCGTTAATTCTATTTAAAATTAAATAAATTTCATACTTTACTTATATTATCCTCGCTTGGTTTAATTACGCAACTTCTTGACATCTAACTTTTCATGAAGTTACTTTTGAAAATTTATCTTCCCAGAAAATTAGTATAAAAGTTGCTTGGTTAAATTTATATTTATTAAGAAGTTGCAATTATTTTTTTAAAAGAAAAATATATTTTACTTTTGATAAAAATACTAGGGAAGTAGAACTTAAATTATATTTGGAAGTTACTTCCCTAATTCTGAGGGAAATGTGAAAGTTAAGCCTCTTAGGTCTTAGCAAACCAAGCAAGATATATTTCACTACTTTCAACTTCCCCTTCCTACTTATCTCCAACCAAACGAGGCCCAACTTTTCTATACCAATGTTAAATGAAGGTAAAATAAAAAAATTATAATATATATTACCATAATACCTTATAAAAAGACTAAAAGCTTTTCCCCCAAGTACTTTATAAATAAGATTAAAGTGCATATTTAATACTAGTGTTTGGAAATTATTATTTTTTTTGGGTCAATTTGGAAATTAGTTTTTGATTCAAATGGAAAAGGCTCCCGGATTACAAATGTGGTCAATATTTATTTTTGCAGTGAACCCAAAAAAAAAAAAAAATTCATGAAACAGCCCTGTTTCTGAGGATCCCCACCCACACGCCCTGTTTGATCCATTGAATTTGAGAAAAGGTCAAGTTGTTTGTTATTATTATTTTTTTAAATGTTCTTTAAATGAACACGCTTCACTTTTAAAGTAGCAAAACATCTACTTCAGTCTTCAGAGATCCCCAGCCCACAGCGTCTCCAATAGATGAAGCACCTGGAGCAACGATTTGCTACTGCTCTACTAAGTGCACAACATCAAATCTTATTAACAATTGATCAGAGCTAATGGTCTCATAGTTTAGTAGCATGTAAACTCTCCTATAAATGAGAGATCATAAGTACAATTCCGACTATAACCTCATGCAACTCAAGTAATATGTTATACTCCCTTTGAGAGGAAGTATGATTTAGCTCATCCTTGGTTTTAATGCCTGCTCTTCTGATTAAAAAAAAAAAAATTCAACAATTGATCACATCACAGGTTCCAGGGCCTTGGTGGATTGTTCTGAGCCAAATATACACATAGATATATATATATATAGATAGATAGACAGATATAGATATTCATCACTCAAAAGCTCAAAATAGTAAATTAGAAAGATGCAAGTGAAGAGGGAGGAGGCTTCCTAGCCATGGTGGATTGCTCAAAGTCAAAGGCAATCTGAATGAGTTTAGGTTCAGATCCCTTCAAGCCTCCAAAACATATCCCAAAGGGCATTCCAGATTGGTCATACCCTCCTGGCACTGTGATTGCTGGGTACCCTCCAATGGCTAGCATTGTAGCAGCATCAGATCCCAATGTTACCAATCCATCCAATTGATTTTCCTTCATTACCTTCTCAAACCCTTCTCTTGATAACTCCTCCATCCTCTTAACTGCCTCCACCTCTTCTTCTCCAAACCCACTTGTCATTTCTGATGCAATCAACATTTCTTGCCCGTACTCTTCTGTCTTCTCCTGAAAGTTCAAACAAAACTAGATTGATGCTGCAGGCTTATATTATATATATGTGATTGTGGAGGTAGATCTGTCATGAACTGAGTATATACCAGAGAAACCCAAGATAGTGATGCTTACCAGATCAGGGTGATCGATGTTGAATTGAATAATGTCAGCCAGTGACCTGACGGGAGAGGAAATGAGGTCCTTCAGATATTCATTGACAGCCAACTTGAATTCTGCTAACAGGGCGACGAACTCACCACTCAAGAAAGGATTCTGAATGATGCCGATATTGGCTATTTCTAAATTATCCACCACAGTCGCACCCCTTTCCCTTCAATTCCCACAATAATGTGATATCAATAACAGTAAATATCTGGGCTATGAAGCTCATAAGAGATCAATGACACGGAACTGATTGTGTATAGTTAATTACCTCATGGTGTTGAGATGATTTTCAAAGACAGAAATGGCAAGGGATCCATTATAGGGGTGGGAAAATGGATTCCTCACAACTCCTAGTCTCTTTCCTTCGAGTCCTTCCTTTCTGAGGAACTTCTTGTAACCACCCTGAGGTATATACGCTGCTGTAGAATTTGTTGCTTCATCTCTGGGATCAAGCCCCACAATCACGTCAAGCACATGAACTGCGTCTGACACTGTTCTGCATATCGGCCTATCATATACAAAATAACAATAAACAGCATCCATTTCAATTACATAACATCATTTCACTTTACCATTCAAGCTTGAATTAGCAAGAAGGAGATGATTACCCGATAGTGTCTTGACGAGGTGACACAGGGATAACGCCGGCCCTGCTAGTGAGACCGACGGTGGGTTTGATGCCAACTACAGAGTTGAGATCGGCTGGGCAGATAATTGAGCCATCGGTTTCAGTCCCCAGAGAAACTGCCACCATATTTGTGGCCACTGATATTGCCGATCCAAAACTTGACCCACATGTATTCCCGGATTCTACATAAGGATTCTGCAAAAAGAGGGTTCACCTTCGTATTTATGGTACTAAAACGTCATTAATTCTAATGAATGGTGAAGAAAAGAAGAGAGAGGAAGGAGAAGATACCAGAGCGAAGCCACCTCTGGCGCACCAGTTCGAAGGCAGACCGAGAGAGCGAGTGCCGTACCACTCTGAGAGAGAAGCTTTGCCGAGTATGACGGCGCCGGCTCGCCGGAGTTTCTCCACCTCGTGAGCATCACGTGGAACCTTGGAGCCCAGCAACGCGAAGGAGCCTGCGCTGGTGTTGAGCTTGTCGTCGGTGGCAATGCCGTCCTTGAGCAGCACCGGTATCCCACGGAGTGATCCCAGTGAGGACGCACGCAGTGGATCACTTCTCTGCCGTTCCTCCGCTTGATCTCTCGCATCAGGGTTCACCTCCAGTACGCTGCGAAGTATGGGATTGAAGCTGGTGATCCTCTGCAAGTAAAAGTCAACCAATTGTGTGGAGGTCAACTTGTTCTCGTCCAAAGCCTTGTGTAGTTCATCAATGGTGGCTTCGCTGATGCTGAAATTTGAGCCATTGATCTGTTTGACCCACCCTGTCAGAAACACTGTTTGAAGAACAAGAGAGAAAACTAGACATTGCGAAGAATGCTTGGTTCTCATGGTTTTGACTGGGATCTGAGTTTGACTATGGTTGTGTGAGTAATCTTTGCCCTTTAACTATGCCTTAAGATACAGTCGTCTTTGGATCTGGGAGAATTAGCAGTTTCACGGGGCTCTGATTTGTTTTATAAGAGTTTGAGCATGGCTATGAGTAACCCTTACCCTTAATCAATCCTTAATATAGTCTCTGGTTGGTCGTAAAATTTTAAATAAGGTTGTAAAGCAAGTAGTGGTGGTCCTTGCAGCTGATAAGTTGAGATAAAGAAAGAGGAAGATCTGCATAATATTTTTGAATCTGTGATTGATGCCTTCTATACAGTTTAATTAATCAGAAGCAGTTTCTCTGTAGCTCATAACAACGTTGACCGTGCACACAATGCAATACCTAGGCAGAATCTTGTCACAAGTTCTCTTTCCTTGAACTTCAAGCTCCTGAACTTGGTTCGTGCATCGTAGGGTCCTGACTCCTCTATGCTTGGCTTCATGTATTGGCTTTCCTTGTGTCTTTATTTTTTGGCTTTGGAGAAGAATCTCTCCACTTCCTTTTTCTCATTTTCTCTTTAATAAAATAAAATTGAAGATCATGACTAAAAAATATAGAAAAAATAAAAGAAAGGAAATGGAGAAATCCCTCTCCCTTCTTGTTTTCCTCATATACACAAAATAAAAGGTTAAAAAGTATTTTTGCTCATAAAATATTTTTCAATGAGCACCAAGTATCATAACATTTTTGTTAGACCAATTTGGCCTTTAAAACTATTAGAATGAAGCATTTTATTATTTTTATCAAAATTTCAATATTGACTATTAAAAAATTTAATGAAAATGACAAAAATGTTTTATTTTAAAAATGTTAAAAGTAAAATTGCTCCAACAAAAATGTTAAAATATTAGGTGCTCCTCGAAAAATACTTCAAAAATAAAAATACACTTTTTTACCCTAGAATAAAAGATTGCCAATTCATTAATTACTTAACTAAATCCTTATCTTTTTTTATTTGTCCAAAAATGGGGCATCATAAATCCTAACCCTCTTATTTTTACTCTTGATATAGACATCCCCGTCAAATCAAAATATTCTCTTTTTTATTTCTTTTTTATTATTATTTTTTATCTTTGTTAATGTTCTCAAACCAGAATCTTTTACGATAATCCATTTTTATATGATCAGGAATAATGTTATTGAATTCAAGATCATAAATAGGAAAGCCTTATAAATGCTTTGTTATCTTTGAGAGAAGCTGAGTATGTATTTTCAACATTAATTAAATTGCAAGAAAGCAATCAAATAAAAATGGTGCTACTAGAGGAAGGAAAGTCTACTTCCTTTCTCTTGACAAAGGCGTTTGGATATGGGAGAGGAAACTCTTATTTTCTCTTACTCCCTCTTTTCCCCTTTCTCTTTATCATCCTGAGGATATCAAAGTTTTTAACGGTTTTTGTTTAATAATAATTTATAAAATCTTTCAGCTATGTATTGATTTTCTATTCCAATTTAGAGTATTTTATACATTTATTATTATTATTTTAAATATAAATATATAGGTAAACTTAAACTGTTAAAATTTGATTTGAAAAATTTAAAATTGTAAGCTATTATTAAAATATTTTATAAAGATTTTTTTTATTTTTTTAGATAAAAACTTTACATAAAAGAAAGCTAAAGGGGTAAACTAGTAAAACTCTAATCAAAGGAGAAGAACCTCTCGTCTTCATCTCCCTTTTTTTTTTTTGAATAATGCTAGGAATCTTCATTCACAGGCATGTAAATGGGTACAAACTAAGAGGAAACTAATCTAGAGAGAAAAAATTCAAAGGACCCCTCAATAAACCAAAGATACACCTATTGAGGTGGCTCCTGATACAAAGTAGAGTCACAAAGAACGCTGTGAGCCAACTTCGCTAGATAATTAGCTTCCTTGTTATCTCGTCTCTATATACAAAATGAAAATTAATAGACCATTTCCTAAATAGCATTCTTCTAATACCTTGAACAATATCAAAGAAGAGGTGATAGCTATGGTTGTCAGGTGCGATAATTGATATAGCATGCGCACTATCACAAAAGATCTCCACAGTTCTAAATCCTTTCTTCCAACATAATTTCAGCCAATGTAAAATACCAAGAATTTCAGTAATGCCAATCAGAACATGGTCTAGCTTTTGAGTAAAGCCTAAAATCCAATTACCAGTTGTGTCTCTCAATTGTCTTTCGCACGTACTACGCCCATTAGCAAGAGCTGATCCATCCGTCTCCAATCTAATGCTATCGACTCTTGGAAAATGAAAACAATCTTCCTACCTTAGGCTATGGTGGTTGTCAAAATTAGCAAAAATTTTAGTGTCTGTAGCCACTTTGAAAAGGAAAGAATATGGGTCATCCAGAGAATCTCCTTTCCCTGTTTGAAAAACAACCTTACACCTATCCTTCAAAATGTTCCAGCAAGTATAAGCAAAGAGAATATTCCAAGAAACAACTCCAGTGAAATGATTTCTAGCATTGTGTTTTAAATTTCGTGAGGTCCATTGCCTTCTATTCAAACTAAAAAAATTATCTATAATGTCTAAACAAATAGATATGGTCCACTATTTCCTGGCATGTGGGCAATCCTGAAAAAGGTGCAAAACGTGTTCTATTGTGGAATACCCTAAAGGACACTGTCCATCACCTACTAGCCCTTGCTGTTACCGTAGCTCTGCTGTATGTACTCAATCATGTGCCATCAACTAGAAAATGGTTTTGATCTTCTCAGGGATTTTCCATCTCCAAATGTTATGCCAAATGGGATCTCTATGGTCCTCCCTACCTGTAAAGAGAACAAAATAACTAAAATTAACAGAATAATTATCATTATCAGAATAAATCCACAAGTGTTTATCCTCTCCTCTCTCTTCGCAAGGGACTCTCAAGCTGGTAATGATGTTTATGATATGATCTAGAAGCCAAAGCTTCATTTTAAGGGTATACCATCTACCCAAAGGAAGAACATAGTTTGTTACACATCTATTAATATCAATGAGCTCTATATCCTATTCAACAAACTTAATTAAAGGCTTTTATTAGGAATCCACCTCTCAAACCAAAAGGGGTATTACTTCCCGACCTTATATATTTCCCAAAACCATCTTGGAAAGACTCCCAAACTCTCACACTACTTCTCTATATAATAGATACCCTTGCTCTTTTCTTAATTTTAGGAATATCCCCATCATTACACTTGTACTTGGATTTTAAAAGCATGTACCCAAAAGGCTTTATCATTAGTTGACAAACCCTAGCACAATTTCCAAATGAAAGTTTTATTTTGAAATTTTAAATTTTTAATGCCCAAGCCACCTAAATCCTTGTGTTTTTGCAATACATCCCAAGAGATAAGATGTAATTTTTAATCCACAGTACTATCTCCCTAAAGAAAACCATAACTAATCTTCTCAAGCTCATTTAAAATTCTCATGGGAAGAAGGATGGTCTGCATAAAATAAGACAGTAGAGCTAAAAGGACAGACTTAACAAGAATAGATCTCCCTGCCATTGTGAGGTAGTAACTTTTCTGACCTGACATCCTTTTTCTAGCTTTCTCTAAAATGGGGACAAAGAGGTTGTTAGTGACCCTCTTGTGAATAAGGGTGATGCCTAAATATTTCCCCAAGTCCTCATTCAGCCTAACTCCTAACTTATGACTAAACACTTGTTTCCTTTGTGAACTCATATTTACAGAGATAAAAAGCCTAATTTTTGCCTTATTCAATTTTTTTCCATGATATCCATGATAGAAAGAGCTAGCACGAAAGTAAGACATATACTTGTCCATGATATCCATTTGTCTTTGAGTTGCTTCTCCAAATAGTACAAGGTCATCAGCAAAGAACAAATGCGAGAGTTGAGGGCCTTTTTAACAAGATATATCAATTTCCATTCACCTCCTGAGATCGCATCTTCAACAATGTGGCTTAGCTTTTCTATACACAAAGTGAATATATATGGTGATAACAAATCCCTTTGTCGTAGGCCTTTAGTAGGGACAAAGTCCAAAGTAGTTTCTCCATTCTAAAGAAGTTTAGTGACAGGAGTACTAACACAAGCCGTAATGATCTCACACAACCGATCTCCAAAACCCACTTCTTCAAGGTGCCTACAGATAAAAAGCTATTCAAGCTAATCATATGCCTTTTCGAGGTCTACTTTCATTGCAACAAAACCTTTTTCACTTGATTTCCTCTTCATGGTATTGATGACCTCTTGAGCCATAATGAAATTATCACTACCTTGTCTTCCTGCAATGAAACTACTCTAGTGGCCACCAATAATGTTGTTCATAATCCCTTTAATTATATTGGCAATAATTTTAGATGCAATCTTGTAACTAACATTATAGAGGAATATAGGCTGAAAATCCTTCTTACACTTTAAGTGATCAATTTAAGGTATGAGGACAATGTGCGTGCCATTGATCTCCTTGACTCTCTTGGGGTTTTGAAAAATCTTTCTCACCAAATCATAGATCAAGGCTCTTAAATATTCCTAATATTGTTAACAAAAAAATAGCTTGGATACCATCCAGGCCTGGAGCCTTGAAAGCTCCTAAATCAAAAGTGGCTTTGCTTAATTTCATCATCTGAAAGTTCTCATACCAACTTTGCCCTCTTCAATTCATTAAGTGAAGGATAAATTTTATGAGATACAACTAGTGGCTAGTAGGAAGGTTCAAACTTGAAGAGCTTCTTATAATAATCCAAAGCCATACTTTTCAACTTCTCATTATCAAAAACTCAGTTACCTAAATCATCTCTTAGGGCATTTACTTTGTTTTTCCTCCCGTGGATTTTCGTAGTAGCATGGAAAATCTAATATTTTTGTCCCTCAGTTAAGCCATTTATATCTAGATTTTTAGTACTAAAGTAGGTCTTCTTGAGGTAGAACTATATTATAATCTTTCTAAAGGTCAGCTTCTACTTGTTTAAGGTATTGTGAGTCCTTCCTTCTTCTCGCAGCATCAACACCCTCAAGTCTCCTCAATAATTTGTTCTTTTTCCTTAGAATGTTTCCAACTCTAGATTTATTCCAATTAGTCGTAGCTACCACAAATTTTTTAACTTTATCACTCCAAATACCAATGCTCCAGCTATGATTGACAACATCCATAAAGCCCTCCTCCAGGAACCATGTAGCTTAATATCTAAAGATAAGCTTGCCCTTTCGCCTTTACTGAATAGTAGAATCCTTAATGTATAAGGGTTGATGATTCAAACCAAATTTACCAATATGGAACACTTTAAAATTAGGAAAAGTAGAAGACCAAGCACTATTCAAGACCACCCAATTAGTCCGCTCCTTGATTAGCCATTCTCCCACGTGAAACAATCCTTAACAAAATCTATCTTAAAAAGATTTGCCTTATTAATCCCTTCTCCAAATTGCTTCATAGAAGCATAGTTTGGCGCAGCACCTCCACATTTGTCTTCATAAGATAAATAAGCATTGAAATCCCCTATTGCTAACCACAGCCCTCTAACACAACTAGCCAATGCTTCTCTGCACACACGCGCAAGACAAATCAAATGAAAAATCTGTATCCTAGTCCTTAACCTTCACATGTAACAATTAGGTATTAGAGCAACAATAGTTGCTCTCAACAGAAATTGTGTTTCACAAAAGCTAGATACCACTAGAGAATCCAGTTGCTTCAACCTGTAACCAATTAGAAAAATCAATTTTCTTGCAGATCCTATCAGCTTTAACACCACTAACCCTTGTTTCAAAAAGAATCAAAATATTCACATTCTTGCGTCTTAACAAATCCTTAAGTTTATTAGGGAAACATTTAGCAGCTGCTTCCCGACAATTCTAAGCTAGTACTTCCATCAACAAAAATAAATATACAATGAAGTACAAATACCTGTGGGGTCTCAATTAACCCCCTCCATATCAGTACCTAATGCCGTACCAGTCTCACCCCGTAAGCTTTCAACATCAACTTCAAAGGATTGATCTTGCATCTCCGTTTCCCCATCTATACCTGAAGCCTGGACAGTACCTCTTCGGATGGGGTTCGGTGGTCTACTAGGATGATGTATCTTCATCACAGATCCATTTAAACCCTGTTGTTCCATAGGATTTACTACAAACTCATTATCTACCGTACCTCCAAAATTGTCATTTAAAATAATTTCCCCTTTTCAACTCATTACATTAATTGGATCAAAATTTCAATTGATAAAAGTATTATTATAATTTTACGTAATGCATAATTAAATTTATACTCACTTAGAAGTCTGAGAGGATAAGTTGGAATACAGAAAGTTTTTGAATTTATGCTAGTTCATCCTTTTTCTTCCATCCCAAAGCGTTTCCCCAGTAAATTGATTTGATTACATTATCTCAATTCTGTTCCTCAGATAACTTTCATTTCCACCTCTTCAATGAACTTACTCTTCTTTCAAGTCATTTTTAGTCACACCAAATTAATTATATATATATATATATATATTGGCCAAAAAAATTAATTATATATATAAATTTGCTATGTCTTGAACTAAAATTGCTCTGCTATCGTGCTTAATTATATTATATGGTGTTCGTGACATATATCTTCAATTATATATAAGTTTATACTGAGGATAATAAAACTTTTAGTCTCTTAAGTTTGTTGCAATTATCAATTTGGTCCCTCAAACTAAATTTTTTACTAATTTGGTCTCTTATATTTTGTTAAATTATTATATTAGTCCTTTAAATTTTTTAAAAAATAATTTACTCACCAATTAATTAAATATATATAGTATTTTGATGACTTAGCATGCATATATGTAGTAAAATGAGAACAATTAATCCTCAATATTGTTTAATTTTTTTATTCTAATCTCTTATGCTATGTTTTGTTAGTTCTTTTGTTTTTTTTTAATTTCTGAGTATTTTTTTTTCTACCTACGTAATTATACTTTTTTTTCATTAATTTGTACAACTATCATCCATATTTTATTATTAATGTCAGCAAATTTTAACAGTGTTACCTCTTAAGTAAATAACAAAGACCAAATCGATAATTGAGATAAATTTAAATGGCCAAATTGAAAAAAATTAAAGTTGAGGGATTGAAAGTTTTATTACACATTTATAATACATGTAATTTAATTCAAAATTCCATAATACATCCAAAAATTTCTTTTCTTTTTATAAAATCAACAATTCATCTGTTTAATTTATGTCTCACCAAATGAGTATAAAACTTATAAGGCAGCTATAAATGCAATCGTTCAGTTCAGACAGTCTTGTGAAGAGGAGGTGGAGGCTTCCTTGCCATGGTGGACTGCTCAAAGTCAAACGCAATCTGAATGAGTTTAGGTTCAGATCCCTTCAAGCCTCCAAAACATATCCCAAAGGGCATTCCAGATTGGTCGTACCCTCCTGGCACTTTGATTCCTGGATACCCTCCAATGGCTAGCATTGTAGCCGCATCAGATCCTAACATCACCAACCCATCCAATTCATTCTCCTTCATTACCTTTTCAAACCCTTCTTCAGATAACTTACCCATCTATAGCCTCCAGCTCTTCTTCACCAATCCCATTAGTCTTCTCTGACACAAAAAGGAAGTCTTGCCCGAACTCTCTGGTCTTTTCCTGCAGCATATTCAAATATTGCAGCTCATCATATGTATTTACTGCTATATATATATATATATATACAGAAAAGTGAATATGATGGTAACGAAATCTGGGTGATCGAGATTGAACTGAATAATATCTGCTAGTGACTTCACGGGGGAGAAAATGAGTTTCTTGAGATAATTGTTGATGGACAATTTGAGTCAGCAGCGAGAGCTACAGTTTCTCCACTTCGTAAAGGATCCTGAATGATGCTGATATTAGTTATTTCCAGATCATCCACCACAGTTCCACCCCTTGCCCTTCAATTTCCACATCATCACATCACAATATATATATAATCAAAACTGACAACAGACGAAAGCTAAAACAGATTATTGTTATTTGTATTACTAATTACCTCATGGTGTTGAGATGATGTTCAAACCCAGAAATGGCAAGGGATCCATTATACGGTTTGGAAAATGGATTCCTAACAACTCCCAATCTCTTTCCTCTCAGTCCTTCCTTCTTGAGGAACTGCTTGTACCCACCTTTAGGTATAAACTTTGCTGCAGAATGCGTTTTTTCATCTCTGGGATCAAACCCAACAATCACGTCAAGAACATGAACTGCATCTGACACTAATCTGCATGTTGGCCTGCGTCGATCAAATGCATAACTCTTCATTTCAATCAAACCAAGCAAGCAAAGGGAAGCCGTGTCTGTGTCTATATCCAATAGTGTCTTGGCGAGATGAAATTGGGATGACACCGGACCTGCTGGTGAGACCGACGATGGGTTTGATGCCAACAACGGAGCTGCGATCAGCTGGGCAGATGATAGAGTCGTGGGTTTCAGTGCCCAAAGAAACGGCCACCATGTTTGCTGCCGCTGATATTGCTGATCCATAGCTTGACCCCCATGTATTATTTGTTCTCACGTAAGGATTCTGCATGTTTCCACATCAGATGCAAAAACTTTGAATCGCTTTCCCGAAATCCGACCTAGCGCAAATTTTATTAATTACCAGTCCAACTCACTAAAGCTTCTACGTTCTGCTCCAAGTATTTGCTTTCATTTGATCTCTGAATGTTGTTCTATGACTTTGATTGATTAAGATTATCAAGTTAATTAACCTCAAAATATTAAAGGAGTATTTAAAATTAGGGGATTCAAAAATAAAATGTTTATATAATATTCATATTTTTTGTCAATATTCAAAAATAACAAAGTTATATAAATATCATGGAAGAATGATAAGTTTTATAGTAGACATATTTTCCTAAAAATAGAAAAATTAATACTGCTCATTTGAATGTTATAAAAAAATAGTATTCATTTGAAATTAACTGTTTTCCTCTCTCCTTTTTTTCCCCTCACTTTACCGAATAAAAGGAGAGAAAATTATTTCACCCTACGTACTTTTCCCCCTCCATTTTCTCTCCCTCTTTTCTCTCTCCTTAAATTTTTTTGACCAACTTCTCTCCTCCCCTTATTTTGTTCCCCCAATTTGGGATTTTCAGGGAGGAAAATTTTATAACTAAAATATCCTTATTAATTTTGCCGTATTTCAAGAATATCACTGCTTCAGTTAAATAAAAAACACAACTCAACTTCTTATCTTGCTGTTGATTATCACTAGCAGCCCCCCCCCCACACACACACACAATTCCAACCCTGATATATTTTTCTATTAAAAAGTATAGTAAAATTAATAAGATAATATGTTAAAATTAATCAAATAACCTTTTTAAAAAAATATTACAAAAAATATCATAAATAACTTTTTTGGCCGAATATCATAAATAAATTAGGTAAAAGATTTTTAGATTCAAAAATTAAAAACAGAATCTGATATAATGATATAAATATTTTTATAAAATAAAAAACGTAAAATAACGTAAAAGGATATATGTCAATTTACAATCATCTCCCCCCCCCCACAGTAATGATAAAATTACCCCCTCTCTCGTTCCCTCGATCTTTTTCAACTAAGCAAGAGTTCTTAATTTTCAGCTACTAATTAAAAGACAAATTTTGGATCGCAAGGGTCAAGAATAAAATTAACCCAAAAAAATTCTTATTTTTGGTGGAAAGATTCTTAAAAATACAAATTCATAAAGCGACAAAACCTTTTGCTCAAAAAAAAAAAAAAGCAACAGATGATATGCACCAAAAACAAAAAAACGCAACGATGATGGTGAAATGAAAGAAATAAGAGAAGGAATAAGAAGAGACCAGAGCAAAGCCACCTCTGGCGCACCAATTCCGAGGCATAATGGTGGAACGGGTGCCGTACCACTCCGACAAAGAAGCTTTGCCAAGAATGACGGCGCCGGCTCTCCGCAGTTTTTCCACCACGTGCGCATCACGTGGAACCTCGGAGCCCAGCAACGCGAAGGACCCTGCGCTGGTGTTGAGCTTGTCCTTGGTGTCGATGCTGTCCTTGAGCAGCACCGGGATCCCGTGGAGCAGTCCCCGTAGTGAGGACGCAAGCACTGGATCCCTCCTCCCCCCATCAGCCTCCTCCGCTTGAGCTCTCGCGTCCGGGTTCACCTCCAGTACGCTGCGAAGTATGGGATTGAAGCTCCTGATCCTCTCCAAGTAGAAGTCGACCAGCTGTTTGGAGGTCAGCTTGTTCTCTGCAAAAGCCATCTGGATGTCATCTATGGTGGCTTCATTGATCCTGAAATCTGAGCCTTTGATCTCTTTGACCAAACATGTCAGGATGATCACTATTATCACTACAAAAGCGAACGCATTAGATGGTGAAGAATGCTTCGTTCTCATGCTTTTAGTTGTGATCATTTGAGTTTTAAGATCATGGCGGTGAATGCTTTATGTCAGATTTTAAAGTCATTCGAGCGGATGAAGAAAGTCAACGACTCCAAGTTCCACGTCTCCTTTTTTGGATATCACAGCACACTTCTAAGATGGGCGCACCTTTATGGACAGAGTTTAATATAATTCACAACCAACCACCTTGAGGTAGATGCTCTGCTGAAGATCAATGTGTTTCTTTCACCTCCAGTACGCTGCGAAGCATGGGATTGAACCTCCTGATCCTCTCAACCAGCTGGTGGGTGAGCTTGTTATCTGCAAAAGCCTTGCGGAGGTCATCAATGGTGGCTTCGGTGATGCTGAAATCTGAGCCATTGATCTCTGTGACCCACCCTGCTGTGAGAATGACTTTAACGAGGAAAACAGTGAAAAGGAGATATTGCGACAAATGCTTGGTTGCCATGTTTCTGATGGATTGTCATCTGAGTTTGAACATGGCTTTGACTTTGGTATGTCTTGGGTAGTATTTTTATATTTCCTTGGAATACAATTCTGTTCATAGCAACGATCATGAAAATTAATCAGCTACAGTCTTTAGATAGTGGGTTTCTTAATTCTGTTGTTGACAATGAGGATATATAATATAATATGGTGCCAAGAGCTTGATATAGGAAGTCTTGTCTACAGCGCTTCTGGTACCCCCACTTCCTTTATCAACCTTCATATAAAATTTTACTGGGAACCCATGCATGTTTAAATTGCTTGTTAATAATTCTTTTGATTAAATGATAGTAGATCTCACAAAGTATAAAATTAGAAAAATAGTATTAATATTTTAATATATTCTGAATTTAAAGTGCATGTAATTATTTATTCTTAATTTCATAATACATCCAACATTCTTTATTTTATAACTCAACAATACATCTGTTTATTTCTCACGGGATGAGTAAATAATCTCTCCGTAGGTAACGTATACTTGCAGCTACATATGCAATTTCAGACGGTACTCTTGTGAAGAGGAGGAGGCTTCTTCCTTGCCTTAGTGGATTGCTCAAAGTCAAAAGCAATCTCAATGAGTTTTGGTTCAGATCCTTTCAAGCCTCCAAAACATATCCCAAAGGGCATTCCAGATTGGTCGTACCCTCCTGGCACTGTGATCGCTGGATACCCTCCAATGGCTAGCATTGTAGCAGCATCAGATCCTAACGTCACCAACCCATCCAATTCATTCTCCTTCATTATCTTCTCAAACCCTTCTTCAGATAACTGAGCCATCTTCTTCATAGCCTCCATTTCTTTCTCACCAATTCCATTGGTCTTCTCTGATAATATAAACAAATCCTGCCCGTACTCTCTGGTCTTTTCCTGCAATATATATATATATATATATATCAGGTCCGGGAGAAGTTTCAAAAGTGAAACTATAGAGAAATTTGTGTTTTCTTCTTACCAAATCTGGGTTATCCAAGTTGAACTGAATAATATCTGCTAGTGACCTCACGGGGGAGGAAATGAGTTCCTTGAGATAGTTGTTGATGGACAATTTTAATTCAGCTGAGATGGTTACAACTTCTCCATTTTGAAAAGGATCCTGAATGATGCTGATATTGGCTATTTCTAAATTATCCACCACAAAAGCACCCCTTTCCCTTCAATGTTCACAAAATAGTAAAAATCTAGGCTATGAAGAAGCTCTCAAGAGATCAATGACATAGCTAGAACTGTTTGTATTGCTACCTCATCTTGCTGAGATGATTTTCAAAGACAGAAATGGCGAGGGATCCATTATAGGGTAAAGAAAATGGATTCCCCACAACTCCGAGTCTCTTTCCTTTGAGTCCTTCCTTCTTGAGGAACTGCTTGTAACCACCTTGAGGAATATACTCTGCAGCAGAATGTGTTGCTTCATCTCTGGGATCATACCCCACAATCACGTCAAGCACATGAACTGCATCTGACACTGTTCTGCATATTGGCCTGTGTCATCGTATAAACATTCAATTCAATGAAAATTTTACTATATTCATTAATTGTTTCAAACTAAGCAGGACAAGGCTGCGCTAGCTGCATATTGTGAAGGTATTAGGATATATGTACCCAATAGAGTCTTGAAGAGGTGAAACTGGGACAACACCGTCCCTGCTGGTGAGACCAACAGTGGGTTTGATGCCAACGACGGAGCTGCGATCAGCCGGGCAGATGATGGAGCCATCAGTTTCAGTGCCCAAAGAAACAGCAACCATGTTTGCAGCCACTGATATTGCCGATCCATAACTTGATCCACATGTCTCATTTGTTCGCACGTAAGGATTCTGCATGTTTCCAATTCAAAAACTTGAAGCAATTACTTTTGTGTATGTGTTAAATACTTATATGACAATAAATGTGATCCTGGTTTGGGACAAATAAACCTGCGCGCAAATGTTTTTAACCAGTCTCCAATATAATATTAGGTCAACCTATGAAGTGCTTGTTTTAATTTAATCTATGAATTCACACACGCACACACACTGTCATTGAATTAATTGATTAAAATTATCAGTATATATAATTAATCAGCCTCAAAATATTTAAGAAATATTTAAAATTTTACTTAAAAAGGTGTTAAAAAGAGTGTGTGTTAAAAACTTAGCTATAAAATTATTTTAAAACGTACAAATTCTTAAAGGAACAAATTTTCTTACCAAACCAAAAGATGGTGGGAGAGAGTTGGTCAAAAAAAAAAAAAAGATGGTGAGAGAGAAAGAAAGAAGGAAAGAGAAGAGACCAGAGCAAAGCCGCCTCTGGCGCACCAATTTTGAGGCACGATGGCGGAGCGAGTGCCGTACCACTCAGTGAGAGAAGCCTTGCCGAGTATGACGGCGCCTGCTCGCCGGAGTTTTGCCACCACGCACGCATCACGTGGAACCTTCGAACCCAGCAATGCAAACGACCCTGCGCTGTTGTTGAGCTTGTCTTTGGTGGCGATGCTGTCCTTGAGCAGCACCGGGATCCCATGGAGTGGTCCCCGTGAGGAGGCACGCAGAGGATGCCCCCTCTCCCGATCAGCTTCCTCCGCCTGAGCTCTAGCGTCGGGGTTCACTTCCAGCACGCTGCGAAGAATGGGATTTAAGCTGCTGATTCTCTCCATGTAGAAGTCTACCAGCTGCGCTGAGGTGAGCTTGTTCTCTGCAAAAGCCTTCTGGATGTCATCTATGGTGGCTTCGCTGATCCTGAAATATGAGCCGTTGATCTCTTTGAACCATCCTGTCAGAATCAATGTTGCAACTGCAAAAGCGAGCCCAAGAGATGGTGAAGAATGATTCTTCGTTCTCATGTTGCTTGATTGTGATTTGAGATTGAAGATGTTGGCATTGAATACTTTCTGAGAGGGATGGTGAGCATGCCCTGCATAAAGATGACAGGCACAGTTGAAGAAAAGTCATTGAGGGCATGAAGAAAGTCAAAGTCAAAGGCTGTGACTGCTACGTCTTTTGATGAAACCAAGGCCGTCAATTAAGCTGGGCCCACTTTTACGGCCGATTTTGTTTGCTTCAGTTTGAGCTTTGAACCCATCAGATTGTTAATATCTTGAAGATATCTTTAAACGACTTTCTCATTGAAATATAAAGTAATTAATATTTTCCAAACAGACAAGTGTTCCCTAACACGTACTCATACACTAAAAAAATATTATGTTAGTTAGGAGATGTGCCTAATTTAATATCTGATTGTATTCAACCATAGACACATAATAATAATAATAATAATAATAATAATAATAATAATAAAAAGATATCATCGCATAGAAGGTTACCCGGATTAGAGTGTGTTGCAGTGTAAGTAAAAAAGATTACAAGCTTAAACCATTTTAATATAACTTAACCCATAAAAAAGAAAAGAAAAAGAAATGAGGTTTTAGTGTTATGTATATTGTGGGTTGTATAGAAGTTTGGTTGTCCAATCTAATCTGGACAAACCCAATCCAATTTGATATAGTAAAAAATTGATTTGAAAAATTAATAAAACTTAAAAAATTATATTAATTAGAATTATTTTTATTTTTAAATTGTATGCGAAGATTTATAAATAATTTTAAATTTAATTATGAGTTATTAATATTCTTTAACTTCAAAAAAAATTATTTTATTACCTCATCATTCCTTGTGTTTATATTTTTTAGTGGCGCTTACTTTCAAATTTTTTACTTTTTTATTTAGTATTAATTTTTTATTAATATTTTTTCCTCTCCTTCTCTCTCCTTCCTCCCCTCACCCCTCTCCTATAAAGTTCAAACTAAGACATTACCTTTATTGCCTCCCCCTCTTTCCTCTCTTGCCCACTTCGTCATTCTTCATCAATCCCCATCATCAAATTGTTAAAAATAAAAGAAGGAGTTTCAGTACAAAGTGTTTGAGACTCTGTTTGGTTCAAGAAGGAAAAAAAAAAAAAGAGGAAAAGGGGAGGAGGCTCCCCACAATTTGAGAGGGGAGGTTTTAAAGGAGAAGGAAGGAAAAATTTTAAAAATTTTCTCTCCCTTTCACCTAACCAAGCAATCAAATAATGTTTGAAAGTTTTCAGCATGAAAGAGAAGAGAGAGAATGAGAGGATAAAAAAATTATAAAAAGAAATGTGAAGCCCACAATGCTATATTTTATAATAAAAATATTAAAAAATTTAAAAAGCAGGCTTAAAAAAATAAACGAAAGGACATGCTGATCAAATAAAAATTTTTTAAAGTTGAGAAATGTAAATTACTCATAATTAAATTTGAAATCATTTATGAACTTTTGCGTGTAGTTTAGAGATAAAAATAATTCTTAATTTTTAATTTTAATATATTTAAATAGTTTAAAGTTATGAATCTGAATTATTTGAATTTTAATTGAAATATTTTTTTGTTATAGTTATTGTTTTTGATTATTATGAATTTTTTATGATTATAAATATTTTTATTATCTTAATTGAGTTTACAAGATAAAATGAATTGTTGCTTCTTATAGAGAGAAAAAAAAGTTATGTGAATATTTGACTACTAAAATTAGTCTCTTGATCCTATAGATTAAATTTAATTTTATTAATCTTTGAGTTACAACTTACAATTGAATCATGCCAGGTTACAGATTACTTAGTCTATTTTTTTTTATCATAAAAGAGATTACACTTTGAATTAAATCAAAATTCAATCTTGTCCCGTCCATTGTCCCTGGTACGTTCCTTGGGTGTTGCGTATATGAAACATTGATTACATAAACCTTGATAGTTTGCTCAAAACACGTGTTAAAAGCATTCATTTAGCAGCCAATCTTTAAAAACGTGTTAAAATATAATAAAATCATCATGGCATGCAATAGCAGCATTGAGTTGTAAGACGCCTAGAATGACATTTCAATCTGCATGTAAAATTTTAATGTCCTTCCGGGTTTGGCGTGGAATTTGCTTTTTGGTTTAAAATTTTCCAGCTGTTAGGGCTGGGAGTTGGGTGGTTCTACAGGTGAGTTTAATATAATAAATTAAAGGTGGAGTTCAATTGTCCCATGCCTTCGATAAGATGCAAAATTTTTATGAATTTAGATTCAAAGACTGTATTAATATTTATATTATTTAAACTTTTAAAATTCAAAAAATTAATTTTAAATTTATATTTTATTTAAAATTAATAAATGAATAAGTTTATTTAAATCATTAATATGAATTTTAACAACTTACATGATATAAGCATTTAGTGTCTATGGTTATCAAATTAAAAATCCAACTTTTATTGCTCAATTAGAAGTAAAATGTTTACTTTATATTTTTATTAAAAAAGTAAATCAAAATAATTTTAGTAAATACATAATCTAAAAGAAAATATTTTAATTATTCCTTTTTAATAGATAATTTTATCATTTAAAAGTCATAGAATTAAAAAAAATTAAATCTAAACTATCCATAATGGAGTTAGACAGTCCAGATCTCAATGCGGTGAAACCAAACCTGGCTTTCTTGTGGTCCAGAGGATTATATTGTTTAATTGTGGGCCAACGCCCAATAATGTCACGGGCTGACCTTCTTTACTTCAATGTTGAGGAGGGAATATTGTTGTATTGGGCCTTAGGCCCTTTCCCTACCCCAAAAAAAAGGGCAATATTTCTTTTACCATATTTAATAAACATTAGATAATTTTTTTCTTCTTTAACGTGTTCTTTGTGGTTGCCCTTTAAACTGTTATGATATTTGTTGAGTGATGATGTTTAATTTCTTTTTTTTTTTACAGATGTATCCGTTACGGTATCAAAATTTATGGTCTGATCAAATTGAAATCATATATGATGATTCAATTCTAATTCAATTAATATATTTTAAAAGCAGGGAGGGGGAGTGTCACTTTTGGTTTTTTGACTCTCAGATACTTCATAGATGCCAACTATTACCAATTAAATACCCCTATAAATAAATAATGCGACCCATATGAACAGAAATTAAATTAAATCAATACTCCCCCTTTTAAAAATATAGAGAATTATTAACCAAATCTTACTCTCAATAAAATAGTTAATTATTTTTAAATTAAAATTATCTTTACTTATTAAGTCTTATTTAATAGGATATTTTACTTTAAAATAAATATAAAATGATTTATTTATCATGGATATTTTTAAAAAAATACATTAATTGTATTTTAAAAATATTAAAAATATATTATATTTTTAAACATCTAACTATCCAAAAAATATTTTATAATTTTTTAATGGAATGAGTATATTTGGTCTTTGCCTCTCATATGTTTTAAACATCCAACCACTCTCACACACTTCGTAGATACCAGACTTTTATCAATTAAATACTCCTACATATAAATAAATAATGTGACCCATATTAAGTGAATTTAAATTTAATGAGTGACTTGAATTCACTTATTCATTGAGTTTTTTACATGACATAATAATAACCGTTTGATTTAATCAAACAAATATAAGAGATTTTAATATTAATACTTAGGAAGTAACAAATATCAAAATTTTAGATGAAACTGAATAACATATGTGATGAATAATTTCATCACGGGGGATTGTGTTAAATGTTTTGAGAGAAATGTATTTTAATAATTTTTAAATATGAATAAAATTTAAGATTTATGAGTAAGGGTTGAGATATTCATTGAGTCTTGTAAATTTAAATCACTCATTAAATGTAAATTCATATAAACATCAATATCAATATCACGAGGATCCAGGAAAATGATACTATTTGAAAATTATAAACAATGTGATTTTTTTCAGGTTACATATAATTTATTTCATATAATGTTTTTCATTTAACATTTTTAAAATTTTTAACAAATTTTGCTGCACTTCTTTTTTTTTTTCATTTAACATTTTTCACATATTTCAATATAGTCAAAATATAGCTCAAGTGTATTGAAAAATTATTTAGAAAATAAATCCTAAATTAACAAGAGTATTCGAATTATTGTGTTTTGAAATTTCTTCAGTTTTAGTATAGACATAGCTCATTGGTTTAAATTTTAAAAATAATTTTAATATTTTTTAAAAATAGAGATTTTTATGAAATTTTTTTAAAAAAGCTTTTACTTGACGGTGATTCTTTAAAAAAGTTTAGTTTTTAATATTTTAATTTTTTTTTAAATTTAAATAAGCATCTCAAAAAATTTAAGATTTTTTAAATTCTAATTTCTTTTAATTTAAAGAATAAAGCTCCAACTTGATTTAAAAAAAAAAAAACGGAATAAAGCTACAACGAAAAGGCGCAAGTCATCACACGTGGAGAACGAAAATCAAACGATCATATAGACACATCCGGAAATAGAGAGACATGAATTGTTGTCAACTTGTCATTTGTGATGGGTAAAAGTGTCAAACAAGCCCCACCTTATCTTCTATGAAACCGAATCTCTGCTGGGTCACGTGGCCACCAACACAAACCTTTACGTCGAAATCGAAATTAAAAAAATGACCGTTGGGGATCTGACGTTCTAGTCCATCGTTGCTCCTATCTGCATTTCATCTTCCCAATTCATCATTTAATGTTTCTGTTTCTGTTGCTGCGAAGGAAAAAAAAAACAAAAAACAAAAAACAAAACAAAACCACGCATCAATGTTAAAACCGATAGGCCTTTGTCCTTGTGAGAGACCGTTATAATAGAGCAATCGATCAAAAACAAAATATCTCGTCCAAGTCTATTTAAATATATACCCCTCATGTTCTAATTATAAGTAAAGTTAATTAATTTCACAATTTTTAATAGAAAATATTTAAAATTAATATTTTTAAAAATGATTGACTTTTCAATTTTAATTTTATCTTTTACTAAAATAAATGACTACAATAAAGTACATATAGGAATTTAATTTGATGCAATTAAAGAGGGACAATATTTTTTTAAAAAAAAATTAATTACTCTCTTGTTCAAACTCAAAGGCATTTTTAACTGAATTTATCATTTAATAAAACATTTAATTATTTTTAAACTAATATCATCTTTCTATATTTACTACATATTTAATAGAGTATTTTATTTTAAAATAAATATCAAGTGATTTACTTATTATGGGAACTTTTGAAAAAAAAAAACACATTAATTATACCTTAAAACACTAAAAATGTCTTATATTTTTTTAACATATAATTCCTATAAAAATGCTTTATATCTTTCAATAAAAGGAGTATATATTTACCCCCATACCAAAGGCCAAATAAAGCTTTAAAACTTTGTTATATAATTAGGACAAGAGAGAGTTTAAAAGACATATTCTTTTTTATCCCCATCATAAAACACCTTTAATTATTTCATCCGATTTAGTAGGAATAATGTTAAAAAAACGTAATTAATACCTCATTAAATGACTTATAATAAAGACCATATATTTTTTCTAGAATATGTCTTATAATAGGGATAGGAGGAAGTGTTCTACAATCTGTATTTTAAATTAAAAAAATACCTAACCACCTCACTGGAATTAAAGAAAGAGGTTAGTTAAGTCATTAATTTTGTTTAAGAATAAAATAAGTTTCTAATGTTTTGTATTTAAATATAAAATTTTTAAATTTGCATTATGTTCTAATGACTATTTTTATTGCTCACAATCACATATATTCTCTCATTAGAGGCAATTATGTTCGAGACACTGTTAGGCACTAATTGTGGGCACATCTTTTATTGAGAATTTGAATTTTAATTCACCATGTTGTAAGGAACTAGCCCCTTCCACTAAACCCAACTTTGTTGGTTAGTTAATAACTTTAACTAGGGGTAATATTAAAAAAAAATTAATCAATCCCCCATCAAATAATTTATAAATAGGGTAACATAAATTTCTAATTTTGTTTGTGTTTAAATATAAAATTTTTAAATTTTCATTAAGTTGTCTCTCACAATTAATGATTTGAAATAGGAATAATATTTTTGAAAAAACCTTACTTAATAACCCTATCAAATAATTTATAATAAGCATGGAGAGGGAGTATTTAGAAGATGGTAAGCGACCATATCAGTGTTACTCTCTTTACTGTCTTAAGAGTGGAAGTACGGTGCTGAATGCTCATTGGTTTTTCTTTGAACTTTTGTTGGCTTTCACATCTTTGAGCCTTTGGCCTTAAAAATATGATAAGGCTCGTGCTCTCTTACCCTTCTGTCTTGCCTTCCCATGACAGGCCGTTCCAATTTCGACGTTACCTACCACGTCTCTCTCTATCAGATTCTATTTACATATACGACATCTGTATTCTTTGATGAGTTGACCAGTTGTTATATAGCCTTGTTCATGTCAGACAAATCCCTCAGGTATGTAATATATAGAGGGATTTAAACATATTAAACCACCAGCTGCTTCGACCCAAACTCTCTCAATCTTGATGGCTTCAATCATGCTGGCGCCAAAATGGGTGGCTCTGCATTGTCTTCTTCTGTTAGTTTTATCAGCAAACGTAGCATTTTGTGGGGAGCCAGTCAAGCATTTGCCTGGCTTTGACGGTGAACTTCCCTTCAACTTCCAAACTGGGTTTGTATATTTGATTATATTTCTAACTCATCTCTCTAGCCATTTACTTATCAAGCCAAGCAAGCGTGTTCATTAATGGTCCTTGTTTTGCGCGCGTTTGTTTCGTTGATCATCAGATACATCAGCGTGAATAATTCTGAATATTTCTACTACTTCATTGAGTCCCAAGGAGATCCTGCAACTGATCCTCTCTTTTTCTGGTTCACTGGAGGCCCTGGTTGTTCTTCCTTGAGTGGAATCGTTTATGAGATTGGTAATCCCTGGCTCTCTTTTTTATTCTCTTTTCCATATATATACACTCATAATACTCTCATTAGTCTCATAATCACATTCTGTAAAAAAATTAATTGATGGTTCTTTTTACAAACCATTTTATATAAAAGATGGATTATTAATCAATTTCTTCCAATCTTAATTATCTTTCCGTAAGTTTCTACTAGTAGAGTAAAATGTTACCCACCCGGATTTTATCATGTGGCTGCTGATTTACTCCATTGTGACCTTAATACTTTTGCTTCAATTTAAATTTCTTTTGCTTTCCTTTTCTGATGTTAAAAAAAAGGTAAAATATTATAAATGAATCAACTCAAATTGATGTAAATGATATAAGTTCTTGTATGTGTCAATTTAATTGTGAGTGGTTAATCATTTAATTTGTCCTCAATATTCTGAAGAAAAAATCACTATTATCAACAGAGTTTACTTCTTATACTTACTAACAAAAATTACATGAGAGATGAGAGAGAAAAAGTAGGCACTTACTAAAAATAAACTAAAAATTTTAAAAAATAATTTAGTTATCTCTCCTTAGTTTCCATGATTCAAGTTAGTTAGTTATAGATGACTTGTGAGTAAATTGTGAGTAAATTTTGAGTAACTTACAACACTTCCCATAACTTTTTGTTGGATTGAGTGGAAATTGTCCAAAGCAAAAATATGATGAGCAAGTTCAAAATCTGTGTGCAGGTCCTATACAGTTTGATATTCACAACTACAATGGAGGATTACCAAGATTACTCTATTACCCATACACTTGGACAAAGGTAACGGTACCACAATATTCTATATTTTACTGTCTTACATTTTCATATATATATATATATATATATTTATTTATATATTCTCCATTATTATCAATGAATGTTATAATTATGTTTCTTGGTTATGGTGTTGATGTCGTTATTTCAGACAGCTAGCTTTGTGTATGTCGATTCTCCCGTGGGTTCTGGTTTTTCTTATTCAACATCTTCGAATTGGTCAACTTCTGATACTAAATCAACAGAAGAAGCTTCTGAGCTTGTGAGAAAGGTTAGTTGTCATGTATATACATAAACACTTCTGAAACTGATAAACATAATTTGGATCAACTGAAAGTAAAACAATTTATAAATTAATAATCCAACTTATATTTATATTGTATTTGATATAAATTAAAAACATGTCTGTAATTTTCTCCCGTTCTTGTTTTAGTTACTTGCTACTTTGAAAGAGATATGTTTTACTTCTTTTTCCTTTCAATAAGTAGCTGTACTGTGCTTTACTTCTTATACCAGGAAAAAAAAAAAACTACTTTTACCACCTCTCACAATGCAACATTTGAAGATAAAAAAGTTTATACAGCATATTTAAATTTTATATTTACTTCTCGTGACATCCATGTATTGTGAATCAATTCAATTATATTTTTATTATATTGATAATAATTAGTAATTAGTTAAAATTTAAAAACTAATGTTACCGAGATGAATATGTTTTTTCAGTGGTTGATAGAACACCCACAATATCTCAATCTGCGATTGTTCATTGGAGGTGATTCTTACTCTGGTCTCATTGTTCCAGGAATTACCAAGAAACTTATTGAAGGTAAAATTAATGCGACCTACATATTATAGCTAATTATTCAATCCCCAAAAAAAAAAAAAAAGTTCTACCCCTTCCTTTTTCATTATTGAAAAACTGATAGCCGCAAATTCTTCGTAAAAATTGATTATCTAGCGAGTAGCATTTAAATTTATTGAGACTTATGGAACTTATTTTGCAAGCACGCCCACAGATAATGATGCCAACGTGGAGCCACACTTGAATGTCACGGTACATAAGATTTATTAGCATCAATGTTAATTTAATATTCGCTTTTATTGAAACTAACATAGAAATTAAATTAGCATCTCTTTAAAAGTTAATAAAATTATTTATCAGGGTTATTTGGTCGGAAGCCCTACCACAGATCAGCATATCAACGTGAATTCAAGAGTCATCTTAGCTCATCGATTGGCTCTTGTATCAGACCAACTCTACCAGGTTTAAAAACAATTATTTATATTTATTATTTGAATATTTAAAGATAATCATACATAGACAAATAAAATTAATGATGTGTTTGGTTAATCACGATGTTTGCCAACAGGAACTGAAAATAAGTTGCAAGCAGAACTTTGTTGACGTGGATCCATCCAACACGGCTTGTCTTACTGCTCTCTCCAAATACGAAAAGGTGAATCTTAATATTTAATTAATTTTGGATTTTCTTGAATAACAACAAATGAGCAATCCAGAATTAAGAAATACTAATGTTGATTATACTGTGAATAAATGGACAGAACATAGAAGAAATATGGACTAATTGCCCATTGGAACCAAATTGTGCATTTGCATCTCCAAGGCCAGAACTCCCACTAAGTGTTCGAAGATCGCTTGCAGATCAAAGTAGTGATGAACGACAATTTCTGCTTTCACCACCAAAAGTTCCCTCAGATCTTTGGTGTCGGGTAAATTTTAAGTTGTTTTTTTTTTTAAATACTCGGAAGTAATATAATATTAGTTGATTTTCTTATTTTCCTCTTCCTTTGATACTGTTAAATTAACGTTTTCGGAAAATGACATTTACAGACTCACTAAAAATGTCAATTACATTTAACGACCTTTAAATTTTGAACTTTTAGATAAGAGTCATGCTCTTTGATGGGAATTAAAAATTTTTTGAGTTAATTTTTCGGTGCTCATCATTTGTATTTTCGGTATTTAGTTTTTTATTTTTTTCAAAAGTCACCTTAAATATTTCCAATACTCATTTTTATGCAATTTTTAATATCAAAAAGAATAAAAAATTAAGTGTTTAAAATATAGTAAATAAGTATTGAAAATGTCCAAGGTGGCTATTAAAAATTAAAAAATTGAGTACAAAGAATACTAAAGATAAATAATAAAAATGTGAAATACAAGCACATAAAGCTTTAAAACTGAGTGCTGAAAATATGGAAGATGGGTACCAAAGAAATTCACTTGTGGAAAAATTTTAATTTCAACCAAGGACCATATTTTTTTTAAAATTTTAGAGTCCTTAATTCTAATTAATTATCTTAAAGGGTTCTTAAATATAATTTTTCCTAGTGTTTTTGTACAGTCATTTTTCCAATTTTAGTTTGAAGAGAATAATATGCTTTAATTTATATGACAAGAAACTTGGTTGTCTTGTTTTGCATAGGCTTTTAACTACGCATTAGCTTACAATTGGGCAAATGATCCTGGTGTCCAAGAAGCCTTGCACGTTAGAAAGGTATATATACATATTATAAGTATCTATGTCACACCCACACAAATTAATGTACATATTTGAGCAATTAATGTGTCTGAGAAAGTCTAATTTATAATTTACTATGTAATTTTAAAAGGGTAAAGTGAAGTTCTGGTCAAGGTGCAACCGGACAATCTCATACACAAAAGATGTTCAGAGTGTTATTGATGTTCACATGTGGCTCAGTCAGAGGCCCTTGGAAGTTCTTCTCGAAGTGTAATTTATCTAATTAATTTCACTCTCAGTTAATTTTAATTATTTATCAAAATCTGAGTGATTTATTAATTTAATTGGCACAGTGGAGACCATGACTTGGTGGTGCCAATCGTGGCAACACAAACATGGCTTAAGATTCTAAACTTGACTGTCTCTTATAATTGGAGACCTTGGTACGTGGATGGTCAAGTTGCAGGGTATGTATATTGTCCCATCAATTTGTTTCAACTTCGAATTAAATTCTGAATAATTAATTAATTATTGTTCAACTGTTCGTGCTTCTTTTTAATGTGTCTGCGTATAATATCAGATATACCAAAAAGTTCGATGAGGAGGCGTATGGATATCGATTAACATATGCAACAGTAAAGGTAAGAATGTGGCTGTACTATATAGCATTATTTTGAGATTTAAGATTTTTTATATAATTTTTAGTTTTCAAATTATATAAATGTATAATGTGAGTTGACACTAATAATTACTTAAATTGTTCAGGGTGGTGGTCACACAGCTCCGGAATATTACCGTAGAGAATGTTATGAGATGTTTCAAAGGTGGCTCCATTTCTATCCGTTGTAATGTAATTCAATGATTAAGAATTCAGATTCTGTTTTTAATTAAGAATTTAGATTTTGTATAATTTCGTACAACCCATCTTGTCGTCACTGGTCTATGCTAATAATGTATGTATTATTGTTTCTACTCATTTATGCATTAAATCGTTACCCACACATCTTACTATCGTCCGTCGTCGAAGCTCCACACACACACGTACATAGATAAAAACATTAGCTTGAAATCAAACTTACAAGCAAAGAGTGAATGAAAAGGTGAAGTTTTTTTTACCGTGGTTGTTGCCCTCTGTTTTTTGATACAAAAAGCAGGGGAAACAGAGGTAGGAGAGTCTTTGTTTATGCTTGTGTGGTTAGGATTAGCACATCAATATGTGAAAGTTTGATTAATGACAAAAGCATTATAAATACAAAAAAAAAAAAATCCATGAAATCACATATTCCCTCTATGTAAAAATATAAGACATTTTTAACTAAATTTTATATTTAATAAAATAATTATTTATTTTTAAAATAATTCTATCTTTTTATATTTATATTTATTTAATATAGTATTTCACTCTAAAATAAATATAAGTGATTTATTCAAAATGGATATTTTAGAGAAAAAAGAAATGATTATACACTAAAAGATTAAAAATATCTTACATTTTTAAATATTTAACCTCTCAAAAAATGTCTTATATTTTTAAATAAGAAAAGTAATTAATCACTCTAAAATTGCATGTCATTTATTTAAATTATTAATTGTTACCGGATAGTTGTTAATTATTATTGCTTCGTTGTTAACTATACAATTCTACTAAGAACAATCCTGCAGTAATTAACAATTTTAATATAATAAATTTGACAATTTGAAAAAAGAATACCTGGTTTCAAAATAATTTTGTGATTTCATAAAATTTTTTCATATTTAGATTGCTTATGTAAGACTTATGTAAGACTTGAGAGTAATTTCCTCTTTCAAATGTATATGACTTGAGATAGGAAGAAACATAGAAATCTCCCATGCTCCTTCCATATCTAAATATTTAGCATGCAGTAATTATTCAAATGGCATGGACGAAATACAGATTAACGTGTTTGGTTAATATTTAATGCCTTGAAGTTTTTTCGCCAAAAGGTTATGGGAAATTAGCAGTGTATGGGCTGTGCATAGACGTTAATGTGCTTGCATGCGTGAATTTACTTTCTTTAATATTAAATATAAGGTTTTTTTATTTAAAAAAATGAGGTATTTTTTGGTACAAGTATATACTCCCTCTGTTAAAAAATATAAGATATTTTTAATCAAATCTCATCCCAATAAAGTAGTTACTTATTTTTCAACTAACTCCATCTTTTCATATTTACTCCTATTAAATATTTTACAATAAATATAAAGTCATTATTAATAAGGATATTTTTTAAAAAAATGTAATAATTACATCTCGAAACGCTAAAAATATCTTATATTTTTGAACATTCAATTCCTTAAAAAATGTATTACATTTTTAAACGGATGGAGTATATATATAAGGTATTTTTAATTATCTCATGTATCTTCCTAATTCGTTATTGAATATTTATGTGGAAGAATATTAGGTCTAAAAAATTGAATTAATGAACTGTAAATATCAATTGAAATCATCATAAACAAAAATTCTTGTTGCAATTTAAAAATTACATTTAATACTTACATTCTTATTTGCATTCTAAACTCTTGAACTAGCAATTATTTAAATTGATAGTTTTAACTTAATTTTTTTTAAAAAATATTCTGAGACTTAATTGTCACTGATTCAATATCATAGGACATAAATGTCATTCTGTTTATTTTTATTTCAGTTGGGAAAAAAAAAACATCATTGTTAAAACCAATAGGCCTTGGTCCTTGTGAGAGACCTTTATAGTATAGCAATGGATCAAACGCAAAATATCTTGGTTAAGTCTATTTAAATATATACTTCTCATGTTTTAATTATAGGACAAAGTTAATCAATTTCACAATTCTTAAGGAATAACAATTAATATTCCTAAGCTTGTAAAAATTGTTAAAAAAAATGTTTGACTTTTCAATTCTATTCCTTCAAATTTAATTCTTATTATAAGACATCTCTAATTACCTCATCAAAAAGAAAAAAGATTGATTAAGTTATTAATTTGCCTAAGAATTAAATAAATTTTTTATTTTACACACATTTAAATTGAAAAAATGTCAAATTCAAATTGTAATCTCTCTCATAATTAATGACTTTAAATAGGAATAATATTAGAAAAACTTAATTAATACTTCATTAAATAACTTATAATAAAGACCAAATACTTTTGTCTAGAATATATTTTATAATAGAGACATGAGTAAATACACCCTGATATGTATTTTTTTCAAAAATACCTAACCACCTCACTAGAACGGTTAACAGTGGAAGTACGGTGCTGAATGCTCATTGCTTTTTGTTTGAACTTTTGTTGGCTTTCACACCTTCGACCTTCATAACGTGATAAAGCTCGTGCCCTCTTTTACCCTTCCGTCTTCTTTTCCCATGACAGGCCGTTCCAATTTCGACTTCACCTACCACTTCCTCTCTCAGATTCTTTTACATGTACGACATCTGTATTCTATAACGAGTTGACCAGTTGTTATATAGCCTTGTTCACGTCGGACCATTCTCTCAGGTATGTAATATGTATAGAGGGATTTAAATTAAAGATTAAACCGGCCACCACTTGCTTCCAACCCAACTCTCAAACTTGATGGCTTCAATCATGCTGACGCCAAAATGGGTGGCTCTGCATTGTCTTCTTCTGTTAGTTTTATCAGCAAACGTAGCATTTTGTGGGGAGCCAGTCTAGCACTGGCCTGGCTTTGACGGTGAACTTCCCTTCAACCTCCAAACTGGGTTTGTATAATTTGATTATATTTCTAACTCATCTCTTTATAGCCACTTACTTGTTAAGCCATGCAAGCGTGTTGATTGGTTCTTGTTTTGTGCGTTTTTGTTTCGTTGATCATCAGATACATCAGTGTGAATGATTCTGAGCTATTCTACTACTTCATTGAGTCCCAAGGAGATCCTGCGACCGATCCTCTCTTTTTTTGGTTCGAAGGGGGCCCTGGTTGCTCTTCCTTCCATGGACTTATTTATGAAATTGGTAATCCCTCTCTTTTTTATTCTCTTTTCCACATATTTTTACATCCTTAATACTCTCATCACTCTTATATATAAATCACATTCTAAAAAAAAAAAAATTAATTGATGGTTCTTTTTACAAGTGTTTTTATATAAAAGATAGATTGTTAATCTCTTTCTTTTAATTTTAATTATCTTTCGGTAATTTTCCATTAGTAGAATGTTACTCACCAGATTTTCATCATGTGGTTGTTAATTCTCTCCATTGTGACCTCAATGCTTTGTTTCAATTTAGTTTTCTTTTGTTTTCCTTTTGCTTTTGGATTTTAATGTATAATAAAAAGTAAAACATTGCATATGAATCAACTCAAATTGGCATAATAAGTGGCAGGAATTCCTGTCATTTAAACAGGTGGTTGGAAATTTAAATTCTAATTTTGTGTCTATATTAACTTAATTATGATTGGGGCTTACCATTTAATTTGCCCTCAATACTCTCAAGAAAATATCTCTATTATAAGCGGGTCTACTCCTCATACTCACCAAAACAAATATTACACGAGAGATGAGAGAGAAAGTGTAAGCATTTAATAAAGATGGACTTGAATTTTTTTTTCAATGATTTAATTACCTCTCTTTAGTTCTAGTAATTCGACTGAATTAATTATAAATGACTTGTGAGTATATATTTTGAGTAACTTACAACACTTCTCCATAGCTTTTGTTGGATGGAGTGGAAATTGTCCAAAGCAAAATATGATGAGCAAGTTCAAAATCTGTGTGCAGGTCCTATGGAGTTTGATATTCACAGTTACAATGGAGGATTACCAAGATTACTCTATTACCCATATACTTGGACAAAGGTAACAATACCACAATAATCTATATTTCATTATCTTACACACACACATGTTCTCCATTATTATCAATCAATGTGTAAGTTCCCGGAGGAAGACATGCCTGTAGTATTTTTGCTGAATGGGATATCAAATGCGGGAACAGAGTCATAGTACAATTCAGACTCGTATCAAATGCACAAGAGAAAGGAAGAGAATGGAGAAATATTCACACTGAGGAAGGGAAGGAGTTGTCTCTCTTATGTACACTAAGGACGTGCATGAGGGAGGAAAATCGGGAGAGACAGTCCGTGTTTCTGGTTCCCTACTTTCTGGCTTTCTATGGCATAACAAGAAAAAAAGGAAATATTACACATATGGCCACAGTTTTTAGTACGCACAAAGACCCAAACTTTCTCAATATTTTGATATAAGCCCCCACTCTAATTTGGCTTAGATTGGCCTGATCCACCAGGGGTAGACAATCCAACACAATGTTATAATTATGTTAATTTGGTTATGGTATTGATATTATTTCAGACAGCTAGTTTTGTGTACGTGGATTCACCAGTTGGTACTGGCTTTTCTTATTCAATATCTTTGGATTGGTCAACTTCTGATACTAAATCTATAGAAGAAGCTTCTCAATTTGTGAGAAAGGTTAGTTGTAACTTACATACATAAACACTTTTGAAACTCATTCTTTTGTTTTAGTTACTAGCTCCTTTAAAAGAGAGGTGTTTCACTTTTTCTATTTCCTTTCAATCAGCAGTTGTACTGTGCTTTACTTCTTATACCAAAAAAAAAAAAAAAAAAACTACTTTTGCCGCCTCTCACAAAGCAAAATTTGAAAATAAAAAAGTTCACACAGCATCTTTAAATTTTATATTTACTTCTCCTGACATCCATGTGTTGTGAAGCAATTCAAAGACATTTTCATTATTATTAATAATAATTAGTACAAAAAAAAACTAATAAGATGAACATGTTTTTGCAGTGGTTAATAAAACACTCACAATATCTCAACCTGCGATTGTTCATTGGAGGTGATTCTTACTCTGGCCTCATTGTTCCTAAAATTACCAAGAGACTTATTGAAGGTAAAATTAACACGACCTACATATTATAGCTAATTATTCAATCCAAAAAAAAAATAATTTCTACCCCTTCTTTGTTTTTCATTATTGAAAAATTAATACTCTTCGAGTCTTCGTAGAAACTGATTATCTAGCCAGTAGCATTTAAATTTGTTGAGACTTATGAAACTAATTTTGCAAGCATGCCCCCAGATAATGATGCGCACGTGGAGCCACACTTGAATGTCACGGTACATAAGATTATTTGTACCAGCATTAATTTAATATTCGCTTCTATTAAAACTAAAATAGAAATTAAATTGGTTCGCTTTAAAAGATTGTAATACAATTATTGATCAAATTTCAGGGTTATTTGGTCGGAAGCCCTACCACAGATCAGCATATCAACGTGAATTCAAGAGTCATCTTAGCTCATCGATTGGCTCTCGTATCAGACCAACTCTACGAGGTTTTAAAAAACCTATTTATATTTATTATTTGAATATTTAAATATAATCATACATAGACAAATAAAATTAATGATGTGTTTGGTTAATCACAATGCTTGCCAACAGGAATTGAAAATAAGTTGCAAGCAGAACTTTGTTGACGTGGATCCATCCAACACGGCTTGTCTTACTTTTTTTTTTTTTTTTGAATGGAAAGGCAAGCCTGAGGCTTGAAGAAAGTACAACAAACTAAATAATGTTTGAACTATCTTCACGCAACATTGCGTGCAAATCAGGTGGTATTACATGAAGGAATTCAACTATTGTATTAGTCTGATGGCTATGTTTTGCCAAATAATCAGCACATTGCAGCACTTCTCGGTAAGCATGGTGAATCTCCACCTCTCTGTTGCTGTAAATGAGATCTCGTATATCATTGATATCAGTCCTCCAAGAATGATCTACTACATAGTCTCGTAGTATCATGTTAATAGCATTCAGTGAGTCAGAATATAGAATAATTTTGTTGAATCCAAGTTGGAAGGCGACCTCAAGTCCAGTTTTGATGGCCATCATTTCTGCAAGCACGATTGGAACATCTCCCACTGCACTTGTAAATCCACAGATCCATTCACCTTTGTTATTCCGAATCAAACCACCACATGAGGCATTCTTCCAAGGTGATATTGAAGCATCCACATCAACTCTTACAGTATTTTCTGGTGGTGGCATCCAAGTATTCTCCATTGCAACGAGATTGGGAAAAACAACATGTTTGAGATTCCCGGAGGCTACATGTTCATGAATGTGAAAGAGGCAGCTATGAACTAGCTCTTGGGTGGTAAGTCTTGCTCCTTCAAAAATGGCTTTACACCTATTTTTCCACAGTAGCCAGCATCCCAATCCAAATATTCTCGTCCAAGGCCATTTGGAGAAGGTATTATTGGCCGGATTGTTCTTGGAGTTCCAGTTGAACCAAACCTGCAAATTGCATTGAAAGAAGCTAGAGTAATGGTTAGTCGAAATCAAGTGTTTCCAAAAATCCTGGGCAATTTGACAGTCACGAATAATGTGTATGACACTCAAAGGGGCATTCACCAGTGGGTGAAAGCCCAAGATTAGCTCTGAGTGAGTTAGTGTTTAATCTCTCATGAAGTGCTTGCCAAAGGAAAAATTTAATTTTCTCCGGGATCTGCCATTTCCAAATTCTTTTCCAAATGGGATCTCCCACAGGTGCACTGTTATGATAGATAAATTTGTAGGCAGATTTTACACTGAACCTGCCATCTGCAGTCTCCAACAGTAAGAATCTTCATTAGTGGAATAAGGGGGAGGTATAGAACAAATTTTATTCACAACCCAATCCGGTAGGAAGCATTTCCATGCATTAATATTCTAAAAGCCATTAGGGAGAACAAAGTCTTTGACTGATGCACAAGGATTAAGCAGATGATGATTTTTGTCTACAAAAGTGATAAGGGGACGATTCAAAGGGGACCATAGATCCCACCAACATCTCGTATTAAGACCATTTCCCATTTTTCAGCCAATACCTAAGGAAAAAGAGTCCAAGACAGTCATAATGCTCTTCCAAATCCGTGAAGGGCTGCGTTTCTTGCATATAGACATAATAGGATTGTCTTCACATCTATATTTGGCTTTCAAGCATCTTTAATTTCCAACAAAGTTTCATGATGAAAGCCCTATTCTGACTGAATAAGTCCTTGAATCCTATTCCTCCATGTTGTTTGCTCTCCTTTGCCATCTTCTAAGATATTAAGTGCATTTTCCGTTTGGATGGGTTTTGAGACCAAAGGAATCTTTTGCTATATCCTTCAATTTCTTTGATGATGCCCTTAGGAATAAGCAGAGATTGCATGAAGTAGTAAGGAACCGCTGAAAGAACTGATTTAATAAGAACTGAGCGACCAGCTATATTCAAAAAACGTCCTTGCCAAGAAGAGAGCTTTTGCTGGACTTTTTGGAGTATAGGTGCAAATGTCAGCTTAGTTACTCGTGAATGAATTAAAGGCACCCCCAAGTATTTGCCTAAATCAGCTGTGAGATCAATACCTAAGATCTGACAAAGGGCCCGGCCACGATTGAAATGCACATTTTTTGAGCTGAACGCTTTAGATTTTGCCAAATTAATCTTGTGGCCAGAAGCAAGGCAGAACTTTGCCATGATATCTTTAATCAGATGCATTTGATCGGAGGAAGCTTCTGCAAATAAAATGAGATCATCGGCAAAGAAGAGATGGGAGATAAAAGGTCCTCTTGAGGAGAATCTGAGTGGTTTCCATTTTTTCATAGCACAAGCATCCTTTATGAGAAAACCGAGTCTCTCCATGCATAAAACCGAGTCTCTCCATGCATAAAACCGAGTTTCCATTTTTTCATAACACGGCTTGTCTTACTGCTCTCTCCAAATACGAAAAAGTGAATCTTAATATTCAATTAATTTAGGATTTTCTTGAATAATAACAAATGAACAATCCATAATTAAGAAATACTAATGTTGATTATACTGTGAATAAATGGGCAGAACATAGAAGGAATATTGACTATTGACCCATTGGAACCAAATTGTGCATTTGCATCTCCAAGACCAGAACTACCACTAAGTGTTAGAAAATCGCTTGTAGATCAAAGTAGTGATGAACAACAATTTCTGCTTTCGCCACCAAAAGTTCCCTCAGATCTTCGGTGTCGGGTAAATTTTAACTTGTTTTTTTTTTCAAATTACTCAGAAGTAATATAATAGTAGTTGATTTACTTATTATCCTCTTCCATTGATACTGTTAAATTAATAATGTTTTTGGAAAATGACATTTACAGACTCACTAAAAATGTTAATTACATTTAGTGACCTGTAAATTTTGAAATTTTAGATAAGAGTCATGCTCTTTGGTGGGAATTAAAAAAATTTTGAGTTAATTTTTTCAGTACTCATCTTTTATATTTTTAGTATTTATATTTTTAATTTTTTTAATAGTCATTTTAAATATTTTCAATACTCATCTTTCATGCCATTTTTCAATATTGGAAAGAATAAAAGATAAGTGTTTAAAATATAGTAAATAAGTATTGAAAAGATCTAAGATGGCTATTAAAAATTAAACAATTGAGTACCCAAGATGCTAAAGATAAATAATATAAATGTGAAACACAAGTACTGAAAACTTTAAAATTGAGTGCTGAAAATATGAAAGATGGGTTCTGAAGAAGTTCAATTATAGAAAAATTTTAATTCCAACCAAGGACTACAAATATTTTAAAATTTTAAAATTTTAGAGTCCTTAATTATAATTAATACTCCTAAAGGGCCCTTAAATATCATTGTTCCTATTATTTTTGTATTGCCTTTTGTCCAATTTTAGTTTGAAGAGAATAATGTGCTTTAATTTATATGACAAGAAACTTGGTTGTCTTGTTTTGCATAGGCTTTTAACTACGCATTAGCTTACAATTGGGCAAATGATCCTGGTGTCCAAGAAGCCTTGCACGTTAGAAAGGTATACATACATATCATATGTATCCATCTTACACCCACACCAATTAATGTATATATTTGAGCAATTAATGTGTGCGAGAAGGTCTATTTTTTTTCTTTTTTTGAGAAAACGTCTAATTTATAATTTACTATGTGATTTTAAAGGGTACAGTAAAGTACTGGTCACATTGCAACCAAACAATCTCATACACAAAAGATATCCAAAGTGTTATTGACGTCCACATGTGGCTCAGTCAGAGGCCCTTGGAAGTTCTCCTCGATGTGTAATTCATCTAATCAATTCCACTCTCAATTAATTTCAAATAATTATGAAAATCTGAGTAATTTATTAATTTAATTGGCACAGTGGAGACCATGACTTGGTGGTGCCAATCGTGGCAGCACAAACATGGCTTAAGATTCTAAACTTGACTGTCTCTTATAAATGGCGACCTTGGTACGTGGATGGTCAAGTTGCAGGGTATGTATATTGTCTCATCAATTTATTTCAACTTGGAATTAATTTCTGAATATTAATTAATTATTGCTTAATTGTTCGTGCTTCTTTTTAATGTGTCTGCGTCTAATATCAGATATACCAAAAAGTTCGATCAGGAGGCGTATGGATATCGATTAACATATGCAATAGTAAAGGTAAGAATGTGGCTGTTATATAGTATTATTTTGATATTTAAGATTTTTTATATAATTTTTATTTCCAAATTATATATATGTATAATGTGAGTTGACACCAATAATTAATTAAATATTGTTCAGCGTGGTGGTCACACAGCTCCAGAATTTTACCGTAGAGAATGTTACGAGATGTTTCAAAGGTGGCTCCATTTCTATCCGTTGTAATGTAATTCAATGATTAAGAATTCAGATTCTGTTTTTAATTAAGAATTTAGATTTTGTATAATTTCGTACAACCCATCTTGTCGTCACTGTTCTATGCTAATAATGTATGTATTATTGTTTCTACTCATTTATGCATTAAATCGTTACCCACATATCTTACTATTGTCCGTCATCGAAGCTCCGCGCACACACGTACATAGATAAAAACATTAGCTTGAAATCAAACTTACAAGCAAAGAGTGAATGAAAAGGTGAAGTTTTTTTGACCGTGGTTGTTGCCCTCTGTTTTTTAATACAAAAACCGGGAAAACAGAGGTAGGAGAGTCTTTGTTTATGCTTGTGTGGTTAGGATTAGCACATCAATATATGAAAGTATGATTAATGACAAAAACATCATAAATAAAAAAAAATCTCCATGAAATCAAATAATTAATTAATCTAAAATTCCATACCATTTATTTAAATTATTACTCATTACAGGATAGTTATTAATTATCATTGCTTAATTGTTAACTATACAATTCTTCTGGGAACTATGCAGCAGTAATTACCAATCTCAATATAATAAATTTGACAATTTGAAAGGGGGAAAACAAACACATGGTTTCAAAGTAATTTTGTGATTTTATAAAAAAAATTGTATTTAGATTGCTTGCATAGGACTTTGAGAATAATTTCCCCTTTTAAGTATATAAGACTTGAGATAGGAAGAAAACATAAAAATCCCCAACTATTTTCATGAGGTATGTCTTCAGTAATTATATGAATTTTGGGGATGAAATTCATAAAAGGAGGGGAGAATTGTAACATCCTCAATTTTAAACTAGATTGATTAAGCTTGATTAGATTAATTAAGTGTACTGGCGAGGTGTGTGGTCTGAGAAGCCTAACAAGCATGTTTAGTTTCAATTTCAACACTAAACACACGTCCAAAAGAGAATTGGGTCATTCAGGAATGAAAAGAAAAAAAAATCTGAAGGGGATGGTTTTATGCCACCCATCGCGGCTTGTGGATCAGGTCGCCGTGGCATGTATGCCTTGACATGCCTAGAGGGATGCTCTCAATGCCATGTGCTGCAGCGTATTGTGTGTTCGCCGCAGTGCATGGACAATTTTTTGCATAAATAAGCTTGTTTTGCAGCTCGCGAAAAGGAGAAGAATGAGAGAAATTTGAAAAAGCATTTGAAGAACTGTGCTAGAGTTTGAAGAGTTTGACTATTAAGAGTGTTTTGGAGTTCATAAATAGATAAGCTTCCTGCACTTAAATCCTCCTTTCTTCTTCCATTTTTTTAATGGTAGAAGTTAGGGTTTGGTTGATAATGATGATTTTCAGTCTATATAGGCTATAAGTTCGATCCCATTAACTTAAATAAAATTAATGGGAGTAAATTGAGCTAATGAAACTTGGTATTTATAAATTTATAATGATTGGTGGTTAGAATTTCACATAAATAAATTCTTTGGGAACAATGTGGTCCCATAAATGGCAATTCAAAAGCTCAATGAGATTAATGAGGGTTAAAAGAAGCTAAGAAATTTTATGGATATTTTTATGAGTATAAAATGAATCTTGAGCATGAAGAAGTGTTAAGTTAATAGTGAAAATTAGTTCAACTATAAATATTGATGAATTATATTAGAAATGCTTGTACAACATCCTTATTGGCACCATTTAAATTTCTTGAAAGCTTTAGGAGTGAGTAATTGAAGGGTGAAACCTTTAACCTTTTAAAAATTTGAGGTGATTGAAGGAATTCTATCTTGTACTTTTATGTATTAATAAGTTTATTGATCAATATTTGATAATTGAATTGCGTGATTTGATTAAAATGAAAATGTGGCTTGCTTTGCTTGAATAGCCTACTATGAAGTGGTGATTTAATTTAGTTCAATGATTTTAAAATTTTAGAGTTTAATGATTGCTAATGGGTGAGGTACAATGATTATGAAAACATGGAATGCAATGACTTGTTTAATTAAGAGTTCAATAATGTGGAGTTAAATGATTAAATTAGAGTTCAATGATTTGTTTTATTTAGAGCCCAATGATGTGAATAGTGATAGGGTACAATGCTTGTGAATTAGAGAAGTTCAATGATTTATATATTATGGAGTTCAATGAAAAGTAAAGTTGAGGAGTTCAATGAATATGAGGAGCTCAATGATTGAATTGTATTTGTTGATGTGATTTTTGGGTACGATGATGTGTTGTGCATGCTTGACATTAAGTAATTGCATGCCTTAAAATGTTACATAATATATGCATTACATGATCATGAGAGGCAGGCATTCACCTAGGAAGAGGAGTAGAGAATTAAATCCATATAGTAGGGCTCCCATCTGACTTGATGGCTTGCTCAGATAGTTTACATACATATTGTCTCACTTGTTCAATGAAGGACTATCCCATTGGTTTAACAAAGGACTTGAACCTAGCTAACTATCCAGTGGTTCAATGAGGAAGCTAATTTAAGGAGAATAACACCCTATAGTGTGAGAAAATGAGGGAAACTGTGTTTCACAAGTGAGTTAGGTGAGCCTTAGCTAAGTAATCCCTTTATAAGTGTTTAGACTAGAGAAGCCTTAGATTATAGATTATCTTATTATGTTATAACATACAGTCTTATATCAGAAGAATAATGAGGATATAAGGGAGGTATGAATTTAAAGTTGAAATTTGGGCGATCGGGCCTATTCAGGCTGAGCTCGAATAGGCTTAACCTGAATAAGCCTAAACCTAAAGAGGCTCGCTATCTCTATAAGCCCGGCTCAAATTATTTCAGGCTTCAGGCTGGCCTGAATACTCGTGTTGTATATGTTTTGTTTTTGTTGTGATTTTGATGCTTTTTTTCACCTAATTACATTAAAGTAATAATCCAATATGCATCGATACTATTTTTTTTAACTATCCAAGCTAACAAAGCAAGCTCACCATACTAGTTTGACATCCAAAATAAATTATCTAATAAAATAACAACACATTCAACATGACATTAAAGTTAAAACATAACAATAATCAACAATACAAATCAAATTTAAAACAAATCCAAGTCCTGTGGCTCTTCCTGTTCATCATCGCCATCCAAAACTATATTTGCACTCTCAATAGCAGACAAATCCATATGTAGATTATGTTCAAGTGATTCATCCTCTTCCTCTTCCTCTCCCTTTTCCTCTTGCACTACCTCTTCTTCCTCAATCCTCTCTTTTTCTTCACTATCTGTAACATACCAACAAAGGAAAAATTTTAAAATTATAATTGAATGAAATCAAATTTTACTTAATAATTATATAACAAAATAATCAGATATTTAAAATTTATATTACTATTATATTGAAAACTACTAAACCAATTACGAGCGCAAATAAGAGCTTAAAAATTAAAAGGAAGAAGACCGCTTCGATATTTGGTGAGAACACGTGAGCCAATACTAAAAGTTGATTCACTTGCCACTGTAGTGATAGGAATGCTAAGTATATCGGCTATCATTTTTGAAAGGATAGAAAATCTACCCTTATTAGTGTTCCACCAATTGAGCACGTCTAAATCTCAACACACTTGGGGTTGAAGTATTGCCTCATCCAAATAAAATTCTAACTCAAACTTTTCAACGAACATAACATCCGTGCTTATATAATTAATCCAATCCTATAACATGTAAAAATTTAATAAAATACCAAATAATAAATTAAATTAAAACAATAAGATTAATAATAACATGAAATTAAACTTACATCTAAAGCCCTTGGAACATTGCTAGTTATGCTTGAAGCTAAAATACTAAAAGCAGTGGAGGATTGAACTTGATTTGCTTGTATTGAAATTGTTGAACTTGATCTAAAATTAGAGGAAAAAGCATCCATCTCTTTGTATTGATTAAAAATATATTTTAACTTGCTTTAAATACTCCCAATCTTAGCAGGGCAATTTATAGGATCAATCCTTGCATACATATATTATATCATTTGAATTTTCATTCATGGATCAAGGACAGCTGCAATTGCAAGGATAGTACTATAATCATTCTAATAGTTGTCAAACTTTTCTTTTATTTTTTGAGCCATTTCTTGTATCACAAAATCACCATTTACCATATTATCATCTAACAATATTGAATTTTTGATACTTGAGCAAAATATAAGTTTGATGTAGGATAAGATGTCCCAAACATCAACCTTATTATAACATCAAATGGCCTCAAGAAATTACACATCTCTTCTTCTCTCTTCTCCTCTTTATATGTTGGGCAATGAATGAAATTATTATCAACATATGCAAAGCTAGTATAAGCTTAACGGTATTGTAATCCACTCTCAAGCATTGCAAAAGTAGAATTTATTTAGTAGGCACATTCTATCCTCAAGCCAATTAAACTATCAATGCCACCAACCTCTTAAACACATTTTTTGAAAGCAATTGTACTTACCTCTGATTGTTTGACATACTTAATGCTATCTCTAATTTTGTTTAGAGCAGCACTTGTCACTTTCAAACCCTCTTGAACTATTAAATTTAAGGTATGGGCATAACAGCTTTGATGAAAAAAATCTCCATTACAAATCAAGCCATTATCTTGTAAAGCTAACTTTGTTTCAAAATTTCTTGTATATTATCATTTGCAGAGGCATTATCTAAAGTGATAGAAAATACTTTCTTAGTAATTTCCCTATTAATCAAACAATCATACACTTTTCTAGCTAGTTCTTTTCCAGAATATGGAGGCTCTATCTTATGAAAAGAAAGTATTTTCCTGTTCAATTTTAAATTTTCATCAACAAAATGAGCAGCCAAGCATAAATAAACTTCAAAGGTTATAGCAATCTGACAACGAGATATTAAACAAATTCGTCCAACATTTTTTGACAATTTTTGCTTCAACAATTCTTTATGCCCTTGATAGATTTTTATAACATTAGACACGGTTATTTTTCAAGTAATGCACTTTATACTAGGATTCAACATTAAAGAATAACACTTGAATCATTTATATTCAACCATGGAATAGGGCATATCATATTCAATTATCACCATGGATAAAACCTCTCGCACATTTTTATTGTTAAGTTTTCTACACCTCAATTTTCCTTCTTTGTCCATCATTATCATCCCAATATCATGATACTTAGCAAGTTGTGGACATTTTTTAACATGTCATGCTAAATGAGATGTGCTATTAACCCCAGATCTTGCTAGGTCTTTATTACAACCATTACATCTTGTTTTTATTTTCCTATCAACTACAATTCTAGAAAAAAAAAACTTCTAAACATCATACATACAAGTTTTTTATTTTTTAGAAACACATGGCTTCCCTTCTTTCTCAAAACTTATTCTTTTACTAGAATTACCAAAACTAACAAATTTTTTACTTGCAGAGGCAACAAGTTTCTTACTTGTAGAGGCAGTTGATTTAATCATAGAGGCAAGTAATTTGTTTTCATTATTCTTTTGATAAGGAGGCATATCAATTACTTTACTCTTGCCACGCACATTATCATCTACCTTACTACTAGAACTACCACCCATATTTTAATTAAGTTTCTTCCTTTAACTAGAAGACATATTTCACTGCATAGAATTGGAAATTAAAGATTTATTTAAGTATAATATGCCTTTTAGTTCCACATGACAACACAACTACATTGAAATACAAGTAGAGGTAGACTTAAAGAGACTTGAAAATATTTATAAGAGAATTCAAAGGTTAAAATGTGTTCACCAACACTAGCAAAACAAAATCAGTTCAATGTGGCTCAGTATTCAGTTGTCCATTAAGAACCAACTATCAAAAAAATCAATTAGATTTAGCAATCAAAATAGAACAAAGATTGAAACGATCAATGAAAGTGACAAAGATCAAAATAGAGCACTGAAAGCAGACATTTCATAAATTAGATTCAGATTCCACAAATTCAATTTAGCCTCTCAGACCTTCAAACAGTGCACATGAGAGAAAAAGAAAGAAGAAGAAGAAGAAAATTTGACCTCGTTCAAGCTGGTGTCATGGTGTGGGTTTTAGTCTTTTGGACAAAACTTGTTTTGGTAGTGGGTTCTGGACAAAGCTCATTCTAGGTTCTTTATAAAGCTCATTCTAGTAATGGGTTCTAGTTTTGAGCATGATGAGTCTGAGATTGTGAAGTGCAAGAGAGATTGTAAAGTGTGAGAGAGAGTTACTCGTTTATTAGCGAGGGAGATTGCAAGAGAAACTAAGAAAGTAAAGACTAAAGCCCAATGAAAATGAAGTTCGAAGAGTAGATCAATTTAGCATAGGAAGAAGTGAAGATTGGAGACTGAAGACTTAAAGGGTGACCTGGACTTTTAGTTTTGGAGATGGCTGACATAGTGACACTGGCTGAACGAGTCGAAGGCTTTAGGGTTTTTTTAACCGTTGATCAGTTGATGAATGAGAATGACTCACTCAGTCACACAGGACATAAGACAAGACGCAGGGGCAAGCATCTTTTTTAAAAAACAATATAGATAAATGAGTATTCAAGCCAAGCCTGAACCCTCGAGCTTGGCCCAAATTTTTTGAGCTTATTCAGGTTACACGAATAGGCCTAAAGTATCAGTTTTTTAACAAAATGTTAAGGCCAGCCTAAACTTTTTTTCAGGCTTATTTGAGCTGGCTTGTTGGACTTGACCTGAATTACCAGCTATGGATGTGATCATGTATATAGTGAAAAAGGGCACATGGTTGTCTATATTGTGATCCTAATGATGATAATCATGAATTGAGTCTTAATCCTTTAAGTATATATCAATTGATTGTATGACAAACTCTCTCCTATATGAAAGTTGTTAAAAAGTATTATTTCACGAGCATATGCTATTATGACTAGAAATGTGAATTTATGCTCTTGAATGTTTTACATAGTTTGGAAAATTAATTGACATGGATTAGTATAAGTTAGTTGGACCTTGGTTATTGAATGGTTGTATTCACCCTTACTATCTTCAATATTACAAGAATAACTCAAGAGAACTAGACAAAGGAAAGCAACCAAAGGCTTAGGACTGCGATCCTGTTTAGTAGGCCTCTTTGTTTTAAGTCTTTATGTGTACATGATAATTGAAATTGCCAACTAGGAATAATCCATTTTGGTTCTTACCTCTATTATGTGTTTGTGAGTTATAAGTGTATTTTAGGCCTTAGGGAGTGATTTTATGAAATTTGATATATGTGATAAGGTAAAATACTAGTGCAAGTAAGAATTAGGCATACTATGTGATGTTTATGATATATTTGAGGAAATAAATGATTAAACTCCCCCTTTTATATTTTTAAATTAAGGAGTTGAGTATTAAAATTGTGAATTATAATGTTTCTTATAATGTGATGCGTTACACAAGTTAGTTTTGGTGTATTATATGTGATCTAAGTGGTGTCAATGACTCTTGGCTTTTGGTGAATGAGTTGAACACTTAGTTTTGTAAAAAAAGTTAAAAAAGTGTAAGTTTTAAAAAGAGTATCTAAATTTTGAATGTGTAACAATTTCATTATGAAACCTAAGCCATTAGCTAGAACTCAAAAAAAGCTTCTCTTAGACACCTAATTCGTGTCAATCGAACATTGAATAGAGGTTTAGGGTGCGTCAGAAGTTGCCCCAAACACTGTTATGAAACATGCAATGTGCTGCAGCGCATGGTGTCACAAGCTGTGCCACATGGCACAGAGGTGAACAAGTCGTGGCACATGTTCAACGAGCCGTAGCGCACGTCCCAGTTTTTGTAAAACAACTTTGTTTCTTGATTCTTTAGCAAATGCACTAATATTTGAAATGGTCACATCCTTTCACATAGTTGTAAACTCTAATTTATCTATTTTAAAATCTTTGAAAATGATTTTAGTTTTGAAAACTTGAAATTCCAACTTTTCCACCTATTTTTGAACGTGGTATTATGTCATTTACCTTAAATCAATCTCTTTAATTATGGAGATTTGGAGTTAATCATGAATTAGAGAAGAAGGATATTACATTTAGACGCAGGATGGATTCAAATTGGGCAAGATTGGAATATGATGAAGTTAGGCTTGACATTAATGGCTCATGTAGAGATGGAATGTCAACTTATGGAGGGATCATCTGTGATCATAACACTAAATGGGTGGCTGATTTCAACTCTAACGTGGATAACCTACCTCCTGCTATCACTGAAATCATGGAAATCATTCAAGAACTGGAACTATGTTTCCAATTAGGCTATGCTAAAATTAGATTGCTCTCTGACCGTACTGAATCTATTAACTTGATCATGAGAGCTAATGTTTCTCAACATCCTTAGAGGGATGTCATTGAACATGCTCATTTTTCAGACTTTGGAACAGGATTAATTTACTTGCACTTTAATTGTAGGGAAGGGAATTTTTGTGCCAACTTCGTATTTAGGAATGCCCTTGATAGCTTTGGGGGATTTTAAATATTTTGAACATCCTCCCCCTACTGCTAGCAGATTGTAGAGGAGGAGAAGATAAAGTCTCATTTATTTGTAATGCACGGTTAATCTCTAATGATTATTGCATCTAAATTTCACTAAAAAAATAAGTTGAAGACTAGAAATTAAGTTTAACCTCTTAAGATGAAGCTCACAAGCATGTATGTAAGTTGAAGCAACAGAACAACTCGTTGGAAAAGTAGCCACCCTCTGTTGACTTATTGGTAACAGATTAAAAAGAGTACTTAATTCTTTATATGAATCTGGTAATTTAAAGCGTTGCTACTGGGTTTTTAGTCTTGTAAGAGAGAAGTTCCATAGAGCATTCTTTTTTCTTTTCTTTTTTTTTTTCAATTTTATCCATTTATATGAATTTTCTTTTCTTTTTTTTTTCTTTTGTTTTTTTTTGGCCAACGATAGTTTGGTTTTGGATATCCAAAACATCATGCTCAAATATCTTAATATATAGCATGCAGGAATTATTCCAATGTTACGGACGAAATTGACTATCAAAATGCGCAAAAAAAAAAAAAACTGCTGCTAACATCGTATAAAAGATTTTTTTTCCCTCTTATTTATAGGGTTAAAGGAAAATTTTTTTGTTCTATTTATGATTATTATCAAATTTTTATAATAATTTTTTCTTTTACCTTCCGTTAAATGTTGGAGAAAAAAAATATCTTAGTAAAGTATATATATTTAATAAAAGCAAAGTTAATAATTTATTAAATTTTTAGATAAAGCTAAATGAGTTGTAAAGTTTTTCTTAATTCTAGTAAAATATTTTAAAAATAATTTATAAATAGAATTAAGAGAGTATCACATAACACATATAGTAGATCACAAAAAGTTCAAAAAGACACTTTATAATTAGAAAGATGACAAATAAATCCCATCAAAATAGACAACTAATAAATAAGTACAATAAAATGTGATAATTACTTTAAAGTTTGAGAGAACTTGTCTAACATAAATTTTTTTATGAAATTATGTTTCTAATCCTAAGCAGAATAATAAAAAGTATTGTTAATAATTAAACTAAGTTGTTAATAACAAAGGTAAAGCTAATATAAGAAGTGTAATTGTTTCTTTAGTTATGCAACAAAAAGAACATCTTCTATATTAACAACTTTAATGTAGTGATTAATAAGTTCAATTTAAGTATTAACAATACAGTTTGTCATACTTTCAATTTAGTCACACAATAACAATTATGCTTCTTATATATTAATCACTTTACTTTTTTATCAACAACTTTAGTTTAGATTTTAACAACTATGCTTTTTATTATTTTGTAGAAGGTTAGAAATATAATTTTACAAAAATATTATGATAAATAAATCTTTAGGAACTCTAGAATAATCACCTCATTTCGTGATACTATTTTTTTCATTTGCCTATTCCTTGGAGATTTGTTTGTCATTTTTTCATAATTAGTGTTAATTGCAAAAAAAGAAAATCTAATAAATCTTGTTGGGTTGAGAAAAATCTCCAAATTAAATCCCAAGTGTTTCGTATACAAACCTCTGAATGTACCTATACTACGACGCAGTTCCGGTTGGCCAATGTGTTTTTGTTCTCTAACTAATTGGTGACTCCACCTAGCTCATCGTTGAGTTTTTGTCGGCCTCTGTGTGTGTGTGTGTGTGTGTGTGTGTGTGTGTGTGTGTCTGGCCCCCTTCCAATTCCTCACTTCAGTAAGAAACTTCACCCGCCAAACCACCAATTGGTCACCAGAGCTCTCTGTAACTCGCCGCAACACAATAAGGTTCACTTCATCACTCATTATCACTCCAAAATGGCTGTGTCTGCATTTGCTTCTCCTTTTAGTTTTGTCAGCCAAGGCTGCATTTTGTGGTGAACTTATCAAGTCTTTGCCAGGCTTTGACGGGAAATTACCATTCAAACTTCAAACAGGGTATACCATTTCACCGCTCTGTTTTTTCCGCTTATGTTTGAGTGTTGTTCATTATATTCTTTGTAATCTGGGTTTCAGATACGTGAGTGTGAATGATTTTGAGCTATTCTACTACTTCATTGAGTCCCAAGGAGACCCTGAAACAGACCCACTCATCTTCTGGTTTGGTGGACTCGTTTATGAAATTGGTAATAATTTCTCTCCTTTTTTATTCTCTTCCTCATTCCCCATTTTTCATGAACAAAGCGTAAATTTTGTGTGCAGGTCCACTACAGTTTGATATTGACAACTACAATGGTGGGTTGCCAAGATTACTCAGTTACCCATATGCTTGGACTGAGGTAACATAAGATTCCTTTTTTCTCATTATTATATGTATAATTAGGTTTGACATCACGCTTTAAACCAACACTTAACATAGTAAATATATACCTCTTCTTCAATTCAACTCTATCAATCTGAGGAATAATTTAGTAAAAGATAATTTGGGTTACATGTCATTTCAGACAGTCAGGTTTGTATTTGTGTATTCATTAATAGGCACTAGTTATTCTTATTCAGCTACTTCAAATTGGACAAGCTCTGACACTTTATCATCAGAAGAAGATTATCAGTTTGTGAGTAAGTTTGTGCCAAATAATCAATTGTTTATGGGAAAGTTAACTTTACCCTATACTTAATGAAGTGAAAGAGAACTCAGCGAATATAGAGGAAGTTACTGAAATAATTATATGCTTCAGTGGTTGGAAGAACATCCAAAGTACCTCCATCTTCGGTTGTTCATTGGAGGTGATTCTTACTCAGGCATGATCGTTCCATTAATTACCCAGAAAATTGTACAAGGTAAATACATTGTTCATTTTCATTTAAATATTCATATATTATCCAGCAATAATTTTTGTGACTTATGACATATGCTACTTCCGTGAGCATGGTCTACAGCAATCATTTGAATCTCACGGCACATCAGATTCACAACAAAATTAAATCTTAGAAATTAGTGTCATAAGTTTATTCTAAATGTTCAAATTATTCAGGAATATTTGGTTGGGAGCCCTATCACAGACATATATCTCAACAGTAACTCACTATTTATATTAGCTCATCGGCTGACACTTATATCGGACCAACTCGATGAGGTCATTCAGCAAAACACACGGGCTCTCTTCTCATTTGCTTATTATTTCGGTAACAGTGATATTTTTGTTTAAATAATCAACTTTAGAAACTGAAATCAAGTTGCAAGGAGGACTATGTGTATGTGGATCCAAACAACACAGCATGTCAAACTGCTGTCTCTCAATACGAGAAGGTGATAAATATTCAAACTAATTCCTTAATTTAATACAAACTAATAATATAAAACGAAAATTATTGATGATGCATTTTTATGGGATATTGTGTAGAACGTGCAAGAAATATGGAGCAACAACATATTGGCACCGAATCGTGCATTTGCGTCTCGTAATCCTTACGGGCAACGAAGACTTCAAAAGCCACATCAAAAAGTATCCTCAGATTTATGGTGTTGGGTAATTAAACTATTTTCCTTTTAATCGTCTTATTCTTGATTCTCTTTAACTAAAATTTACATTCATGTTATTTGCATTGATATCTTCTTTATACATATATTTTTATGAACAAATAGATAACATCGATTTTTTTGTTTAGGCTTTCAACTACATGCTATCATTCCATTGGGCAAATGATCCAAGCGTACAAGAAGCCTTGCATGTCAGAGAGGTACATATGACTACAAATACGCACATGCATGTACGCACGAGCACACACAACACACACACACACACACACACACACACACACACACACACACACACGTGCTCGCGCGTGCGCATTAGGGATGTGAATGGGAAGCTTTATTTTTAAGTTGGAATAATGTGATGAAGGGTAAAGTGAAGTACTGGGAACGTTGCAACCAAGCAACGTCAGAGTCATACATATATGACGTCGAAACTGTCGTCCACGTTCACCGATGGCTCAGTCGCAGGAAGTTACAGGTTCTGGTCAATGGTAATTTCTTTATTCCTCTATCTGCACCATCAATTATTTATATATGAAATTAATCTATATATAATATAGGAGGAATGACGTTAGAGGATCAAAAATTATTAAAATCGAAATAAGAACTAAATGACCCTTAGCAAATTAATTAGACGACTTAAAGTTTGGTACTCTTATTTCATGATTTGCAGATTCTCAAAGCAAAATTTTTAAGTGAGATTCAATTTGTAAAACAAAAACTTGTAAAATATATCATCATTATGAAAAAAAATTCATAAATTAATGAATCTTACTTTCAAGTTCATCTTAATTTTGAGAATTGCAAATATGGGTATCAGAGTAGAAAATTAATGATTGGAAGTCCACATAATATGTTTGACAAGTTTTTTATTATAAATTAGTGAATCGGACTTGCAAATTCTTGTTTTAATAGTTGCAATATTATGAAATGACAATACTAAATTTTTATACCAATTTGTAAAGAATCTTTAGTCTTTATTTTAATTTTTCAAATCTTTGACATTTATTTGAGTTTAATTCAATCTTTTCATCCTTTAATATAATGTCATCTCCTAATATAATTTAATTTAAAAAAAAGAAGAAGAAGAATATGTAAGATATGCTTTTTTTTTTTTTGCCCACAAAAATATGTTAGATATGAACGATACAACTTATCTTCGATTTTGTGCAAAATATGAACCTCGCAATCTTGTAATATAAATATATAAACATGTGCACAAGCTTAACTTCAAGTAAATTCAATTTTAAAAAAACCTTTAGTTACATATTAATTAATCTGCTTAGTTTAGTCTATAGATAATATATAAATTGAATGCAACCTTTCGTTCGCTATATTTAATTTAGGGATATTGACTTTTGAATTATTATGCAACTTGCTATAAATTTTATGATGCATATATATTAATATATGTAATTAATTGTTCATCAAAAAAGAAAAAACATATGTGATCAATTAGAATAATTTTCGCAATTTTTCTATAAATCGGAGACTTTACCGTTATGGTCTATAAATATAATTGAAACTGGAATTTCTTCCCCCATTGAGGCATTGAGTGACAATATGATTTTTATTTTCACGTCATTATTTTGCCTTTTGTTTTTTGCAGTGGAGACCGAGATCTTGTAGTTCCGTATGTGGCGACAGACACGTGGCTTAAAATATTAAACTTGACCTTTTCCTCTAAGCGGCGACCTTGGTATGTCGACGATCAAGTTGCTGGGTATGTCTGCATATAATCTCACAAATCTATTTTCATTCTTGTTGATTTTAATTAATTAATCTTCTCAACTCTGAAAATTTCTCTCTAAATTAACTAATCATTCCTTAATACCTAGATTTTTTTGTCTAGATATACCTGAAAATATGATGAGGAGGCGAATGGATTTCGACTAACAAATGCAACACTGAAGGTGATAAAAAAATCAAACTGTCTATTAGTATATATTCTTGTGATAAATAAAACAGCATTAATGTTTATTTTTAAAATTTGATACAGACATATATTTCTTACACAAGTACATTGTACTCAAGGTGCAGGTCACGCAGCTCCTGAGTATGCTCGCAAGGAATGTTATGAGATGTTTCGAAGGTGGCTCCATTTCTACCCTTTGTAACTCGTTTGGATTTTTCAGATTTTGTTTTCAATAAGGTAGATACTGAATTTGGATTTGGATTTAATATTTTAAATCTTACCTGTAGAATTAATGCATTCAAAATTCTTTATTTGGGTAGTTTTAAAAAAAAATTAATTATTTAATCCTTATAATTTTGACTTAATTATAACTTAGTTCCTAAACTTTTACCCCTTATGACTCAGTTCCTAAAGTTTTAACTCAATTTTCATTCAATTTCTGAATTTTGCGTCTCACAATTTAATTCCTATAGTTTCAACCACTTAAATATTAGTCCTTATATTTTAAAAAATAAAATTATAAAAATTAAAAATATGTTAAAATTTATTGTTAATATTGTAAATTGCTAAACCCTTTTAATCTTTATAAATATTAAAAATTTAAAATAATTTTAATATTTATAATTTTATTTTTAAAAATATAGAGATCAATATTTAATTAATTGTAAGAGACAAAATTTAGGAATTGAGTTTTGAGTTAAAATATCAAGAACTGAATTACAATGAGTCAAAGTTCAAGTGGATTATAATTAGATCAAAATTATAAAGACCAAATGATTAATTTTTTCTTTAAAAAGAAATTCAAAGGAAGAAGAGAGTTGAGTTGATATTCAAAATGAAAATGAAAAATCTGAACTAATGAGTTTACTTATATTTATCAATTAATGAAAGATAAAAAAAGATACGAGAGTCATAAAAATATCAATAATAAAAATACAAAAAGAACGAGATGTTTGAAATAATTAAAATTTTAAATTATTAGAGTATAAGAAAAATTTAAAATTAAAAAGAAAATGTAAAAAGAGATGGATGTAGATTTGATTCAAATTTAAATTCATAAAATTTGGTTTACCAAATGAGGAAATTGATCTAAATTTAAATACAAATCCAAATTCTTATTCATCCAAGCACACATAAAAGTTTTCAATTTAGACGTTGCAACAATCAGTATAATTCCGGTGCAAAACAAAAGTTAATAAAAAACAAATCGACTAGACTACGCCTATCTTCTAAAACAATAAAACCATTCCCATGCGACCAGTGGGAATTGCAATTGCACATCGAGAGCGTGCTGAGCTCATAATTCACAGGTTCCCAAATTGCAACTAGGCCTGACACCATGTTAGTTTACAAAAGCTACAAGCCCATTCATGAAAGAGGTCGGGCAATAAGCTGAGTAAATGATGAATGATAAATTAGATATCCTGACCAAATTAACAACATACACAAGGCCCAATTGCAAATTATACATATGGACATGTTATATCATGCATCTATCACTTTTGGATTTAGATTTGGCGAGTGTATTTAATTTAAGTATTTGAGTACTTATATTATTTAAACTATTAAAATTTATATTAATGGTTCTGAATTAATACTCCACTTGAGATTAATGAATGAGTAAGTTTATCTGAACCATTAATCTGGATTTCAACGACTCGGATTATCTAGGTACTCAGTGCCCGTACTACATACAGTGATCGAATCCAAATATGTCACTTTTATGTATCATCTCCGACTGCCATGGAATGATCTGCAAAGTGCTCCTCATCGTTTTCCACATCATTCCCTCTATAATCTCGTAACATTGGCATTGAAGTTCAAGACTAGAAATTAATTAAGCCGAACCTCTCAAGATGAAGATCACAAGCATGTAGGTTGAAGCAACAGGAACAATTCATCTCCAAACTAGCTAGCTGCCTTTATGCTGACTTGTTGGTGACAAGTGTCCCTTTCTCTTTTCTTTTCTTTTTTTTAAATATATGATTTGATAACGTAAAGCATTGCTTCTGAAGTAATTTTTAGTGTTATAGACCTCTTCAAATAAGGTTATAGGATATTTTTGGCCGACAATAGTATAGAATTGGATGTCCAGGACATCATACTTCAAATATATATCCGAGAAATCTTGGTGTGCCTGCCCGTCAAACTTAAAGTATCGTGCAACTAACACATAAGACGACGCCAAAAGTTTTGGCTTTTTCTTTGAATTTTGGTTGGCCTCTCTCTCTGTCTGTGCTCAGGTGTGTTCCATTCTTAAGGTTATGGCGATCCAATTCACTCACCAACTCAGAACTAATCGCAATGAGATTCACTTCACTAATCGCAACGCCAAAATGGCTGTGTCTTCGTTTGCTTCTCCTTTTAGTTTTGTCAGCCAACGCTGCATTTTGTGGTGAACTTGTCAAGTCTTTGCCAGGCTTTGACGGCCAATTACCGTTCAAACTTTAAACTGGGTATGCCATTTCACTACTCTGCTTTCTTATTAAAGTACTCTTGTGTTTTTGAGTGTTGTTGATTATTGTTTGTTCTTTGGGTATTTCAGATACGTGAGTGTGAATGATTCCGAGCTATTCTACTATTTCATTGAGTCCCAAGGAGATCCTGAAACAGATCCATTCTTCTTCTGGTTTAGTGGAGGCCCTGGTTGCTCTTCCTTCAATGGACTCGCTTATGAAATTGGTTCCTTTCCTCTATCGATCTCTTTTTAATTATTTCTCATTCTTATTTTCTTAATTTCCATGAACAAAGCTTACATATTGTGTGCAGGTCCAATACAGTTTGATATTGACAACTACAATGGCGGGTTACCAAGATTACTCTATTGCCTGTATACTTGGACCGAGGTCATTCCCTTCATTCCCATGTCCCTCCATTTTCAAAAATATTCATATAAATTATATAACCTTTTTTTCACCAAACTATATCCAATATGTTTGATGGTCTGAATTAATTAGATTTAATATTTTTATTTTATTAAAATGATTTTAGAATTTAGTTTGAATAAATGTACTCCCTTATATTATTACATTTCTTTTAAGTTATTTTAGAATATTAGCATTTATTTATTAGGAATTATAGAATATTTTGCTTTTAATGTTTGGATTTTTATGTTTACAGTTGTTTATAAATAGTGCCTAACACATTTACTTTTTACACACATTTTAAATTAATAAGAATTGATATTGTTTTGCTTTAGCGATGAGTTTTTCCCTTCTCTATATTATTTTCCCTCTCGTTCTATCTCTTCTCTATTCTTTAATTTGTCACTTTTCCCATTCCCATGTTCTGCATGAATGTGACCTTTTTGTGTATTTTAGCATCAACCGACACCTTCTAACAATAAGTATTACATATAGCTAGTTTTGTCTTTGTGGACTCACCAATGGATGTTGGCTTTTTTTATTCAACATTGTCAGATTGGAGAAGTTCTGACACTTTATCAGCAGAACAAGCTCATCAATTTGTGAGAAAGGTTGGTCCCAAATTACTTATCAACTCATGAGAAAGTCAACTTCACGCAATATTTGATGAGATTGAATAAAATCAGAGATAAGTTTTACTAATAGTGAAACTACATTTCAGTAGTTGGAAGAACATCTACAATATCTCCATCTTCGATTTTTCATTGGAGGTGATTTTTACTCAGGCATGATCGTTCCATTAATTACCCAGAAAATTGTGCAAGGTAAATACATATTTCATTTTCATTTAAAGCTAAGATTCATGTATTATCATTTATCCAGCAATAGTAATTTTTGTGACTTGTGATCATATATGCTACTTTAATTTGTGAGCATGGTATACAGGTAATGATGCAGGCTTGAAGCCCATTTGAATCTCACGGTACATCAGATTTACAACAAAATTGAATGTTAGAAGTTAGTGTCATAAGTTTACTCTAATTGTTAAAATTATTTCAGGGATATTTGGTTGGGAGCCCTATTACAGACGCGTATATCAACAGTAATTCAGTATTTATTTTAGCTCATCGACTGGCTCTTATATCAGACCAACTTTATGAGGTCATTTAGCAAAAAAAACACACATTGACACACTTCTAATCCATTGAATAATTTTCTTATTATTTTGGTAACAATGATCTGTTTGTTTACATAATTAACTTCAGAAACTGAAATCAAGTTGCAAGGAGGACTATGTGCATGTGGGTCCAAACGATACGGCATGTCAAACTGCTATCTCTCAATACGAGAAGGTGATATATATTCAAACCAATTCCCTTAATTAAATACAAACTAATTATACAAATTAATTAACAAGACAAAAGCAGAAATGTATTGATGAAATTTTTATGGGATATTGTGCAGAACGTACAAGAAATATGGAGCAATAACATATTGGCACCTAATTGTGCGTTTGCGTCTCGTAATCCTTACGGGGAGTTCAAAAGCCACCTCCAAAAGTATCCTCTGATTTATGGTGTTGGGTAATTAAACTATTTTCCTTTTAGTCGTGTTATTCTTGATTCTCTTAAACTAAAATTTGCATTCACGTTATTTGCATTGATATCTTTTTTTATATATATTTTTATAAACAAATACATAACATCAATTTTTTTGTGTAGGCTTTCAACTACACACTATCGTACCATTGAGCAAATGATCCAAGCGTACAAGAAGCCTTACATGTTAGAGAGGTACATATGACTTATGACTACAAATACATACACACATGTATACATGCGCGCACGACCACAACACACGTGTGTGTACATTAGGGATGTGAGTGGAAAGCTTTATGTATAAGTTGGAATAATGTGATGAAGGGTAAAGTGAAGTACTGGGAACGCTGCAACCAAACAATGTCAGAATCATACATATACGACGTCGAAACTGTTGTCGAGGTTCATCGATGGCTCAGTCGCAGGAAACCGGAAGTTCTTGTCAAAGGGTAATTTCTTTATTCCTCTATCTGTACCATCAATTATTTATATATGAAATTAATCTATATACAATATGGGAGGAATGAAGTTAAAGGATAAAAAATTATTAAAATCGAAATAAGAACTAAATGAACCTTAGCAAATTAATTAGACTAAAAGTTTGGTACTCTTATTTCACGATTTGCAGACTCTCAAAGCAAAATTTGTAAGTGAGATTCAATTTGTAAAACAAAAACTTGTAAAATATATCATCATTAGCAAAAAAAAAATTTCATGAATTAATGAATCTTACTTTCAAGTTCATATTAATTTTGAGAATTGCAGATAAGGGTATCAGAGTAGCAAATTAATGATTGGAAGTCCCCATATTTTTGACAAGTTTTCTTATTATAAATTAGTGAATTTCACTTGCCAATTCTTGTTTTAATAGTTGCAAATTATGAAATGACAATATTAAATTTCTATACCAGTTTGTAAACAATCTTTAGTCCTTATTTTAATTCAAATATTTTAATATTTATTTGATTTTAATTTAATCTTTTAATTATAAAAAAAGAAGTATATGGAAGATATGAACAATACAACTTATCTTAGATGTTGTGCAATATAAATATAACCATGTGTGCACACTTTACGTAGATTCAATCTGAAAAAAAAAAAACCTTTTGTTACATATTTACTATGTTTAATTTAGTTTATAAATAATACATGAATTGAATGCAACCTTTTGTTCGCAATATTTAATTTAGGGATAATGACTTTTGAATTATTATGTAACTTGCTATAAATTTTATAATGCATATTAATATATGTAATCAATTAGAATACTTTTAGCAACTTTTTCATAAATCGAAGACCTCACGCGTTATGGTCTATAAAAGAAATACTTAAATAAATAAGATACATCATGTTATTTATAATTTATTTAATAAAACATGACATTTAAATGATAATAAATATAAATTTATTTTGATATTAATGATAATAGAAAAAAATAAAAAATCAAATTTATACTCTATTATAAAAATAAAATCAATTAAAAATATTATACAATATTCTATTTAGATCACTTAAAACATTTTAATTAAATAGACTATAAATGACGTGTTACACTCAATTTATTTAAATATTTCTCTGGTCTATAAATATAATTGAAACTGGAATTTATTCCCCCATTGAGGCATTGAGTGACAATATTATTTTTATTTTCATGTTATTATTATTATTTTTTTTTTGTTTTTTGTAATGGAGACCGTGATTTGGCAGTCCCGTATGTGGCGACAGACACGTGGCTTAAAATATTAAACTTGACTGTTTCCTCTAAATGGCGACCTTGGTATGTGGATGGTCAAGTTGCCCGGTATGCTGCATATAATCTCACAAATGTATTTTAATTCTTGTTGATTTTAATTAATTAATTAATCTGTTCAACTCGGAAAATTTCTTTCTAAATCAATTAATCATTCCTTAATAGCTAGATTATTTGTCTATCTTTTGGCCTAGATATACCCGAAAGTATGATGAGGAGGCGAATGGATTTCGATTAACATATGCAACAGTGAAGGTAATAAACAAATCAAACTGTCTATTAGTATACATTCTTGTGATAAATAAAAGAGCATTTATTTTTATTTTTAAAATTTGATGCATACATATATTTCTTACATAAATATATTGTACTCAGGGTGCAGGTCACACGGCTCCCGAGTATGCTCGGAAAGAATGCTATGAGATGTTTCGATGGTGGCTCCATTTCTACCCTTTGTAATTCGTTTGAATTTCTTTTAAATTTTGTTTTCGAGAAGGTAGTGTTTGAATTAGTAAATTAAAATTTGGATTTGATATTAAAAATTTTACATTTTAAATCTCAAATTTAAAATTTATGTATACAAAATCTTTTGTATGGATAATTTTAAAAAATTTAAAAGAAACAGAGAGAGATGAGTTGAAATTCAAAACCAAAATAAAAAATTAAAAGTGATAAGTTTATTTATATATTTCAATCCATGAAATATAAAAAAAATTATACAAAAGTCATGAAGATATTAATAATAAAAGTATAAAGAAAATGAGATATTTAAAATAATTAAAATATGATTAAGATATATGAAAATTTTAAAATTACCAAAAAAAAAGTAAAAAAAGATAGATTCAGGTTTGATTCAAATTCAAATTCATAAAATTTTGTTTATCCAAATGCGAGATTTAATATAAATTTAAATTCAAATCCAAATTCTTATTAACCTAAACACACTGTATGAGTTTTCAATTTAGTTGTTGCAATAATCAGTATTATTCCAGTGCAAAACAAAAGTTAATTGGAAAAAACAAAGAGACTAGACCACGACTTTCTTCTAAAACCATTCCCATGCAACCTGTGGGAACTGCAATTGTACACAAAAATCGTGGTCGGCTCATAGTTTAGAAATTGCAGGATTGCAACTAGGCCTGACATATTAGTTTACCCAAGATACAAGCCCATTGATAAAAGAGTTCAAGCAACAAACTAAGTAAATGATAAATGACAAATCATACATCACGGCCCAATTAACTACATACACAAGACCCAATTACATATGTACACAGATTCTGGATATAGGCACAAGGACCTCTCAAGATGAAGATCACAAGCATGCAGGTTGAAGCAACAGTAACAGTTCATCGCCGAATTAGCTAGCTTCCTTTATGTTGATTTATTGATGACAAGTGTCTTTTTTTTTTTGGAGAGTTCTCATTGAAAGAAAAGTGCACTCAGAGCCCAATACGTTCTAAAATTATTCTGCAAGACTGGTGGCTCTTTTTGCAAATATATTTGAAAGAGAAAGACACAATTGTCTTTAATAACAAAAAGCAACAGACACAAGTTTATATTTTCAATTTAATGGATAATTTTAGATTCATATATTAATAAGTAATTGTTTATTAAAAGTAAAATTCTTATTTAGAGTTGACATGTTCATCTTGATCAAGTTAATAAATTTACAACTTAAAGTTTAAATATTCACAAGTATAGATTCATTTATTCATAAGTCGAAGTTTAAAATTTGACTTAATATATTCAAAAAAGTTTATCATAACATTAAATTTAGACTTTTATAATTACATGTTCACTAATTCACAATTTTAGATTAACATATTAATAAGTAATTATTCATTGATAGTGAAATCTTTGTTCGGAATTAACAAGTTCATATTGGCCAAATTAATAAATTCACAGCTTAAAGTTTATTAGATTATTCACAAGTGTAAGTTTATTTACTCACAAATTAAAATACAAAATTTATAACTTTATATATTCAGAATTAAAGTTTATCATAATAGCAAGCTCATGTATCTACAATTAGGTATTCATCAATTCACAATTTAAATTTACATATTAACAAGCAATTATTGTAAACCTAAAGTTGTTTATTTCTCCATGAGGGCAATTTTGTCTTTTTTCTTAGAACGTATTTTTTTAAAAAAAAACCCTTGAGCCTGCAAAATAATTTCATAATGCATTAGACCCTAAATGTAATTTTTTTTCCTTCAAGGACCCTTGATAAAATTCTTCCCCCTTTTTTAATATGATTTGATAACGTAAAGCATTGCGTGTGAATTAATTTTCTGTGTTACAAACCTCTTCAAAGAAGGCTATAGGATATTTTTGTCCGACAATAATATAGGATTGGATGCATTGTTAAAAAAAACCAAATCGAACCAGCCGATCAAACTGATTAAACCAAGTACCGGCACCTTTTTTGGTTCGAAACACACAAATAACCAAACTAAACATGAACCGACCTCAAACCGACAAACCAATCAAAAACCAATGAATTAGACTGTAAATTTAAAGCGGAACAGTAATAAAAAAAATTAAAAACTAGACTCAAGAAAAACATTTAGAAAACCTTTACGCGGGCCCACAACTGATAAGAGCCGTCACCCAAACGCATTGATGCAAATCCTCCATCCTATCCATTTTAGATGTCAGCATCCCTCTCCCCACGGCACCTACACGATGTGGGACTTTTTAACATATATAGCCAATTTTTTTTACAAGGCCGCTCATTTTTTTTAATTAAATTTTTTTCTCATTTTTATTCACTTTTTGTACTAGTTCCTTGAACTTAATTTCTCATGTATGAACATCTCTTTTATCTTTATTTTTCTAGCTATTTATTTATATTTTTATTTTATATGATATCATTTTAATTTACTTATAATTTATTTTTTAAAATTGTTTAATGACCAATCTTAGAAACAAACATGCATCCCTTTTATCTCTTTTTAATTAATTCTTTGAACTTATTTATTTATGTGTAAACATATTATTCATCTATATTCATCCAAATATTTATTGACATATCTTTTTAAACAAATTTAGTTCTTGCTTCCTCTAAAAAAATATGTGATCACCATCTTAAAAAAAAATAAACAATGATTTTGAAGCTAAAAAAAGAAAATTAATTTATACTTCTCTATAATATTTAAATATATTAATTTAATTATAAATGATTCAACCCGAATCTAATCACAATCTGACCATTAAATCGTAAATTAATACTTTAATCAATTCAATAACCGGTACAGTTTTCATAATATTAATTGGATGTGCCAGACATCATACTCAAATATGTGTGTGTATATATGTATGTATGTATGAATCTTGTTGGTGTGCCTGTGAGTCAAACTTAATGTATTGTGCAACTAACGGATGGGAAGGCGCCAAAAGTATTAGTTTTTTCTTTGAATTTTTGTTGGCCTCTCTCCCCCCCCCCCCCCCCCTTTTTTTTCAATTCCTCACTTCAGTGACCGAAACTCCACCACCCGAAACCACCAATCGGTCGTTAGAGCCCTCTGTAACTCGCCGCAGCACAATGAGATTCACTTCATCACTCACTATTACTCCAAAATGGCTGTGTCTTCGTTCGCTTCTCCTCTTAGTTTTGTCAGCCAACACTGCATTTTGTGGTGAACTTGTCAAGTCTTTGCCAGGCTTTGACGGCCAATTACCATTCAAACTTCAAACTGGGTATGCCATTTCACTACTCTGCTTTCTTATTACAGTACTCTTATGTTTTTGAGTGTTGTTGGTTATTGTTTGTTCTTTGGGCATTTCAGATACGTGAGTGTGAATGATTCCGAGCTATTCTACTATTTCATTGAGTCCCAAGGAGATCCTGAAACAGATCCATTCTTCTTCTGGTTTAGTGGAGGCCCTGGTTGTTCTTCCTTCAACGGACTCGCTTATGAAATTGGTTCTTTTCCTCTATCGATCTCTTTTTAATTATTTCTCATTCTTATTTGCTTAATTTCCATGAACAAAGCTTACATTTTGTGCGCAGGTCCAATACAGTTTGATATTGACAACTATAATGGCGGGTTACCAAGATTACTCTATTACCCATATACTTGGACCGAGGTCATTCCCTTGTCCATCCATTTTCAAAAATATTCATATATATTGAACTCAACATATCTGATATCTTTTTCCTTTTTTTAACGCAAGAAACCCAAGGCCAAAACATATATAATATCATGACCCTAAATTATAATTTTAAACTTTTTTTCAACCAAACGTTATCCAATATGTGTGATGGGACGTTGCGGAATTACTTGGATTTAATATTTTTATTTTATTAAAATGATTTTAGAATTTGATTTGAATAAATATAATCTCTTATATTATTAAAATATCTTTTAAATTATTTTAGAGTATTTAAATTTATTTATTAGGATTTACATAATATTTTGCTTTTAATGTATTGATTTCTAGAATTACAGTTGAGGCCTATATATATAGCATCTTAACATGTTTGCTTTGTATGCATGTTTAAATACATATATAAAAATTGATATTGCTTTCCTCTAATCATAAGTTTTTCTCTTCTCTATATTCTTTTCACTCTCTTTTTCATTCTCACATTGTACATCAATGTGACTTTTTTAAGTATTTTAACATTAAAACACACCTAACTTTCTAATCATAAGTATTGCAGACAGCTAGTTTTGTATTTGTAGACTCACCAGTGGGTACTGGTTTTTCCTATTCAACATCATCGAATTGGAAAAGCTCTGACACTTTATCAGCAGAACAAGCTTATCAATTTGTGAGAAAGGTTGGTGTCAACTTAGTTATTTGCTTGTGAGAAAGTCAACTTCATGCAATATAATTTGATGAGATTGAATGAAGTTAGAGATAAGTTTTGCTAAAAGTAAAAATATATATGTTTCAGTGGTTGGAAGAACACCCAAAATATCTCCATCTTCGATTGTTCATTGGAGGTGATTCTTACTCTGGCATGATCGTTCCATTAATTACCCAAAAAATTGTGCTAGGTAAATACATAGTTCATTTTCATTTAAAGCTAAGATTCATATATTATCATTTATCCAGCAATAGTAATTTTTGTGACTCGTGATCATATATATGCTACTTTAACTTGTGAGCATGGTTTACAGGTAATGATGCAGGCTTGAAGCCTCATTTGAATCTCACGGTACATCAAATTTACAAATAAAATTAAATGTTAGAATTTAGTGTCATAATTTTTTTTAATTGTTAAAATTATTTCAGGGATATTTGGTTGGGAGCCCTATCACAGACATGTATCTGAACAGTAATTCAAGATTTATATTAGCTCATCGATTGGCTCTTATATCAGACCAACTCTATGAGGTCATTTAGCAAAACACACACACTGCACACACACTTCTAATCCATTTAATAATTTGCTTATCATTTTGGTAATAATGATCTGTTTGTTTACATACTTCAGAAACTGAAATCAAGTTGCAAGGAGGATTATGTGTATGTGGATCCAAACAACACGGCATGTCAAACTGCTATCTCTCAATACGAGAAGGTGATACATATTCAAACTAATTCCCTCAATTAAATACAACTTAAGTAATAAAGCAAAAGTAGAAAAATATTGATGATATTTTTTATGGGATATTGTGCAGAACGTACAAGAAATATGGAGCAATAACATATTGGTACCGAATTGTGCGTTTGCGTCTCGTAATCCTTACGGGCAACGAAGACTTCAAAAGCCACATCAAAAATTATCCTCTGATTTATGGTGTTGGGTAATTAAACTATTTTCCTTTGAATCGTCTTATTCTTGTTTCTCTTAAACCAAATTTTACCTTCACGTTATTTGCATCGATATATCTTTTTATAAACAAATTGTATCGAGATTTTTGTGTAGGCTTTCAACTACACACTATCATACCATTGGGCAAATGATCCAAGCGTACAAGAAGCCTTACATGTTAGAGAGGTACATGTGACTACACACACACACACACACACACACACACACGTATACAGGCACGCGTGCGCACAACACACACGTGTGCGTACATTAGGGATGTGAGTGGGAAGCTTTATGTATAAGTTGGAATAATGTGATGAAAGGGTAAAGTGAAGTACTGGGAACGTTGCAACCAAACCATGTCAGAGTCATACATATACGACGTCGAAACTGTTGTCGAGGTTCATCGATGGCTCAGTCGCAGGAAACTGGAAGTTCTTGTCAATGGGTAATTTCTTTATTCCTCTATCTGTACCCTTGCTTTTAATTATCGTCAATTATTTATATATGAAATTAACCTATATATAATATAGGAGGAATGACGTTAAAGGATGAAAAATTATTAAAATCGAAATAAGAACTAAATGAACCTTAGCAAATTAATTAGACTAAAAGTTTGTTACTCTCTTTTCATGATTTGCCAACCCTCAAAGCAAAAATTTGTAACTGAGATTCAATTTGTAAAGAAAAACTTGTCAAATATATCATTATAAGGAAATTTTTTTTTTTCATGAATTAATGAATCTTACTTGCAAGTTCATCTTAATTTTGAGAGTTGCAAATAAGGGTATCAGAATAGCAAGTTAATGATTGGACGTCCCCATAAGTTTGACTAGTTTTTTATTATAAATTAGTGAATTTCACTTGCCAATTCTTGTTTTAATAGTTGCAAATTATGAAATGACGATATTAAATTTCCATACCTATTTGTAAAGAATCTTTAGTCCTTATTTTAATTCAAATCTTTTAATATTTATTTGATTTTAATTCAATCTTTTGATCCTTTAATGTCAATTTAATTTTTTTTTAAAAAAAGAAGTGTATGGAAGATATGAACAATACAACTTATCTTAGATTTTGTGCAATATAAATATAAGCATGTGCGCACACTTTACGTAGATTCAATTTAAAAAAAAAAACATTTTGTTACATATTTACTATGTTTAATTTAGTTTATAAATAATACATGAATTGAATGCAACCTTTTGTTCGCAATATTTAATTTAGGGATAATGACTTTTGAATTATTATGTAACTTGCTATAAATTTTATGATGCCTACTAATATATGTAATCAATTAGAATACTTTTCGCAACTTTTCCATAAATCGGAGACTCCACGCGTTATGGTCTATAAATATAATTGAAACTGGAATTTCTTCCCCCATTGAGGCATTGAGTGACAATATCATTTTCATTTTCATGTTATTATTTTGTTTTTTTGTATTTTTTTGTTTTTTTTTTTTTTGGCAGTGGAGACCGAGATCTGGTAGTTCCATACGTGGCGACGGACACGTGGCTTAAAATATTAAACTTGACCGTTTCCTCTCAGTGGCGACCTTGGTATGTCGATGATCAAGTTGCCGGGTATGTCTACATATAGTCTCACAAATCTATTTTCATTCTTGTTGATTTTAATTAATTAATCTTTTCAACTCAAAAAATTAAATTTCTTTCTAAATGAATTAATCATTCCTTAATAGCTAGATTTTTTGTCTAGATATACCCGAAAGTATGATGAGGAGACAAATGGATTTCGATTAACATATGCTACACTGAAGGTAATAGAGACATATTAATTTGTGTATTACATATTTTTGTGAAAAGAGTATTTTACAATTTAAATTTTTTTTTTACTCTTCAAATTATATATCTGAAATGAATATATTGTTTAGGGTGCGGGTCACACAGCTCCAGAGTATTCTCGTAAACAATGCTATGAGATGTTTCAAAGGTGGCTCCATTTCTACCCCTTGTAATTCGCTTTCTAAATTTTTAGATTTTGATGGTCCAGTTTTCAACTCAGATGTTGTAATAATCATGACTGGCAATTACCAAAAACACAACATGAGAGATACAACTAATATGTGCTTGCATGTCGTTTTTATTTTTTAAATCATGACCAGCGTATGAGTTTTTATTTAATAATAAATATGGGAGATTAAAAAAAATAAGCAGTGAATAATTTGAGAAAAAATTGAAAGTAATATAGTAAAATAGTCATCCACCACTCTGAACTTATCATTTATCTTTCGGGGTAATATGGTAATTTGGTAAAAAAAATTAATGCCAAATAAATCTTTGGAAATTTTAAAATAATTATCTCATTTGGTGGTCTTCTTTTAAATTTTGTCATTGGCTTATCTGAGAGGGAAATTATTTGTCATTTTTCCAAATGACAAAGTCCACAAATAATAAAAATATGAAAAGGAGAAAACATATAACATTTTTCAAGCTTAAATGGACAAATTTAGGCTCTATTATTATTTTTGTCCACTTTTCAAGTTCAAAAGACTTGTCAAAGGACATGCTAGAGACACTACTAAAAATGTATAAATTCGTGAGAGAATTTAATAAGTGATTATTTATTTCTCTTTAAAATACTAAATTAGTAAGAAAATTAATGAGGGATGTTAATTTGATTGCTTGACTTAAAATTAGTGAAAAAAATAGAAAGGAATTATTGATCTCTCTCTAAAATAAAAAAATTAGTGAGGAATATTTATAGCTCCCTAAAATGAGAAAATTAACAAGAAATTTTGTATTTCTCTCTAAAATAAAATAATGAGTTAATATAAACAATAAATTATGAATTCAAGGGTGATTTAAACCCCATATTATTAATTGATATATTTTAAATCTTAAAAAACTAAAGTCAGCACATTTTAAAACTAATAGCAGTTACTTTTTAAATATATGGCAAATAAAGAATGTGGCCCTCACTATGTTTAAAAAGTAATGGCTATTAGTTTCAAATTAACAGTGGGAGCGAGAATACACTGACTTTAATTGTTTCAAAATATATTGATTACTAATATAGGATTCAAATTACCCCGGTTCTTATAGTTTAAGGTTCAAATTATATATTAACCATAAGATAATTAGTAAAGAATTTAATGAGAAATTCTATCACTAGCTAATTACTATAAAAAATTTAACTTTTATAATGACTTTTAATTATATATTTAATTATTTTTATTTAAAACATAAAAATAAAATTTAAAAATTAACTAAAATATTCTTTTTTTCATAATAAAATTATTTATTATTTAATATTTGATTTATTTTAAGTTCATTTTCTTAAAAAAATATTATTATATTAAAAATATAATATAAAGAGTCATATAAATATAAATATCAATTTTTTATTATATTAATAATTAAAATTAAAATATAATCTACATGTGTATTTTTTATGAAATATTATTTGATATATATGTGTAGTTAAATAATATATGTTTAATTTTGCATATAATAACTGCTTGTACATTTCAATTCAACTGATAAAAAAAGAGTATATGAGGCTTGGAAGATAGGAGATTAAGAGTTTAAGTTTTAGCCTTAGTATATAAACATAATAAATTTGTAATATGGGCAATAAGCAAGTGACGCAGTGCGAGATAAAGGGTGGCATGACATGAGTCGTTGCACACAAAGTAGGTGACGAGGCATGATGTGATAGGTGAAATGGCATGAGCCAACTTACACGTGGTGAGTGATGAGACACGAGGTAATAGGTGACATGTCATGAGTTGACACATACATGACAGGTGATGTAGCATTAAATGTCATTTTTAAATATAGACATGTTTAGTGAGAAAACTTTATTAAATTTAATGAGGAAATATATTTTGTCACTAACATTTCGTCACTAAATTTAATGAGCCTATTTTTTGTAACAAAATTAGTAAGAGATGAAATCCTTTACTAATTCTCATTTAGGCAAATAATTTTTTTTCTATCGATGGTATAATGAGAATTATTTAAAAGTTTGTATTTAATAGGTAATGCTTAAATTTGATTATGAAATGATCGCACATTGTTGCAATTCTCACATCTTGGTTGAAAATGAAGTTTTTAATTACAAGAGATGTCAGACACATAACAACCAAGTGCGGTAAGTTTGATTTTTCTTTTGATAACAAGTCAATTTTTTTTTTGTGGAAAAAACTTTGATAAATTGGGCCTCAGGAATTTACCAAAATGAGTTAAATGGTTATCACCTACACTAACCTTAGTTTGATTTAGTGGAGTTGGATATTGATGATTTAACGTTGAACTTGATCTTGTTCAAATTGCTTTGTGAATTAAGCTCGACCTCTTTTAAAATAAGATCAGCCCAATTTTAGATTTCATCTTAACCACATGAAAAACAACCCCAATTTTGAGAACCAAGCAATGTATTTATCCCAACTAAATAATTTTTTCTAGCCTTGCATAATTATTTAAGAAATGATGAGTTATCCGCCTCATAATTTGTTAATAACATAATTTTATATTGGTTGTGTGTGTGTGTGTTTTTTTTCATTTTTGACCTAAATGGTTGATATATTAATAGGTTTAAAAAGCTTAAAAGGGCAAAAATACTCACAAGTAGTCAGCCACAGGCACTCCGTATCCTAAAGTGAGGAAAAGGGTAAAAATACTCGTAACGTTACATGGATGGGTGCAAAAGTAATCAAACTATTAACTTTGACCTAACACCGTTAACTTTGATCGTTAAATACTAGTTGTGCATGTCACGTAACAATCTCTACTAATGTGAACTAATAAAGGGCAAAAATACTCATAAAGTTGTCGACCAAGAGCAAAAATATTCACAAAATTATAGGCCAAAAGCAAAAATACTTATAACATTACCAGAGTTGATGCAAAAGTGACTAATCCATTCAATCTCTTAAATGCTGACCGTTTAGCTAACACTTAAGTAGAAGTTGACTTTTTTTTTATTGATGTAAATAAAAAATTCCCAGATGAATTTTTAGAGATGTTGATTTATCATCGTATGAATACCTGTAATGTTACTTTAGTTGGTGTAATATTGATCAATCCGTCAAACTCAATGTCACATAATTTTTTTTCCATCGCCACGTATCTTACCCTTACTTTCTCCCCCTCCACTCATTTTATTGTTTGCAAAACCTAATATTTAATATAGTGAGATAGGTTATCCAAAATCAAAGATTGAGACTGTCATATTCTCACTCCATTAAACCTAATTAATCAATAAAACTCATAGTAATCAAATGATTAACTCAAAGAGTAATTATCAAGTTTAGTTTAAAAGCAACGAATCCTAAATTTTTTAAATAACAATGAGTTTATATCAATCAATAACCTTTATATCAGATAAAAATAAATTTCGAAAGCATGAGATACCTCAGAGGAGTGAAAGAAATTGAAAACAATTAAAAAACAAAACATGTGCTGTGATACAGGGCAATGCACCACAGCTCGTGCACGCAACACCACGACGTGTTGCTCTCTGTGTCACGTGCCGCGACATGTTGTATGAAAATTCAACTAATTTTGTTGTCATTTGACAGCAAAATTGGAAAATTTTGACACGCCTTGATTCCCTGTCTAACAATCGAATGACGTGATTTAAGTGTTTATGAAAAGCTCTTTATATAAACTAGTTAGTGGTATGGGTTTTACTTCCAAAACAAGTTACATTAAAAATTGGACACCCAAATGCATTTTAACTACTTTTCATAACTTTCACACAAAATGAGTGTCCAAAACCCTCAACAAGTGCTAAAAGCTTTTCCTAATACCTAGATCATATTCATTGGATCTAGGATTACCAATACAACATGTCACAAGCACAAAAACAACAGTATAACAAAAATTTACTTCTCAACCTCATTTTACCAAAAATAGAGGGGGAGGTAAATTGTTATCACTTTGCATCCAATTAAATCCAAACATATTCAAATCATCATTTCTACACTTGCACTAGTATTTTGACCCTATAAACATATATATCTCAGTATACACAAATACTCAAGGCTCAAAATACAAATCTAGCATTTACAATAACAAAATAATGCAAGTGTGATGGCATGCATCCTAAAATTGGCATTTATATACTATTACACAAAATAAATTTAAACCAGAGGCATACAGTAGGAATATGCTAATCCTTGGCCTCTTGAGCCCTCTCTCTCTGTGCACTAGAGCTAGAGCTTGAAAAGTGTTAAATGAAAGGGGTGAGTCTAGCCACTTAGTAACCATAGTTAAATCTATCCTATGCAGTTATATATCAATTATAAACCAAGTACATATATAAGGAACCAAATATGTAAAACATGCTCACACATATCATATATTGTCATTTATGATTTAATAACTTCTTTATCTCACATATATTAGATGCATTGTCACCATATTCTTAGACATGTGACCATGACCCATTATTCACGCGACTTGCTATGACTTAACACGTGTGACACATCATATATTTACTTGGGCAATGATCAACCAAGTTTATATCCTTCTTATTTTTTTCAGATTAAAACCGTAGGCTATAACATTAAATACGGCCCCATTCATGTGACTAGACTACCCAAGCTCATCAATCATGAGATATGACTCGGCTAAAGATCGCATGACTTACTCTTGGACCACGGCTTCCTCATTCTCAAATCTCTAGGGTGTTTCATACCCTAAACTATTTTTCTCTTTGAACTAATGGAGATAGCTAGGTTCTAGTCCCTCCACAAACTATAGGAAAGTCCTTCGATAAATTGTGGGACAAGGCTATACCCCTGTGCATCGGAGGGCAGCCTAAATACCATGTGAATTTTTTTCTCTACTCTCAATCCCTGAGCAAACTCCCGCCCACTGATCATACCATAGACAATACTCACTCTTTTTACTTTTTCTTTTACTCATTATTAGAATCAACACATTGAGCTCATAACTAAGTGCTACCCAAGTGTACATCAATTTCTTATCCTTCACTCATATCACATACACCTATTTTTCAATTACAATTGCTCATCTTTATCAAATCAATCAATTACTACTCATTTATAACACATCATGACATTTATCTTTCTAAAAATATATGTATATTCATAGTTCAAAAACATCTTGATTTGACATTTGCATTTCAAACCACAATAATATTATGCACATTAAATTTTCATACACTCATTAAACTAATACATGGTTTCACATTGAAAATCAAACCCATGTATATAACATTCACAATTCACATTTAATAATTAATTAACATATAACTGCCCAAAGTAGGGTTCTTCCAATTACCCAAACCTTTAAAAGGTCAAATATTTTTACGTCTCAATCTACTAGCTTCCAAGCTTGAATTTTTCAATTCAATAGGTGACCAAGAGCCAAATACTACAATTAATCAAGTTAAATTTTATTAACATTACTATCTCAAGCATTAAACCCTCAATCTCTACTTCTAAATTGCCCAACATTCACTTCACAAGAATTTGAGCTTATTCTTTAGATTTATTAATGACCTTTAGTCCTCAATAACATTAATGAATCATTAAATCCCATTAATGACATCACAATCTTCCAATCGCCCATAATAAATGAGATTTTTAAATATTAATGGTACCCAATAATTCAAGACACTAAAAATTCATTATACTAGGTTTAGATACTCTAATATACTCCTATTAACTATATTTAAGTTAATAAATTCAAACCCATAACTCATATGGATTGAAAATCCACTTCCACTATCAAACATTAACTATAAACTCATAAATGTGGAAAAATTGGGGAGATTAATGAGTGTAATACTTACCTTAGGTGTTTGTAACCTCTAAAATATTCCCAATATCATCCGGGAGATTAATGAGTGTAATACTTACCTTAGGTGTTTGTAACCTCCAAAATATTCCCAATATCATCCACAAGCAAACTATAACAGAGCTTGGTACATCTCTTCTGTTTTCTCTTTTCTTTCTCTCTATTTTTCGCATCAGTTTATGTATTAATTTTGCAGATTTTGTACCATGCGCTGCAATGCATGTCCCCATGCACAGCAGCATATGGTATAAAGAAAGAAATTCTCACTTGATGGCCTCGTGCATCATGGTGCACCATGCACGCGTCGCGGCATGTGGCACAGAGGCTGTTTAGCTTGTTTTTATTCACTTTTTGGTTCCTAAATGACCCAATTTTACTTTAAACCTAAATTATACCTAAAATTTCAACTAAAAACACTTATTACTCTTCTCTGACCACACACTACATCAACTTACTTAATTATCCTTATTAATCTTAGTAATTCAAGGAATTAAAAACCAAAATGTTACAGAGACTGAGCACATCTAGCTTAAAAATATTGTCACAACCTTAAGCAATTGCATTTATAATAGGTTCAAAATTTTTAAATGATTTTCATCACTACTGTAAAGAAACAAGCGATTTAATGTGATATTTAGTCAAAATAATATTTTCTCACATAATATTCATATAATGACCAATTAACCTCCAGAGAATTTTATCTATGAATATTTTTTGTTTATATCAGCAAAAAAATGGTCAACTTTTACTTAGATGTCAGCTAAACGGTCAACATTTAAGAGATTTAATAAATTGGTCACTTTTGCACCAACTCTGATAATGTTATGGGTATTTTTGCTTCAGGCCTACAACTTCGTGGGTATTTTTACTCCTAGTCAACAATTTCGTGGGTATTTTTGCTCTTTTATTAGTCCACATTAGCAAAGACTGATACATGGTATGCACAGTGAGCATTTAACGTTTAAAATTAATGGCATTAGGTTTAAGTTAATAGTTTGGATGCTTTTGCACCTATCTATGTAAAGTTATAGGTATTTTTACCCTTTTTCTCACTTTAGAATATTAGGTGCTCATAGCTGATCACTTTGTGAGTATTTTTCCCCCTTTACTCATTTTAAAATAGTGATGATTTGATAAATACTACATCTAAATAAGCTATAGTGGCCCTGCTATAAAATGTTTCACAATGAAACTTATCATCAGTATCTATTATATATATGTGTGTGCGCGTGTATATATGTATATGTATTCATGCATGCATGTATGAAGAATAGTATTTTTTTTATTAGAAACAATTTTTTCAAGGCATGGTAAAACATTATATTAAATATGGATATCTCTCCCTATGAAAATTCAAACATGGGTTTATTATATTATGAGAGATTAATCTCTTTCTCTTCGGCTAAACCTAACCTTGATTGTTACCCCACACACTTTGCTTACATGAGACCAGTCACATGTGCAGTAACTTACTGGGCATTTCCTTTTGTTTTAAGAAACCAAAATTGAAGAATACAATAAGTTCAACTATTGTCCAAGCAACTGACTTAATTAAGTTGACCTTCACGCTGGCTTTATTAACTTTTATCTATACAACATCCAACCACAAGAACTTCACTGCTGGATCCAACAATGTTTTGGTGGGTTTCTTATATCCTTCCTCTTTGGATCTTTTTTATTTGGAGGTAGTTTGTTTCTATCTGGAAAAGGTCCACCATGAAGTTGACGTATGTATTTTTTTCTGCATAATTCAGACAAATCGATGGCCAACAAGAACATCAAAGATGAACTGTTATGTATTCCTGTAGTTGTGCACCCTTGTTAATTTGCAAGAAGGATTTGTTCAACACCAAGACATATATTACCGTCACAAAAATATTTGTTGGTGTGACGGAATAATCCTTATTCTGCCGACAATGCAACAAGAGCAGGAACATTAACGTAGCACAAAAATATATATTTAGTAGAGATGTGTAGTGTCATGATATAATTGGTTAAAAGGAAGTGTCATGGTGCGTTTGATACAAGATTTTCATGACTTGGGGTCAATTTGGCCTATCCTATATATCTCTTGTCTTCTGAGAATTGACGCAACTTGGAGGAATTAATACTGTATGAGACTTGAATTTTCTTCATTCAGGGTCCACTTGAAGATAATGTATGATAAGTAGGTACATGCATAGCGTGAGTTTGAAGTCTCCTAGCTAGCCAGCTAGCTAGTTATCCAATGCTACAAGTTTTAGTCTCTAGGAATTTTGTTTATCAAATCTAGCTTGCTGAGTTAAAAATCAGAGATCAAGAACATTGCTGAGTTTTTTACAGATGTCCGAGTAGACCGGACAATTAATCTTCCTTCAAAAATTAGCTAGCTAATAAGGTTGGAGAATTAACTCAGAATATTCTACACACACACATTACTTAAGTTAAGACCGGATATTGATGTTCATCTAGAAACCAATAACAATAACAACAAATTTTATCCAATTAAATGGGGTCAGCTACTTAGATGTAGGTCATTATGCTCTATTGATGGCCTCTGAGTATAATATTAATTAAGATATCTCATTCAACAATTTCTATGATTATTTTTTTTTTTGTTTTCTCTATAGGGCTCAAAACCATATGTTTTATACTTCTTACTAGTGTCTTCCACAACCTTTTTTTTAATGTTCAAAATATTTCAAATGATTTTATATTATTTTTTCATTCATAGAATATGCCACATCACTTTTTCTTATATATGCTCTGAATATTATCTTTTCATGTATTACAAACCAATACATGCTAAAATTTCTTCATGATTGGTAAACAAGCCCACGTATTGAAACATAATTAATGTTAGTTGAAAGAGAAAATAAGACGAGCTACGGGGAGAAGTGAAAAGATAATTCGTATATATATGTGGAGACTTTGGCTTGGCGATGAAATTTTCGGTAATGATATAAAATAGAAAAGAAGATTATTCATGTTTCGTGTTCTCTTAATGAAGATCGTTCGTAACCAAAAATATAATTAAATGCAGATTATGTTGAGCAGATTTGAAATCTACTACCCTAAAAACACTAGTTGGTTTAGCTTTTTGTAGTAAAACACAAACGATAAAGCATAGTAATGTATACATTAATTAACTCACTGTTTCTAGACCAATCTATATGATAATACGAACTGTTATAAGCAGCACAACGTTATGTTCAATAAAATCAGCTTCACTTCTGCACCATCGAACTGAAACATAAAAAATTGACAGTATGCTTTGATTTCTGAATCCAGAAGTGGTAATACAATAGAATATACATGCATGCATATATCCCTCATGGGTTTTGTAGTTATTAGCACTTTCATATCCTTGACAGAGAAAGAGACACTTTCAGAGACACAGAAAGGCTTTGTCCTGAGAAATGGGAACATAGAAACTAAATAGGAAATGGTCACATACAGAAATAGCAGATGATGAGAGATTACCACCGACACGTGTTTGGAAGACACGAAGCCTTGTGCTGTGTGTTGTATTGGGATTGAAGGTTTTGGTTTTGGGCGGTGGTTGGAATAGCAGAAACGTTTCTCCCATACCCTTTCTCTTACAGATTCTTATCCAGATTTTATATATATGGAATGCAGCTAAGCATTCACTTGATCACGCTTCATCAACCTTTTCTTTTCTCTATCTGTTTGATTTGTCTTTTGCTTATTGGCCTGACTCATCAGTTTGATCCCTTTTCCAAAAATAATATGGACACGTGGAAGAGTCCCATTTCAGAAAAAGTTCAATTATGTATTAGAAGTTAGGTTAAGATTATGTGTTTATTATATATTATTATGGCCAAAGCTATCCACTGTTGGAACATATGGAGACATGCATTATCCTCTTTGATTGAGTGCAGCTAAGCAATGACTTGATATTGTTATAATATTTGGGGAACTTGTTTCCAAAAACATATGTACACAAGAAAAAGAAAGAGGAGAAATAAAATAAAATGATACAAAAATTAATTGAAGGTGTCTTAATCCTTTAAATAGGCATACATTTACAATTATTTGAAATTTTGGACAAAAATTATAATTATCCAATATTTGATTACACTTATTAAACATCATATATTTTGTGATGATCAAACTAGATTTGATCACAACTACTATTTCAATTAGACATCATTATGTAATTCAATGATTATAATAGATTAACAAGAAAAACCTATGGTTTAATATTTGCAGTTTGAACACACAGAGAAAAAAAGGTACATACATTAAACTTTTTATTTTTCTACAATTTCTTTAGCGATCCCTCTAGGGTTCAAATCTGTTGTCTTATTCTGACACAGATTCTAATTATCAACTACTTATTTTTAAGAAGTTTTTTTAGTTATTAGCTAGAATATACTTCTAGTTCTTTAATCTGACATAAAGAAAACTCCAAATATTACACGGTGAATTTTTATATGAACAAGAGACATGTGAGCCGAGAAATTAGAGAGTTTTTGACATCCTAAATTCTCTAAGGACATTATATCTTCCATCATTGTAACATTTTCTTGGCTCACATGCAATAAAATATTTTAATGTAAATGGGGGGCTGACTGGGAATGATTCAAGGGGGAAAAAAAGTAATCAAAAGAAGACATATAATTGTGCATGACATCAACTCCTATGACAGCTTCCAAACAGACAGACTTTGGGGAGCAAAACCCCAAATAAACAAACATTAAATTTAGCATTTTAAAATAAGGATCCTTCTAAATGAGATAAAGTGGACAAATACTAAACAAAAGGGAGGCATGTTGCTTTGGGTCAGGAAGATCTCAGGCAGGATCTCCTGGAGTTTACAAAACCCTCAAGAAGATGCATATATGATTATGAAATATTCCAACATCAACACTGTTATTTCCTCCTCATCTTTGTACATTATCCTTATCACTCTGCATTCACCCATATCACTCTTCATTATCTTGTCTCCTTTGTGATTCAGAGTAGAAAAAAGAAAAAAGAAAAAAAGCCTTTAGCTTTGTGTTGAAATTTGAAAATATGGAAAGGCCAGAACTTTCTCACCAAGTGCAGCCTTGTCTGGACTCTTCCAAACATCACTGAATGTGGTGTCTTTATTAATGATTAGAGATATTTTTTCATGGATTCATAGCTCCTGATATAAAGATACAAATGCAGATGTGTAAAGGAATCCTACCTAATCAAGTAGGATGACATAGCCTTTATCTAAATTATATATATGCTTCAAGTATATCATATAGATTCAATACCAGCCCTTGAACTTGTCTTGCTTTACCTAAAAGGTTGCATTCATGAGTAAAATCAGGAACTGTCTTATCTAATAATAAAATCACAAGCTGCATGGTTTTAATTTATAATGGAAGCCCATTTGCTCTTCTCTCTCTCTCATGAAATTTAATTATTAGGTAAATCAAGAGTCCTGCAGAAAGTGTACCTGATACACTTACAATTTATGTATAAATGATGCCTATTTATATTTTATGACCCAACCTGCTTTGGAATTGTTAATTTTCTCGTCAGATCTTCTAGGTTTTTCCTTTCTGAGTAGCAAGGTTCACGGACATTTTGATGAGAGTGGGAAGTGGAGAGTACCAGTACTCTATCATCTTTAATCCCTCATTTTTCCTGAGGACATAAGGTTTTTGTTGGTTCACAGATGAGAGAATAATACCTAAATCAAATATGAGGGTTGAGGAACAGATTGTGAACCCCAAGAATGTACTGCTCTGCTAAAGAAATTTCGCATTTCCAAAGCAGGAAGTTCTGCTATAAATTTTTAATGCAGACACAAGATCTGATCTGATTCATCTTAACTATGCTTCTGACACGAAGCAGTTTTTAGCATACTGAAGAAGCACATGATATTGAGCTTTAATAACTTCAATATTCAACACCGCAGGAAAAAAAAAAATAAGGAGGTGAATTATATATTGAATGATTTTTAAATAAGAGATGATGAATATTGCTGATATAAAGTGAGCATGGGTCTTCATCAAAAACAAGGGAGCGAGAATGCTTATACAGAGCCTCTCTAACTAAGCTCGCTTGTATCCACTGTTCATTGACAATAACATTGAAATTTTGCTGGCAAAAAGTAAAAGAGAAAAAAAAATCTAACTTCTTGTTTTTTTTCACAGGTTGTTTCCCACCGCATTGACAGAAAAGAAAAGAAAGGAGTATAATCCCTTCTGAGATGAAGTTCCTTTCACACTTCAATCCTCTCTCCATTGGTTTTCAGTGACCTCTACTGCAACTATCTTCATCTCATTTTCCCTCCATACCACCTGCTACGGAGACACAGAATGCAATTGAATCAACACAGAATGCAAAATTTTCTCTCAGTGCAGAGAAGAGACAGTAGTAGAATACAATAACTTACTGGTTATTCTGAAGCTCATTTTGTGACATAGATGATTGCATATAACCAAAATGGTCTGGGAACGAGGATCTCTCCTGGAACAGAACAACTAATTGTGAATAAACTCTTTAACAAAGTCAAATCTCTAAATAAAATTGAAAAGGGCACATGCCCAGTACCTCAAAATAAGTTGCAGAGAAACCTTGCGAATAATCCAGAAAACTTTCTGTCGAGCCTTGTTGATTCGTCATTGTGACACTGTTCTGAAAAATAGTGAAGAACCAAATGAGAAAAAACATGCCCCACAACCCCATTACTTGTTAGCAATCAGAGATTGAAATTGTGTGATTCGAGTTCAAAATTTTACCTTGGAGAAGTCATAAACAGGAGAGCTTGCAGTGTCATCAAGCAAAGAAACCAGGTGTTGATTTTCTTCGACTTTCTTTTTCTCTTTACCAGTCTTCTGCGGTTTTGCTGTTTTTGAAGATATTTGAGGGTAAAAGCACCCATTATCTTCATCATCTGGGAAATGTGGAGGCCCAGAAGAAGCATCAGAAACCATAGACAGATCCTCATCCATAGCCTCCTCCTCCTCGTCCAAGACTCTTTTCTCTTTGCATTCATCATAAAATCGATTATCTCTATGCGAACCATTCTGGTTCAGGAAAGATTGTTCAAGGTACATAGTCCAACCAGACTCACACCCACTGCTGCATTCTGAGGCAAATGCATTCATCTTCCTGAACCTCCGATTTTCCCGGGAAAATCCGAAAAAGGGTGAGTGGAAAATGACGAAAAGAATGAAACTTTATCTACCGAAAGCAACGGAAATCGCTCTCTAGTTTTGGGTATTGAGAACCAGGTTGGATAGGAATTGCAGAAGAATGAGGAGAGAAAGGGACTGAAAACCAAGGCTTAAGTCTAGTGTCAATGAGGTTATGAATAGGAATGAGAGAAAAGAATGCCAGATGGTTGGGATATAGTGGGTGCATGGAAGAGGGAAGGCACAAGCTTTTCACATGCGAGACAGCGAGGCACTGTGTACCTCTTAACAAAACCAGGTACACGTCCATTTCTCCTTCCACAGTACATGGACACCTATCCCTTTGTGCAGTATTGTCACTCTCTCCCCCCAAGTAAGTTGCATCTGTGGTGCTGTTATGCCCTGCCTCTGTTCTTTCTATCAAATCTACCTTAGCCCTCTCAATTTCATCCTTAAAACCTTGTCATTATGTTTGTGTTCAAGAAGTTATGCTGTGTGTTGGGATAATGTTAAGAAAATTAAGCAGATTGGATTGCATGGATTAGCTTGCTCGCCATGTTTTTAATGATAGATTTAATACTAGATTTTTTTTTTTACTATCCACCCATGAGTGCCAATCTCTCGTGAGATCTATTATGCCCTAATGGTAACCACTCATTTATGCACGAATTTTTCATGACGTATTTCATTTGGAAAAAAAAAAAAAGCCATGCTCTGTCCATGTTTTTGAGTCCAATAGTGGCAAATTTTGAATTTTTGATAAGTGAAAGAGTGATTGTATATAAAAAGCAGGAGAGGATCTTGATTCCTTTATTTAGAGAGTCGAGATAATAAGCAGTCTTCTGTTGCTTCTTTAAAAATGAGTGGTGTTAGTCCATAAAACATTTTCTTTTAGTTTAAATTGAAGATGGGACCCTGTGAGAATTGTTCAATGTCTTGAATCCAAAATGGTCACTATTGGGTGTTCTGTTACCGTCCAATCAATAATTAGGAAGCAACATTCCAAAGATGAAATGATTATGATATTTTAAGACATGTGTTTCTGAGACTGTCCACGCATCATAAGCCTGATTTTATGATATTAAATTTGATAACAAGCACCAAAATGTTGAAATAAGAGAGAAGAGGATGGTGGATTGAGAGGCAGAGGAGGGATGAAAGTGGTCCAGAGATTAAATGAGGACACATGAAGAGAGTGATTAGGGGGACAATGAGGAGAGGGATGCTGTAATTTCTGCACGTAAACACCACACTTTTAATGGGATTTTGGGATGGTAAGCTTTGTGTCCCTCTTTTTCCTTTTATATCCCAAACATGTATATTCTGTATCTACGGCCTCTCTTCACCTCACTCTATTTTTTTGTCTTTTGATTATTCACATCTCATACCACAAATCCCATGTGCTCCTTTCTTTTTTCAAAAAATAACTTTTAAGGATCTTATAAGATCATTAATTATAATTAAGGCCTTTAAATTATTGAAATTTCAATTATGGGCCATGGTCCTTACTTGAAATTAAAAAATACAAGTTCACAAAATTACACTCAAGTAAATGTAGAAATCAAGTTATTGAATCTTGTTAACTTTTAAAATTTCATGTTATTTGAACACATTTTCCTTAAATTTCAATCTATTTTATCACAGGTGTACATATTTTGAACATTCAAGTTAGGAAATTGTGCATATTATTTTGAAAATTCAAACCATGATTCTATTTTGATTTTTTTAAAGCTAATTTAGTGATAATTTGGTTTAAAGTTATGTTGGGGGCATTTTTAGAGTGATGCTTTGAAAGGTATTGAGATAAAAAAAATCATGTGCAAAGGTGATTAATCATGCTAAATGAGAGAAGTATGCAAAACAGAGCAAAGTCATGACCAAATTCATGACTTTATTTATGACTTTTACCTCTAACAATAAAACATTGCATTTTATTTAGCTAAAAACGTTAGGGCTTGATGTATAAATGATGTTTGCTTGACTTAGAATTCATTCTTTAGACTTTGAGCCATCATTGAGAGCTTTGTGTGCTAAGGTTTTGGAGATGGAAGAGCTTGGAACAAATGAATAAAGATTTGAAGACATTTGAAGCTCCATTCTCTTGGTTTTGTTTGGTGCTTCTCCTTTTCTCTCTTACAATTTGATATTAGTTCAAATGCTTTGTGTATTTATAGTTTGTAGATAATTATGAGTAGTTAAATATTTTTTTAAGATTATTTAAGATTCTTGTATGGATTAACTTTAATTGTCTCCTCTTTTTTATGATTAATGATATATAAGTATCTATTTTACTCTTCTCTTAATGTTTCTAATTGATTGACCACCACTTAGATAATTATTTACTTGGGTGATACTTGAAAGGGCTAATTTTAATATAAAATTTAGATAAAATAGTGCAAGAACTTGATATTTGTATCATGAATAGTTGATTTTGTTAGTAAGATAAGGATATAATTGCTAACCTTACATAACCATATGAGGATTGAAGCCTAAAATTGGATTTTATTATTTATAACAAGAGATTGAGAAATTAATTAAGTTAAATAGTTGTTCATGACTTAAGAGAGTTTGTTCAAGTATTTTTGAAACTCTAGGTTAACACTTATTTTCATGAAAAACATTTATGAGAGAAAATAATTTTAATGTTATGAAATATAAGGGGGATAAATAATCCTAAGTCCTCTCATTTCAATCATAAAGTATAAGAACCATTTGTTTTTTTTATTTTCTATTTTTAATATAATTTGCAAAATCCAACTTGTCTAATTAATTGTGTTTTACTCAACTTAATTGAATTTGCATAATATTTTACTTGATCATATTTTTGATACAAATTTACGTGGGAATGATACTTCACTCACACTTTATTATTTGTCATAGCCTTTGCATTTGTGGAGTGCAATAAGTCTCACTTGAAATATCAAGAAAAGATACTATTAAAATTACTATTATAGATTGGAACTATTATTAAGTTTAGTTGAAAAAATCAAAATCCACGCTTGAGAATAGGTTGTTTCTTAATATAAAAATAAAATTTATTTGTGAAACTTTTAAAAGGCACTTGTGAATATATAATAGTCACTCAAAAATTTACCATAGCCACCTCTGAATAAGAAACCAATTACTTGTAAATTTTTATGCTTGTCAATGTATAGGTAAGCTACATGAAAAATAAAAAAAGATGAAACTAATTATTATTATTGGTTAAGACTATTGTTAATTTCAGTTGAAAAAACTAAAATCCTAAATGTTATGAATTCGAACTACTAAAATTACTATTATAGATTGGCATTATTGTTAATCTCATTCTCAAGTGTGGATCCTGATTTTTTTAATTGAGATTAACAATAATCCTAACCCATAATAGTAATTTCAGTGGTGTCTTTTTTATTTTCCAAGTGAGATTCAATTAGTTGTTTTCTATGTTTACTTGAGGCAATTTTGTAAATTCAATATATATTTTTAATTTCAAGTAAGGACCATAGTCCATTACTAGAATTTAATAAGGATAAAGGTACAAATTTAGCTACACATTATTTTTCAAGGAGCATCTAGTATCCTATACTATGGAGTAGCACAAAATAAACCATTAACTATTTAAAATGGAGCATCCAGTATAAGGTTGCCCTTACTAAACCAAAATGTAACCCTAATCTGTATGGTAATTATGAAACTAACCCAAATAGATTATCATTTTTTCAAAAAAAAAATAAGGTTAAAGTAATCAAAGTTGGATCCCAAGTTTTATAACTTTAAAACACTTTAAATATAATCTTTAATAAGTTTAAATTTGGAGTAAAAAAAATAAGTACGGAAGTATGAGATATCATTTTAAGGTCAAAACACTTGAAAATCAATTTAAAAAATATCAAGTAGCAAAATTAGAGGGACACACCACAGCTCCTCTTTTCTGTGCCATACATAGCATATTGCATACCACAAGACAATATAGGTGCTATCAAATGGTAGCACACTAGCACCCAAGGCCAACCTTCGACATGTTCTAATTCTTTGTCTAATTAAGATAATCTAAATGTCTATATAAAGCTCTTTCAAAGTTTTTGCCAATAATACTAATTTCATTTCAAAACTCTATTCCAATCAAAAGTTAGACACTCATTTACAATCTTATACATTTTCACACTTTAAACATAACTTAGGTGCTTAATTACTTGACAAAGTGATAAGAGCTCACAACTACCTTTAAATCACACTCATTGGACTCAATATCACCTGTGCACATATATACCATTGTATCACATTTTTATCCCTCAACCCCTTTAATATCAAAAATAGAAGAGGGAGATTTTAGCATTATATTTCATCAAAAATCATCCATATGATGTTTAAAACAACCTTATTATACTTACACTAGTATTTTAGCCCTATTAGCATTTACAATTTATCATGAACCACATCTCGGGGCCCAAAATACATTATAGACATTATAAGCATTTATATAGTGCAAGTGTAAAAAAAAATACATCCTAATTGCAATATTTAATCTATTACACAAAATAAATGAATTAAAGAGGCATTACATTAAGAATACACAGATTCCTAAGCTTCTAAAGCCTTTTTTCTTTCGATACCAAAGTTAGAGCCTATAAAATGTTAAAATAGAGATGTGAGTCTAACCACTCAATAACCAAGGTAGGCTATGCAGTTATATATCAATTAATTTAAACACCTAAAGTAAGTAAATGAATAAGTGAAATAAGGCTATTAACAAGTGAAGTAGGGTAATTATGATATTAATTTAAATAAAAGACAATTTTTTTATAAATTTAATATTAAATTAGTACCTTTAGATTACAGTGAAATTTTAGAAATTTAGAATATTTGAATTTAAATAAGTGTGGTCAAAAGGTTTTTATTGAAATTTTCCTTTTATCCTTTCAATAATTCAGGTCCCTAATTATAATCAATTCTCTTATGCAATCCTTATTGTCATTCTTTCTTTCTTTCTTTTATTTTTCTTTTTAATTTGATCTCACCCACAACTCCTATCCACCCTTAAATTATATTTACCTTCCATTGTTGTTGTATTTAGAGGATTGAGTGTGGGATTCTTTACTTGTACGTAAAAGATAAAATTAATTGGTGATTATCAAAGTAGCTTCATTCAGGGATGACAGAGTAATGATAATATTATTATTGCTTAAGAAGTCATACATTCTATGAGGAAGAAAACAGAAAAAAAAAGGATTTATGGCACTTAAGGTAAACCTTAAAAAGGCTTTTGACAGACTATCATGAAATTTCATCGAGGATACTCTCATCTCTATTGAGATAAACAATCACTTCAGAAAATTAATTATGGCTGCTATCTCCACCACTCATATGAAAATCCTTTGGAATAGCAAACCAACTAAAGAGTTCAGTCCTTCTCGTGGCATTCGTCAGGGAAATCCTCTTTCTCCTTATCTTTTTGTCCTTTGTATTGAAAGTCTGAGTCATTGCATTCTTAACAGTATTAAAAAAAATGAATGGAAACCTATTAGACTAATACTTAATGGGCCTCTAATTTCTCACTTATTTTTTGCTGATCATTTTTTGCTTTTTACAGAGTTATCTCTTTCTCAAATACAAATCATTCTACAATGTCTTTCAAATTTTTGTAAAACTTTCGGTTAAAAGATCAATACTAGCAAATCTAGACTTTTCTACTCTAGAAATGTCAATTTCAACAAAGCTTTACAAATTAGTAATGATCTTGGAATCTCTCTCGCCGATAACCTTAGAAAATATCTTGGAATCCCTATCATTTATGAGAAGGTTATGAAGCTCATTTTTGCACCTTTAATTAAGAAGATGAACTCTCACTTGGCAAATTGGAGAAGTCAATATCTCAATATAGCAAGAAAATCTGTCCTCATAAAATCTATTTCCTTGACTCTTCCTAGCTACACCATGCAAACTATGCTTTTACCTAATAATATGTTAATGGAATTGGATAAAATTTCTAAAAATTTTCTTTAGGATTCTTCTAATAATAGGAAAAAATCACACCTTATCTCCTGGTATTGTGTCACTTCTGATAAAAAGGTTAGCAGTCTTCGCCTTAGAAAACTCAAAAGCCAAAATATTGTTTTTATCATAAAGCTTTCTTGGGGCATCCTCACTAAAACAAATTGTCTCTAGGTACGAGTTTTAAGGGATAAATATAACTGTAGCCGACTAACTATCCCTATAGTTGTTAAACCTAATTCTTTCTCCTATACCTGGAGTAGCATTTGCAAAATTTGGGACAAATTCATGTCTTTAATTAGTTAGAAAGTTGGTAAAGGAAACAAAATATCCTTTTGGTATGATAGATGGACCTCCCTGCCTGATCCTCTTGTATATCATGCCTTTCATAATGCCGACTCTATTCTTCATACAAGAGTCTTAGATTTCTACAAGCCCAACGAAGGTTGGAACTTAGATCTTATAAGAAGATACCTCCACCCAAATATTATTAAACAAATTGCTCTTGGTCAACCTCCTAATACTCAGGGTGAAGATGACATTTTTATTTGGAGACCCTCTTCAAATAGAAACTTTTCTATTAAATCTGCCTACAAAGCTATAGAAAATTGACAGACTCAAGAGTTTAATGATATTTGGTTTAAAATCTAGAAATGGCCTACTTATGAAAAGATTAAGTACTTTCTTTAGAAAGCAGCTTGGGATCGTTTACAAATAAATGCCATGCTCTCTAATGGAAATACTATACAGCATCACACTTGCCAATGGGGTTGTAACTCTCCTGACCCTTCTATTCATATCTCAGAAGGTTTAAAAAAATTAGTTAGTCCTTCCAAATATAATACCTTTTTCTCTCTTCCTATGCAAGACTGGATAATTTAGAATGCTAATAATGAAGCAAGAAGCAAATATACTAAAGGATTGTCCTAGAAGAAACTTTTTTCCCAAGCTTATTGGAATATTTGGAAAGTAAGATGCAAGGAAATTTTTTCTGAAGATGATACTGTGGACAAAAACTTACCTTTTCTAATACCCAATAAATTATACTTGACCTGTAGCTTCAATCTAAGTTTGATCATCTAAATAATTTAAAGACCAAACATGAAGCGAGTTGGAAGCCTCTGAAACATGGATGGGTAAGATTTGATGTTGATGGCTCAATCAAACACAATAGTGCCGTAGCTTGTGGAGGGCTCATCAGGGATAACAAGGGTAACTGGATCAAAAGGTTCACTAAAAACCTTGGTTGCCAATAGAATACAGCTACTGAGCTTATCAAGATTCTAGAAGGCCTAATCATCTGCTAGAATGCTAAGATTCCTAAAATTAATGTTTGTACCAACTCAATGGAAGCCATATCCCTCAATAATGGCAACCTAATTCAGAGTCATCCACTCTCAACAATCATCAAAAGCATCAGAAATCTCATCATGAGGAACTAGGAGGTCAGCTTGGAACACGTCTACAGAGAAGTAAATCGTTGTGCCGATCTCCTTACTCACAAGGCCTCTAGTGACCGTTTTGATACTATGTTACTTGATGATGCTCCTAATGATTGTAGAAGCATTTTTACTTTTGACATGACCTAATTTTAGTCTTTTTGCATGATATTTTTACCATGACCTTGTATTCAAAAAAATTAATAATTAATATTTAAAAATAAAACTAGATGGCTCAATTGATTGGACCACAATTCAGCCAACCTGATGTCTGGTCTAATATTGTCGAAAAAATCAAGAATCAGTTCAAACCAATTCGAAATCGATCAAATCAAATAGCATGCAACTAATAAAATTAGTGAACCATTTAAAGTATTTTTATTTTTTTTCAATTTTTAAAAAAATTTAATAATTTTTCTAAACTACATTTTATGCATTTCTACATATCATAGGCATTGATTAAAAAAAAACAAACACACATTTATATTATATACATATTGCATTAATTCACATATGTAAGTTGACATTGTCTTGGTGGGAAAAAAATGGAAGCTGTCGAGGAAAGAAAATATAAATTAATTCAGTATGTAAGAGAAATTACTTAGTTAAAAAAATATCAAATTCAAAGATATTAAAAAATAATACTTTAAATAAAAGATTTTACGTACTATTCCTTTCATTAAATAATATAAAATATTTTTTAAAAAATTAGATATTAAAAAATATAAAATATTTTTTATTTTTTTAGGTGTTTTTTTTTTTTAAATAAGTATCCTTGTTGGGGGAGGATATTAAAAGCCATAGAGAAGAGACTGAGATAGTGAGATGATGCAGGCATTCCCATCGATCCTTATTTTTCTGTGCTTCTCTCAAGGACTCTCTCTTTCTCTCTGACACGCGCAACCATGTGGCCACGTGTGCTTAATACTCAGATGTGTTTGTGCTCTCCCACATATTCAAACGCATGTCACCACGTGTGCTCCCATTTTAATGATAGAGAGAATTTCAGGAGAGAACGAGCAATGTAATATAATAATAACTAAGATGTATTAAAATTTAAAATTTTAATTCAGCTAAAAGGATTGAAATTAAATTAATTTAAATAATAAAAGCACCGAAATAGCTTATGTTTAAATATTAAAAGATAACGATCAAATTTATATATAATATTTAAAAATTAATAATTAAAATTAAAAAATTTAATAATTGAAATTGCTTCATAATTTACTTGTTTAATCAATTTATCTAAATTTATAAAGCAATATTACTTGTTGATTTTACAATGTTACTGGTTAATAATTCTCTAACATCACTTATAAATTACTTTACTTTACTTTACTTGACAATCTTTTATTTGTTCAATCAATTTATCTAGACTTAAGAAATAATATTAATTGTTAATGTTGCAACTTTAATTATTAATTTTTCAATATCACTTATAAATTATTTTACTTGATTCATTAATCCTTAAAAAAATGTGAAGACTTGTACAATTAATTTATTCAAATTTAATTGTTAATTTCTCAACATTACATATGAATTTGAGTGTTATTTTATTTAATGTTTAAACATAAGCTATTTCAGTCTTTTCACTATTTAAATTAATTTTATTTAAGTCCTCTTGGATTAAATTAAAATTTTAGATTTAAAAGGGTCTTATTTATTATTATATCACATCCCTATTCCCTGCTGAAATTCTCTCTTTATAAAAATCCACAAAATTTATTTCATTTTTAAAATTTTTAGAATCTTATATTCCGTCATTTGTTAGCATAATTCGTTGTCCATATAATCTCATTCAATGTTAAACAAATGAAAAAAACTCTAGAACTTAAAATTTGTTTATCGATACCATTGTTTCTTATTATTTTAAATGAAAATTTTTTAAATGCTTTAAAGATAAGTAGATAGATTATTTTTATATTTACAAGTTACAGATAATGTACTTTTACATATGCACTTATTATATTTTTTATATTAATATACATCATTTATAGTTAGGGAAATAATAAAACTACAGGCGGTGAAATAAAATTAATTCATATTTAAGAGGAAATATTGAGGAGAATATAATGATGAGTACTAATTTAAAAATGACTTCAACTATAAGAATCAAAAGCAAATTTTTCAAATTAAAATTTTTAAAAGAAAAAAAGTGTCTTAGTACACCTTATTGAGGGAGATTCCCTTTCACAACAACAATAATAATTCTGTATTAAAAAAATTACAAGGCTTCGTATCTTTCAAGCCGATAAAAATTTGTCGTTAGTTTGGTTACACAAGTTCAAAGAACTAAATTGCCAATACTTATTAAAAAAATTAACTAAAAATATTGACAATAGACATTCACTTCATGTTAAAGGAATGTCATATCCAATAGGGGCCGTGACTCTTTCTTGTCTTGAAAGCTGTCACGCACGTGACCCTCAAGTGAGAGACGAACAAATAAAGCATCCAAAAGGAAATTGACAAAGACACGTACTAACAATAAGTGCTTAGTTTTTAATGTCAATTAAAATTTATAATAATTCAAATTACTCCCAAGTTATAAATAATAATTACAGAAGTCAAATATATATTTGTTGGAACCTTATTTGCTATAATAGAAAAGTATTCTATTAAAAATTATAAAATACTTTTAATTAATTTATATATCTTAATAACTTAATTAGTGACATTTAAAATTACACATTCCTTCATTATTTTTCTTTATATAGTAGAATATTTGAATTAAAATTTTTTTGATCACTCCCGAGATCAATTTTTGGAAAATCTTATTAATTGTGTTTTTAAAAATCTACAATTTCTTATATTTTTAAAGATGATATTTAAAAAAAGTGTCAATACAGTACATATTGACATATAGTGCTGAGGAAAGGAAGTAGATATGAGGGAGGATAACAATGAAATTTCGAAACTCAAAATTTATAATTGTCAAGTTCATGATAAAAATTTTTTAAAAATAAATTATAAATATTGATTCAAACAAAAATATTAATTATATATTGAGATTTATATTTAATATTTTATTTGTAGTTAGAACTCTTAAATTTATGATTATTTATAATTAAACTTGCAGGAAAATTTATTGGGGGCCTAAGTGTCACAAATTTTGTGTTCTGGAACTTTAGTGTCATTTTTCCTAAACATTATGAGTATCTAACAGTTTCTGGTGTACTTGGTGCTGCAACGTCTATTTTTGTTTGGTGCTGGACTGGCGTCTGGCTCAAATAAAAGCACTGAACATATCTCAACTTTAAATTGAAAACGTGAATTAAGTAAGAGGGGTATCTCAACAAGATAAGATCAAGCACTATTAATCAATATATAAATGAGAAATTTAAACTATAAATTTTAATTAATGAAGGGATAAGATCAAACATTATTGCACAAAGTTTGATGAAAAGTATTACTATTCGCAAGAACGAACCAAATGATGGATCGGAGCCGCCCAACTTGGGCTGTCCTTTTGAAAACGGACAAAATTAGACTCAAAATGGTCAAAAAGTTTGGCCACAAACCACATTAATCAACCATCATCATGTTGAAATATGTTCCTAATCTGTTTTATTAAGCGATTAAAAATGAAGGAAGCTTCCTGGTATGGTTATTATTGTTGTTGGTAGGTGGTTTTAGCCACCCTAACGTGAAGAGCCTAAACCCTAGAATCATAATATAAGACGCATGTGCACTTTTCCCTCGGATCAATCACTGATTATCACAACAAACAAATCTCATATAAAAAAATTAATGAGAAATATTTTTAAAAAAATTATTGCAGCTAATTTCCGAAATATCAGGTTGATTAGGTTTTCAGACATGTTATAATATTATTGCAAGAAATGATGATTTTGAGATGGGTGTGAATCCAGAGTGGAAGTTTCCAAATAGAGGGCTTCAAAATTGGAGACTTTTTCCTTTTGTTTTCGCTTTTTCCTTTTTTTTATTTTTGGATTTTACTTCGCAATTGGAGGAATGTGTGACTGAAATACAGCTCATATGGACCAATATTTGACAAAACTCATCATGTGGATCTTCTCAACAACTTTGGGCCCATCGCTATTTTGACCTACTCTCCTCTCCTAACGGGTCAACTTCAATCAAATTATTTCTTATCTTACTTGGTGACAATTATCACTTAATATGAGCCGGGTTAATCTAATTTTGTGGGGAGTCAATTTATTGTAGATTATGAGTTAAATGAATTAATTTTTTTATAAAAAAATTAAGTGAATTAGGTCTAAGATACTCACCAAAACTAAAATATGCATTCAAATTCAAATTGAAGAGTGTTTATAAAAACATTTACAAATCACTCAATAATAAAATTCTTGTATCGAATAAACTTGCAATCTTGTAGGTTATAAATCAAATTTTTACTAATTAGATTAATATTTATTTTTTTCGAACCAATTTATTGATTAGGTTAACAATATATACTCAATTTTCAATATAGATGAAATGGATGGGCATATTTAAATAAGGATTAACGGGGAATTTAAAAAAAAATGGAGATTTTTCAACAAAACAGTGGATTGAGAAGGAGTCAGTATTTGAAAAACATACTTGAATTTGATGAAATAGTGTGTTTAGGACGTGTGATGATCGAAGTAAGATGTGAGCTGGCGAGCATAGAGAGAGGGGAGACAGACAACACTGTATGTGTGGGATAGTGCCTCATGCAATGATTCACATTCATATGTTTGGATTTGCTTCGCCTTTTTTTTTTTTTTTGTCGTCTTTCAATTTTATGTCCATCTGTACGGACGCATTTTTCTCCTCCCTCCTCCTTGCTTCACTCATATCCTCACATTCCATTCCTTCAAGTATGGTCCCTCTTTCTTATATTGTAGGTCCCCTAGATTTTAGATCTCACCAATTCTCAAATAATTAGATGATATTACTCCCTCAAATATAACCCATCAATATATTTGTAGTAAAATGTACTCACCATTGATTAATAGTTCACCATCCTTTTTGTAAATTCCAAATTTTTCTTATGCTTTATTGAATCCCAAATTTCATGAGCCATATTTTGACGGTTGGGGGGGGGGGGAATATTTGATAACTCAGAGAGTGACTTACATTTTTTATCACTAAAATGCTTCAACAAGTGTCCTCTAATTAGGAACCCCTATAGCGTATGATATGTCTTACACGAGAATAGGAGTTACTCTTGTCAACAATAGACAAAACTCTCTTTAAGTGCAATTACGATCAATTTTTTATAGATTTTATTTTATATATATATATATATATATATATATTATAAGTACATTGATAATTCTATCTCGCTAATTAACTATAGATTAATATATTGGGGATTTATTTTATCTGATTTAATATTTTCATAAAATTGTATTCTTGTATAGTTTAATGTTTAAAACCTAAATTTTGGACATGTATTTTACATGAAATTTGAGGTAAGTCAGTCACATTATTCATGACATATAAAATAATCTTCACTTTTTATAATTTTATACTAAATATAAAAATTATGTATATAAAAAAAGAAAAAACACTGCTTTTAATCCCTATATTTTATTTGAGTTTTGATATATGTCCCTATATTTTGTTTTTGGTATTTTAGATCCTTACATTTTCAAAGGGATACTAACGTGACTCAAATAGTGTTAATAACGCTAACATATTAATTAACACTATTAATTTTATGCTTATGTGTCAAACCAATGCTGAATGTTTTTAATAAGAAAAACTAAAAAAAAATCTACATCGGATGAAATAAAAAGGCCTGGCTCCTTTGCTTTTAATCAAGTTCTTTTAACCACTAAACATTTAGGTCGATTGATATGGGATTGTTTTAGTTTAATCAAAAGTCTCGAATTCGAGCCCTGAGAATGCAACCAGTGTGATAAATCTCCCAAGGGAGTACAGTGGAGGTTTTTCCCAAAAATGGGCTGACCCGGTCTTGGTCTGGATTAGCCTAGCCCTGCGTTTGTGAGCTAAGATACCTAAAGCTATTGTGCAAAAAAAAGAGTTCTTTTATTAATGTGGCTTTCATATATTTATCTATAATTTTAAATATTGATATTAATTATTTTTTATTTTACCCATAATTCCTAGGTCTCAATATATTTGAGTTTATTTGAAATTTATATATACAGTCAGGAATATTGTACCTTGTTTGGAACATGGGGAAATCCTTTGAAGTTTGAACAATAAACAATGGGCAAGGCATTGTAACCCAAATTTAGTTTGGGCCCATACGAGATCCTTTGTCTAATAATGGGAATTAATAGGACCGAACGATTGATTTCAAAGTGCCGAAAGAGAGTGTGGGATGTCAATCCCTGTTAGTGTTTAATTCGCTAATGTAATCTGGGCTTTGCCCTCTTCTTTACCCAAAAAAAAAAGTAATATAAATAAAATTAAAAAACAGAAAAGTATTAGGATTATAAGATAATAAAACATTTAATTTATTTGTTTCAAATTGAATGAATAGATTCTTTAATATTTTTTTAAACAATACATTTTAAGTCAGTCATCCTCTCAGTACGAAGCACAATAGTTGTGCATTTGAGCTTTTATTTTGTTTTGTTTTTTTTTTAATACGAGGTGATTATCAAAAGCCATGTTACATAAGCAAATAAAATATACCTACAATCATTAATAAATATTGATTCAATTGATAACGATTTATCTTATAACCCATTAAGTTATGAGAACAAATGTCATTGTTAATGTAAGAATTTTATTGGTGAGTAATTTATAAATGTCTTAGCTATAAAAAAAGTGTTTTTTTTAAGAAATGAAATAGGTGTATTTATCCTTTTTTTTCAGAAAATACTTTTCTATTTAACAAACATTGCATAATTTTTTGGTTGAAATCCTTGATGTAATTGCCTTTGTCACCTCAAACAATACTACCACATGCTGCAATATCTCTTCAGTTAATTTAATCCAAATTTCTTATGCTTCAGTCTCATCATGAAATATACTAAGAATGAATTGGGAGAGTTACATTGTAGCTAAAAAGACAAGTTTTGCTTTTTAGCTTCTAACATGACTTAATTTTTATTATTAATCTTTCTGCACGGTTTTACTATGGCCTTATATTCAAAAAAAAAAAACCAAGTTGGTCTATATCATATCATTTAATTATAACGACATTTACTATCTGAGCTTTTAATCTCGAGTACACTAATTCTAGGGATTATAAAGATAATTATGCCAAATCATAAATTTGTGACAATTATAGGTGTGGTTCACCCTATAAGCAACATTAAGTGAAACTATGGCGTAAGTTTGGTGGATGAAGTGGAATCACCAAATTAGATGAAATTATGTGGAATAAGGGACGTTTTTTTAGCAAAACAAAGTAATTAATATTTCAAAAAAAATATTATACTGACTAATTTTCATGTAAAGAAAAGCGAACACCTAACATACAACCTATGAAAAAGAAAAAAGGCAGAAAAAATAAAAGACGGAAACAAACAAAACTACAAACTAACAGAAGAAAAACAAACACTAACCAATGCCTTCGTTCTTCTCAGCATCAAAATTGCTGACAAACATATCCTTGGCCAAAACAAAAACAAGAGGAGATGGTGGCTTATAAAGCCATGCCCCTCATGACATCAGCTGCAATCCTATCTCCAGTAGTATTGCCCTTGCAAGCGACCAAGGTCAGAGAAGAAGCACTGTCAGATTTGCATGGCTCAATACAATCCTGCACCATATCAGAACACACCCATTCACACTCCCTAACCTCTAATGCCTTCACTTTGTTGCACAAAACTTGACAATCTGTTTCAATAACAACATTACCATCAAGTAAAACCAAGCTTTTAGCCATTGAAGTTGATTCAACATCCACTAACCACAAAAAGCTGACCATCTTCATCTGTAGCAATCAGGCCAATTACATTCTTCTTACCTTTAGAGCAAGAGGCACCATCCACATTTATTTTGACGCTAACTTCCTCAGTTAACATCCAAGCCACTACCACTCTCATTATTCACAAGCTTAATAGACATCTTCTATTTCTTCAAGCTCTCCCACCATTTCTCTACCACGTCCAAGGCCTTGCTTAAACACCAATCTGCACTAACCTCCACATGCTAAAAAACAAACTACATCCAAGTTTTTCAAATTGGCCGGCATAGTGCAGAACAAATAGCAACAATATGATCCTCAACACCCTCACCAGACAACAACCACAACTCCAACCACTTGCCATTCTGTCAAACCTTGGAAAAAAAATATATCTCTCTCAATTCTCAAAAATAAAGGAGAACCATACCAGCATTGATTGACCCAAAGACAAAAGAAAAACAAGTGCTCAACAGTATCAACTCGATCGTTGCCTAACATACAAGTAGGACTACTTGCACGCTTTCTTCTACAAAGGGCCTCTCTAGCAGCCAAAGTCCCATTAATAGCCCTTCATTTAAAATGAACAACTTTGGGTGGCAATTTAATCCTCCATATCACATCCCACAACTTATTAGAAGGTTTATAAGAATTTCGAGGATCTTTCACAAGACCAACATTCAGATTCTCCGAAGCCACCTTGTAACCCCTTTTGACATAATATTCCTAATCAGCTCCACAAGTACACGAGTTTGATATAGTTTAAATCCAAAGTATCCAAGTCTCACCTAGAGAGGAATATTGATCTTTGTTATTTATAAAACTAACTTTATTACCCCCACATATAACCAAAACCTTCATAGTAACATGGAATTAGCCCACATTAATTATCAAACCATAACTAAATGCTTTAACTGCAATTTAAAAAAACTAACTATAGTAGAAAAGAAAAAGGTCTATTATGATTAAAATGTTTAAAAGCAACAATTTATAACTTAAAAACTCACTACTATGGTAGAATAAATTCTACCATAGTATAATTTTGCAAAATCAAGTAATTTAAACTCCTTGAAAAATTCAAATAATCAAACTCAATTTACAACATAATAGTAATAAAGATGGGATCTCAAATGTTGTTAATTTAAACACCTTATACCTATGTGAAAACTAGTTTAAATCGAAGTTATAAGACATATGAAAACATGAGATACCAACTAAATTTGAAAAATACTTAAAATAAGGTCAATAACATTGAATCCCACCAAGAGGGGCTGCCGAGAAATGGTGCACCATAGCCAACTCCTCTCTATGCCACGTCATACCACATTACACAGAATGTGATGGCATTTTGTTGTCATATGATATATTCGTGGCCAAACTTTTAACGTATCCAAAATCTATATCTGACATTAAATTGAGGTAATTTTTGTATCCACAAAAAGTTTATCTAATGAACTAGTTAATGGTATTAGTTTTATTTTTAAATTAGGGTTAAAGATCATTTTGTTCTTAAACTATACATGAAATATCACAAATGTCCTAAACTCAACTATGAGTCAATTCTATCTCTCAATTTTAAAGTTTCTCTTTGTCATCACTCTAACATTAAAAACACTTAATATCCGTTAGTCATCAATGAATCCCATTATTTTTTAAATATTTTTATTAGGTTAAGGGTCATTTTTTCCCCTAAACTCAAATATCTTATATTAAAAAAAATATAATGTGGGCCCACTACAAGTCAACTAACAATAAGAAAATGGCAGGGTAATGAGAAAGAAATTTTTAAAGTTGAGGGACAGAATTGACCTTGACCTATAGTTAAATTTAAAAAATTTGTGATCTTTCATGTATAGTTTAGAAACAAAAATGATCATTAACCCTTCAAATTATTTCATACCAAAATGTTGAACACTTGAATCCAAACTAGTCCCATTTTCACAATGCTGAACAAAGCACACAGCCAATTCTAAAAAAGTCAATCCACAACCTAAACCCAGAAATATGGGCTAAACTTGCCGGACCAACCTACCCATTTTGGCTGATTGGGCTATGAAAAACAAACTATTTTTTAAACGAACAATACTGGCCAGCTAATTTTTGCCAACAAGTTAGATGGACGAGCTTGTGGGCTAAACAGGCTAGCCCTTTTTGTTGGAAAAAGAAATTCTATATTTTTTTTTAGTTTCCTTTAGTGACTTGGTTACTCCTTGCTCACGTCACAAAACTAAAATCCCTAAATCCAAGAAACAGTAACACTCACCTCACCTCTGTCTCCTCTTGTTTCTTGAAAGCAGAACTTTTGGAGATAGAAGAATATAAAAAACCAAATCCCACCAAGTCTATTTATTTAATATTTAATGATAGAAAAATATAAAAAATAATTTTGAAAATAGATAATAAGACCTTTATTGTTTGAATGAAACTTCATGGTATCATATGGGACACGTAACAGTATCACGATAAACCAAATCCCACCAGCACCATTTTATATATTAAATATTTATGTTGTGTTATGAAAGAAAAAAGGTATACTATCTCTAAAAAAGGTATACAATTTTGAGGTAGGCAGAAATGCAACAAGGTCCATTCTCCAATAAATTAGTTAAATCGGCATGCACATAGTCAAATTGCTTGTCAATTTTGAGGATTTCTGTCTCCTGTCGGGAACGGCCTCAAACTTCCATCCCTTTGAAAATAATTTTCCATTACAGGTTTAGACTTGAAATACAACGATTAAGAAGAGTTTAAAGAAAGCTTTAATCTCTAATCTGCCGGTAAAACGACGAGGGTATGCTTAAAATTCTGGTGAGGAGACGACCACTGATGCGCTAACTTGCGCTGGCCTGTTGAGTAAATTTTTTTTTTTTTAAAAAATTGCCTTTTATGGGCTGGCCCGCCAACCGGCACGCAAGCAGGCTGAGTCGGATTTTCCAGCCCCCTTTTTTCTGAGAGCTTGTCCAACTCAACTTGCAAAATGGCGGGCCCACAACTCATATTCCCAGTGCTACCGCAACTGGTGCCATCCTTGACAGTTGAATGCATTTGGGCCAGTCCTTGGGCCTTGATTCAAGTCTCTTCATTTTTGGGCTCTTTCTTTCCTTCTTCCTGTAATTTGGCACATAAAACTCACGTGAGGTATTGTAAAGATAAAACATAATGTATTTTGTTCACATTTTATTATTAATCTTTATATTTTTTTAATATTTTAAATTTTTACACTTCTTTTACATTATTTTAGGTCCCTCCAACACCGAAAACATCAAAAAAAATATAAGAGTCAATAACAAAACACAAACAAAATATAAGGATTTAAAATTATGTTTTTTTATTATGAATTAATTTTTCATTATTTTTATTAATTAAATAATAATTTTAATCCTGAAAAATCCCCAGAAACCATGCAATTATCTGCTCATCAGTTCCCCATCTCTATCTACTACCCAACGTGGAATTCGTGACATTTGAATTTGAATTTAGAATGGGGAAGCAATAAATCAAATTATCCACCGTGAAGAGGCAAAAAATAAAGACGTGTAAAAGACGTTTGGTCAAAGGACATGAATTGAATGGTTCTGTCGTCCACAGTTCGTGCTTCTGTGTTTCGCCCTATCACCCTTTGACAGCTTACCAACCTTGGAGTTTGCATCCCCAGTGGATCATCCATCATTCCTAGCTAATGCATGCGGACCCATCAACTCATGTCTATATTTTTAAAAAGAAAAAGAGAAAAAGCAAGTCACCTAATTCATAATATATCGCAATTTCTTCTATCTCTAATTAATGCACCTCTATATAGATAATAGACTTTCATTTAAATCACAGGGGCTGTGTCAGTTGCATGTGTATGCTTAGACAAATCCATAATAAATAGTATGGTTGTTCGTTGTATGTGATCTCCTACAACTAAATTCCTGTAGAAACTAGAATTAAAAGAAGTTTGAGAATAGAAAGGCACAATAATGTTTCGTTCATGATAAAAGAAGTGAGTAGTTGTTATAAAAACATACTCTAGTCGAGAATTTTTTTTTTATCATGTTTATAAATCATACCATAAAACATACTCTAGTCGAGAATTTTTTTTTATCATGTTTATAAATCATACCATTAAAATATGTTGATATTTTATTAAATTTTAAATATAATAAATGAATTTTAAAATTTTTCTTAATTCAAGTAAAACATGTTGAAAATAATTTAAAAAAACATTATAAAAAATATAAGGAAATAAAAAATATGAATATGTAATTTATGACTTATATCACATGCTACTTTGGAAGTGAAATTTTTTTTTTTTTAAGCTTGAGAAGTAGGTTTGACTAATAACAAAAAATATTTCCCGTAGGGCAGTGAAAGAATTTGATAGATTTTTCTCAATTAAATTATTATATACATAAAAGTTTGGGTTTCAATCTTTAACTACTTGTTTAAATGACAAAAGATTTTATCACCCTGACCAACTTTAATTGTAGTTTGGGAGTGAGATTTATCATACTAATCATTTATGAACCATAAGTATCAGTATCTAATTAAATAAGTTAAGTTTAATTACCTCATTTATTGTAATCAGCACCCTTTTTCACCGCATATTACAGCCTTACAGGGTGTGGGGATGACAAGGGTTGCCCGTATATGTTTGTCTCACCCTTCAAGGTCCCTCAAAAAGTCTGTTTCAGCTTGACTCCTGCATTTCTAAAGCCTGTTTTTTGCGGGCCCCTGTTTTCAATTCCGGTCCCACTTCAATGGGCCCGGCCCAGATTTCACATATCCACGCTGCAGCTTTTTATGCGGTCTGAACTTTGAAATATGTCACGGCAGCAGCAGCAGCAGGCTTTCGTTTCAAATCGAAGAACCAAGAAAAACAAAAAGCAGTGAATGATTCAAGAAGAGGGGAAAAAGAAGCACATAGTTACAAATACAAAGAGAACTTTGCGATGGTGGGGATGAAGATCTTCAGAGGGAACACTTCATAAGGAAAAAATGAAAACCCTTTATTGCAACAGATATAACAAAAGGAGAGAAAATTCAGGGATACACATGCACCAACAATTAAACTACCACATTTTATAAGAAGTGAGATTTGACCCCATCAATTTAATTAAGTGATGAGAGCTTTAGTTGGTATTGAGAAAATATTTTAACAAATTAATTTAAAAAAATGAAGATGTGCATTAAAAGTTTTTAATTAATTCTCTTTACTTTTTATCTCACTTGTTATTTTTATTAAAATTTTATAACCTCTTTTTTCTTGTTGTTTTAAATTGAACTCATTGAAATTTTTCTTTCACTCCATTTCATTTCCTTTGAACCTAGCAAAGGGTAGCTCATTGTACCAAGAAATATTAATTGCTGATCATCAATTTGAACCATCAATTTAGATTTTGGATGGTTCATATTTAATTTTTATTTAATATTTCAAATGATTTTCATTTTAATATATAGAGAAAATTAACCATTATTTTAGATAAAACTATAAGGATTAAGTTTTAAGAGTCAAAATTCTGGAATTAAGTTTTAAGAGTCAAAATTCTGGAATTAAGTTTTAATCTAATCAAAAGTATACGGATTAAATTATAAAATTTTTCCTAATATATGTATTCCAAAATGAAAATTATTTTAGGAATTTTACTAATAAAAAATATCATTGACGACCCCTCGCGATCCACACGCATTCTTAAATAAGGTTTTAATTGTGAATAAAACATTTTGTGCGATAACAATCATTGTACATACACCTAAATAAATTTCAACAATTGCGAACAAAACTATAATAACTGTACAGACACTTTAATCATTTTAACGATGACTTTTGACATCCAATGATAACTAAGCAGAGTTGTCAATGCCACAACACCCTTTAAACAAAATTTTGAACTTTTAAAAATTTTTTTTAACTACTTCTCTAATCTTATTTATAAATTACTTATAATATATTTTATTAATATTAATAAAATTTTAAAATTTATTTATATTATCTTAAAATTTAGTAAGTTCTCAACTTTATCTCTATTAAATATATATATTTTAATAATATATTTTCTCTCTCCAACATTTCATAAAGGGTAAAAAAAATCTATTATAAAAATTTAACGGTGTAACTTATAAATAAGATTAAAAAAATTTTTTTTCTTTTTTATAAATAGAACCAAAGAGAGTAAAACTCGACCTCACTTGAATTTGTATTTGATGGTGGTACTTGCTATGAAAAATAATTTTTTTCATTTGTTTTTTTTTTTAACTTCCACAAATAATAATTAGACTATATATCCAATAATGGGCACAAAATTTAGAATGTGGCGATGATGAGTACGGCTGCATTCTATTAATTGATTACGGACCGCAAATAAGACATTTTATAAGCAAAACCCACCCATAAATAAGTGTCCACGTGAACTAATTTATTAGCATTGTAATTAATCCACTCCAAGTTAGGAGGGCAATGCGAAAATTTTACTGGCAAGCTATAAGCATTATAAATTTGTGATTTTGGAAAAATTTCAAAACCCAATTTACTTAAATTTTTGTTTTAAAAAAACAAAAAGCTTTTATAAAAACCTTGTTTTGATAAAAAGTGATACTCTTGACTTTTCATAATATATATGTCCTTTAAGTTTTAAGGTTATTTACCCTTAATTTATTTTTGTAAATTTTCTACTTACTTAAAATTATCGAAAGAAATAGGGGTAAAATAGGTAAAAAAAATATGTTCATAAATGTTGGTTTGAATTTTTTAAAATATATGTAACACGAAACAATTTTTTTCTTCTAAAAGAGACATATATTGTGAAGGAAGAGAGTATTAGAGTAACTTTGTTTTGAAATTTGTGAAACCTTATTTCCAGCTAGAAACCAAACGAGTACTATACGTAATACTTGACACTAAATCAAAATGATCTCACTATAAGCACTGCGACTTTCAAGTAATTGATTGACTGTGGACGATACATTTTGTATGCAAATGGGACTGACAAGTGTCCATAACAAATCCATTGACGGTGTTATGGGCCCACTCCAAATTGGGAGAGGGAAAATGAGAAGAGAAGCTTGTATAATTGCCAGCCACATCTTGAGGGGGCCAGAAATACAACATTGAAAAGGGTTAAAAAATAAATTTACCTTAAACTAATATTTTTCTTGTCTTATTTATAATATAGAGAGATAAGTTTTTTCTTTTGTCTCATTTTTAAATCATCTCATTAAATTTTTATTATGAATTTTCCTATTGAATGTTGAAGACAGAAAAATGTACTCTCACTCCATACTTCTAAAAATGTTTACTATCCACATACAACATAATTTATAGTAACTTTTAGATATCATACTAGCTTGTTAAAACATTGTTTGTATTTTTATACTCATCATCTAATTATCTTCTCTATTTAAAAAATTTAAAATATAATTTTGTTCACTAAAATAATATTGCATTTCATCCTACTGGATCTGATGGATAGATTATACTATTGTTTATAACTTAGGAGGGATACGATTGATTTTTTTTTTTTTTTTTTGAGCTGGATAGATTGCAGACTTGACACTAGAAAGAACCGTTAAACATTAAATTAATATGAAATGAGAAGAGGAGAGAAAGCTGGGCCTGCAAAGGTAATATGCACATAGGCACGTGTGGGTGAGTGTTGTTCCGTAACAGGAAGAGGGGGAAAGGCTCAGCGGTAACATCCTGGCAGAGTCGCACCACAATATCCAATTTGGTTTGTTTGCTTCCCACGATGTGACCCCTTAACTCCAATGTCCACGCTCCCTTCCTTTCCCTCCAAAATTCCCTCCAGTTTTTTTAATTTTAATTTTTAACTATTTAAAATATTAATTTCTATTATAATTTTATTTTTAAAATATAAAAACTGATATTTTAAATTGCTAAAAATATAAAACCTGAGCTGCACATAATTAAAACTATAAAAACTGAGCAAGAGTAAAAAGAATATAGACTTTGTCCATGAACAGAAAATGAAGACCAACCAACAATGACAGAGCACGTTTTGCCATTCGATTAACGTTAACATTGTCTTCTGTCTACATATCCTAAATCAACCATCCAATATCGATTAAGCATATTTTGACCCACAGAAATTAAATCCCAATGAACATGAAAATTAGTATGTGATCAAATTATGAACTCTAATAAATGACTTCTCAAACTCAATTAAGATTGTATATTGTGCTTTTCATGAGACTTGAAATAAAATAAACTACTTTCACTTATAAATATTTCCTCCATTTAAAAACACAAGTCTGTCTTCCAAAAACTAAGATCTCCTGATTTATTAAGAAGTTTCTTTCTTTTGGGGGCAGGGGGAATCCACGGTCAATACTTCTTGGTCAATTGTAATAATTCAAACGTCCTTGTAAAAGGCCGCAGCAAAAACTCATTAGATTCTGTACTATTATCATATTAATATGATAATAATAATTGTCCATAAAATACGGTGATTGTCAAATATCAACTCCAACTGGACCAGGTACTTCCGCAATCAACCGATGATCTAAACCATATCTGATTATAGATCAATGACTGATTGCCCTTCTATCTGTTTTTTTTTCTTTTTTTTTTTGAGAAAATAAATGGAAAATTATCAGATAAATAAAACTATGTGTTCTTTCTTTTTTGGCAAATGATAGATGATAGACAAAGCTTCCATGTGTTTTTCGGATTCATGCTTGTCTTAACTACACGCGCTGTACATTCGGCGCAGAGGATCGCAGCCGCTTCCTCCTCGGCTGGTCGGCTTGGGTGGTGGAGCCTGCGTTCTCAGAACGGGTGTCTGAGCTGGCATGAGCAGCGGCGTCGAGAACGCCCATGGGGCTCGAAGGAGGGGCCGCCACGGCTTCGCGACACGTGTCATCCATGTACGCTTCCATTAATTGATGACAGCTTCCCACCATTTCCTGTTCCCCAGACAAAAATATCACATGCTTTATTATTTTCTTTATAAAAAAAATCCAAAACAAACCAACAATTTGTTACCATAACCATCCGTAGTCCTTACATCATGGCTCCCTTTCTCCCACGTAATTTCACAATGAATGAACCATTCATTTTCCAATTTTCAGGTAACTCAAATTATTGAATTCGGAACCATTTTGTTTAAAATTAAAAAAGTAATTTTTATTCGACTTAATATGAAAAAAATGGTTAAAAATGTATTGAAAAAACTTATTTTAAAATAATTTAAACAAAAATAAAAAGTAATTTTTTCGACAAAATCGTACGACTAGTTTAAAATCCTTTCATTTAAATTTAACTAAAATTATTTTTTAAAATTTTTTGAAAAAACTGGCCCACCTTGATAATAAATTATCAGTTATCAATTTCATTCACAGAAATCAGAACCAGTCCGTCAAAAATGACTAATCCTAGCAATTACTAGCATAGTGTACTTTGTTCACTCTGTCATGAAAACATGGCAGCGATTGGGGGTAGACGTCACAGGCCACGCCGGCTGAACAGAGCACAGCGGCTGCTGCAATACTTGACGGTGCGAACCTCAAGAAATCAGTCACTGTAATCGAATCAGAAAATTTGAAGAAAATAGTTAATTAAAAAAACGCATAATCGCAATGAATGTAGCGAAACTCTCTTGCGGAGCACCAAAGATGGTTACCGCGAGCGGTGGCAAGGATGAACTGGGAGGCTCTAAAGAACTGGGTCGCGGATCCGGGTTTAGGATCGGATGAGGACGTCGGGAGCTTGGAGAAGAAGTAATGCAGGTAATCGAAGGGCGTGACAGAGCGCAATCTCCAGTTGAGTTGGGTCAAGATCCGGAGCTCCATCCTCTGAACAGTCTTGGAGTCAAATACGAAGCCCGGATCGAATATTTGCAGGTCGGGCAAATTCGGGATTCGAGGCTCCTCCATTTTCGCCGCAAGAGACAAGCACCCCACTGATAATAGATGAAACGGCCACTCAGCTGGCTGCCACCAGGTTCAAACCAAATAGGTAAACAATCATTAAAACAATTATAAAATAAAATAAAATAAATGCCAGAAACTTCTCCCAGAAAATCAGTTAGTTTCAGTGTTTCACGTCGGTATAATCTGGCCGTACTGTACCGGAAGAGGAGCGCACGAGAGGAAACGATCGAAGTAGTTGACGGAGAGTAACGCCGTTACCGGACGAAACTGGTAATAAGCGTGCACCTGCATTGCGCAGAGATGAAGGTCAGGAACCAAATTTGAACCCAAAGAAAATCAGAAAATGTTGCTTCGAAAAGTACGAGAATACCCCTCTACCTTGAAGATCCAGTTAATGGATTTGTCGCGATTGGTGAAGTCAATCGGACAGTCACGGAGGCGATGGAAATAACCTTGGTCCGGCATGAGGCGTGACTCTACGTCGATGAGTTCGGCGATGGTGATCTCATCGGACGGCGGAGAGTAGGGCAGGAGGTAAGGTGATGATGAAGGGTGCCGGAAGATCGACGCATCTTCACCGGAGCACAACACATCGGCGGCGTCCTCGCAGCAGAACAAGTTACCGGCGGGTGAGTACTCCGATGAAAGAGACATTGCAGTGAAGGAGGATTAGCTGGAGTGTCTGTTTGGTCATGGCTTGCTCTTATGGGTTTGTGTTTGACATCTCTGTCGTCCCTCCTCTTAGTTTCTCTCTCTAAAAAGTTTTTGTACTTTTGTGGGTATAGATTGATGAGTGATTAGCTCCCTCGTTTTCTGGCAAAAAAAAAAAAAATGAGCTCTCTCGTTCTGGTTCTCGTCTCCTCATTACAGATAAATATATGGGGGGAGTCTCATAACCGCGGGATTTTGTTCGCGAACGAAGTGAGCGTGTGAAGTGTGACTGCCTCGAAGCAGATCCTCTAGGATCTCTTCTCTCCTTAAATCCTGTCCTTTTAAATAATCAATTGGCTCGTAATGTGCCGCATGGCCAACGACCCAACACTTCAAAAACATTTCCTAAAAAGGAAATTAAAAAAATATAATTTTAAATTCTTACACTTTACTTACATTTTATTATAAGTCTTTATATTAATATTCTATATTCCTATTTTTTTACTTTTTAATATTTTAAATTTTTTTAAAGTCTCTATACTTTATTCATTTGAGGATTTAAAATATCAAAAAATAAACATGAATCGACTCAAAATATTAAAAAAATTGCAAAAATCTATAAAAAAATACAAGTAGGGACTTAAAATTATATTTTTTTTATAAATTAATTATAATTAAGTTTTAAAAACTTTCAATTACAAATTAAGAGTTATATTTAAAATTTAAATATCTATTTATAGTTAAAAATTTTAGATTTGTAATCACTTGCATAAGTACTTGCAATTGAATTTAAAAAAAATCAAAAACTTTATTTTTTTGTTTAAAAATGTAAAGTATTTTTTCAAGAGTTAGATATTTAAAAATATAAGATATTTTTAGTCGTTAAAGGTATAATCATTATTTTTTTTCAAAAATGCTCCTAATGACTTTATATCTATTGTAGAATGTTTCATAAGGGTAAATATAGAAAGATAGGATTAGTTTGAAAGTAGGTAACTACTTTATTGGGGGTGAGATTTAGTTAAAAATATTTTATATTTTTTAACAGAGAAAGTAATTGTACGGATTTTATGAGATAAATGCAATTGTAATGAATCTAAAGTTCCGACAATGATCAAATCTAGCTCTTGCTCCTATACTTGAAGTAACATATGCAAAGTTTAGAATAAATTCATGCTACATGTTGGTTGAAAATTCGGTACAGGGGATCAAATATCCTTTTAATATGACAAATGGTCTCCGCTCCCAGAACCTCTTATTTATTATGCTTTACCCAATGCTGACTCTGTTCTCCACGTGAGAGTTTATGACTTTTGCAATAATGAAAGAAAATGGAATACTAATCTCCTAAGTCATTATCTTCACCCTGACATCATCAAATAGATTTTACTTGTGTAGCCTCCCAATCAACAAAGAAAAGATATTCTTTTTTAGAAGGCATCATCTAATGGAAATTTCTCCATCGAATATACTTACAAAGCAATGAAGGCCTACGAGAACCAAAATCACTCGAATATTGGTCTAAGATTTGGAAATGGCCTATTATAAAAAAATTATATATTTTCTTGGAAGGTTGCCTAGAATCGTCTAAATAATATCCACAGTCACTCTTCTTAAAAAAGCAGCTACCCTTTTGGCTGTAACTCCTTTGACTCTTCCATTTATATTTTAAGAGCTTTCAAGGAAGCCAAAGAGTTGTGGAAAAGGTTGGTTAATCTTATAAAACTTTACACTTTTTTCTCTTTTAATTTGCAAGACTAGATAATTTGAAATACAAAAAATGAAGTAGGTAGCTTCAATACAATAAGAACAGATTGGCAGAGACTTTTTGCTCAAGTTTATTGGAACATTTGAAAAATTAATGCAAGAAACTCTACTCCGAAAGAAGAAGTCTTAAATAACAACATTATCTTATCCAGCACTTAGCAAATCAGCAATGACTTTAAGCTTCTATTAAAATACAATCAACCGAACAAAGGACATGCTACTTATGACGTTAGATAGAGTCCATCTAAACTTGGATGGATCAGATTGGACAAAGATAGATTTGTCAACAACAATGGCATTGCTGCTTGTGGAGGCATCATTAGAGATGATAAAGAAAATTGTATTAAAGGATTTATGAAATTTCTTAACTATCACCCTAACACAACAGCAAAAATTATAAAAATCTTTGAAGGACTTAACCTCTGCTGGAATGACAAATTTTTCAAAATTAATGTCTATTCATATTCAATAAAGGCTTTGTCTCTTATTAATAACAATTACCCTAGGAGTCACCCTTTATCTGACATTATAAAGAATATCAGAGATCTCACTATAAGGGATTGGGGTGGTTACCTTTGATTATGTCTCCAGAGAATAAAACGGATGCATTGATCTCTTAGCTCACAATGCAATACGTAACAACTTTAACATTAAGATCTTTGATGTACCCCCTCAAGACTGTAGAAGCCTATTGGCTTTCAACATGACTGGTCTTAGTATTTTGCACGAGTTTCCATGGCCTTGTATTTAAAAAAGTAAAGAAAATATAACTTTAAATTTCCACACTTCACTTACATTTTGTTATAGATCCCTACACTATTTTTTGATGTTCAATATCTCTATACTTTTATTTTTTAGTGTTTTAAATCCCTCCAAGGTCTTTTATATTTTGTTCATTTAGAGATTTAAAATACCAAAAAATAAAAATGTAGGGACATATAATATAAAAAAATTGCAAGAACCTATAAAAAAAATACAAGTAAAGTGTAGGGACCAAAAATTATATTTTTTATAAATTAATTATAATTAAGTCTAAAAACTTTCAATTACAAATTCAGAGTTGTATTTAAAAATTTAAATATCTTATTTATGGTTAAATTTTTAGACTTGTAATCACTAGCATAAGTATTCGCAATTGACTTTAAAAAAAATAATCAAAAACTTTGAAATCAAATATAAACTTATTCATAGATTTTAATAGAAAAAATATTACTTTTAATCCTTACACTTTGCTTGAATTTTGATATAAATTCCTACACTTTTTTAATACTTTATCTCCCTACACTTTCTTTTTTTTTTTACAATGTTAGTCCCAGCATTTTTAGAGGGATATTAGTGTGACACAAACGGTATTTAATAATATTGATATATCAATTAACACTGTTAATTTGTGCTTACATGTCAAAACTATATTGACATGAAGTTTTAATATGTAAAAAATTAAAAAAATTACATAAAATTTGTGTGTTTTGCTTATCATTTAAAAACTTTCATGTCAGTCTTTTTATTTCATCTAATTAGGCTTTTTTAAAAAAAATTCTTGTTTAGAAAATTAATGTCAACATCAGTTGGATAAGTAAGCACAAAATTAATAGTATTAACCAACATTTTAGTGTTATTAACACTATTGCGCCACGTCAACATTCCTCTAAAAATATCTAGGTTAATGAAATAATGTAGGGACTTAAAATATTAAAAATAAAATACAATGATCTATAATAAAATTCAAGAAAAATGTAGGAATAAAAGTAGTATTTTTTTATTTCTATATATTTAAATTAAATTTGATTTAAATTTAAATCTTTTGATCCAAACACAACATTATTTTTTTTGTCCAAAAAATAAAACACGATCATTAATGCGCGTGTGCATGCGGGCGCGTATGTTTGTTTTCTGTCTTTTATCTTTTTTATGTCTAAAAGGTAATTTGACCCGGACACTGATTTGATGGCGATTTTCATGAAATAAGTTTTCTCGATGAATTAAATCGTGCCTTTAATAATTGTTTGAAGCATAACATAAAATGAGTTGTATTGTTTGGTATACATATCGTGAATTTTTATTAAATAAATAATTATAACAGTATTCATTTCTCTATTTTGAAATTTATTAACTAGTTTTCAGATTACTAGCGGTATTAAGTTTTTTTTAAATATTAGAGCAAAATCTAAACTAATTTTTGACCGAAGTCTAAACTAATTTAAGCAATTCAGGTAAAAAAAAAACTAATTAAAGCAAAGATATATGGAGAAGTTTTAAAATGATAGCAAAACCATTTCCATCCCAATTTATGAAATACTTCTAAAGAAAATTAAATGTCTCAAAATATAAGACATCTTAATAAAAAATAAAAGTTTATTCATCTAATTCTATTTATAATTCACTCCAAACATGTTTCACCGAAATAAAATAAAACCTCAAAACACATTAACGTTATATACAAATTTAAAATATTCTCAACTTCATCACTATTAAAAATATATTCTTTAACAATAAAGTTTCTTCTCTAATATTTAATAGAAGGTAAATGGGGTAATTTATGAAAAAAATTTAATTATGTGACTTAAATATGACTAAAAAAATCTCCCTCCACCTTATAACAAGAGACTGTATTAATTCACTCTTGTTCCAATGTTATTCTTCCTTCTTATTATATTTTTTTCAAGTTAATATTTTACAAATAAAGTTAAATTAAATTAAATGTAATTTTAAAAATTTATATTTGTATTTTTAAAAAAATTAAAGTGAATTTAGTGAACTTTAAAGGGAGTAGTTAAACTACTCCCCTATTCAATATTTAAAATTTTGTTAATGAATTACACTTTTATTGAGTTAATTAATTATTTTTAAAATTATGAGTTAAAAAACCTTATTAATTGCACTTAATTGAGGGCATTTTGAAAAAAAAAAAACTTACTATTAAAAGTTGTTATTTTCCTTTATAAGTTGTAAATGTCCATTGTTTATTTATAAATATCATTTATCAAGTTGTAAATGTGTCAGATCTCAAACTTAAGAGTATTTTATGAATTTTATAAAATATTTTAATAATAATTTTTTTAAAAGACTTAAATGTAATTTTTTTTATTTTTTAATAGAAGGAGTACATTAATGTTTAGGGGGGCAGTTCGTTGAATGTGCAAGGTTCAAGTTTTTCCAATATGACTTACTTTATACAGAGACCGAGTGCGTCTTTGCATGTGAACGTGAATTTAAGTAATCATACGAATTTAGTACCATTGGGACCCAAAATTCATAGAAAAATTGAATTTATTTGGAGGGTTTACGTTTCTAAACATAGAGACAAGACATTAATTATGTCTTATATAGTATTCCCTCTGTTTTTATTTTTTTAAAAAAAATTATATCACATAGTTTAAAAAATTAATTAATTATATTAATTATGTCTGTAAGTAAAAGTATTAGACTGCAATATCTTTTATTAATTATATTAATCAAGTCTTCATTAATTGTCTCTTATGATTATGAATGATAAAATTATAAGAGATAATTTAAAAAGTTTGCAATAAATGCTTATTAAAAATGTGATCTTGCTTAAAAAAATAAACTAAAAGTGATAGTTTTTTTTATAAATAGAAATAAAAGGAATATGCGTTTTTTGATAGAGTTAGAAATAAGGGTTGTTTTGAATAATGGTTTGGGCTCAAAAAATGAAAGATTTTTAGGAAGACTAAGTTTTGAGACCCAACCTTGATAAACCTTGAAAAAAGAGACTCGGGTCCACGCAACCCTCCAAGTTCGATTCTATTTTCTTTCCCTCTATCTTAGAATGCATTGTTTGGCAAATGGAAAAAAATACTAAACATTTAGCCTTTTAAAGTTCTGTAACTCTTCTTATCTCTCGATTCAACCTCTCTCTCACCCTCTTCTTTCCTCTGATCGTCTTATCTCCCTCTTGCCACTCTACTCGCCCTCTGACTCTCTCTATCTATCAACTCTCCTCTCCCTCTCGTCTCTCAAATAGGTGTCTCTTTCTCGACGTTCTATTACTTTGACTTTTTGACTCTCTTATTTTTAGGTGATTCTTCTTTTAGCATAAATTTTTTTTTTTAGGCCATAGATGTCTGAAATTTTAATTGATACTTGCTTGTAACATTTTAACTTGATTTGAAAATTCTGCTCCCTTATCTTATTCTATGATGGTTATATTGACACGCCTTATATATTTTATTTCTAAAACTTTATTGTGAATTTTCATGGCATCAACTAATATGTATTTATACTTTTAAATCTTTTATTTATTTTATAGATAACGTGAGACCTTAATTTAATTTATATTAAATTTTAGAGTTAAATTATAATAATAAATACCATGATGTTAAATTAAATTATTTTTTAGAAGAACAATATTAACTTATAATGTTGATTTTTCTGTTAAACTAGGCTTATAGGCTCGTGTAATATCACCCTTACTTAATCTCCATTAACTCTAAAATTCAAGGTAATCATTAGGCTAATTCAATTAGATTACCGAGTTTGTAATTTCATAGAAATGGAATCTCAAGTTTTTTTGGTTCAAAATTTACTTAAACATTATTTAGTAAATATCAAGTCAGAGTAAAATATTGTTTCAAAAGTATGAGATACTTTAAGTGTTACAGTATATGTTACACGCATTGCGGCATGTGGTATAAAAAGGCTCTTTCTCTCCCTTTTGGCTCCATACGCTGCAGCACACCACACACACATCGCGGCATGTGGCACATGAACTTCCTTCCCTGTTTTTCTCCATTTTTTATGCCCAAGTGACTTAAATTCACTTTGAACCCATATTTATGCTTGAAATCCCAAACAAGGGTACTCATGAGTCTCCACTAACCACACACCACATAACTCTTACTTAACTACCTTTAATTAAAGAAATTAGTTCTTAGGATGTTACAGCTCGACTCTAAACCCTTTCAATAAGGACTAAACCTTATGATTTAGTCAAAAATTAGGAAATCAGGCTTTAGGATCTAGGCTCTTCAAAGTTGGACCCGCCTGTCTTCCTATTTCTACATTTTGAGGCTGTCAAAGATGAAATGAAAAGCGCACACAAAAATGGTAAAGAACTCAAGGATGGAATTCTCTTATATCAAATGATGAACAATCCATAAACCAATGACACAACATTAAAAAAAAAAAAAATAGTGAAACCTTCAATTTGGCATTTTAGTAAAATGCACTTTAATGTGATTTGGCAGAAGAGAAATCTGTCAGTGCATCAATGTAAGATAATGAACCCTTCCAATGTTTTTAAAGAAATTAAGCACTTAAAAACCTATCATGGTGATTTATGTAATTGGCATAATCTGATGAGCTATGTCCTAGCACAGAATTCCCCTTTCAGTGTGTTTCGAACGTGTTCTTGCAGAATACTTCTTCGTTAGTCAAATTAATATATTACTTAATTTAATTCTAGTAGAGGAGACTGCAACACCTTAAGAATAAGGTCTCAAATTCAAGTCTATGTAAATGTAAAAAACGCTTTAGAAAGAATGACTTTCAATTGGGTTTGCCAATGCTCTAATTTAACCTAAACAAATAACTAAATCAAAAAATATATTATTTCATCAATTACATTTAGAATTTTAAATTAATTATCTAACTAAATCCACCAAAATAAACTTTATCATTTATATTATTTGGTGAGTATTTTTAACCATTAAGATTGTCAGCGGCTCTCATTTTTTAAAGGAGTGTTTTGAATTTTTTTTTTGTATATAACAAAACTAATTAAAAAAATTATACCATTTCTCCCTGCAATGACATCCCATAAATATATTATTTTCACTAAAAACAATTGGCCCAATTGATAAAGAATTGGTCTATAATTTTGCTGTTGATATAATTAGGACTTAATTTTTTTATTTAAAAAAGAATTATATTATTTTCTTTTTAAATATTTACATTTTTCACTGCCTACGGAAATAATGAGTATGCTCATTATATGTCCCTCAAAAGAAGCCAAAACACTATCAAGTCCCACATCAGAGGGACTTGGAGAGAGTTCTGGCTATATAAGCTGGTACGCTACATACCTTAATGGGTTAGCCTTTTGAGAAGAGAGTAATGGCTTCATGATAAAGTGATATTAGAGTCAGACCCAAATTTACCCAATCGGTAGGCCCCTCTGATGGGTCACTCGTGAAGGGAGTGTCATGGATTGGTTAGAAGAGTTGTCAAGTCCAACATCAGAGGGACTTAGAAAGGGTCCTAGTTATATAAAGGGTGCACTTAGAAAGGGTCCTAGTTATATAAATGGGTGCGCTGCACGTCCTAATGGGTTAGCTTTTTGGAGAGAGAGTAAAGACCCCGTGACAACACGCTATTAAAGAGAACATATAATATTAACAGACTTTCCATTTTTAGTATAATTAATATATATTTTTGGGTAATTTGCGATATTTGCATGACAATAAAAAATTGTTTTGACATGCTTTAGATGCTTTGTCAACAAACATTTCACATGACATCGTGGTTATTATTGTGAAATTTAAAAATAATCATTGATAATTCTAGCCCCTTGTTTAAATTTGAATTGAGGTCAAATATTATTTAAAGAATATTAGAATATACTCATAAAAGATATATCATGATCCAGTTCGGGTTCCTTTAAATAACCACTTGGAATTTAAATATTTTCTCATATTTTATTTATAAATAACTTTTTACATATCTTGTTGGAACCAATAAAAATTTTAAAATTTATTAACTCATTTGAAAATTTAATTATTTTTAATTTAATCATTATTAAGTATATATATTTTAATAATATATTTTCTCTTGCAAATATTTAATGGGATGAAAAGTAAAAGTTATGATACAAATTTAATGATATTCCTTATAAATATGATTTAAGAAAGACTCCTTTCCACCTTATAACTTTTGTTTATTTATAAATTTTCTTTTTTTGAAAACTACTTTATATATTTTTTATTTTAGGTGTGATCAAAAAAGGCTTGTCAATATCAATATCAAATAATAAAAATAAGTAAAGGTGTAAATTTATTAATGAATTTTTTTCTAAAGAATTATTGAGTAGTCTACATTATGAGATGATATTAAAAAAAGTCATTAACTATGAGAGTGAATACTATCTTTATTAAAAAATATAAAATTTTTTTAAAGAGTTTGATGTTAAAAAATATAAAAATATTTTAAATTTTTTGAAGTGTAATCATTGTCTTTTTTTTAAGTACTTCCATTGATGAATGAATTTATATTTATTTTAAAATATTTAATAAAAATAAATATTAAAAAATGAGATTAATTTAAAAATAAATAATTATTTTATTGAGATAAAATTTGAGTAAAAGTATTTTAAAAAAGAGTGTAGTTTTAGAGGATGGACGAGATTGCGAGAAAGTGATAATGCAGCCTAAAATTACGGAAGAGCACACATGTGCATATGCTCCGTCCTCTCGATGACCAGAGCCGTGTGGTCGTCGTTGACATTGAAGGGTTTGAGCAATGCCGCAATCGTTAACTTAGAGTGAATTGATAGATACATACAAATGAAAAAAGAGCAATCCTTTCCGAAAAGCTTGATAGGAGAACGGCAGATGAAGTCATGAGCCTCTCTAATCGGTAGAAGAGATTTGGTGAGAGAAGGCACTAGCGGCGGCGGAGGCGGCCGCGGAGTACAAGAGGCACGAGTCTGATCTCTCTGTTTAAGCTTTGAGTAGCTCTGCCTCTCTATTTCTCCCTGTGGGTCACTGTTTTCTTTTCCCCTCAAAAACGTGTGGTTTTCAGAGACCAATAAGAAGGGTCAGTTAGAAGGAAGGGACCAGTCAAACGAATCAAAATTTGCCATGTGTTGATATTTTTATAGTTCATAATCTTTTTTTACACCACTTTATAACCTAAATTATTTAGTATTTTTGAAAAAATAATTCATAATTAAATTTATATCTTTATTGATAATAAAAAATGAACGAAAAGACTATCACAAGTACGAACAGCACTTGAAATGACGAATGTTTTGTCTTTTCTTTTTGTCAATTCTAAACTCACACAAAGAAAATATTATAACATCGGACAAAATTCAGTTCTAATAATTTTTTTTTTTGGGTGCAAGTAAATGACATAGAATGAGTTTGTGATAGTTGTCTCAGGAGACATAGGTTTCTAGAAACGACAAAAATCTCGTGGAAATGCAAATTCAAGCGATGCCTTTATTGTCAATTTTAGTGGTGTCAATTTCGTGTCCTCTTTCTTCTTAAAGGGCTACCTTTGAATTTCTTTCCATTTTGTTACTAATTTTTTTTCATAAAAATATCACCTTTTAAGATTTTATCCTTTTTTTTTTTGCCAATAGATTTTGTCCTTTTGAAATCCTTCCTCCTTCAATGGGCATTGAGTAGAATCAGAAATAAGGACCGGGCTTGACGGGTTACCCATTTAAGTCCATTTTAATAAGGTTTAAACTTGAAATTTTGACATTTTTTGAGGTAATTGGGCTTTAAAGTCCGGCCTTTTTAAGCCCTTAAAAAACGAGCTTGGGTTTGGGAGTCTCATGAAGCCCGTTTTATTTTTTTTCCCTTACCTCTCTCAAAATGCACTGCATAGGCACAGCACACGGACACGGTGATTGGAGAAAATGAAAACCCTCAGCTTAGACTCGCAGTGTCAAAATTGCTCTCAGTCTCTCACCGTCTCACGCAGTCATGCTCATGGCCTCACGCTCACGCAGACAGCAGATCAGCCAGCGAGCTCAGAGCCTCAGACTCCCTCTCCCTCTTTCGTCTCGACTCTTGAATCAAGATTCTTAGGACTTGGTACTCTACTCTTGATCTCAAATTTCCCTATTCTTAAGACTTGGTACTCCACGCTCACAGCCTCATGTTCACTCTACTCTTGATCTCAAATTTCTCTCTTCTCTTAGCCTCTCCTCCTCAAGCCGTCATTAGTCGAGCGTCCAAGTCTCTCCTTCTTAACGCTTTGGTTTATCTCTTCTTGAGTTTTCACTTCTCGACCTCGATAGTGTGGCCTTTGATTCTCAAGTTTTTGCTTTTAATTCTCGATTTCAGGTTTGCCTCTATTTTGATTTTAGCTTCTGATTCTGATTCTTGAATGCTGTTGTACGATTTCAACATTGATTTTGATTCAGATCTGCTTATGATTTTTAATTTCAACTTGAAAGAATAGCTTCATTTAGTTTGCTGCATGCCTCAATTTTTATCTGTCTGCAAACTATTTTTTTTGAATATGCTTTTGTCTCAATTTCTATCTGGTTAATGCTCTGTCTCAGTTTCTTGATTATATGCTTGGAGATTATGCTGTAATTCTTGATTAATGTGTCATAACTTCGAATGTGCTTAGGCAAGTTATGTTGTAACAATTCCTGGTTATAGCTCTATCTTTGAATTCCTAGTTAATGCTTTGTTGACTGTCCTTGGTTTCTTGATTATATGATTTATGCTTGTTTACAATATGTCGTCATCTAATGCCAAGAGTAGTGAAACTAATAAGAAGTTAGTTAAGGAGAAAGTAATAGAGAATCAACTCCCTCCCAATTTACTACATTCAAATGAAACCACCTAAGAAAGCTAAAATTTGTACCTCAGATGTTTGGAAATCTTTTTCTAAAGTGGTTAATGAAGAAGGAGCAACAAAGGCAAAGTGTAATGGTTGTGGTACTTTGTTAGTATGTGGTGGAAATCATGGTACTTCACATCTAAGTCGACATATTAAACAGTGTGTGGCTCTTCCAAATTTTCATAACATAGGCTTGATGATGTTAGATAATGAAAGCAATGTTAGACCTAGACAAATCAATAATCCGCGTATTCAGGAATTGTTAGGGATGTTGATTATTGAACATGATTTGCCATATTCTTTTGTCAAATTTCCTCTTTTAAGGCAGTTACTTAAGGAATGTAATCCTGATGTTAAGGTTATGAGTAGAAAAACTGCTATGTCAGATGTTAGGAGATTTTATGAGTTACAGAAAGAGAAGTTGAAAGTGATTTTGTCAAAGAGTCTTAGTAAAATATGTTTGACCTCTGATTGTTGGACTGCTGTAACATCTGAAGGTTATATTTGCTTGACGGCACATTTTGTAGATGAAAATTGGAAACTTAATAGTAGAATACTTTCTTTTTGTAAGATAGAGCCTCCACATTCTGGACATGAATTGGCTAGCAAAGTTTTTGAGTGCTTATGTAAATGGGGGATTGAAAAGAAGGTTTTTACAATTACTTTAGACAATGCATCTGTAAATGATTGTATAGCTGAAATCTTGAAAGAGAGGTTGGTTTTGCAAAACAATTTGATTTCTGATGGGGAATTTTTTCATGTGAGATGTTGTGCATATATCTTGAACTTGATAGTTCAAGAAGGTTTGAAGGTAACAAATATTGCGATAAATAAAATTCCAGAAAGCATTAAGTATGTTAAGATGTCAATGTCCAGGATGAAGACTTTCAGGCAATGTATTCAGCAAGTTGGAGGTATTGACACCTCAATAGGATTGCAATTAGATGTGCCTACTAGATGAAATTCCACTTATGATATGCTTGAAAGTGGAATAAGGTATAAAAGAGCTTTTGTTTGCATGTCTTGTCGTGACACTAGCTTTAAACATTGCTTGTCAAATGAAGAGTGGAGGAGAGCAGAGGAAATGTGCACTTTCTTACAGCCATTTGCAATTATTACAACTTGATTTTTGGCACATCCTATCCTACCTCAAATATGTATTTTGGGCAAATATCAAAAATTGAGATTTTGTTGAATAAAGCTACTAGCAATTGTGATCCTGTGATTTCTAGTATGGCGGTTAGAATGAAGGAGAAATTTAACAAGTATTGGAGTGACTATAGTGTAATCCTTTCTATTGGAAGTGTTTTTGATCCACGAGCAAAGCTTGAAGTGATTAAGTATTTTTACTCACTGATTGATCTTGTAAATTACTTCATGAAAGTTGATAATATCAAGTAGAAGTTGTATTGTATGTTTGATCAATATAAAGAAATGGGTGGATCTTCCATTAATCTTACACTAAGTTTAACTCAAAACAAAGTCAACCAAGCTCAAGCACTAGTGGAAGGATGTTAGAGAAGAAGAGGGAACCAACCATGTCTTGGACTCAAGCTTATGGTGTAAGTTTTTATCTCATTGTTGTTAATTTATAAATTGTAATTTCTTATTTGATACACTTGGATTTTTTTTTATATGTAGGACTTCCTTAATTTCAAGAGTAGGGATACTTCTTCCATTGGAAAATCTGAATTAGATTATTATTTGAAAGAAGCTTTCCTTGATAGTCATCAGTTTTTAGAGTTAGATGTGTTACATTGGTGAAGACTAATCAACAACGATTTTCCAATCTTTCAAAGATGGCATGTGATGTTCTGAGTATTTCGATCACTATAGTAGCTAGTGAATCGGCATTTAGTATCGACTCCCGTGTTCTCACAAAGTATTGTTGCCGCCTCTTTCCGGATAATGTGCAAGCATTGATTTGTACCCGCAATTGGTTGAATAGTTTTGTGCCATTTTATGGTAATTTTTATATTTTATCTTGTGATATATATATAGATATAGATATATATTTGATAATGACACCATTTAATTGTTAATTATTGTAGGTGATGATAAAGAAGCTGCAGAAATAGTTAATATTAAATCTCCGCCTCTATCTTCCACGAGTGGACCTACATCTGAGGGTTTCAATATTTGATTTGTGGATGATGATGAGAGAGATCTTGATTATGATTGATGATGATGTTTGCCTTCATCTTATTTGAACTTTTAAATTTTTTGTTTATTTTTTAAATTATGTGAGACTTTGATTGAGTGTATGTTAAATTTTAAAATATTCTAAGTAAATTTTAATGTTGAATTTCATTGTATTCCTATCAAGGCTTATGGGCCCGGCCCTAAGTCCCTTAAATAAGGGCTGAACTTCAATTTTACGGTAAAATTAGGGTAACAAGAGCCATATGGGCTAGGCCCGCCCATTTACCAACTCTAGCATTGAGTCTAATAAAAAGAAATAATCCCTCACAACATAATAAGTCAATATTTAAATTTTTATTAAAAAATATACTTATATTTAATAATTGATCATATCTTAAATAATATTATTTGTAACAAAAAAATACTTGTGAACGAATTAAAAAAAAACCTTGTTTTAATACTCCTTAGTCCCTTCATTTCAATTTATAAGGTATTATTTAGAGATTTCTATATTTCATAATGTGAGGCATTTTGTTGATTATATAAACCATTTAATTTTGTTTTACTTAATTAAAATACTTTTAATCACTAATGTTTGTTGCGACTAAACATTTCAGAGAGTCGATTGTTGTTAATGAATTAGCCAAAAAAATTGTTGTTCATGAGGGGTAAGTTTGAAAAAATATAAAATATATATCAAAAAAATAATTCATTTTCTTAATAAATATGAATGGGTTAAAAATACCTTATAATGTGAATGGCCCAGCAAGCTTGTATTCAAATGCCAGTTTCCTTCCTTGTCGATATTAAAATGAAAAAAAAAAAGATAAACTGTGCCCATAAGTAACTAGATAAAAGAATAAATTGGCACCTAAATTATATATCCAAGAGTAATTGAGATACTAAACTTGTTTCTAGTGTAATATTTTCTTTTCAACTTTTAAAAATAGTGCAACATAGCTCCTACAATTAATAAAAGTTAATTTTAATAATCAGTTAACTAAAAAATAATAAAAAAGATCAAAGCATTAAAATAAAAGACTAAAAAATTATAAATAAGGACTCAAAAATTATAGAAAATTAGCAACAAAATTTATTTGTCCTTTTCTGTAATTTTGATATCTTTTTCTATCATTTTTTTTATCAACTAATGATTAAAATTCACTTTTCTTAAATATAAAATATAAATTGCACCATTTTTAAATTTTGAATGAAAACATTGCACTAGAAATTGATTTAAAATTTTAGACACTATTAGACTTAAAATTTTAGGATCAATTTTCTCTTTTATCCTTATTTATTTACTGAAAATCAAGCATTTCTTGCATGTCAATTGGGTGTCAAGGTAGCTCCCACGAGAATCAAACAAAATAGTGAATAAAGTTCTTGTTTTTGTTTAAGTTAAACTATTAATTGGAATTAATTGAATAAAAATAATAAAATTAAATTTAATAAAATGAATGAGATTCTTAATCCAACAACCACTTGTGTAAAAAGCAACTTAGCGTTACTAATTGTCTATTAATTTCATAGATTTCATTTTAACCTAATTAATTAATTTCAATATAAATTTTGTTAATCCAAAGTCTTAATAGTTACAAGTGTCTTTTGATCCACTAATAACTCTCTCTCAAATTAATTTGTGTTATGTTTAACATAATTATCTAAGAGACAATTCAATGCAATAACACTCAATAATAATTATATGATGCACTTAGATATATATTTCTATCTAAATTGCAAATTACATGATAATTTAATCCCAGATTACCCAATATAATTATCTAAATGAGATTTCCTTTTTTTAAGAAAAAATCTTAACACCCAAGATCATTTTTAATGGCAGCCAAACATCAAATAAACATTCAAACATAAGATTGAGTAATCAAGGCGACATTAAGCATAACTAATAGATAAAATCGAATCTAATCTATCAACAAGTTTGTAGCTTCTCTAGGTTTAAGGAGAAATCAACCACATAGTTCTAAACATAGCAGAAATCAACAAGCTATATATCAAACTAAAGAGGAAAATAAGAAGAAAAGCTTAACTGGAGTGATTTTGGATAAAAATCACTAATCTTTCATGAAACTTAAGCCTATCTCATCCACCATGTAATAAACTTAGTCAAAAGTCAGGATGTTGAGCTTGAAGCTATATAACCTTAAAAATATCTATTTTTGATAAAGTTGTGTGTTTTATTAATTGATAATTACGCTACATCATATTTGTATTACACTGCAGCGTAAAACCATTTTCTTGCTATCACAAGGTATTGTGCTTTAACATGTTGTAGGGATGTTGTATCATAAATAGAGTTGAGAATAAGGGCTGGATCTGAAGAGCTGGGCCTAGAAGCCTTGTTTAAATAAGAGTTCAGGACTTTAAAAATTATTATTTTTAAAGTAATTGGGTTTGAGGACCTGCCCCTGATAAGTCCTTGTAAAAAATAGCTTAAGCTCGAACGACCTTTAAATCCCTGTTATATTATTATTAATTTTATTTTCTTTGATAGAACACGTGTTTGAAACCAATAACCTACTCACCTGATCCTATATGCATTATATTATTATTAATTTTAATTTATTTTAAAATTAATTTAATATTATTTAATAAATACTAGTGTATAATATAAAATTTTGATATTTTTTATTTTTTATAATTGTTATGTTCGTCTATTTATAAAAAATGAACTATTTTTTAACCAAAATTTAAATTTTATTACTAGCCTTTTAAATATGTGTTGTTTAATTTCTAAAAAATTGTGAGAATTTTAATTTTTTTAATTTCAAATTATTTTAATTAATTTATAACGTTTAATTTTATTTAATTTTTTATTTTTTAAAATAAGGCTTGCAAGTCCAACCCTGAACTTTTTACATAAGAGCTGGCTTAAGAAATGAGGCTAAAAATAAAAATTTAAACTTAGGATTCAGGCTCTTAAGAGCGGATTTGTCCGTTTTTTCAACTCTAATCATAAATGCTCTCAAGTTTTTGTACCTTTGTGACTGAAGAATCATGCTATGGCATAATGTAGAGATATTGTGGTGTAAATTTTAACTTTGTTTTATCTTCAATCTTTTTTGACTTGCAACTTTTGACTATTCGGATCACTTTACACACAATATAACATCATTAATATGATTTTAGCTCAAGTTAACCAATTCATTTTAATAGAATGCTATCAACTCTCCTTTCTTATTTTCAAAAATATTTTTCTTTTCTTTTTCTTAAATAATGGTCCAGTTTCCCTCAACATCACATAGACCATGCCAAATTGATTCCAAGATTTCCTAACAACATATAAAAACATTTGGAGACGTCACCTTTATTAAATGCTTTATATAAGTGCTCTAATAATGATGATTGAAATTCTAATAAACCAATTTTCTTAAAAGGAATAATATATGAAGCAGGAAAAGTACTTAATATTTCATATTTTAAACTAAAAAAATTCTAGAAAATATCTATAGTAAGCTGTAAGTTGGGTGTGACAGTGTAGAGGACAGCTAAGAGAATGGGGGAAAGAAGGGAGTGCATGAGAACGTGAGCTCTGGCCGACAAGGGCGGAAGGAAGGGCCACCTTGACATTGTAGCCTATGCTCTAACCCACCCATCTTTCCATTATCACCTCTTCTTTTCATTACTTTTCACCCGCTTCCCTCTCATCCAAACCCTATCCAATTAATGGAAATTAAATAATCTCTTTTCATGGATTGAAAATATATGTTAAGATCAATAGAAAATGTATATTGTATACTTGTTGCTTATATATATCTAGGTAACTTAGGCCCGGATGTGGTAATAATTTATGGATAGTAAATGAATTGAACTTGAAATTATCATACTTTTGCTCATTTTGGGCCTAGTTGGAGAGTTACAGCCCTCATAACCAATTCAAATCCTTATTGCCCAAGCCAGGTTACGAGAGTAAGTTCAGACTTGAGATATAAATAGGACCTCTGAGATTTTCAAGCGTTTAGTATCATGAGTTTTTAATGCACACATCAACAAATTATTTATATGAATTTATATTATATAATTGATTTCTTCTAGAAAAAAATGTTGGAATAAAATGTAACATTAGGGCCACACATGTAAATATTAATAATGTGTGGCTATTAGTATAATTTAGCCTAAATAAAGTGATCTATTTGGACAAGTTTTAAGGCTTAAAGGTATAACTGTTATGAAATTAATGTGTAGAGATAGGAATGATATTTATAATTTGTTGAGGGACCAAAACCATACATATCTCAAACTTAAGTTTATAAATAAAGGTATAATGAGAAATTGGTTTTTTAACTCCCTTCCAGAGAATCATAAGAAAGTTTTTACATGCCATCCATCATATATGGAATCTTGTGATATGTTTGACTACAAATTTAGGTATGCTTTAGCATTCAGTTTCTTCTATTCCTTTGAATTGATATGGAATTCTATTCAAGTTTATGGTTTTGGTTGCAATCAATTCTATATTTTGAATATGAACTTGATTGATAGGAACAACCAATTCCAACAAAAAATTATTGCATATCATGCTTGTAAAGAAAACCTGTTAGGGAGTAAAACTAATAACTTTGGTGTAGATATTTGACTTCAAGCATTCATGGAATGTTCAAGGTAGGAACTTGAGATGATAACCAAGAAGACGCAATTAATCAGCATGTTTCTAGCTTATAAATATTACAATACATGATGTTCATCTTCCTTACATATTGGGAACTCTTGAGACAATACATAATGATCAGACTTCTCCTTCCTCATCTTGCCCATTATGTGATAGCAAGGGGTTTAAAAGGAAGGGAAGAACCTGTTGAGGTTCAAGGGCAGTGCATAGAACTCTTCACTTCTGTTATCCTGGTTGAAGTTCCTGAACTTTTCCCACCAGTGCCTCCCGCTGTCCCGGTGAGTTGAGCCGTGTCTATAAGCCACAGTGGAGTCCAAAAAGTAAGCAACTATAAGTGCCACAGTTGGTGCGGATGAGAAAATCACTTGCACTATGTTGTTGAACTGCATGATGACAGATTCAAATCAAGTTCAACCCCAACATAGCCATCAGCCAGTTACAAATCTAAGTCATCCAAAATAGATTTGAATAACTCTTTGGTACAAGGTTCCTTGCATCAAATATATAGCAGCGATTGCAGCCAGCAAATGAAAACTCACTGAAATTGATATTTCAAGTAATGGAATCTATTGATGCATTTAAGGAGTTTTTTTTTTTTATTAAGGCTTCTTTATGCTTGGTTGAGGAGTGTACTGCATGCAAAAGGTTGTAAATAGGTTTGCCAATGCCCTTGTGGTATAGCGGCATCTAGGTGACATGACAGGAGGTGTTATGACTTGTCAGGAGGTGTTAAGCTTGTCTTTGTAGAAATTTGTAAATAGATTCACTTACTGTGGTGGAGCCAGTATGAACAGGACCATGCCCAAAGAGAAATATATCCTGGATGAAATACTGGGAAACTGATAGACCCATGAAGATGGAAAAGCCCAAGATGAACAATGTCCTGAAGCTGTTGAGGTTGCAGAACTGAAGAAAACCAAACCCAACTGATACTGCTCATATCAAAAGCATTACACCAAAATCAAAAAAGTTTAAAATGAAAGGATCTAAGAAATAATCCAAGTTGACAGAAAGCCTAAATAAAAGTGAAGAATTGTGATGGGTCAGACTTACCCACATAGCCAAAGAGAACACAGTACAGTGCTGCTACAATTGGCAATGGTATTGAAGCAAGAAAAGCCCCAAATTTCCCTGAACAGAAAAAACAAACACAATGTTAGTTGACTATATATCTTAGATATTTACTACTGAATGAAATTTCCACTGCAGATGTGAAGCAATACATTGATTTCAATAAAAAAAAAAAAAGCTTTTTAAGATTTTCCATATCTGGATAGCAGAACACTAGACCTAATATAGAGAAGAAAAGCATAAACCCTGCTGCTATTTGAACGACTCGCCGACTTCCAACTTTTGTTAAACCCAAAAGACCTGCATTTTCACTTAGAGGATTGCAAGAAATGGCAATTAGATTGTCATGCATAAGATGAAGATCAAATCTTGAACCAATGTTTATTATCAAAGTCAGAATAGCATGATTCCTTAAGCAACTTCTTTTTAATCCAAGCTAGGCACAAGATTCACAGAGTTGACGAAAATATGTACACTGATGCAGTGGAGCCAACTCCTGTGCCCAAAAAGCCATCCACAAGAGTCCCTATGCCCTGACATCGTTGAGGAAAATTGAACAAATACATAAAATTTACAAGATCTCAATATGCGGAAGCAAAGTCCATAAATTTTATAGTACCAGCCAACCAACACCACGGCTAAGAACAGAGGGTGGAATATGTGTTGCACTCCCATATCTTGCTGCTGCGATGAAAGTCCCAGTGGACTGAACCCAGAAAATAAGAAGGTCAACTCATATTTAAAGTAAATCCAACGAGAAAGGAAAATTACACATCAGAAGATGATAAAGGTTCTTTTGAAAGGATTTTGATTTATGTGCATAAGGGTGATAGAATTAGCATCTTAAAGCATTCTCAGCATAAGTAGAAAACCCAACAGACAAGTTTTGCATACAAGTCTAAAAATAGTAAAGCAAACCTCTATAATTGCAACAACAGAAGCAGCAAGCGTTACAAAAACATCACCAGCATTGAATGAAGGACGTCCCCATTGAAATGGATATGGAACCCTTAACCTGCATGAGCGGGAACAAAATGTAATTGTAAAACAAGGCTTTAGATGACTATCCCCATGGATGAATTCACCATTAGAAAGGTACAGAAAATCCATAATTGTACTACACGTATAATCCTCGTCCAAAGAATAACAGGAGAAGAGGATAATATGAGCTTTTAAAAGAAATTCAAGGTACTTCAGGACTGACCAAGGAGCAGCACTGATGAGTCCAGATCTATCAGTACGGCAACTTAATTGAGTTTTTGGTGATCTTCCATTATATGCACCAGCTGCAGTCAAGATTTCAGCAATTGCCCACACAATTATTATTGTGAATATGATTGCAAATCGATCAGCTCCTTTTGATTTCATCATTTGAGGTATGTACTGCAAGAAGGAAAGTTTTTCATGGAAGTCAAATGAGATATCAGTTAAGGTGTAAGAAAAAACGTATAAACATTTTGATATATAAGATGTAGCTACAATATGGGCTATTAACCTGTTACCCCTATGCTTTATATCGTTGTTGCTTGCAGGTAGACAAGTATTTCAAAAGGGTTTAAATCGAAATGGAACAAAGAACACACCTGGGACAAGATAATCAGAATTACCAATGCAGGGAGTCCTATTTCAACGCACTTTATCAACTGCATGAATCAAGACAAACACAAAGTTTATGTTTGTTAACTATTGATCTGATATCACTAAAATGAAGTCAGTCTAGCATAAATAGAGAGAAAGACTATACATTGGGAAAACCAATTGCAGAGAGTCCCAGGCCAGTGAGAGTGACAAGGGGGACCGCACTGAGGGGGCTAAGAAACCTGGACAATCATAACCTCAAATTATCAGGTTCTTCAACTAAGCAAATGCATGGCTATCAAAGGTCATCAGAGAGTGTAATTTGAATCCTCCGTACTTTTATATACCTGGCAAATATTCTCCAGAGTCCGAAAAACCCAAGAATGATTTGCAAAGTAGATGCAACAATGACTGACCCTTGCATGACTCTCATGGATTGTTTAAATCTCTGAAATTCAATGAAAATTCAAAAGACGTCAGTGACAACTCTTCTGCTTGTTCTTTTCTCTTTAGCCTCAAAAAGCAACTAGCGTTTCCGAATTAAGTTCATACACACAGAGATTTTACCTGATGGGGATCCGCATAGATGCTCAGACTTCTAGAGAAAGTGGTGGAGATAGCAGGAATGAGGAAAGCATAGGAAGGCCCCACAACCACTGGAAGCCTAGTTCCAAACAAAGTCTGCAACAGTGTGTTTATAGCCCCAGCGAAAAGCAGTGTCTGTATCATTTCAGCCTTCTCCACCTATGATTTGAACTTTGGTTAGAAGCCAGAGACTCAGAAATAAGCACGAGACTTTAAAGAACTCTAACGTTACTCTTACATTCCCTCCACCCATGAAAGGGACAAGCACGGAGGAAATAAGAACAATTGATCCAAGCATCACCAGGTAGTGCTGAAAACCAAGAAGTATTCCTTCAGCTGCATTCACGGAAAAATCAGCTTTAGAAGCAGTCCTACTGGATTGTTGTAATATCAAAACCAAGCATAGCAAACGGGGGGTTTAAAAAAAATAAATGAAATGATCATCATTTTCTCTCACGAATACTGTTATAAGTCCGGCCTCAAACCTCGCAATTGAAGTGTGGTATAAAAGTTCTGGGGCTTTTCCACATAGGCTGGTTTTTTTGAATAAGTTTCTCTCTTTAAACTTAATATGGGAAGAGAGCCTTGAACTTATAAACTCCATTTTATTACGAGGTTTTTTGATGGGAGACTCACAACAATACACTCGTTCGAAAATTGATGTCACCGGCAGCTCCGTTTCACAGAATTTCACTTGGCTTTCTGCCGGCCAAAACCTTTCATGGTAGTCATTTCCGCGATAACAATCTCTCAATGAAAACACGATAATTTGATATTACAAGTGTAAGTCTGGATGGAGAGATCATCCCAAAATCTAATATGTTGAGTGGGGAAGATATTCTTTGTAAAACAATAAATTCCGAAAGGACGGAAATCTTGACATATGAGAGTCAGTGCCAACTACATGCTTCCGGGTTGATTTTAATCTATGAAATTAAAAATGACCCGTAGCTTCTTCCCTTTCTTTCCACAACTTTTTTCCTGGAAACCAAATGGAATTAAAACGGAAGAAAAACAAATCACTCGGAATTAATGCTGAATACTATCCAACAAACGTAAAAGCAGCCACAGAAACGTGAACGTTTCGTTTCTGAAACTGAAAATCACGACACCCACCCACCCAAAGGAAAAAAAAAACACAAATTCATCCCCAGCACGAAAATTGGCATTGATCAAAGCAGAGAAAGACGATTGGAGGAGGGCCAGAGAATGATAGCGTACGCCAAGTGGGAGAGCTGGAGAGGCAGTAAAGGACACCGGGAAGCTGCTCCTTCACGGGATGTGGTTGGAACTCATCGCCCTTTGCTCCTCCTCCTTTTGCTGCTTGTGCCATTCTGTCTGCGAATGAGGGATGTTACTGTGTTTTCTGTGTATGTGTACTATGACGATGATGACGATGACGATGATGATGAAGCGAAAGCAGACAATGCAAGAGACAGTGATAGTTATGTCTTACCAGAAATGCACAAAGAGAATCAAAAGGATGGTTGGACTTGGAAGTAGTGGTAGACGGCGACGTGGAGACGCTACCGTGACTGGACGCATGAAGTTGATGCTTTTTATAGAGAGAGAGAGAGAGAGAGAGAGAGATTGCTGCAGTCATGAAGGAAGAAGTCGCTCACCTTTTGCTTTTGGTTGCAGCTGGTAAAATGGTAGCTGGCCTCTGTGCTATTTCTTGCTTTGGTACGTTTTGTAAGTGGAGAGCCAGCCTTTTTTATATAATAATGAATGGATTTATTGAGATAATTTAAAAAATTATATTTAATGATAATTGCATCTCAATTCACGCATTGGTTAGGAAATAAAAAGAATTAAAAAAAAGGAAACACTGAAAAAAGAAAGAAGAGGGTAAAAGGAAAGTAAAGTGAGACATTTCCTTTCTCTTATTTGATTTTAAAACAAAGAAATATATACAAGTGATATTTTAAATTATTTTATTATTCTTTATCCTATAACTTATATTTGCTATAAATACAATATAAATTATTCTACTTTTTTTTATAACAAAAACTAGACATAGTGTTTTTTCATGAAGTATATGAAATATGGAGTGAGTTACATTCTATTTGCCTTATAAATAGTAGTACAATTTACCATATATGTCATATAAAAATATATTTTATTTATTTAAATTTTTATATTTTTATTACTTATTTATGTTTACAGTTTGCTTTGGTAAATGATTATTATATAAATTTCAATTAAGGCAATTTGATTCACTGCTAGCACGTGGGAAAACATGGTTTTTTTCCCTCTTAATAATGTCTATCACGGTACTCGTGCAAAAGAGAGCGAGCACATGATAAGTCATCTGTGGGTCCCATCCATGTGGGTCCGTTGATTAGTTTTGTCGAGGTAATAAAAAAAATTATAAGTTAAAAAAATTAGAATCTAAATTGTGAAAAAATGTTTTGACTGACCCCCGTTTTATTACTACAATAATAAGCACTGACATTCTCATAATTATATGCTAAGCATCAAAACTCATCATCCCGGGAAGAGGCAAGAGGGGCCCATATTTGTCATATTTTCCCCTCGTCACACAACGCTCGCCTTGTATGCAAGAGAATCCTAAGATTTGTAATAATATGCATTTTACCAAACACAAAGTACTAAATTATCTTTTGGTTAAAAAATAAAGTACCAAATTTTCTGTAGGTTTTTTTGGCCACCAAAAAAAAAAACTATCAATCTCTTGCACTCCCTCTACTTTTATTTATAAAAAAAATTATTACTTTTAACAATTTTTAAGCAAGAGCACATTTTTCAACTCATAAAAAACAATTAATGAAAATTTAATTAACATAATTAATAAAAAGTATTATAGTTTAATTTTTTTTATTTTCAGACATGTTTAACATAATTAATTAATTTTTTAAAATTATGTGATATAATATTTTTTATAAAAAAAATGAAGGGAGAATATACCACTTGGCCATTAACCAGCTTTTTATATATAAGGTGCGATGTTAATAAGAATTTTATTTTTTCCCCTTCCTTTTTGACTACCTAAAACAGAAATCCATGGATAAATTAAAGTATAAATTCCATCACAACAATATAGAAAACGCGTGTAGAGCGAGAAAGAGAGTTCGGATTTGTGCCCCAATTATTATGTGTTTCTCAACACAGAATGTTTTCCATACGTACGAAAGAGGATCTCAAAATTCGTAATAATAAGCATTTCATCAAATACAAAATACTAAGTTATCTGTGGGGGAAACCTATATGAGCTGGCCATTTGCCTCCATCTGTAAGATGCCAAGTAAATAAGAGTTGAATTTTTCTACTTTTTCATTACTTAACATAAAATATGTATTTAATTTTCAATTTATCAAAAATTAATTTGATAAGAGTTCATTTGATAAAAATTAATTGAATGAAAGTCAGTTATTATAATAAAATTTATATTTGAATATATATTTTTAAAAGTCAGTTTGATAAATTAAAATTTATTTAAATTAATAAAAATTTGTGCTTTTGAAATGTACTTTTAAATATATAATAACTAAAAAGAACATTAATTTATGATAATTTATAATTTTTTATTATACACATATAATATATTAGAAATGTTTAAAAAATGTCAAAAAAATTAAAATAACATGAAATTTAAGATGTTAAATAATAAGATTAAAAAATATATAATTTAATATTAGAAAAAAATATACTTGATTAATGGTTCAATCTATAATATACAATTTATTTCTAATGGACTTTCAAACCCTATTTATCTCTCTATCAGAAGTTATACTTGAAATTGTGCTTGAAATTGATAATGAAAATGTTTGCTCGTCATTATCATCATTAGTGTTAATCATATTTTCTTCATTGGTGTATGAAGTTACATGGATCAAAGGGTATCATGGTTATTTAGAAAGTTAGGTACTCAATTATTCTCCTTATAATTGCTCTTAACTTATTTAACATTTGAAATGAACTTTTAAAATTCACCCAAAATAGAGTTTCAAAATTCACATTTCAAACCCATTTTAACTCACTTTTAGAAAGTCATTTTACTCCTTAAAAAATTATCCAAACAACTTTTAACATTCTAAAAGTTCAAAAGTCCATTTCAAATGTTAAATGAATGAAAACCAAGCGCAATTGAAATCCATGGATAAAACATGAATTTCATCACAATGTTCCAGAAAATGTGTGTAGAGTAAAAAATAGAGTTGAGGTTTAAGCCCACAATTATTATATGTTTCTCAATATGTTTCTCAATGCACATTGTTTTTCATGCACAAAAGAGAATCTCAAAGTTTGTAATAATATGCATTTCATTAGATACAAAGTACTGCAATATTTGTGGGTATGAAACCTATATGAGTTGGCCATTAGCTTGTGTATGTAAGTTACCAAGTAAATAAGAGTTGCATTTTTCTCCTTTTTCATTACTTAACATAAAAATCAATGGATAAAGCATGAATTCCATCACAACATCACAGAAAATGTGTATAGAGCAAGAAAGAGAGTTGAGGTTTGAACTCACAATTATTATGTGTTTTTTCAATGCACAGTGTTTTTCACACACAAAAGAGAATTTCAAAGTTTGTAGTAATATAAATTTCATCATATACAAAGTACCAAGTTATTTGTGGGTGAAACCTATATGGGCTGGCCATTGGGTTATGTATGTAAGGTACCAAATAAATAAGAGTTGAGTTTTTCTCCATTTTCATTACTTAACATAGAAATCAATGGATAAAGCATGAATTCCATCACAACATGACAGAAAATGTGCCTAGAGTGAGAAAGAGAGCTGAGGATTTGGCTCACAATTATTATGTGTTTTTCTATATACAATATTTTTCATACACAAAATAGAATTTCAAATATTGTAATAATAGGTATTTGATCAAATACAAGTGTCAAGTTACTTGTGGGTATCATACCTATATGAGCTGGCCATTAGCTTGTTTGTATAAAGTACCAAATTAATAAGAATTAGATTTTTTCCCCTCTTTTTGCAATACTTAACACAAAAATCAAAGGATAAAGGATAAGTTCCTGATAACATTTCAAAAATGTGTGTAGAGAGAGAAAGAAAGCTGAGATTTGGGCTGACAATTATTATATATCTATTTACACATAGCATTTTTAAGAACAAAAGAAAATCTCGCAGCTTGTAATAATAAGTATTTCATCAAATACAAAGCATCAAGTTATCTAAGGGTCTGAGACCTATATGATCTGGCCATTAGCTTGTCTATGTAAGACATCGAATTATGATAATTGAGATTTTTGTCATTTTTCACTGTATAACATAGAAATCAATGGATAAAGTAGGAGTTCCATCACAACGTTATAGAAAACGAGTGCAGTGTGTAGAGTCTGTGTTTCTATACACGCATCGATTTTCTTGCACGAAAGAAAATCTCAAAATTTGTAATATAATATGGATCTGAGTAAATAATATATCCTGGGACGGAACTACGTGTAGCATAAGGCGCGTTCCCACCCCTTCCATGTCTATATAAGTAAAACACTAACCATATATTAAAAAAGAAAACACCAACACCCACTCTGGTTATACAAAAAAAAAAAAAAATAGGTACTTAAATTTATACACTTAATGCAGTTTTTTCAATCAAATCAGAAAAATTGAATTTTTAAACTTAAAAAAGTAAAAATATCAATAACAAGAGATAGTTATAAGGTAAAAGTGGCAGCTTAAAAAATCATTGATTTTAATAAAAAATTTGTCTATATAAGTTTAAATATTTAAAAAAGTTATTATTATTATTTAATTAGTTAGTTTTAAATTACTTAAATTAATAATATTTATTAAATTAAAAAACTTGGCCCCCCTCAGACTTCAAGTCTAGTTCCGCCCCTGAATATATCTACATAAAATATTTTCTAGATATGCAATGCACCAAACCAAGAAGTATTATCTTTTTTCCCTTTTTCATTATTTAACAAATAAACCAAATGAATGAATTGAGTAAACCAAATAAACCAAATGAATGAATTGAGTCTCGTGTGAAGAGGGATAGAAAGAGGAAGCGCATGCTTATGTTCATTCTTTTTTCCCCTCTTCATGGAGGGCTTGCCATGCACAAAGGAAAATCTTAAGGTGTTTGTGTGTGTGTGTAAAATAATATGCATCTAATCAAATACAAATTATTATGTTATCAGTAGGCCTCATTTATATAACCTAACCATTAGAACGTGTGACATGAGGTGTCGAGTTAATACATGTATATGATTTTTTTTTCTCTCATTTTTCATTACTTATAATAAAAATGTCATGTGTGGCTTTTTGGCCATTAAGACGGCAGCCTTATACCTCAAAATCTTATTTATAACTTATATAATCATTATTGACTTTTCTTACAAACCATTCATATAAGTGTTAATCACAACTTTTCATTAAAAATTAAATTTATTGCCCCCGACATCATCAACGTTAACATTCACATACTACCTCCAATATATAAGATGGAGGGGGATGAGATGAGAACAATTTGTTAAGCAACAATTCTCATCTCTTTCGGTCTCTATCAGATCATTTTGTTTCTTTTACTTGAATTATTTGATTACACAATTTTAATCTCTAATTTTGTAGCTCAAAAAATTAGGAAAATGATTTAAGAAGAGACATTTTTAAAGGAGTAATTACACACACCAAGACTTGCTAATAATGCTTATCTCAGGCCTCAAAACTTATTCACACGGAAACTGAATAGAGAAACCGATGAATGAAGCATAAAGTTCTTTCGTAACATTATGAAAATGTGCACTGAGAGAAAGAGAGAGAGAGGAGACTAGGGCTGCATGGGACTTCTCATGCATGAAAAAGAATCTCATAACTTTGAATAATGTATGTATGTATCTACCCCGGTTCTGTTTAGGTTTCATAACTATAAATGACTTGGCAATTAGGAAGTGCAATAAGGGGTATCAACTTCATTTCTTTTTTATTTTTAAGGAAAAATAACAATCAAGAACCTCTAGACACATTTTATAGTAAAGAAAGACTAAAAGGATCTGAATTTTTAATGTGGGATTGGGGGACTAAACATGTAATAAGTTTGAGCGTGAAATGACAATAATACCCTTGTTTTTAAAAAAAACTTGGGAGATTTAAAAATTCATGTATTTTACAATTCTCATTTTTCAAATTTACCAGTAACATTAATAAAATAACAAGTGCTATTTAAAAATTAATAAGAATTATATCATTATGTGATAATATAAAAGTGGTTTAGAAGCTTAAATTACTATGTATATTTAAGTGGGCTTGGTAGTCCAAACTTTTTAGGTAGATAAGGAGTCATGGGATCAAAGCTTCCTTGGCCACCTTTAACCAATAATCCATTAAAATTGCTCTCCAAGTGATTGTGGGATTGATCTTGTTTTAGAAAAAACAAAAAGTAAAGGTATTAATATTGTTTCACGCTCAAACTTGTTTACATTTTAATCCCTTGATTTTGCAATGAGAATTGAGAATTTTTTTTTGTTCTATTTTGCTATAAAATGTGTTTAGAGGTTTTTGATTGCTATTTTCCCTATTTTTATACAAACTGAAAAAATAATAAGTAAAAGATCAAAGTCACTTCCCATTCCTTTCTCCTTCACTTATCCCGTCAAACAAGAAATAAAAAGAATATAGTATTCTCTATGCATGGTAATATTACTATTTCAAAATTGGGTGTGGTTGTTCGGTTCTCTATATATAATAAATGCTACCAAATTTGTTCTCCTATGGTCAAAAGTTGGAATGCCAAACCTGGAAATGTCACTTAAAATTTTCTGTGCTGCATTAGTTGATCTTGCCTTTCAATTTCCTTCTTTCTTGTGATGTTTTCAAGTTATTAATTAGTTGAGACTTCTAGTTTCGTCTAAAATTAGGCATTGCATTTTCCATACGTTTAACTCCTTCACATTCTAATATTGTCTTGTTCTATTTCCACGGAAGCTTTATGCACCTTCCTCTCTCCTTTCTTGTTATTCAACTTCCTTAGCTTTATGAAAAGAAATTTGTGCCACAGCTTGTCGTTTTTTTTTTTTGGGTGTTTTTTCATTCCTTCTTTTATTTTTGATATAAACATATGGTGTCTAGTTATATTAATTCAGGAAAAATTACTATGATTAATCTTCTTTTTCACCATACCTTTGTTTACTTGTATTTGATTTCAAGAACGTTGTATTACTATCCATTTTTTATTTTCTAATTTACAAATTCATATGTCAATATTTTATTAAAAAATTATTTCTTACCAATGCAACAATATTGTAAATTCTAATAGCCAACTATTGTATATTATTAATTATAATTAAGATACATTAATCTTGATTGAATTATGTTAAAATTTGAAAAAAATTTCTTATTTTTTAAGGTAAATTTTCTATGTATTGACTAAAACATCCTCAACTAGTTTGAATTACAAATACGTTCGTATTATATATGTAAATGTGCTGGTAAAAATATAGATATTTATTTTTAGTATGCACGAATAATAAAGGATAGTGAATTTTATTTTCATTGAATATAATTAGACAAACATGTACGTAATCTATCGAGGCAAAGTTATCGGAAAATTTAAATTAAACTAAAATATAACACAATTTTCAAAAAAAAAATTACTGTAAGGCCACTCCTATTTTAAATAATGCTTTCATGAAATTGCAGTCTTCTCTCACGATGTTCTTGAATTATTTGAAACAGTATGAGAGAAACAAAATCTTGGAGATATGAAAATGGGCCAACTAGGCTTGCCACTGTATTAAGTTGGCATGTGAAATGACTATGCGGCCCATTATTATCTGAGTTTATGAGGAATGGGCCTAGCTAGCCCATGTAATTTTAAAAAAGAATATTTAATGTATAATACTAACTTTACCAATAAAAAAGGCCTGCTCCAACTTCCAAGCAGAATTGTGGCTCCTGCATTACCCTAGAGTAATGCTGGGCAAATAGGTTACGGACTAACCTGCAGGTTAACCTGTGGGGGCTCGTATTTTATGGGTTAGATTGGGCTAGCCCATCAAATAAAAGGGGCTGAAAAATTTAACCCAACCCATTTTCTAACAGGCTAGCCAACCCGGGAGCTGACCAGCAAAAAATTATCAAAATTTTTTTAATAATATAAAATTTATATAATATATATATTTATTTTATGTTTTAAAAAAATTAATAAATAAAAAACTTGTAAATAAATAAAATAAATATAGAATCGAACCAAGCAAATTTACTTTGTTAGATTTTTACTATCATCATCTTTTCGCTTAAGTGTGCTATTTTTGTCACAAAGAAAAAAAATTTGAATATAAACCCATATTATTTTTCTCAGTAAATTCATATTTATAATTTCAATCAATAGATTTTATGATATTAATAAATAATATATATTCAAAATATTTATAAAAAAACTAATAAATCATCTTCACAAAACTATAATAAAATTTTATTTACAAATTGTAAAAAAAAATTTACACTATATTCAAATGTAAAGAACATATTTAAAAGTTATGAATTATATTTAAAAAATTATTATTATTATAGGTTTATAAAAAGATATATATGTAATTAAAAAATAAAAAATTATATTTTTTAAATTATGCTAAACTGCGGGCCAGCCGTTTTAGCCCATTATTTTTGCGGGTTGGGCTAACCCAGCTTGTTTAAAAAATAGGTTAATTTTTCAACCCAACCCGTCAAATTGTACAAGTTAAACGGACTAGCCCACAGACTCAACCGTTTTCTCAGCTCTCCCTAGAGTCTTACAATTAGAAGAGATTAAATTAATTAAAAAAAATAGAGTTTAAATTAAAACAAAGAAAAAAAGAAGGAAATTTTTCATTTAATTTTTTTAAAAATATCAATATCAATATCAATCAAAATAGGCATTGTGCATCATATTCTCTAATATATTCCATCAGCAGGACTAGAAGCGAAACTCTTTTATTTATAGTAACTTCTTTTCTATACTGACTTTTTCCTTATATGTGTGTGTGAATATTGTAGCATATTTGTAGTATATTTATTTATAATAAACTCTTTTCATCTATCATGACTCATCAAACACTCTTTTTTTTTAGTTGAAATGATGTAGTGTGACTTTTTATTTTAGTAAATACTCGCATAAATAACCTGTGCATCCACATGCAAGTGGGGTATATTTCAAGTTTGGACATTAAAGAAAAAATGCAATCTTATGACTGACAATGACTTATGCTGTTCCTATCTTATCATTGTTTTGACATGTGGTTAAGAAAAATAATTAAACTTAGTTGTTTGTTTTAATATTTTCACAAATTAAACAACCTTGAGTAAATGTTAAATTCTCGATTATTATTCTATCCCTTTTCTCATCGTAATTATTTAACTAAACTTTACTAAAAGACCTCACTACTATTGCACTGAAACAGCAATTGCTTTGTACATTTTAGAAAATGATTTATAAATATAAAAAATTTCTAAAAAATGACTTATGAATAAAAGGAAATACACACACATTAAAAAAATAGCCAATTTAATTTTTAATCACCTAAATTAGTAAGGGAGAATGTCAATGAGGACCCCTTGACTGAAAAATAGAGTTTAAATTAAAACAAAGAAAAAAGGAAGGAAATTTTTCATTTAATTTTTTTAAAAATATCAATATCAATATCAATCAAAATAGACATTGTTGCATCATATTCTCTAATATATTCCATCAGCAGGACTAGAAGCGAAACTTTTTTATTTATAGTAACTTCTTTTCTATACTGACTTTTTCCTTATATGTGTGTGTGAATATTGTAGCATATTTTGTAGTATATTTATTTACAATAACTCTTTTTATCTATCATGACTCATCAAACACTCTTTTTTTTTAGTTGAAATGATATAGTGTGACTTTTTATTTTAGTAAATACTCGCATAAATAACCTGTGCATCCACATGCAAGTGGGGTATATTTTCAAGTTTGGACATTAAAAGAAAAAATGCAATCTTATGACTGACAATGACTTATGCTGTTCCTATCTTATCAATGTTTTTGACATGTGGTTAAGAAAAATAGTTAAACTTAGTTGTTTGTTTTAATATTTTCACAAATTAAACAACCTTGAGTAAATGTAAATTCTCGATTATTATTTTCTATCCCTTTTCTCATCGTAATTATTTAACTAAACTTGTACTAAAAGACCTCACTACTATTGCACTGAAACAGCAATTGCTTTGTACATTTTAGAAAATGATTTATAAATATAAAAATTTCTAAAAAATGACTTATGAATAAAAGGAAATACACACACATTAAAAAAATAGCCAATTTAATTTTTAATCACCTAAATTAGTAAGGGAAATGTCAATGAGGACCCTTTGACTGAACTTAATCTCAATTAAAATCTTTAAAAGTTTGAAATTTCATTATATATGTGAGGGACTGAAATGAAATTAAAGCACTAATTGAAAGGATTTTATTATCTTTAATAAAGCTAGGTTCATGAATAACTCATGTAAGAAAAGTGAACAAATGACGTGTGAAAATTAAGGTTGGTAATTCAAGCAGACTGAGCTTATTTGAGTCGGCTTATTCAAAGCCATCTTAAAGTATCTTACTTTTTTTTTTAAAAAAAAAGACTGTATAGTCAAGCCACAATTTTAACATTTTTTTTCGTGTGGGTTTAGGTGACTTCTTGGGCTTGACCTGAATTACCTTCTCTACATACATATAGAGCTAGTAATTTCAATGGTTGGGCTTTTTTAGATTGGGCTTAAAGCATTTTTCTTTTTTAAAAAACTCATATAATCAAGCTTAACTTTAACTTTTTCAAGCGAGTTTATGCTAGTTTATCAGGTTTGGCTCAAATTACTGACTCTATAAAATATGAACAACTGATGTGCATTTTTCATACATCAATTATTCATTTTTTTCACGTGAGTTGTTCATGTATCTATCTTTATTTGTTTATATTCATAGTGATGTTATATTATTAATAAGAGTCACAAATTCTACTTATATCAATTATTCATTTTTCATACATCACTTATTTATTTTTTAAACATCAGTTATTTATATCACCATAGATAATAAAATCATTTTAATTAGTTCTTTAATTTCATTTCAATGTTTCACATGTATAATGAAATTTCAAATTTTAAAAACTCTGACTGAAATTAAGTTGGATCAAGAATTCTTATGAAATTTTCCAATCGGTAACTGACCTTTATGGGCCCATTTGGATTTTCAATATTAAATGTTGAGAAAGCGCATTCCATCATTCGAAAAGCCAGATGTTATTTGGATATTTTAAAACTCTGTTAAGTGGCTTTCCAAAGCAATGAGAACGTGTAGTTTGCCAACAAAACTTCCTGAAGCTTTCCAAAAGCACATTCATATGCTGACAATTTTGTCCTTACTTTTTATTTTTATATCAAATTATTTTTGTATTTTTCGTTCTTTTTTCTCCTAGTTTCATGAATGTTGTTTTTTTGTGTTTTCTTCCTTTATTTCTTTTTACATTGATTTCACCTGTTAAGTAATAAATTTTCATTAAATTAATTAATGAGTTATTAATAATTACTGTGTTATATATGTATATTGCTAATTTATAATTTATCCCTAACATCTAGGGTAATATGTTAATTAATACTCTCTCCATCCAAATTTACAAAACACTCTTGTTTGCAAAATTACATATACAACAAAAGTTCATCAAATATAATTTACAATCTTAATTTTTTATAAAACATTTTAATTTAATACGAAGCATTTCTATAACAAAATTATAAATAATAAAAATTAATATTTTTTAATAATTATATATTCAAAAACACATTTCATTATATATAATTTAAATAATTTTTAATTTATTAAATTAACTTTAAAAAAATATTTAAACATAAATTTTATTATAATAATTAATTTTTATAAAACTGATTTCTTAACTAAATTTTTAATAAATTAATTTTTGGTCAACGAAAATCAAACACGCATTGCACTTGTTACGGAAGGCATCAGCAAACGAAGAAGCACATGAATGGATCATGAAGGCTGATATAATTAATCAGAGCTGGGACCATGTTTCCAAGAAATTCAACAATGAATTAAAAGCGCGTGGATAGGTTTATTATATTATTACTTTTTGGTTGCTTCTAACATTCGAAGAAGTAATTTACAATACGAATCCAGGGAGTCATCAGACACGTAATGTTGGACCAGCTTTTTTTCATTTTTTTTCTCTCCACTCCCCCATTTCAATTGTCAGATTTATTTTTAAATAATTAAAATTTAATATTTTATAAAATTATTATTATATTTATTTTTTATAAAGTTTTATATTTTAATAATAATTTTATAAAATATTAAATCCCAACTGTTCAAAAATAATTTTGATGATTGAGATGGAAAGTAAAGAGAAAATAAAAAGAGAAAAAAATGGAGAAAAGTGAGTAATTTTTCACATGATTTTCATCTAAGTCCGCAACTTCTCTGGCTTTTCGTCTAATGTCCCTTTGTTGTGTTTTCTGTAGGATCAGAGCCTGAAATCAGGAGCTTGAGTTCGCTTTTTATTTTTTTTTTTCAATTTCTTTTCCAGGTAATGTACAATATCCATAAATCCAGCAATGATTTTACTTGGGGATTGATTAAAAGAACTATGAACTGCTTGATTCCCCTTCCACCAAATTAAATGCAGCAAGATAACATTTTTGCAGTCAAAGAAAAAATTCCCTTCCTTAAATAAATCATGAACCATGTCCATCACCCAATTCTGAATACCTTCAGAACTAATTGAGCTGGATTTTATATTCAAAGCTACATACCAAATTGCTCAAGTAAAAGGGCATTTTCAAAAAGGTGAGAAGCGATTCCGTCTCATCACATCTACAAGACAGAGATCTCCCCCATAAGGCAATGAATTCTTAACTAATTTCCAAATGAACAATAGAAACTTAATAGGCAATTTGAGCTTCCAATATGAGTCCAAAACTCATTAGGGGCTGCAAGAATAGGAACGGATCAATAAGATGGCATTTCCATCTTTAGCAGTATATGATCACTTTTTGTTCCATTCTATATCAAAGAATCAACAAGATGAAACAAGGAGATAGGAATGTAGGTGAATAACATTGCCTCAATAGTTCTCCGTTCCAAACAACAAGAGTCCAAGGATTGCTAGAATGAGAAGTGAGATAAGAAACCTCTTACACAGTGCAAGTGTCTGAGGATTAGCACAATTAAGTAGAAACTAAAATTTATTTATTATAGGAATTTTTGCACCTATATGTGATTATTTGAATCGATATTTGCAACTCATTTTAAAAAAATTATTAGAAACTTAATTATCATTAATTTAATTTTTCAAAACTTTATCGTAGAGCCAAAAAATGGCCAAGGGTGGGCCCAAATGAGCTTGGCCAATAAACTTAGTCATCTCAAATGGATCCTTTTAAAAATCTAGCCTTATTCAATGGATTTAGGATTGAGATTGTAAGCCTTTTTATTGTTTTTTTATTTTAATTTTTAACATTTTAATTTTTACACTATAATATTTCATATTTTTTAAAATATAAATTATAAAGTTCATAAATTAAAAATAAATAATATAAATTTTTAATTTTAAAATATAAACATATATTCTAGTATCAAAATCCAATTATTATTTTAATAAAATTGTTAATAACAAATCAACTATGTTTTGGAAGCCTGCGTTTGCTGAAACAATTTATTCAATTTGTAGTCCTTATTGTCACGGGCTGAGAGTCTAGCGCAGCACACAACGCCCGTGCGGCGTCTCGAGGACCCCATAATCCCCGAGACAAACCTTACCACATACGAATCACATTGGTTTCGCTCTGCCATGATCAGGGAGGTGGCACTAGTCCCTGACCAATTGTGCACTCAGTCCGAAAATTGAGGCAGAATGCACCCAATGCCAATGTCGCCCCCTTTACCCATATTGTGCGAGGCTAACCAGCGGATCATTCATTACATTGGTCTTTACACGGTCACGAAGATATCATTCGTGACGTTCTCCCCACACCCAATCTAGCACGTTCTCGTGCTAGGGGAGAAAGACTCTGCCTAAGATCGCACGTACAGTATTGCCACACACACATCAACTTACCACTAAATGGCCACCCGAGTCCAGCACTCTTTGAACCCACTCACACCCGCGAGCCAACAGGAGTGGAGTCGACCAAGGCCAACCTTCCCGCTCGAGTCCTGATTTTTTGGACCCACCTGCATCTCGCAAGCCTACTGGAGTGGTGCCGAGATCAACTAGTCCTAACGTGGGACTCCACAGGCACACGGCAGTAAAGTACGTCCTGCTCTGATACCACTCTGTCACGATCTGAGAGTCTGGCGCAGCACACAGCGCCCGTGCGGCGTCTCGAGGACCCCATAATCCCCGAGACAAGCCTTACCACATACGAATCATACTGGTTTCACCCTGCCATGGGCTCATCAGGGAGGTGGCACTAGCCCCCGATCAGTTGTGCACTCAGTCTGAAGACTGAGGCAAAATGCACCCAATGCCAATGTCGTTCCCTTTATCTATATTGTGCGAGGCTAATCAGCAAATCGTTCATTATATTGATCTTTATACGGTCACGAAGATATCATTCATGACATTATGCTGTGATTAAGAAACAGAGACAACTATTATAGATATCTTAACACAGATATTTCCATGGTTCTAAAGTCATAAAGTATTATTACTGTGCCCAAGAACACTATCTTCCCATTAGCGACAGTGGCAAAAAGAAAGTCTTTGAGAATCGATCATTACCATTTTTTAGCACACGGCCCGTTACAGTCGGGACGTACGGCACTACTTTCATGCTTTATGTATGCGCTTTATTATTCCTGCATCATGGGATTAAGACTGTCACATAATTAAAGAGACAAGACTATGGCCAATACCTAAAAGTCAGTGGGAGTAATTTCATTTCATTTCAAACTAATAAGAATAAATAACAGAGTAGTATGAAATAATTTGACAAATAAATTTTAATAAATATTTAAAAATCAATGCATATTAATTTATTTTTAATAAATTTTATTAATAATTTAACAAGTAATTATTCATAAAATAACAAGTCTCATTATTAATTTTAAATTTTTTTAATAATTTGACAAGTAAATTTTAGTAAAATAATAAGTTACATAAATTTTTAACATGTAAACTTTTGATAATAAAAATAAGCAAATATTTATAAAAATCAATGTATATTAATTTTTTTTAACAAATTTCATCAATAATTTAATAAGTAGTTATTTGTGAAATGACAACTAACCATTCAACTTTGACAAGTATTGCTTGGAATGTGAAATCAAACTTTATAATATATATAAATATTTACATTATATAATTAAGAGATATTGCTAGTTTAGTGACTAATAATACTTTTGGGTGGCCAAGAGGTTGTGGGTTGAACCCCTGGCCACCTTAAAATTTCAGCCCTTTTGTCAGATTGGTGGTAGCTAGTGACATTGAGGAAGATTATTTTAAAGTAAAATGTTCTTTTAAATAGAATAAATATAAAAAAATACTGTTAGTTTGTAGATAGCTAATTACTTTATTAAAGGGTGATAATGTTTTACATTTTTAAATATAAGGAGTATTAAATCATTAATATTAATAAGATATTAAAAATAAATGCAATACTTTTAATTACTTCCTAGTGTTGTTTCTAGCAATGATAATATAATAATCACTTGATAGGCTATCAAATTGGCTAGTTTCATTTTTTTGGCCAAATCAAAGTGACTGGTTATAAAATGATATTTTGGCCTTTGATATAAGGGGGAAAAATTAACTTTTGTCTCTTGGTACTCCTCTGATTCTATTTATAAATTATTTTTAATATATTTTACCAGTACAAAAAAAATTAAAACTCATTAACTCTATCTTAAAATTTAGTAAGTTTTAAAAAATTTTACTTTTATTAAATATACATACTTTAATAACGTATTTTCTATTTTAAATATTTAATGAAAGGTAAAAGAGGAAATTTATTATAAAATTTAATGATATAATTTATAAATAAAATTAAATTTTTTTTTCTCTTTCTGCTCTAATAATAAGATTAGAGGAAGTATTTATTATAATTTAAGAAATTTAATCAGTACAAAATTTTTTATAGGGCAATTACTTGTAATTTTTAGTCATTTGCTTCATCTTCCAGTTCATCATCAGGATGATGATATTAATGAAGGGAAAGGGAGTTTCTCTCGAATAAGGTATTAGAACACAATCTCAAAGTCATTGCTCGAAGTTTCTCTCTAATCTCATACACAATGATTGCCACCCTTTCAATTTTCTCCCTGGGCAGCAGCCAGCAGACGTGGCGCATCCACTTCAACTTCCGTCAACCCTATTGTGTAGAGGTGAGAATTTGGATTCACACACTATGAGCCTAACTTTTATGAGTTTGGCTTTAAAGGCTTGATTTTAAAATTTAATTATTTAAAATTTAATTTAATTTTAAGACTTGACTCTTAGTTATAGGTTTAGGGTCAAGCTCTTAAGTCTTCTTTTTTAAAAAAATTTAATATTTTAATTTAAATAAAATATTTTAAAATTTAACATAAAATAAATTAAGGTCTTACATAAAATTCAATATAAAATTTGATAAAGATTTAAAATTTTAAATTTAAGTTGAAGATTAAAATCTTTGTCAATGTAAATTTAAATCCTCTTCCTCCTCATCTAAAAATAAAATATTAGATCTCTTAAATGTAAGTTTATTTGTTGAAAATGGATGTAGAGATTTAAATTTAATATCAATTATTTCTATAACTTCTTCTTCATTACTTACAATAAATATTAATCAAATTTTATCATTATTAATCAAATGTGTGTGTGTGTGTGTGTAAAATAATCCAATTTATTAAGGTTTGAAGGATCTCCCGGACTTAAGCTCATTTTCACAGGACTTATTAGGGTCAGGCCATTAAGCCCAATTACTTTAAAAAAAATTAATTTTTAAAGTCCGAACCTTTATTTAAAAGAGCTCTTTAGACTCAACCCTTATTCACAAGTTTACTATTATGAATCCAACCTGCTACAATATTCAACATCTACTGGTATTACTTTAAAGATGACTGGTGCATCAACAACAAACTCCAAGTCAGTTTTGATAGAACAACGAGGGTCGCTGCCATTAATTAGAATCGCGCAAGCTCTTGTCGTTTATCACGCTCTATTTTGTTGTTTACGCTTTTGTTGTAACATCGTCGACAGAGGATTTCCAAGTCCTTCGACGAGAACCCAATCCCATAGTGCTGGTGAATACATTTGAGGAGTTAGAAGCCGAGGCCTTATGAGTTGTCGACCATGGATGAGAATGATCCCAATCGGCTAGCTACTCCGATCTCGCCTTTCTAACAGGACAGACCCTTCAAATGGATGCTTTGATTTGGACCTATTCTAATTTGGTCTTTCTAACGACTAATGGCTCCTTTAGAATCACAAATCTTGTCGTGATCCCCTTACCGCCAATCTCGACGACATCATTGCCGGTCGCTGGTGATGATTGCAAGTCTCTTAGCTTCCATCCTTGTCGCAGAGGGGGCTTTAAAGTTTAAAGTAACCAAGTTAACTCCAAATTAATAGCAAGTTTCATACTGTTCAAACGTAATTGTTTAGAGGCTAAAATGTTTTAAAATTGAATCTATAGTTTAAGATTTAAATTGCTATTTAATCCTTATTTATATTGAATATATTTTTTTAATTTTTATCATATATGTGATTTCTTAAATATAAAATATCTAATTAAAAAATTATTTTTTGTTGCTTAATTTTTTAAATTTTTAATTTATAGTTAGAAGAGGCCAAGTATATTTGAGATCCTTATAAGCCAAGAAAAATAGACAAACAATAATTGAAGTCAAGTGATTCACACCTCGAAATCATAAAAAAAAATTGCATGTTTGCATCAAAGAGCTATTGATCAACATCAACAATTTTTAAAATACATCATATAATCACTAATAATATTCAACGGAGTGAGTAGGTAGACGGGTTTCTTAAAAATATTGTCAAGGTTTTGATCCCTGGTTATATGTATAAAAATGATCTTCTTGGAAGAGGCGAAGTCTACTTTTATGATCTCTACGTTCTGAAAGGGTTAGTTCTTGAATGTCGGTTGAGGAATACCCTTAATTTACAGTAAAACATATAATAAAATTAGCAATTGACAATTAATAATTTTAGATTCCACCAAAACTACTCAGGTTTAAACTCAATACTAAGTATTTTTTCCTGAATACTAAGCAATATTTTGATTCCTCTCTTTTAAAAGTGTTTTCGTTCCATTTAATTTTTTTAATAAATTATATACTCGTTTTAAATTTGACTACATTGATTAAAGTAGATTATCCTACAATTAATCAATATATTGTAATAAATTAGAATCCACAATAAATGTGGCGTCACTCTACACGGCAGGGTTTTTTTTTTTTTAAAAAAGTATAGGTCTTTGGGCAATTTTCAAATATTTAGTTTAATCACTAAATTACATGCATTTTTTACACTTTTATAATATTATCATCCTTTATTTTTTTAAAAAATCTCACCTTTACTTCAAATTTTGAACAATTATACCTACAACGATATATAAATATCATATATTATACATTTCATATTTATTTTTAAAAAATGCATATCAAAGAAGAATCTTCGTTCAAATTGAAACTGGTAGCTTGAATGTAAATAAGAGCTAATTAAAAAGAAGGTCATTATTAAAAATATTTTATATGATAAGAATATAATTTAGAATTGAATAGACTTGAAAAAAGCACAAGTTATATTTTAATAAACAAATAAGGAGCCCCTGAAAAAAGAATATTATCAAGTCGGACTTATAATTAATTAATAATCAGACAGAGGACGAGTTTCGCAGTTCCCAATAAATTCAGAAGGATGAGGTGTTTATTGATTATTATATGATTATGATCATACTTTGGGTTCACTTCACATTGTTACGAGTAACTTGCGAGTATATCGTTCACACCACTGGTCAATGGTCATATTCAAACGACATGTTTCGAACGTTACGTTGTCCTTCAATTCTCGAAATAGTACTTGCATATTTTCTTCAATCTTATTTATAAATTATTTTTATTAATTTTATTAATATTAATATAATAAAAATATAAAAAATAAAAATAAATAAAATTTTAAATATAATCCTTAAATTAAAAATAAAAAATAAATAAATAATATAATATTATTTTTTATTTTTCTCTCTCTTATTTTTCAAGAATAATTTAAAAATTTTAATTTAAAACGAAACAATCCTATCAACTAGTAACTTATAAAATAAATTAAATTATACTTTTTAAAGTTGATTAATATACAAGATCGAGAAGTATTAAGTAATAAATAATATAATAATATAATAATAAAAGTAAAGGAAAAACGAATAAAGGGAAGCATCAAACACGTAGTTTCAACACAATAATGGAAACATGGCTTTATTGTTGGCATATTATTATAATGATGTACTAGTGAGCGATTTGCTTTGCAAAGGAACAAGAAAGGCAATTAGCGACACTGATAAAAGAAGTCTCAAGACTCCAACCATTTTTTGCACATGGCCAGTTGTGACCTACAAGTTATTTCAACCACTCCTCCAAGTTCTTTATGCCTTTTATTTATTTATTTTTATCCCCTTGCATTCAAAAAAATTGTGCGAGTTTCTTATGTTAATCACACAAATACAAAATTATTAAATATTCTGAATATTTTTTTTTGTCGTGCACATGTATTCTCTTGTTGAAGATAAGACCAGACACTAATATAATATTTGGTGGATAAAAAAATATCTTCTAGAAATGAAATGAAAATTACACCGATTTCATTTTTCTTTTCGGGGATATTTCTCATTTTCTTTATAAAAAATATTTTTTCATGTACCAAGCATTACATAAATGTGAGTATATTTTCTAATAAGAATTCGAATATTAATTCACTACACTGTGAGGAAATACAAGCTAGTCTCTTGTGCTAGACCAACTACTTGATTATTCTAAATTTTTTTAGCAAAAATGACAAAAAAATTTATTTAAAATGGACAAATGGTAAAATAGTATCTTGAAATGAGATAATTAGTGTAAAGCCCCTTGTAGCTTTTATTTGTCATAATTTTTTTTTTGGTAAGATAACGTTCCTGACCCTCTATAAAATATCGCTATTATGTTTATTTGTATGCATCAAGCGTATTTACAGAAGCTACATTTGATGTTGATTAATTTTAATCTTTTATGTGTATAAAATAGTAGTGCAAGTTTCTTCATTCTTAAGATTTGAAATCAATATTCAGGTCCCGTTGGCTCCTGCAAAAGATGAAGATGTCATAGGGTTGGATGTTCTTGTCATCCAAGACTAAGCTCCTAGAAATTAACATGACCCTTATTTTGGAGGTCATCCTAACTCCCATAATTATCATGACTTTCGGTCCTATACCCAACCAAAATAAGATTCTTGCAACTAAATAAACACTACAGATATCAAACGTAATTATTTGAAGCAATAATAGCTTCAAGTGTTCCTTGTAACTGTCCTTCACTTAGGGACATAAGAATATTTTTACTGTTGCTGTTGTTCTTGATCATATAGCTATTATTTTATATATTAAGATAAATTATTACCATTTTGTAAAAAAAAAAAAAAAGCTAACCATTGTGTGTATGCGTGTAATGATTTTTCACGACTTTATCATGACATGAAATGGTTTTCATCAATGTATTCATTTTTGGTGTTCCATTAAAGTCAATTAATAAAATTGATAACGACTTAGGCTTACTGTAAATAAAGAACTTGAGTCATCGATCAGGATGTTATAAAGTGCAATTTTTAAATTGGGGGGAAGCAAAATTTGAATCTCATATCTAATCATGTGATCATTCTTATTAAAACAAACTAATTAATAAAGTACCATTTCTCTCTCCCACGTCCTCTTCAACGGCTTAGTGTGTGTTTGGATTAGGGTTAAAATTGATTAAATAACCCAAAATTAATGTTTTGGGCCAAGTTATTTAAACAGTCAAAAAGGTCAAAAATTGATTATTAGCTTAAATGTATGTTTTTTATAAGCTCTCTTAACGAGCTTTCTGCAAAAAATTGATCAAAAATTGTTGGAAAAAATTATAAAAAAAGACTCAAAAGAATTATAAAAAAGCATAACATTAAATAAAAATAAAACCAAATCCTTCTCTTCTCTTTTTATTTCTTAGTATAATTAAATTTTGAATTTTTAAAAAAGTTGTTAGCATAAATTCTTGTCAACCATTATTTTTTACTTAGCATTTACTATAAAATTAATTTAAATTCAAATAAAATATTAATTGGTAGATAAAAATTAATTTAATTTAAATACAAATTTATCAATAATTTAATTTTAAAAAAAATGTCCTTCATAGTAATTTATAGAGATAAAATTGATTTTAAACAAATTATCTAAATATTTTTAATTCTGTTAAAATTAATTTTAAAAAAATTATATCCAAACATATTGTGTTATAATACAATTAATTATGAGTAAAATTTATCATTTAATTAATTATTTTTATAATTTATTATACTCAATTGAAATTTAAATGAGCACTTAAAAGCTTTAGAAGATTTTTTTTAAAACAAAAAAATTTTAATGGAAGGCTGAAAGGCCACCAAGGTTGGTTATTGCATTGATTGATGATTCTCAAAATAAATTGCCAAAATAGCAGTCTCAAGCATTTTTAACCAAATTTTTCCTCAATAAACTATTTGATAGTTTTAAATTAACATTAACTTTTCATATTTGCTCTAATTTAATTGGTTATTTCACTTAAAAATAAATATAAAAATGTATTTCTTAAGGATGTTTTTTTAAAAAACACATTAATTATACCTTTAAATGCTTAAAATGTCTTAAATTTTTCAGTGTCCTACTTCTCAAAAAATGTTTGACATTTTTTAGGTTAGTGAAATCAATAGATTTTGGAGTAGCATAAAGGGTAATTTTGTCACAATATAATGAGCTAAAGTTGAACCTTCATAATAAGAAATATTCATGTTTAATGCCTAATAGTGTTTTGAATATAGCTATTTTTAATAGAAGGACATAAGTGAACAATCATTTAAAAATCATAGATAAGGTTGCCAAATATGATAGAATTGGATAGTATGAGATTTAACAAACACTATCAATTTTCATTACTACTTGGCAACATCGTTTGTTTCAAATGTTTTTTCTTGGTTTCAATTATGATTATGTTAAAAAAGAATATTATAAATCATTAGGAATATAAATTAAAACTAATAAAGAATTAGGATGTGTTTGAAATTCAGTTGAGTATAATTAATTATGATAAAATTAATTAATATAATTAATTTTGAAATTATGAGGTATATAATTAATTTATAAAATTGATTTGTAAGATTGATTTTAATTAGAATTGAAAAGTAAAATTAAAAAGCAAAATTAAAAATTAAGTAAAATCATGTTTTGTAAAAATATATTTAAACATTTTTGTTATATGTTAAAATCAATTACGAATTTAAAGTCATGTTTTTCAAAAAATATCCAAACACACATTATAGATGCCAAATCAATTATGAATCCAAACATCTCTATTATATGTTAAAATTAATTGTGAATCTAAATAGAGGTACTTGAATATTTAAAATAAAAATATGCTTTTGGGTTGAAAATTAATTATGATATGTATGATAGGTGTTTAGATATTTTCAGAAAAATATGATTTTAGATATATAATTGATTTTAACATGTAATGAGGGTATTTAGATAGAGTTCCACAAAACTATGGTTTTAACTTCTAAAATTGATTAAAGAGATTTTCCAAATAGGCATTCAAGCTTAATATGTGTTTAAATTTTAGTTGGGTATAATTAATTATGAAAAAATTATTTAATATTATTAATTTTTAATATAATTGATTATGTTATAAGATATGGCTATGTTTGGATTTTAGTTAAGTATCATTGATTATGAAAAATTAATTAACATGATTGATTTTAAATATAATTAATTATTTTATGAGGTATATAATTAATTTATAAAATTAATTAATAAAATTAATTTTAGTAAAAATTGAAAGCAAACAAAATCATGATTTTGTGAAAGTATATCCAAACATTCTTGTTACTCGTTAAAATTAATTATAATTCTAAAATCCTGTTTGTCAAAAAAATATTTAAACACTCATTGTACATGCCAAAATCAATTATAACACAAAACTATGATTCTCTTAAAAATATCCAAACACCCTCATATATGCCAAAATCAATATCAATTCAAAACCATGGTTATTTCATAAACTATTATTACCTACTTTTCAATTCATATTTTGAATTATGCTTTTTTATAAATTTATCCAAAAATCATATAAATTATTTTACATATCATATTTTTGGATTTCTAATTAATTTTGACATATTTCCTCTGTTAAAAATCGTAAGACATTTTTAACTAAATTTTTTCCTAATAAAGTAGTTATTTATATTTAAACTAACCATATCTTTTTATATTTATCCCTATTTAATAAGGTATTTTACTTTAAAATAAATATAAAGTGATTTATTAATATAGGCACTTAAAAAAAAGCAATGATTACTCATTGAAAGGATAAAAATGCTTTATATTTTTAAATATTCAACCTCTCAAAAAATATCTTACATTTTTAAATAGAGAAAGTATATAGATGTGTTTGAATATTTTAAAGAAAAACATGGTTTTAGGTTAAAAATTAATTTTTGCATGTATAATGGGTGTTTAGATTTTTTTTAAAAAATATGATTTTAGATATATAATTGATTTTAACATGTAATAAAAGTGTTTGGATATATTTTCACAAATTTATAATTTTGACCTCTAAAATTGATTAAAAATGTTACCCAAACAGGCACATATAATTGACTTATAAAATTAATTTTAATCATGATTGAAAAGCAAAATTGAAAAGCAAAATTAAAAATTAAATAAAATTATGATTTTGTGAAAATATGTTCAAACATCCCTGTTAAATATTAAAATTAATTATGAATTTAAAACTATATTTTTCAAAAAATATCTAAACACTCATTATATTTGTCAAAATTAATTATGAATTCAAAACTATAATTTTTTTAAAAATATTCAAACACCTCACAGATGCCAAAATAAAGTATTAACTTAAAATCACAGTTATTTCATAAGTTATTATTGCCTGTTTTTTAATTCATATTTTTAATTTTATTTTAAAAAAATTTATTTAAAAATTATATAAGCTATCTTAAAATTATATTTTTAGTTCATAATTAATTTTGACATATATAAGGATGTTTGTATATTTGTAAAAAAACTACGAGAATTCATAATTAATTTTACCATGTATAATAGATTATTTGAATATTTAAAAAACATAATTTTATATTTATAATTAATTATAACATGTAACAAGAGTATTAGAACATATTTTTACAAAACTATAATTTTGACCTTTGGAATTGATTATTTATGAAATCCAAACAGGCACTTAATTCGATTGGATTTGAATTCAAATTAATTACTACTTGGCGGTCAAATGTGGATTCCAAGTAGTCAAAATTTTAAGGGGACACAAATCAACGTTTCACTTCCCCTGATTATTGCTCATCCGAGGAAGCAAACACAATAACATTCCTCTCTGTCCCATGCCTCCATTTTATAGGAGCCTCCTTGTGGCGGCTTCCGTCTCATCTCTTCTTTACTATACTTGTAATCTAATTGTTTAATCATTACGGTTTTTCTGATCACACGATTTATGCTTATTATATATATTAATATCGATTATTAATATTAATTATGGTTTTTGTATTTATTTCAACATCCCGGGTTGCAACTATCAACAGGAATTTCTTTATTTACATAATATTAAGTTAAAAAATAATTTTAAAATCTAAATAATATTTAAAAAATTCGAAATCCAAGAAAGTTTTTAACAGAATAATATAATTAATTTCTCACTGGAGATATATTAAGAAAAAAATTTCTATAAAAATAATTAATATTAATAAAATATTTTAAAATTTAAAAAATATACTTTTATATATTGGTTGATATTTAGGTAAGATTAGATTGATCAGGCTACTGATTAACATGAACACCCTATTTTTTTGTACTATTAAAACCACTAAATTAACATCAATTAATAATCACTAGTTCATTGCCAATTTAAGTTAGACTAAACTAACATCTACATTTCAGATTTTATGAATTTAGATTTGAATTTATTCTAAAAAGGATAACTATACACACACACACAGTCGTTGGTAAAAAAAAAAAAAAAGATACACACACACAGTCGCACACATATCATATTCATATTTGATTATTAGTTAAAGTGTATATTTAATTCTCTAATTTAATATAAGATTTATATTGATTCCTTAATTTTATTATAAAATAATTTTTTAGTCCTTTAACTGTAATATTATTAGTTTCATTAACAACAAAATCTTTATGCTAAACTTTTAAATATTAATAAAATATTTTTAAATTAAGGAATTAGATTGAAACCTCATGTAAAATTAAAGGACTTGATGTACACTTTAACCTTGATCTTTTTATCAAAATTTTTCAGCGTGCACGCTGAAATTCTACAAAGTTTATCGATTTATTGCTAAAAAGATGGTTATTTAAGAATAAGTGGAAACATCTAATACTAGTAGTGCCTGATCAGCAATATTAGGCAGGGTTAAAATGTTAAATGCATTATCTAAAATTTAAATTTTAGGTTTAAAATGTGAATACGTGAATGCAAATTTCATGTATCTCTCCTCTATATACGATGTACACTCAAGTATATTAGATACCTTGTGGGTGTATCTAATCACTATAACCCGGTCAAAAATAATTTAAAAAAATAAAAAGACATTATTCTGGAAGAAGGAGAAACTTCATTTGAATTCCTCTTGGCTTGAATCTCGTTCAACAATATTGAATATATTAATAAATAATAGCTAGTATATTTTTACTCTTTTTTTTTTGGTTGGCCAAATATATTTTTACTTCTTATCACAAAATAATAAAATACTTCCTCCATCTCAAGATGATATTACGTATATTAATAAAACATAATAATAATATTTTATAAATTTATTTTTCAAAACAAAATTATAAATTTTTAAAAATGTCCCTGTCTTTAATAATTATAATATAATATTATTTTAATTTTTTCTTTACTTAAAGGATAACATTAAAAATTAATAAAAAAGTTTTAAAAAAATTATCTTATATTTTGAAATAATAAAATTTTTTAAAAATTATTTTGAGACGAAAATAGCACTCTATGTTACGCGTATTCAACACGCCCTCGGTCTCTACCCATTATTATTTATTATTATTGTATTGTTATTATTAATTTAAACAAACGCGAAACACTCATCTTGACCGTCGACTATGGAGTCTTCGTCGAGGTAACCCCTAGCTTGATGACGTGTCAATATCGGACGGCTTCTTCACGAAATCCAGGTAAAATAGTGTTTTTAATTTTCCTCCTATTGGTTGTTGGCCGCAACGATAAAAATAACCAATAAATATAAAAGATTTCCTCGGTTACAACCTCCACGTCCTTAATATAATCACCCACGATCTTTTCTCATATAAATAGTACCGATTCTTGCCTTCGGCCTTCGCAATTGCGCTCGCAACCAAAGCAGTTACATTCAACACAACAGGAAAAAGATTCAATAGAGCATCAATTTGCGGCGAAGATGAGCTACTACAACCAGCAGCAGCCGCCGGTGGGAGTTCCGCCGCCACAAGGTCCGTCGACTCTGCCTCTCATCCTCTTCAACGATTTTGGTTTAGATTTGTGGTTTTTTTATTTGCATGTCGGTGTGGCTTGCTGGATCTGATATGTTTTGAGATTAGGGGTTTTCGGATTCGGATCTGCGGATTTTTTGTTTTGATTATGATGTTTGGATGTGTCAACAGGTTACCCCCCCGAGGGATATCCGAAGGACGCTTATCCGCCGCCGGGATATCCACCACAGGGATATCCTCCGCCGGCTTATCCACAGCAAGGATATCCGCCTCCATATGCACCTCAATATCAGCAGCCTCCTCCTCGGCAGCAAAATTCATCCGGACCTGGTTGTTTGGAAGGATGGTAAGCTCTCTCTCTCTGAAATTTGAGTCTCAGGGAGTTAAATCGGGTGTGATCTGGTGGTTGACGGCGAGTTGACTCGTTCGCCGGTAACGGTCACCGTTTGCTATGCGGTGCGGGTCCCTTATCTATTGCTGTGAGTGTGGGACAAGGCACTCATGGTGGATGATGATGCGGATAGGTTTCCAACTAGTAGTTGGCAGGATTAAGCTAGGCACACGGGTTTTCAACTTTTGCGATTTTTCTGGTAGAGGGTGTTTTCGTCATTTCAGTTTGGCTTGTAGATTCTTTTTGTATGCTTAATTAGTTAAAATCATGAAAAAGAAATCAAATTTTTAGGCGGCAGAATCGCAACAATATTCAGATTCAGATCTTTTAGGTGATTTCAATTGGCCAGACGAACAGCTTTTACTTGATTCCAGTTATCGATTTACTTAAATTTCGACACATGTTTAAGTGAATTAGCTTGTTAGATTTAAGAGTCTGCTCCGTGCAATACTTAAAAAAGAACTGGGATGCAGAATATTTTTCCTTTTTTAAATTATCTTGAGATGATAAATATATGGAAGGGAAAAAACTAGCCTTATACACTAAGGTGATTGTTTTCAATTAAATCAGTATCTTTTATATATTATTTATTATATAAAATTTTTTTATTATTAATATTATTAATACGTTAAAGTTCACATGTCTTTTGATTGGACAAAAATATATTAAGTATATAAGATTAAGTATATAAGTCTTGTCCTATATATAATATGGTGTGAAAAAAAATAAGGATGAATTTGCAAATGTTTTGTTCTCATAGGCGGCATTATAAATAGCATGAATTGAGTACCCTAGTTCATATGAATTGCTATGCATTATTTGACATAAATTCGAACGTGCTTAGTATCCATACATTTTCCTATTATTTGAATTGATAGCTTTGTGAAGTTTGTGTGAAATCTGGTTCTGATCTGTGCAAATTTTCAAACTTGCAGTTTGGCTGCTCTTTGCTGCTGCTGCCTTTTGGATGCGTGCTTCTGAGAAGACATTGTTGTGCACAGGATGGATTCAAGGGCGTTTAACTTGGAAAACAGTGAAATATTGTTACTTGTTTTACATTGTCATTTTTGCTTTGCGACTGCTTTATTATTTTAAATAACTCAGAACTATATATAAATATATATTGCTTGCACAATGTCAATGAGTCTATGGTCCCAAGTATATAACTGCTAGTTCCTATGTTCATTCTCCCCCACCTTTTGAGAATCCAAATCTGCTCTCTTTTTGCTTGTTCTCGTTGACTATTTTAGGCTTCCCCCCTTTTGGAAAATACATTGGCCAATATTATGATAACTTTAGTTGAAAAGGATTTTTTTAAACGAAGATAACATTTGAATATACAATCAGAACAATTATAAAACTCAGTATCTCAAGGGGAAAAAGTATTGCTTTGATTTAGGAATTTGTACTCCAAATGAGACTGGCGCGCTAATGTATTGTTTTCTGGGACGGATAATTTCATGTCATTGTGGTCAAAGTTGGAGTTTTTTGGTAAAAGAAAGTTTGGGTGAGTTGACTCAATAGGATACAGACATACTTTTATACTCAGATCTTTTACAGAAATATCTCTAGATTATTTATCAATAAAATCCTTGATCCTGTAATTTTGTGGATTATAGAACAAATCTTTGGTAATTGAACCACTTTTGTTGGTTGGTCAAATTAGGAGTGGCGATTAGTGGGCAGTACAGTGTACATAGTGGCCCAAAAAAGAGATTAGCGGTGGAACCATTACAATGCAATACAAAGCCATCGCTGGCTGCTTGTAAAGAAAGAGGCCCCCCACCATGACACCTAGAAAACAACAAAGCTGGACCACCGTTTCTCACAAGTCACAACGCCAAAGCGGCTCCGAATATCTTCCATGTCTGCATATCTGTTAGTCACAACTTGACATCATGTTCCGTCAAAAACAAAACAAAACAAAAAACTTGACATTATGTTTTCATGTACCTATATGAGATGAATTTCCACCTTTTTTTTCACGCCATGGATGGATGCGCCAAACCCAACTTCTTAAATATTAAAAATCTGTTTTTAAGTTTACCTGTCTCTTAACTATTGTCAATTTTCTTCCTTCATGGTGACGAGTCCAGGTTGATTATAATACTGGGAAAATCACTCTTAGATCCCGTGCAAATAATTTAAATATAAAAAGTTTCATGAAATAACAAAATTATTGCAAAGTTCCGTATCCTTTAAAAGTTTTTAATTTATTATTTTGATGTTGTCAATTATGGTCAGATAATTGTTAGTTGAGTTGTTCAATTCATATTTAAGTAGTAATAATTAACAACAATTTTAATAAATAGTAAGATTTTAGAATAATTTTGTAATTTTACGAGACTTATTTACACCTAGATTACTTCTATGGAACATTAGAGTGATTTTCCTATAATATTTGGTTTTTAAATTTGAATTATCCACATTTACTTGGTAGCCGAGAAAAGGAAGCCAGCTCATGAAGATGGAATTCCATTTCCTTGTATTCCTCAGGAAGAAAGAGCACAGTACGATTTGAAATATTGACTCTCCAACTAAAGGATTGACATCTTAGTGTTTTTTTGATGATTATGTAACAGAATAATTGATAGACAGATGTAAATATATTTTTCTCAGGAATATTCTTAATTCTAAGCATCGTTATAATGCACGCGATGCAATAATCCAAACAGTCGAGTTCCAAGCAACAGAAGATTAGAATTGAATATCTTCATATCAGATTCTCAGCTAAGATAGTTGCAAAGCTTGTCTCTATGGTGAGGTGAAATGTATAAGAAATGTGTATTAGAATGTGTTGGCTAGTAATATTTTAATGAACTAATTTGAGTCACTAGTTCCTAACAATTAAGAAGTCTTGCTTAAATTAAGAGCCGGCTGCCAATAGCTATTCAGGCTAGGTGGTGTTCTTCAGTAGAATGGAATTAATTAATAGAACAGATGGGGCAGTTGATCATCTTCTTCGTCTTATTATTATCTGAATATTTGAATACAATATCTAAACTTTTAAAAGAAACAAATGTTAATGGTCAATTTTCCATTTGGCAATTTATTATCAACAGCTGATTGTTATTCTTTTTACAGCTTAACTCAAGTTTTTACTTGGGGATATTCATGAGACAAGACCGGTAGTCTCGTCCCGTGTCAATAATCTCAATTCAAGTGCTTGAAACACACAATGAGTTTTTTTAACTAGGGCAAAGAAAACTAACTAATCCATCAAATAATTAATCAAGTTTCACTTATTCTCAATGGGCTTTCTACTTTAATGGCCCCATTAAGGTCGGACCTTTTTCATTAAGCCGAACAAATATCTATACCCAAAACTCTCTTTTAACATTGTTGGTTTTTATGGGCAGGTTTAAAAAATTCTTCATTTTAGGATTGAATAATGATACATTGAACAAAAAAAGTTTTGCCCTGCTTAGTACAGTGAAAGAATTTTCAAAGAACCTGGAATTCTCTCTTTTATACGTACATCACCACCAGAATCGGCTGCACCACGTTGAAGAACAAAGGGACAGTGGTGGTGATGGGTCACTGATCATTCTAAAACTCAATGGAGCGTCGTTGCCGCTGTCAATAGGAGCCATCAAGGAAGGAGGTGGGTCATTAGTCTCATTGAGGAAGAGGAGAGAAGGTGAGAGCTTGAAGGGTATTGAGAGAAGTAGGTATGATGGAATCGAGTTCCATGGGAGTCTTGACGGAACCAAGTTCCATCAATTTTGGTGGAAATGAGATCTTTGTAGAGCTGGGTTCCCATGCACCAAACATACAATTTATGAGCTTTCATTTCCACTTCTCTAGCCTCACTTCCAGTGTACCAAATGAGCCATTTGAGTCGTACATAAAGTAAGGTAATTGACATTTAAAATATAAATTTGCACAATTAACTCCCGAGCAAACCAATTAATTTATAAACCAACGAAATACTGCAGGCTTCAAAATGTGCTTAAAGACATGATGAAAATTGAATTAAAAAGAAAAAATAATTAGACAGACCCATATTTAGTAGGAAAATTATGAAATATTATGGAACACAATAACAACGGGCATTTGGTCTAGTGGTATGATTCTCGCTTTGGGTGCGAGAGGTCCCGAGTTCGATTCTCGGAATGCCCCTTTCTAGTATTGTGCGTTTTACTAGCATTTTTCACTCGCAATGAAACCAGACTAAGTACAAGGGAAAAGCCAATACAAAGGAAAACACCTAATAAGATTCACGCGGTTTTAGGTCTGGTAAACAAAGACTGACAGTTGTAACTAATAAAGAATTCACGTGTTGAAATGTGGCAAATGGTCAACTACTTTGAAAGAGCCTTGTCATTTCCTCAAGGTCAATGCCAAAAGCATCAGATCTAGGAATGAAGATTTAGAACTAATAATAAAGTATTGACATGTTGAGATCTGGAAAATGATGAATTACTAGGTTAAGAGCATTGTCACTTCCCTAAGCTGAATACTAAAAAGCATCAGGGCTGCATATCAATGAATGAAGAATCATCCTTGCATTGAACATTGGATAAATAAATCAGAGAGAACAAGATTCAATACCCAGCTTCATTCAGCAGAAAATTTGATAATGAAGAAGCCTTGTGTTTTGACTAAGAAAGTCAACCTGCTGAACTAAAGTAATTCAATTTAGAGCATAGCATCAAATAAACTCTCTTTCCCAGAGAACGTTTTAGCTTCATCAAGTAATTTAGAAATAATTGAAAATTCTTACTCAAGAAGTTTTGGTCAATGGAAGGCATCTAAACAGAATTCCATCGGATCCCATCTCTTGGTCGCATCTCATCTCAAAAACTCAACAGTGTAATTCTGCATTCACAAAATTATTTTTATCTCATTTTATTTTTGAAGATATTGACAAGGGCATTTGGTCTAGTGGTATGATTCTCGCTTCGGGTGCGAGAGGTCCCGAGTTCGATTCTCGGAATGCCCCCATTTATGAAATCCATGTTTCTTTTTCTTTGGCTCCTATTAACAGAGAGCTCACATTCAAGGCACAGAAAATGAAGGGTAATAATGGAGAAGCATGCTTTTTAGCACTGAAAGTCAGAAGCTGCTGAATTAAATTAATTTTATGAACAGAACAGCAAATAAGTATCTCTTCCCCATAATAGTATATGAAGAGTGATAATGGAGCAGCTTGTCTTTTAGTGCAGAAAGTCAGAAGCTGCTGAATTTAAATTGCAGAGCAGCATATAAGTATCTCTTCCCCAGCAAACGTATTAGCTTCAGGAAGGAGTTGTTGTACCTGAGATTATTGGGCGCAATAGAAGAGCAGAAGAATTGCCTACTCAGGTAGGCAGTTTTGCTGAATGCAACGCATCTAAATAAATCCCCATATTTCATGAAAGAATACAGTCAGATTAAAAAGAGAGAGAAAGGGGAATTTTGCACAAGATCTTTAGTAACACATGAAGATATTAAGAAGGGCATTTGGTCTAGTGGTATGATTCTCGCTGTGGGTGCGAGAAGTCCAGAGTTCAATTCTCATAATGCCCCTTTGTAATTTTAAATTTTTTATTTAAATTTGCTGTAGCAAAACCAGAATCTTTACAAGGAAAAGGTCAACACCAGCCTTAATACAAGTCTTAACAGAACAGACAAGTTGCAGCATCAAATCTCTTACTTTATTAAACAAATAACGTATTCACATGCTATAAGATCTGGAAAATGGCTGAGACAAGCTAGCTTGAAAAAGCCTTATCAATTCATTTACCTAAATAAATAAATAAATAAAAAGCATCAGGGGCAGCATCTGAAAACCAATAAGGACTGCAGAATCATCCCCATATAGACATAACTGATTTAAGTATAGCCTTGAAGACAAAAATAATAAGATCTGGATTGTATAATCAGATCCATACTGTCCTTGGCCAAAAAAAAAAAAAAAAAAGATCCACAATGTCCAAAAGACAAGTGCATGCCTTGCACATGTTTAGATATGGACGGAGGATCTGCACTCATGGAAGTTGGATCCTTTGTGCATCTGTATTTTGTCTAAGAAAGTCAGAACTGCCTGAGCTAAGCTAGTTTGAAGTAAGCATCTCAAACATTTTAGCATCAGCAAATAATTAAAGAGACGAACAACTTTAGCCAATGTGAGGCATTAAACAAATTCCCAAGTTTAATGTAACACCGGAAAAACTCTCAAGTCAGTTACAGCTAGGGCATTTGGTGTAGAAAAACTCTTAAGTCAGTTACAGCAAGGGCATTTGGTCTAGAAAACTCTTAAGTCGGTTACAGCAAGGGCATTTGGTCTAGAAAAACTCTTAAGTCGGTTACAGCAAGGGCATTTGGTCTAGTGGTATGATTCTCGCGTAGGGTGTGAGAGGTCCCGAGTCCAATTCGAATGCCCCCTTTCAAGGAATTTTGTTTTCGTTTTTTCTTTTAGTTAATGACTCCATTCAAATGCAGGGTTTGGAAAATGAATACTAAAAGAGAAGCATGTGCTTTCATTAAGAAAGTCAAAATATGCTGATAAACCACTAATCAAAAGCAAACAAATTAGCTTCAGAATGAAGTGGTTTGTTTGTTGCACCAATGAAGCTTGATAACAATTGAAGCATAAAATTGTCCATTCTGGAATGCAGTTCTAGTCAATGTAAGAAACCTAAACGATTCCTAGTTATCATGGAATATGATAAGACCTTTTAGTAATCCTTCAAAATATTGACCAGGGCATTTGGTCTAGTGGTATGATTCTCGCTTTGGGTGCGAGAGGTCTCGAGTTCGATTCTCGGAATGCCCCCTTTTGTAATTCTCAAGTTTTATTTTTAATTGCTTGCAACCAAGCAAGAATGTTTACAATGAAAAGTTAACAACAACCTTAACACAAATATCATAAACAGACAAGTTGCGGTCTCAGATCTCTCCTAATTTATTACAACTGGCCAAGTATTCACATGCTGCAAGATCTTGAAAAACAATGAGTAAGGCTTGCTTGAAACTAGAAAGGACCTTGTCAAATCTTTCAGCTAAATTAAAAAAAGCATCAGGGCAGCATCTACATACCAATACGGATTGCAGAACCATCCCCCTATTGACCTCTGGACAACTAACTAAAAACCTATTGCATACAAATTCCTTAAATATCTCAATGCCACGCCAAAAGATGCATTGGTAGATAAAATATCGCACCATAAATGTTATTGTTTTGTCTAAAAAAGTCACATCCTGTGAAGCCAAATTAGTTTAAACATCTGAACAATCTAGTAGAAAATAGGCAAGCATCACAAACATTTAAGCTCCAGCAGATAATTGAGGAGATAAGCAACTTTAGTCAGTGTGAGGTATCAAAAAAATTCCTAAGTTTCAAGGAATACTAGAGAAACTAAGTCATCCTTGGAGATATGAACAAGGAATTTGGTCTAGTAATAAAAATCTTGTAAACAGACAAGTTACAGTGTCCAATTCTCATTCCTCCTTCATAAAATCAAGCTTTTTATGATTTTACACGCAGGAACTAAATAGTAAAGAGTGATGACAGAGAAGCTTTTCTTTTGGCAAAGGAAGTCAGGCTCAGAACCTCCCGAGATAAATTGGTTTTAAATACAGAGCAGCAAATAAGCATCTCTTTCACAGAAACCAAATAAGCTTCAGGAAGGACTTGTTACACAAAAGACTCATGAGCTCAAGTGAAGAACAAAAAATGCCTTTTCAGGTAAGCAATTATGGTCAACAAAAGGTATTGAGAAAAATCCCCAAGTATGAGGGAAATATGAAGATCTTTTAGTAATTCTTGAAGATATCAACAAGGGCATTTGGTCTAATGGTATGATTCTCGCTTTGGGTGCGAGAGGTCCCGAGTTCGATTCTCGGAATGCCCCACTGGTAATTTTCAATTTTTATTTTTAATCCCCTCGTAGCAAAGGCAGAATCTTTACAAGGCAAAGGTCAACACCAACTTTAGTACAAACTTAACAGACAATTGCAGTGTCAAATCTTACTTTATTACAACTAGTAAAGTATTCACATGCCATAAGATCCAGAAAATGGCAAGACAGGCTAGCTTGAAAGAACCTTATCAGTTCATTTAGCTGAATTAATCAAACATCAGAGGCAGCATCTGTTAACCAATTTGGACTGCAAAATTATCCCCATATTGAGCATTGGAGAAGTGACAAATCTATTAGATATAACTGATTTAAGCATTTCAGTGCCCACCCTTGAAGATTAATATGATAAAATCTGCATTGAATAATCAGATCCAGACTGCCCAGAAGAATTGTGCACACCTTGCACAGCTTTAAATATGGACAGCGGATCAGCACTCATGGAACTTGGATCCTTTGCACATCTTTATTTTGTCTAAGAAACTGAGAGCCTGCTGAGTTAAGTTACAAGAACGTAGCAGCAAATCAGTAGGCGTCTTAAGTATTTTAGCGTCAGCAGATAATTTAAGAGACAAGGAACTTAAGTCAATGTGAGGCAACAAACAAATTCTTTTGTTTCTGTTTAATACAACACTAGAGAAACTGAGTCAGCCTTGGAGATATCAACTAGGGCATCTAGTCCAGTGGTATGATTGTCGCTTAGGGTGTGAGAGGTCCTGAGTTCAATTCTCAGAATGGCCCCTTTCAAGAAATGTGTTTTTGTCTTTTTTTTTTTAAACTTAAATTAATAAAATATTAACAAGCAAAATATGGAAAGAAGAGTAATGGATATGCCTGTTCTTGGTAAGGAACACCTCTTGATGTGAATTGCTTTCCAGAACAGAGCAGCAAATAAATAGGCACCACTTATCCAGAAAATTGTATTAACTTCGGGAAAGAGTCATTACCCAGAGAAGATTGAGGTACAATTGAAGAGGAGCAGAGAAATTGTCCACGCAGGTAATCAGATTAGGTAAATAAAAGGTATCTGATGGATTCCCAAGTTTCATGGGCCAATACAGAAATGCTTCTTGTAATACTTTAAGATATCAACTAGGGCATTTGGTCTACTGGTATGATTCTCCCTTAGGGTCCAAGAGGTTGCAATGCCCCTGTCAAGGAAATCTATGCTTTTTTTTAAAAGACTAAACAAAGAATTCACATGTAGGATTTGGAAAATGAAGAATGATAAAAGAGAAGCACATGTTTTCATTAAGAAAGTCACAATCTGCTAATAAGCCACTCATCCCAAGCAATCAAATTAGCTTTAGGATGGAGTTGTTCCCTTGTTGCACCAATGAAGCTTGGTAACAATTGAAATAAAAATGTACGTTCTGGTATGCAGTTTTAGTCAATGTAGGAAATCTAAAATTATTCCAAGTCACTGAGGAATAATGAGAAGATCTTTTCGTAACATTTCAAAATATCAACTAGGGCAGTCTAGTGGTATGATTCTTGTTTTGGGTGCAAGAGGTGTTGAGTTTGATTCTCGGAATGCCCCTTTTGTGCATTTCAATTTTTATTTATAATCCCTTGTGCCAAAACCAAAATATTTACAAGGAAAAGGTCAGCACCCACCTTGATTGAAATGTTGTCAATAACAACATGAAATCTCTTAATTTATTACAACTATTAAAGTATTCACGCGGTGACAAATTGAGAAAAGGAAGATAGCATTAAAGAGAGAGAGAATCAAAGGCAGCATCTGAATTCCAATGCAGATTGCAGTACCATCACCCTATTGAACTTTGTACAAGTGATAATCAGTTAGATATAACTGACTCAAGTATTTCAGTGCCATGCCTAAAAAGACACCAGAGCATAAGTCTCAGGTAGATATTTCTGTTTTGCCTAACAAAAACAGAACCAGCTGGGATCAATTAGTTGAAAGAATCTAGCAGCAAAGAGGCATCTGTCCCACATAAAACATTCAAGCATCAGCAAATCAGCTTCATAAAGAAACAAGTAAGTACATCTATTCCTTAGAAAACATATTAGCTTTGGGAAGTTGTTGCAATAATGAGATATTCTTGGGCACAATTGAATGGGAAAATTGGCTATCAAGGAAAGCAATTTTAGTCAATGCAATGCATCTTAGCCCATTTCCAAGTTTCTTTGAACAACGCAGAAGAGATTTCAATAATCCTTGTAAATATCAACTAGGGCATTTGGTCTAGTGGTATGATTCTCTGCTTTGGGTGCAAGAGGTCCTGAGTTCGAATCACAGAATGCCCCTTTCATAATTCTCAATTCTTGTTTTAATCACTCACTGCAATGCAAGAATCTTCACAAGGAAAAAGTCAACACCAACCGTAATACAAATCTCATAAATAGATGTCTCAAAGCTTTACAAAGTATTTAATGGGTACCTAAGTAGGATGAGGAACCCTACCTCAAAAGTCAGCTATTGAAATGGGAGAACCAACCCACTTATATACCCCATTGAGCATTCCATACTACTCAATGTGGGACTTGGTATCCCATACTACCAAGTTTCTATCAATTAGCCCCTATGGAAAGCTGACATTCCAACAGTTGCACTCCACAGCACTTACTTGATCTCCTTCCGATCAGAACCCTCTGTAAGTAGCCCTTTTCGGAACTACTAATAATGAGACTCTGATACCAATTGATGGGTACCTAAGTAGGACAGAAATCCTACCCCAAAAGCTAATTGTTGAAGTGAGAGAGCCAACCCACTTATATACCCCATTGAGCATCCCATACTACTCATTGTGAGACTTGGTATTCCATACTACCAAGTCTCTATCAGTATTTGTACAAGTTAGAGGTACGCAACAACTTCTCTACTCATAACAGTGTGATTTGTTCATTCGAGAACTTTGTTTTTTAAGCATTAGAAGGGTACCATTCAATTGGAAATCTTAAACTCTAAGTTTGGACTGATAGCAATCAGCCTCTACCCTTGTTCCAGCTGATTCATACACTTTTTTATTTCTCCTTGTGCTCTCAGTTTAGTGAGCAATCGACTAGTACACTTATTGTAATCAACTGGTCACCTAGAAATTTGGTTTTACAGAAGAGCACAGTTGACTTCTATAAAGACACCATTTAACTATTACCTAGAATTAAATGAGAATCACCTATGGAATGGTAATAGTTGACTCGCATCCCTACAACAGTTGACTTCTACCTATATAATAGTCAATTAAAACCTTAACAGAAACTCGAAAACATTATATACAATAGTTCAATGGCTAATTCTAAAGTAAACCAAGTTGGAATTATTTCTATCGGCTACATCAAGAAATCCATCAAAATGAGCCTTATTTAAGTCTTGGAAGTTTAGAAAAACATTGTCTAAGTGCTCTAAACGTGATTTGCATGCACTTCTCATTTATTGCTCGTCTCTCTATATATCAAGTGCTTCATTTGTATATTTACTGCTTGTGAGAGTTTCTTCTGATCCTCCATCTTCGTGGAATGTTAGGAATTGGAGGATTCCTAGTGAACTTAAAAACTAATCTTCCAAAACATACACAAACCAAACTGTTATTTACTCAAATCCATTACACATATAGCATTAGCAATTTACATACATTATTCTTTTTTAATGAAATTCACATGTAATTTACATGCATTATTAGCAATTTACATACATTATTATGATTATTATATAGTTTAAACAAGGTATAGGTATGAACATCAGCCAAGCCAAACAATGCTCAGTTTAATAAAAGCCCTGTCAAAAAAAATGAAAGAGAATTGCCACACCAATAGCACTTACTTCAGACAATAGATTCATGCTCAGAACTCAAGCCTCAGTTCTTAGATTTTGAATACTTCACGAGCCAATCAACAACTGTGTCAATGTTGGTGGAATTTTTGCAAGAGACCATGAAGCAACAAACTTCTCTGTTGGCAAGAGATTTTAGGCCCCTATACATTTTCAGCAACATTAATATTTTAAAAAAACTACAAAAAGCAGACAAAACTCTTGGGAAAACTATTTTTCCCCAGAATGTAATACAACAGCAATGACAACAAAAACCTCATTCCACTAAGTGAGGTCAGCTACATGGATCGCATGATGCCATTATGCTTTGTCCTAGACCAACTCCACCTAGCACAATTGCATTGTGTGGTCCATGTAGTAGACCACATTTAGTCCGATAAGTCTTTATTTGTTGTTGTTGTATTTATTACTTTCAGAGTGTAATGCACTCCTCAAATGCTTTCCTCAATGTACCAAGAAACTTAAATATAGAGAATATTTTAAGAGCTGAACCTTTAAAGAAGAAATGATTTTTCTCATGATCTCTACTTCGGTGCAATGCAATGATTCAGAGAGCTTTTTGACATGTACTGAACGGTTTGCAATTCATCATAAAATATCTAAACCTGAGAGTACAAGACTTACATTTGTTCGGTCAAATCTTGCTGAGACAAAGCTTCTGGTTTGTCAATCTTGTTACCCACTACCAGCACTGGAATACCATTTAGAGAAGGCTTGCTCAACAAGTCATGAAGTTCACCTTTAGAGACAGGTAAATTTTCATGATCAGCTGCATCAACAACATAACTGCAACATAAAATGTTGATGAGCGATTAATATAATTTTCCACACAAGAAATTAAAATGAAATTGCACTATAACAAGAATAAGAAAAACAAAGTATAATGTTTATGACTAGTTGTTTTCCGGATTGATATAATAACAAGAAATTGATATCTTAACTGAAATGCTATTTTACATTTCATGTGAAAAATAAAGTAGGTCTTGAATAAGCAAATGATACATGAAACAAAACCAATGTCTATTTTTTGCAGAAAATCAAGTGTAACAGATTGGCTGAAAGATTTCAAGAAATGCAACTTTTACCCGTGTCTTATTTATAGTCCGTATCATTCAGCAAGATATGTTTGAAGTCTGAATGCATATGAAAAGCAACAGAAGTCTTTAAGAGTGAAAGGAGCAAACAAAGAATGTCATATTGAAATGAGATCAAAAGTAAATGAACTGTAAATAACCAACTAGCATCAGCTTTCCCTACATCTCAACTGTAAACATAAAGGTGGACGAATCAACATCATGTACTAAGAATGTAATAAATCTCTCGGTCAAAGAACAAGGTTTTCAATTGGGTGCTTCATAAGATGGATCCTTTAGCATGTTGAAATGAATATGCCCAGAAATATTTCTGAGATAGAAAATATACATTTATGATTTATTGATAAAGAAACAATCTCAAAACCAATTGCCTAAACAAATAATATTGAAGCATTAATTTGATCTTGAGTCAAATCTGAAATTGTTCATTCTCTCTAGACCAAAATAGTATAATATACAATAGAAAACATTGAACCTAATGAGTTTAAAGAAAATCTTATGCAATGTATTTGAAGCTGTTCATTAAATAAGAAAAGACAAAATTGTTAGCAATTGATGCCATAGTTATGTGTTCCAATGTGATTTATAGGACATACACAATAACTGATACAGCACGGCAGTATCTCTCCCACATGCTGCGAAACCTTGGTTGCCCTCCAAGATCCCATAACTTTATCGTCACATTGCCTTTAGTTACCTTTCTCATATTAAATCCTACCTATAAATAAACAAAAATTACCAAGTACATCACAGGGAAGCAAATTAGCCATGTGCAAGAAGCAAGTGATTCGGCCAGTAGTGAAGTTATATACATATAAGCATTGGATTATAGTCAAAGAAAGGTGACATACCGTGGGGATCATATCCTCACTATATCCACCAGTCTGTATCAGGATAAAACACAAATTCAGCATCAGCATCTTAGTAACAAGGTACTATAGTATAGAAAATTACTGGTCCAGTAAGCATGATTACATTCACATACCGCAATAGCATTAACAAGCGATGTTTTTCCAGCATTCTGAAGGCCAATCAAAGATAGCTCCATTTCTTGCTTGAAAAAGAGACTACCATATGGAAAAAGAAAGTAAATATGAATATTTCTAAGATCCACTTTTAAAGGCCACTTTTACTCTCTAGCATGTACTGTAGTAGATAATTTACAGCAAACATTTCAATTTAGATAAAACAACTAAGAAATACAAATCAAGTATGTCCCAGCAATCATTGTGCAAGTAATTGTGTGTACTGGGAAAAAATGGCAACTGGAGTAAAAACAACTAACACTTGCACAATATATTGAAGGATAAATTGCAGCTCAGTTTTCCAATTCACTAAATTATTGAAGGGAACAACAAACAACATGCAATCTCCAAATCAGCTTTGCATCTGTTCAAACTAACCCTCACAAACATAAGAAGGTCAAAGACTTGACCCTTTCTTAGTCCGCTGCTAGTCTAGTGTACCTCCATTCCATAATCCGAAACTACTGCTGTTGTGGAGATATTGATGTTGTGGTGGGTTTTGCGATGGCAATGAGTGTGTTTATGGTCCATAATGGTTTTTTTTTTTAATGGGATTTCCTGCATTTTCTGTGATAAACAACAATCATAATTTGTAATTGCAATAACTAGCATTCTTTTCAGTTTACAAAAAATAGTATGGATATCGTGAGACCCCGATTCCAAATGTTACATCACTAAGATCATGAGGACACCATACAACAGAATAAATTTAAAAAAAATGGGGCTCCCTCACGCAGAATTGTACATAATATTTGGTAGATGGAGAAATGTCAAAGACAAGTGGAGAACATGATAGAAATTATAAGGGATATGAAAGAAGCATCGAAGGATTGGGAGAAATATGTTAGGAGACCCATTAGAATACGAAATAAGAAGAACCATCATAAAACAGATGGTGGGGGTGGAATACTTGAATTTCGTTGGGAGAGTCTCCATGCCTCTCCAATGCGTCGATGGAATGCTTGACTGTTCTGTCTTTCTTCTATTTTGCATTTCCAGGATTGTAGCCATCCTACTTGGACTTACACTCTGGGAGAAATTTATCCTAGATTAATCTTAATTTTGAAGTTAGAATCCATAACAGATATTATCAAATTCTTTTCAAATAATAGCCAAGAAGACGATTTAGAACAAAGTAGCAGCAATAACCACATTATATTCCCCTAGTTTTGGGTTGCAAGTATCAAAAGTTCCTTATTCTCGTACCCCATGGATTTCAGCAGTATCTTAGCATCCAAAACCAAGAGGGAGAAAAAGCACTAAGCAGAGGATCATTCGAGAAAAGCCTAAAAACAAAAAACAAAGAAAGAAAGAAAGAAGGATGCTATCACAGGGTCAAGCAGTGAAAATTCTGGGCTCATAAGAAAGAACAAAGGATGAACTCAGAATCCAAACTTAGCATGGTTTTGCCGCACTTTATCGTAGCAAAAGGAGCAACTTTTACCTCCGTAACCAGTTGAGGAAAGCTTCCCACAAACCCATCTCAAGTTCAAAAAAATATGAACTTTGAAAGAAGTAGAACACCAGACCAGAACGCCTTCAGGAGGATTTGGTGAACCTTCAAAGTTCAAACCCAGCACTGTTGAGAAGAAGAATCAAGAAGCAGTTCACTGTTTCTACTATTTCGTTATCGGAATCGAAAATGACCTATTTTATTAAAAAAAAAAACGAAAAACGACTAAATAAGAAATACGATTCACATAATGAAGACAAATGGAAGAATGTCTCGTTCGGAAAACGCGAGTCTCGAGCGCGAGTACAGTCGTTTGGCCAATGGGATTTATTTTTTAGCGAAATGTACCAGATGTTATTGTCGGCGATGAGCCTCACGCGCCGAGATGGGATGACTGGTCAATTTGCTCAAAGATAATACTATTTCAATATAAGAAAAATGTGTAAATTTAATCATAAATTATTTTTTAAATATTATTAGGTAATTTTTATTATAAGATAATGTAAAATAAATTATGAACCATAAAAAATAGAGCACTTGACATCTTCCGTTAACTTTTAACAAATGACCATTAATTAAAATTGTAAGGCTTACATTCATTTAATTTCGGCCTACATTCATTTAATTTCTCTCTCCCCCCCTTATTTTCAAAATGCATGTCTCTCTCACTTTTGTAACTCCTCTCTCTCTCTCTCATGTGTTCATGAACGACCCGATTTATCTTTCCTTCTTATCACAATCACACACATACAACCATGGATAATAGGGTTAGGATCTCTTACGCATGCAAGGCATTCTCAATGCAACTCCTATATGGTCACAATGTAATATCCTAAGCTTTCAATTGGGAATTATTAGTATTTATAAGGGTATTTTAGTCAAATTAAATGAATTATGGATTAATGACATTTATGAGGTACTAATATAGTTTTTGGATCTTTGGATAGCCTTATTCTAAGGTTAAATCGAAGTTCAAATGGGCCATGGCATGGAGGAAGGTTTAAATTTTCATGGAACTCTTTGTGCCATGCGCCATGGTGAACGTGTCAATGCGCTACGGCACACGTGCAAAATCGGTACCTATCAGTTTGCAAAAACAGGCTCAAAATTAAAAGTGTGTTAAGGGAAATTGCAAGGAGGTGACAGGAAACGATCGGTGTTTACTAAGGCACGATCTTTAGACCACTTTGGATGCATTTAGAGTTTAAATCATGATTGAGTAAGTTTCACATTCCATTTCCTCCTTCTTTATGCAACATTTTTGACTTAATAAATATTGTGGGGCTTAGTTTCGATTGTTGCTAGGTTTAGACTGAACCCATTGGCTTATTTAAGGTCTTAGAGAGTTAGATCAAGCTTCTAACCCTAAGTTTATTAGTTTTATGGTGATTTAAAATTTTTGTTGAGGGTTTGGACGAACCCTAAACATAATTTAAAGATTTTAAAACAATGTGAGGAATTGGATGATGATTTTGGTATGTTGAAATGGTTAATAAGATGGTTAGAATGTTTTGAAATGGTTGATATTGTTAGATAAGGAATTTAAGTGCTATGGGTACTTAAAACCTAGAGAATTCAGAGTTTATCCTGACTGGTCACTAACAATTGTCACTTGATTGTGTAGATTGAGTGTTACTTGAGCTTTATCGTGCATATAGAACGTGTGGAGCTAATATTAAATCATAGTAACCCTTTTGTGATAAAGGGTTAAGGTAGTGGAATAATTTACACTAATTGATTATATTGGTTAACTGTTTGTGAGTATATAAGTACATTTGTTTACATATGTTTCGAAAGTTTGGCATGTTGCGAAAGATGATTTTCCTTGTGCATTAAAAACTACTTTTGAAATGATAAAGATTTATGAGTCCAATTGTGAAAAAGATAGTGATTTTTTATAAGTGTGTGAAATGTATAGCAAGAATAAGTATGATCCTGTTAAGGGGTGGGAGTTCACTCATAGGAAAGAGTAGTGAAAGTTCATATGACATGTATCTCCTTAATATCTAGTGAGGCACGGTATTAGATATGACGTTAGAGAATGACGCTCCTTAGTATCAATGATGTGGTGTTAGAGTAACGATACCCTGATTCGTGTGCGACAAGGGGAGATCATAATCCGAAAGTGGGATAAAACACCTTTGACCAGATGATCCTACTACTAAAGGTAAGCTCGAACCATTGTGAATGTACACTTGGTCTAAGAGCTTATGGTTTCAGTCAGGGTGATATGAAGGCTTGAATGGTAGAATGATTATGTTAGTGATAAATGACTTGTGTTTATAGAAATGAATTGTTAAAAATGCTAAAGTGACAATATACATTTACTATAGAAAATGTTATGTTGGAATATGTTAAAAGTGTGTTTTAATACTTAATAGCTTTATTCCTATATGGTTATGTATGTTAATTAATAGTAGTGAATTATTCTATTACTAATATGTTTATCTCACCCTATAGGTATATTTTACAAGCGAGGGCTCCGTAGGTGTAAGGGAAAGGAAATGGTGACTGAAGAGTGAAGAGCATTGTTGTATAGCTCTTCTCTTTTTTCTTTTTAGGTTTGTAACGAATATACTATAATCTAATGCTAACTTAGGAACACGACATTGTTTTGTTATTACCTGTATAAAAATATGTGAATATCTTAGCCTAAGATTGATGTTATTATGATTAAATGAGTGTGCTTGGCCAAGATACAATTACAAATGGTATATTTGAAATGATTTGTGCATTAAAATGACCAATCGATATGCGTGTTAAGTTTTATTCACCCCTTTATGTTGTTGTGAATTGAGGATTTAATGGTCATTTTGAGTATGAATGCTTATTTGTGTCATATAATTGGCTTGTTATATTGTGTGTAGACCATTTGAGGTTGTTAAAGTGATTTCGAAGCTAATGACATTTGGTAGTGTGTTGTGGACACCTTTGAAAGTATTTTGAGGTAAAAACTAACCATTTTAAGTTCAGGTGTTCATCTTTTTAATGAATAATTATTTAAGTGTAAGACCAATGTCATTAGCTAGAGGGCTCGAAGAGTTTTATGTAGACATTTGAACCACTCAAATTGAACGTTGGATGGCAAAATGGCACGCTCCTCTGACTTGGGTAGCTCCTCCAGGCACTCCAACACTCTCATCCTTGCTCACCTGACCTCTTTATTATCTTCCACCTCCCTTTCCAACAAGAAGAAGCCCTTCCTTGCAACTGTTGCCCTCCTATTAACTATCAGCTCCATTGTCTCTGTTGGGATTGTCCTTAGCAACTGTGCATGTGGTTCCAGCCAAAGTGGGGTGGCTATCTGGGCCAAGCTTATAGAGGCAATTTCTTGAACCTATAGTAGAACCCACTACCCCAACATGTATGTGAACTTGAGACTTGAGTTCCCAAGTTCCATAATAGCAACAAAGTAAGAGCCTATCCACATTTCCTTTAACATGGCCTTGAGCACCTGAGCAGAGCTCTCTACTCCTTCATCGAGATCTCTCACGTCTTGAATTCACTCAAACAATTAGTGTATGAGAATTGCCTCGAGCTCCTTGAGGATTTCGAGCTTGCACCTAAAAATGAGAGAGAGAATGAGAAGGGGAGAGAAAAATTAAATGAACATGAGCCCTACAATTTTAATTAAATAGTCATTTGTTAAAAGTTAATGGACGGTGTTAATGCTACATTTTTTATAGTTGGTGATTTATTTTGCACCCTTTTATAGTATAGGTTACCCAATGGTCATTAAAAAATAGTTTAGCACTAAATTTTCATTTTTATCATTTAATATATCATGAAGTCATGAACCAAAGAAAATTGACAAAAAAAAAACCCATCGGGATTTGATTCGCGGATAAGGACTTGAATAAATTTGTGAAAGTTGGTCCTTCTTTGGCATTAAATTAGACCTACATAATGACCATTTTTTCCTTATTACATTTAAAAGAAAAAAGGCATGCAAAGCTCTTCTCCTCAACTGCACAATCATCGACTCAACATTCCATTATGTCCAGTGAACATTCGATTTGATTGCGTCTGACAACCAAGTTCATGACTTTCTTAGGTCAGTTTGTTGAGTATTCAATATGATGGTGAGGTATTGTTTGATTTTTAATGTTTGTTTAGTAATAGTGGAGTTTGGTTGTCTAAATTTCAAATTCTTGCTAAAAGAGGTTGAACTAAGTATTTGCTTTGCTATTTGCTCCTCCCATAAGTGTATTGCCTCACATTGCAAAGTTAGTAATATGTAATATAAAATCATGTCTAATAATAGCCAACTAAACTTCTAATAAATATTGTTTACTCACCTTCTTCCATTCTTCAATTAAACTAAATACACCTCAATTCCACACACTCAAACCTTGCTTTTACTTTACCAAAGCACCTTATGCTTCCATATCAATGTTCCACTAATCCTTTTAAAAAATCTTTAAATTGATTATGGATCAACCATATATCTTCAAACTAAAATGGCCTTCTCTTAATAAGAATAGGATAATGATCAGAGCTAAATTAACCCATTACTTTGACCATAGCATCAAGAAACATATTCTGCCACTACTTATTGCATAAGCTTCAATCCAATCTTTCATAGAATATGTCATGCCCACTCCATTTAGGCCCTTTCCAAGTGAACCAAGGCCTTTTAGATTCAATATCAATTAACCCATAATCATTAATCTAATTCATAAACATGTTACAGCTTCGAACACTAACTCTCGCCCTTCCCTTTTGCTCACAAGGTGATACAATGACATTAAAGTCGCCTGCAAGAATCTAATGATCAAACATATTCATACTAATCTCAAATAAGGCATTTCACAATCCCCTTCTAGCCTTCTTATGAAGGTTGGCATACACTAATGTAAGAAACCATGTAATACTCCCATTATTCATGAAACAATAATGAATAAACTGATCATGCTTTCACAAAATCTTAATCCCCAAATCCTCCTAATTCCCTAACATCCATAGACTACCAACAAAACCCCTAGCCTCTACTAATCCTAATATTTAAAATCTAAACTTGTAATAACCTGCTTAGCCTTTACTCTATTAATTATGGGCTCAAGCAAAACCACCACCTCAGCCTTTGTATCATGATAAATGTTTCTCATGAAGGTAGCAAAACCTTTTCTATTAGCTCCACGACAATTCCAAATGAGAATCTTCATAAAAAACTACAAACTGACTTACTCTCCTCCCCCTCGCAATCCTGCATGAATTCTTTACTAGTAATATCATCATCATACATAGCATCAGATTCACCATCCTCTTCCTCATCAATAAGCATCTTAGAGTTAACATTTTGAGATCTCCTCCTATTCACATCATTCATTCCATTACTCCCAATACTTTGTTTTACAAAATTTTGGCCCTTATTCAGTAAAATAGATGAGCTACTACCAAATACAAAAAACTTCCTCCCCTGTATCAAAGATTTAACATGACTAGAGCCCTTACTACCTTTTAAAACCACCCCTTTATGACCATTAAGTAGAGAATTGGGAAATATTCTACCTCCCCTACTCACATCCTTATATCTCCTATTGGATATGGTTGGTACCCAAGAGGCGAATGAATTAGGTGATAATAAATTTTTCTAAATTTAAAGAAGGGTAGAAGTAAATAACAAGATATTCAAGGAAGGAAAGCTTTTTACACTAATGATTTATCCTGGTTCAACTAAATAACTTGGCCTACATCCAGTCCTCAAGATCACCCTTAAGATTTTCAACTATAATCACAAGCTTCAATGGGTGCTTGTAACCTTAGTACAACTCTCAAGGCTTTGACTATTTTTATTTCAACAACAATCCTTGCTCGAAAAATCTCTTTTTAAGATTTTAACTTGGTTGTAAAGAAGAAATCTCTTAAAGAATAACTTTATGTAAAGAGTAAATTAAATACAATAAAGGCTTAAGAACTAATAAGAGCTTTTTCACAAATTTGTCAAGAGTTGTTATATGAATGAATGCCAAACCTTTGATGCACAAATTGAATATTTTTAAGAATGTTCAGACTTAAAATAGCTCACTCAATAATAAAAATTCATTCTCAAAACTTGAATTGAGTCATATATAGTTTAGCAAAGTTTATATCGTTGGTACAGTAAAAGTAGTCGTTGATGATATTTCAAATGTAGAACCAGATGATTCACACGTGAAATGAGCTTAGCCAAGTTTCAATCAAGCATAGATGACAATTCAAGTGTAGATACAAGATGACTCACACGTGATTTATAAGGTGTAAGAATTAGACCATTTTGTGTGACAAATCAGGTATGGATCCCTCAATCTCTCATGTGTGAAATGGTTGGCAGAAAGCCAAGGCCATTCGGGATGACAAATCACACGTGGAACTCTATTTTACTCACGCGTGAAATGGCTGGCAGAAAGCTGAAGTTAATTTGAATGATAAATCATGCATGAAACCAAAGTGCATTCAAACATGGATAGCACAATAGAACTAAAGTACATTCAAATGTGAATTGGCTTACCTCTCTCATGCCAAATTTGTGTTCGAGTGATCAAGTGACAAATCAAGGTGGAAATTTTCCTTCTATGCATGAATCATCACTACTATTAAATGCAATCTAATGCTAGGCAATAATTCAAGTGTTTGTACAAATACCTTTCAAGCATAAATTGGAGCACAAAAGTTTTATCAAGACATCTCACATGCATAGATGATAAATCACAAGTGGACCATTGTTGATTCAAGCGTGAAACATCATGGAATGTGCCCAAAGTGACAAATCAAGCGTGAATCAATCCTGATTCAAGTTTGAAATGTCATAGAGTGTAAAGTTTAACTTTTATGATCTAATTCAAGCATGACTCACTTTTCTTTCAAGTTTGAATTGACTAAGACAGGTCCTTAAATACACAATAATGATCATTTCAAGCGTGAATCATTCCAAATCAAGCTTGAAATGGACAATTAAACACAAGTGCACTTTAAATGTATGACAATTAGGATCAAAATACTTATAAGCCTAAAGAGGATTTTAAAATGATGTATTCAATTTAAATTAATGATATGTGATTAAGCTCTCATAGTTTTCACATTAAATCTAAGAGAAATAAATAACTAAACTTATAAAACTTCTTCTTCTCTTGATTCTTTATGTTCTTGGAGGTTTTGTCACATCAATGAATCTTGAGATTCGCACAAGTAACAAACATCTTTGCTCTTGGTTTTGTGATCATCAAAACATATTGTTCAACATTCTCTTCCTTTTTGATGATGACAAAGCATAAGATTAAAGTTTTAGTTCTATTTAATAAAATACTCCCCCTTAATTAAGCATAGGAGTTTAAAAATATAAGTGTAAAATATCAACTTTAAATTGTAAAATTGAAATAACATAAATTCAATCTAAATAAAGCATTTCATTTATAAACTTTGAAGATACAAGGAGTGTTAGTATAATTTATCAATGATCTAAATACAAAATAAAGTAACCAACTTGATTTGCTTACCACATTTCTCCCTTTACTAATATACTCTTCCTCTTGTCTATAATATCCTACTATACTCCCTCTTTAGGTTATAATAGTATTCTCTCCCCTTTTGTCATCATCAAAAGGATATAGGCCTTCCTAAGAGAGAGTGAATTTGAGAATGCAAATAGGCTTTCAGGATTTCTCTATTACACAAAGAATTTGGGTTGAAAGGTTGAGTTGAAGGAATCATAGCCTAAGTAAAGGAATCATTAAGGTCGATAGCAAGAATATGATCCAATGCTTTCTCTGCGCTATTAGTAGCTCCTTTAGATCTAGCTTATTCCTTTGGGTGCTCTTCAAACTAACATTCAATAGTTAAGTTCTCTGTAGTTTGCTATTAAGTCTAGCCTTCAAGGTCCATTTGATTTGCTTGATCTTCAGGCTCATCTATAATAGTCTCCTTAATCAGAAAGTATTCTTAACGTAGGAAAGGCTTATTTTGTTTGTGTTTAGAAATGGTTTTCTTACGGTGAAAAGTTTTTGTAACAGATTGAGTAGAAAAATGAGCAGGAGAAGGCATATGCTTTAGAATGGAAGAAGGAGTGACTGGCTCTCCAACATTTTTATTGAGTTCACCAACAAGTTTGGTGATACTCATGTCTATAATGTCCTCATAGAGGTCTTCAAATGTTGGTGTTTCAGTGGATTTTAGAAAGGGTGGAAGATTTGGATCAAGAAGATCATCAAATGGGTGAATAGGCTTAGAAGTTTCATGATGGCTCTGGGATTCAGTTTGAGACTCAGTTCGGTGGGGTCTGTCTTATTGTTAAGTCTTGGCTTGTTGATAGATGGAAGACTCTTGGTCTTTATGAAGTAGAAGGTTTTTTTGTTCATAAGAAGAAAGATCATAAGGTGAAGGCATTTTAAAAAGAGAAGGAGGTATGATAGACTTGGTTCTGGAGATTGAGGAAGAAGAGACTTCATGTACTAAGCCTTCTCGGTACCTTAAATGGCTAGCTTCATCTTATCTCCTTATTTCTCCTTCTTGTGCTCTTGAGATCCTAAGATGATCCATAATTCTATCTAATTTACTGTTTAGATAGAACACCATATCACAAAGCCCTTTGATATCGTCATATCACCTACCCTATATGAGTAACATTTGTAATATCAACTAAAGGAGAGTTATAGAACTTGGCTTCTCAATGATTATTGATAGCAGCAAACTTGTTTTCCCCCTTACCACTGCCCCTTGACCTCAAGGCCTTCTTTGTCTCTAAGGTCTTTATACAACCTTCCAAGGGCTCTCATTCTCCTCAATATCTTCCTCAACAACATTCCCCTTCTCTATTGCATCTTGAACAACATGAGAATTACATTATCCCTCAACCTTATCCTTACTCTTTTCTCTTTTCAATTTATCCAATTCCTCACAAGCCTCTCTAATATGCCCATACTTGCCACAATAAAGATATAACAAACCCATATATTCATATGCAATGGTTTTAACTACACCCTCAATACTATATTTAGGAATTAAAGGCTTAGTTAAATCAAGTTTAGCACACACTCTCGCAAATTTGCCTTTACCATGTTGCACAGTATATAAATCAACTTTAATAGCCTTGCTAATGAATAACATTTTGCACACTTTTCTTTTATATTTGTGACCATATTTTATTAGCTTAGACCCTTATATGTATTGTTTTGGCACTGAATTTGATTATTGGCTCATTTTTCATTAAGTTTGGGCATTAGAGGTACTTTGGTTATTTTGCACATTTTATTGAAATTAATTATTTTTAATTTGAAATATCAGTTCCTTGACACATTTTATCATCTAAGCAATTTTTATTCTCATTTTTAGGATTTTATTTGGTTCAATTTTATTAGATTGATTTAGTTTTGTTAATTTTACGTTTTTAAGCATTTAGGAGCTAATTTGACAATTTTTTTCTTTTTTATTTAAATTATTTTTTTGACTTCTTAGCAACGAAAAAAAATACAAAAACAGAACCATGCACGTGGGATCGTCTTCACAGGTAGACTGAACGCAGAGCTCATCTTCATCATTTCCTTTCGGTCAGAGTTAGATCACCACCGAGACACACGATCACACATCTCTTCTCATCTTCCTTTGAGGTTTCAGATCATCTCAACTTTCAGTTTCAATAATCGCTCACCTCTTCTCAGTCTGAGCTCAGCCGTTCATGGGAATGCACAGAATTCTCATCTTCCTCAAGGGTTCCAAAGGTCGTCATGCATCACTGCAAATTTCTTCTTGCTCGTCGCCACCACATGTATAGCAACACTCATCTCCTCTTAAGTTCTCAGTTTTAGTCATCATACACCATCACTCATCTTCTTCTTCTCAGTCACAGAGTTGGTCATATACTTATCGCACAACTCACATATTCACAGCTTCTTCCAACTTTCATCCATGATAGCTTTTACAACCATCTTCCTTCAAGTAGTCATTAAGAAAATCAAAATGAGTAGTTAAATCTTTTTTAGAGTTCTTCAAGAAAGATGAGACTTAAACTTAAGTATTCTTAGTTTAATGAATTACTATTGTGTTGTAATTCACATATGAATTCTCTGACTTCTTTGTTGCTTTCAAAGAGTTGATTCAATTCTGATTAGATTGAGTTTTTTAGTTGATTACATCCCTTTAAGAGACTTGGATGTTATGATTTGATTCTTAAAATTGGATGATGCATATTATATATTTGAATTTATACTTCAATGGCTATTGTTGTGTAAATTCTAATATGTCCAATCCTTATAGTAATGTCTGAATCATTTAGCTTATATTTAAGTCTTAAATTGAAGTTAATTACTTAATTCTTGATTAGTTCTAAGTGTTAGAACATGCTTGGTCAAAGAAAGGTCTAATTTCAGAGTCAAGTCATGATTTGGCATTATTTTTAGAGAGATTATGTCATGGTTTAACCCATAATTGCTTAGTCCTAATGGTAATTAGGCATTTTCTTAATGTCAAATGAATTGCAAGAATCAAATGAGTTGAATTTAGGATTTTATGATAGTAAAAGTGGATTTAAACTTTGAAGAACTCATTTTTATGCTTAGTTAAGTCAATTTCACTTCATTCCACATTTTTCCTTTAAAAATTCAAAAATCATAAACACCTGGAACTTTGAATTTTCTTTTTAAAACCAACATTGTTTTTAACTTGTGAAGATTGTTTATGAATTGTCTTTCATTGCTTAAGCTTGCTCTCTCGGGGTAAATAGTATTGCTAAGATTGAACAAAAATTTCTTATCATAGTAAGTCGTAGGAAGATCAAGTAGCCTAACCCACACACTAGCTTTATCCACAATCTACTTTATCATATCAAAATCCTTATGCCATCTCATAACCCACATATAACTATCTTGGAAGATCCAAAGCTTGCCAGTCAACATTGCTTCATAATCATCCTGACTTTTGGATTTAACTAAGAAAAAATCGTTCACTAAATCACAAACACCTGTCTACCTTTCCTTCACCCAAATCTTGTTCAAATGCTTCATAAATGCATAAAAAAAAACACTTCTACCTTAGGAAGCATGAACATGCCAAAATGGGTGCCATGTCTGCGTCGAATATGTATCTAACATGAATGCGCATCTTCAACTAGATGCAGTGCATTCGTTTTTTTTATTGTTGATACAGTCGAACATGGGCTAGTATAGGTGGACACTTGTTGAACATGGGACATAACGTTTTGGCATCTTTTTTTCAAAACTAGATGCCCTGCTTTGTTGACTCTATAACTTTCCCAAATCCTTTATGGCCTTACCTGACACATGGAAGGTCTTTGGCTTTGAATCTGTTTGGAGAGTTTATCGACCATTACTAAAGAAGCACCACTAATCAACTTGCTGACACTTCTTATGTCTTCTTGCCTTGTTCGGCTATGATATTCAAGTTTCAAGTCTGCATCGAGTCATCGACTAAAACACAGTTAGCTCATCCCACTATTATAAGTTTTCAAGTCTTCTTCCCTCTGACATGTGGCTTTGAGCCTTCAACAGTTCGACCTTTTTTACCCTACTTCATGATTGTCATCGTCGCTCATCTTGTCAACTCATGTAACTAGTGTTGCTCAGCCAATCTCCTCCTTAACGATGTGTCTCTCTTCCTCCTTAGTTAGTCAAGTGAATCAACACAACTTGTGTTTACATTTAAATGAAACACACTGACATTGTGCTTTCTGATCTTGTAAACTTGAAACACATAACAAGCTAATGCTTTCTAAGCAAATTGCTCTGTACTTTTGCGGCTTGCCTACAGCTTGCATTTACATTTAGATAAATTTTATTTGTTTGTGTGAAATTTTTATTACCTCTTTTCATATTAAAATTGCATAAAATTAGTTACAAATTTTTAATATAAATTAGTTTGGCAATAGCTTCTAATTCTAAATAAAGTATTAGTTCAAAGAGTGTGAATTAATTTATAAGAGAATTAATTTAAATTAATCATTATTTTTTATTATTTAATAGTGCTTAATTACTTAACTATTTTATTGTATTAAAAAATATATGTGTATTTAAATATTTAATATTTAATTATTTATATAATCGCTCCCTTGTTATAAAATTTTTGAAAATTACTGTGTTTGCGTATCATGCCGCATCATATCCAATGCCGATGCCCGTAAAAGTGCTTCATAGCTTGTACTCAAAACCTTAACCGCCTGAATCTTCTTAAAGGACTTCAGCAGTCTCGACTTCTCCACGTCATCCAGCACAGGCTCCAAAATATAATCGAACTACCAGAGAAATTCTCCATCACCGCTTGACCTTAATCCTCATCTACATCAAAATCGCACTACGAGTGAGGTAAATTTCTCAAAACTGAATCCTTGTACAGCATCAGACCCTTCTCCTGATCCCCCTCCATCCAGCCTTCCACTCGCGGCACATTCGAAATCTCTCCCGAGAAACTCGCACCTTCCTTACGCACCTTCTTGTGACTCCGACTCAAAGCATCAGTCTCCTCCACCGAACGGGCCATCGCCGAAGACGGCGTCCCCCCGAGAGACGGAGAGCTCATCGCCATCATAAGAACTTGCTTTTATTTGTAAAACCTGTATAACTGTTTCTGTATGTTTTTGACAATGATAAAACTTATAAGATGTGGCGATAGACATATTCTCTCTTGATTGGTAATGCAGAGAATAATTGTTTAAATCATCCATTTCTTGTTCATCTATGCTACCTGCTAGGTTTTTTTTTTTTTTTTTTTACTTCTAAATAATTGTAATAGTTGGTGGATATCAACCTCAATTGATAGTCTGATTTTAGAAACTATATAAATAAAATCTAACTGATATACATATTGCATGACTTTCTGCCTTAGTTACATGAAAATGTTATGATTATAATTTTTGTTTTTCACAGTGTTGCATCCCTTCTCAAATATGGGTGTGGTGAGGGGGGTGATATTTGATGAGTCAGCACTCTTAACTGAAGCTGCTGATGATAAAAATGGATCTCTTCTACGACCTGGAGCCGAATCTGTTCTTCGCATCATCTTCCTATCCAAAATCCACATTGGGATCTCTTATACAGCAGATCTTCCAGACCACCAGGTCAGTCGTCTCAGAAGAATGGCAAGTTTGTACTCAATTGATTTCTTTATCTTGAATGAGCCCACATGTGAGGTTGTGCCTACTTGGGATGATATTGATGGCAGTATAGTCTATCTAGTTTCTAATAAGAAGAAGATCTTGCCTAAATTGAGCAATTACAGTTGGGTGGTTGTTTCTCTTAATGTTGGAGGTAAAAGTTCATGTGACTTACCAAACACACTTCAGATTGAGAAGTTAGAAGGGTTGCCATTAACTATATGCCACTTGAATAAAACGTCACTTGGACTTAATGTCGTTACCGTAGGCTATAAGATGAAGGCTTCTCGGGTGGAGGATTTTGCAAAGAGGGGTGCATTTCCTTTGTGTCCTACTCAAAATGGGTTGATGTTTATGCCTCTCATATCTGATTTACCTTTATCAACTCAATTAAAGGAAGTTGACGTGGTTCTCCATAAGGCCACTGATGAAATATTATCCATTAAAGATGACAATATCAATTTTACCCAGAGCATGCAAGAACTAGGAAAATATTTTGAGCATAACCAGGATTGCTGTGTGATTGACCCACTGATTAACATATACCCATTATTGGATCGGTTAGAAATGCAGAAAATTTTACTTGGCTTGGTAGAACTCAACACTGAAAGCAGCTACGTGATCAGAGGGGCTCATTTTCTCAAGGCCGATAATTTTGATGATCTTAATTTTGTGACTGAGTTGGGAAAAGCTAACCTGTCTCTACCATGCATTGTGAAACCGAAAGTTGCTTGTGGTGTTGGTGATGCTCATAAGATGGCAATTATTTTCAGAGCTGACGACTTAAAGAATTTAGGCGTTCCCCTGCCGGCAATTATCCAGGAATATGTGGATCATTCATCGACGTTGTACAAATTCTACATGTTGGGTGAGAAAATTTTCTATGCTGTCAAGAAGTCAATGCCAAATGCTAACATCCTGATGAAATCATTTGAAAGCTGTGACCTTAAGCCTCTTGAATTTGATAGCTTAAAGTCACTCCCTACTGCTGACAATATCCAGAATTCTGTAGTTAGTGAGTGCCCTACAGGAACTAATGAATCCATCGACCTGAAACTAGTCACGGATGCTGCGAATTGGCTTAGGAGAAGGCTTCAACTTACCATCTTTGGATTTGATGTTGTTATTCAGGAAGGAACTCATGACCATGTCATTGTGGATGTAAACTATCTCCCATCCTTCAAGGAAGTGCCGGACGATATAGCAATTCCCGCATTTTGGGAGGCTATTAGAGGCAAGTTTTGTTAAACTCTTTATGTTAATTATGCTCAAGGGTAATCTACTTCACCAAAATAGCTTAAATCAAGGTTAGACATATCCTAAGCTTTGCATATTTTTAATTTATTTTCTATCTAGACACGGAATTTCTTCCGTTATCTTTAATATTCTTTCTATTATTTTTTTCTCAATTTTCATTTTCTTCTTGTTTAGCCTTGTACTTTTTTTTTTTGGGGGGGGTCTTAGAGGCCTGAGGTCTTTTGAATTTCTTCCTCCTCCTCCTCCTTTTGTTTTTTAATCTTTTTTTTTTCATTCTTTTAATTGTTTTCTTTTTTCTCTGTTTTTCTTTTAGCCCCAATCAAATGGCTCAATATCATGTTAAACTGTTTATATTAAATATGATTGAGGATAATTTACTTTACCAAAATACTTAAACCATTTGGTTAGATACATCCTAAACTTTATATATTCTTAATATATATTTTATCTTCCAAATGTAACACTTATTTCTTAATCTCTAATAAGTTTGACAATAGAATGTAAAAATAAGCATTGGTTTCAACTTTATGATACCACGAGAAAAGAGAGTTTTATGTATGCTAGTGTGATTATTTAAGGCTATTAACCTAACACTTTTAGTGTTACTTAGAAATGAGATTGAAAGATTTTTTTGTATTTTGTGTACTTAATAGCACTTGAAATAAACTAGGCTTCAATGCGTGAGAGTATTCAGCTTTTTCTGCGATGAATACTTGATGAGTAGTTTAATAATTTGATTATTGGAAGGTTGATGTTCTATCAATTTGTTTATTGAATGTGGAAGTCTATCAGGTCGTGCATGTTTTGTAAAATAGCTTACATGTAGCATAAAGGAGATTTTATGTGGCCGGTGATTCATGATATGGATTTTTCTAGATATTTTGAATCTCAAAACCTATGCAAAAAAAAAAAAAAAGCCATTCAAGGCATTAGTTTATAAATATCTGAACATAATTGAGCCATGGGTGGATCAATCATGAATGTATTAATATATTTTAAATATCATATATGTAAAAAAAATAATGATTCATAATAATAAATGTAAATATTTAAACAAAAAATATATATAATTAGAAGAAGGAAAGGGGAAAAAAAAAGCAAATCCTATCACCATTTCATAATTTTCATCTTTTTTTTTTAAGGAGTTAGATGTTAAAAAATGTAAAGTATTTTTAATTTTTTTGAGGTATAATTATTGTTTTTTTTCAACAGTATTCTATTAATAATGACTTTATATTTATTGTAGGGTGTTTAATAAGAGTAAATATAAAAAGATAGGATTAGTTTAAAAGTAGGTAATAACTTTATTATAAGTAAAATTTAATTAAAAATGTTTTATAGTTTTGATCAGGAATATATTTTATTTTATTATTTATAATTTTAGAATATGTACAGACGTACATATACGTACGCATTTCTGACTTATTCACCCATTATTCTCCCTTTCCCAATTCTTAATACTTATTAGGGTGCATTCTTGCATACATATAATTATAAATTGTAGCTGAGAAGTATAAGCTGAATTTAAAAAATATAAGGCTAGTTTGACCAATTGACTTGCCAATTATACTGACTTTTATTAGTTCGTTCAATCAAGTCTTGACAAGTTTTTTCCTTCTCCAATTTTCACGTTATACCTCATTAGACATGTGATTGGTTCCTGATCAAACATGTTAGTTCAATGCTGTTTTCTTAGCATTGTTCAAAACTATATTCGGTCTAGCTCCACGCAACAATTGATCTAGCCTTGAAAATATGATTATTTCTTCATTGTTTTGGGAAAATCAGACAAAATATTTTTTTTCCTGTGAATCCTTGAACCTTGTTGTATAGAGTAAGAGAAATGAGTATAAAACTGCATTTCTTAACATTCACCAAATTTATTAACCTTAAATTCAAGGTCACTTTGTTCTAGCAAATCTCTATTTCTTTGGTGTCATCCTCAATTATTAAGAATTCCATGTGACAAACCGCACCTATGCCCTTGTCATGAGAAAGATTAATAATTTTGTGAGTTTAAATAAATTTATAATATGGATTTAAATTTCAATTGTAAATTTTTAAGAGTTTATTTTTATTAATAAATAGTTATTAAAAGTATATGATTAAAATATAAAATATGATTATAATTTAATTTAAATATATTTTAAATTTAAATCATTAAAATTAAATTAATTTACATTAATATATTATCATACTTAACATAAAAATTATAAAATTACAAAATTAGGCAACTTATTTTTAGTATTTCTTGTTTTTTATTTTTATTAATATTAGTTTTTGCTTTTTCAGTTTTATTTTTCTTTAAATCAAAGCATACTATTTCTATAAATTAAATTTTACATAGTATATATGTAACTCACTTGACTTGGTTAAAAATCAGCAAGTTTAATGAGCTTAATCAAGTTTATATTTAATTTGAATTTATGAATTGACGCAATTTTATAAGATAGAAACATAAAAAATAATAACTTTAAAAAGTCAACTTGCAAGTTTAATTAAATTTATATTTAATTTAAATTTATGAGTAAGTTGATATAATTTTATAAATTATAAACATAAAAGTGATAAAATTAAAGAATTAATATGAGAGTTTGACAACAATAGTTATAATAATACAAATCTTTAATGTACATATAGTCTGACACACACACATCTACATATGTATGTATCATGGATGTATGTATGTATTGATAGTAATTTCATAATGATCATGATGTTTAAAATTTAGGTGGACTTCTTTAATCTGAAAGCCAATGTGTTCAGAAAGACAACAAAAGCAAAACTAAAAGAAAACAAAAGGGGAAAAAAAAAAAAAGACGAACAAATGATGGTCACCTGCTTATTATATTAATTAATGTACAAGGTTTCCATTTTTTTTATCACTAAAAAAAAATAAAAAAAATCACTTGCATGCGCGTGTATCATGATGCTTACTAACTCCTCCAATTTTATTTATAAAATTACTTTTAAAAATAATCTTTGATTTAAAATATATAATACCTTGTAATAATTAAATTACTTTTTTTATTTTTATTCTTTCTTAATTATGATAAAAAAATTTAATATAATTATATTATTATTTAAAATTAAGAGTAAAAATAAAAATATATTTTATTTTTTTATAATATAAAAAATTATTTTAAAAAAATGGATAAAATGATTGGAAGTGTTTTATGATAAAAGTAAGAGAAAATATTTATTTTAATGTTAAGCAAATGAACTGTGAAACTTACGAAAAGAATGGTGGGGCCCGGATTCACAAGGACAAGGGAGTATTCATTTCATTGAAAGTAAATGCTCAAAGAAACAAGCACAAAGTGACAAAAAAAGAGAGGAAACAGGTCAAGATAAAAATGCAAATAAATCATCCAACAACTGCACGTGCTTCTCCTGCAGCTTCCAAATCCAATTCGTCTTCGAACGGTCATGATTGTGGACGGAGGTAGCCAAGATGCCTCGAAGGACCAGTAGTGTATCTGGGGAGATCAATTTTATAATATATAATTATGTATAGATCAAGTTATTTAATTTTTATTAATGATTAAAAATAATTTTACAATAAAATTTAAAAAATTTATAAGATAACAAACTATTTATATAAAACTTAAAAAATAAGAAAAGACCTTTTCAAAGTATATAAAAAACTCACTTTACAAAATTTAAAAGAAATTAATAATATATTAATATTTTTATCTATTATTAATTATAAAAATATTTTTAAATTTTATTTATAAGTCATTTTTAATATATTTGATTGGAATAAAAAATCTTAAAACTTATTAATTTTGTTTAAAAATTTAATAAGTTTTTAATTTCGGCCATATTAAATGTATATATTTTAATAACATACTTTATCTCTCCAACATTTAATAGAATATAAAATAAAAAATTTGTGATAAAAATTTAATAATTTAACTTACAAATAGGATAAAAAAAAAATACCCATCTCCATACCTTATAAGTGAAAAAGGCTACACATGAGTATAAAGGACTAGAGAGTAAATAATGTATACCTACATAGGGACTATGGAGTAAGAAATACATAGTGAAAATATGATAAAAGTGAAAGTTAAAAGATTGAGGGGTCAAAGCATTAATTTTTTCCTTATAAAAAATCACCCTGTAACTTGATAAAAAAATTTAATAAAATGTGGCCCCCCCAAAAAAAAAACCCCTACCTAGGTTTGCCCCTGTGAAGGACAAATCCTCTTTTAGGTAAGGGCAGCCAAAAAATCTGCAACTCTATTACCAAATCTATTGACGGGGGAGAATGAAATCCCGCTCAACTTCTTCTTGAGATCAAAAATATCTAGGAGGGTTTGAAAGCTTTGCCAATCACAACCATGCGAATAATACGAAGAAATAGCATTAAAAATGGTGGTGTTACCTGTCTCAACAATTACATCCATAAGATCTACCAATTTCACGAGCTTAAGAACTTCCTTGATAGCTATAGATTCCACTTCCATTATAGATCTAGTTGTAACAGGTAAAAACCAACCATTTATCCAATTTTCCTTGGAATCTTTGCACACAATCTTAATTCCAACAAATGACCCAACCGTAATAAGAGTTAAATTTTAAAGATCCCTGTTTTGGTGGGAGCTACTGTGAAGGTTGAGACATGGGAATCATGTCACTATTCAAAGGAGACAGAGGAATTCATCGTTTCTCGCAAATAAACTAGAACTCTTAAAGACCTTTTTCAGCAAGCAAAATCATTGATCGTGGATTTTGTGAAACACTTTGGAAGATATAATTACATCTAAATTTCCAAATATACTAGAGAGTGAAAGCACAACAAGTACTGTCATATTCTTTCAATTTCTTGTCACAAAGAATACTCTCACACACCCATTTCTCAAGTCTCACTGATGTCAAGTTATCAACATTTAATGCCAATTAAGGGCCAAACCAGACGACCTTAGCCTAGCTGCAATAAAGAAAGAGATGTTCTCGTGATTCTATAGCAGAATGATAGATCAAACACATGTTGGTTGGAGAGCACTTACATTTGTACAAAGCTTCCTTACTTGCTAGTGAACCAGTACAAAGATGCCAAAGAACATGTTTAATCTTTGGAGGAAATTGCATATCCTAATTTTCTCTCCAAAGAGCTTTAGGAAGCCTCCACAAATGATATGGATTAGGTAAGGTTGCTGAATCCCATTCTCTTCTCACTGCCTTATATCCTGATTTAACAAAATAAATACCATCTTTTGATTCTAGCCATACTACTTTAGCCTTACTACCATTACCATAAACTGGGATTTTTAAAATTTTTAGAATCTCATGAGATAAGAGCCTTGCTCTCACCCTATCTAGATTCCATTGACTATTCACAATAATCTGATCAACAATCATCTTCTTCTCATCATCAGTTAAATTTTCAACATTTACCATGGAGCCTAGTAAATCATGAATCCATCGATCTAAAAAGACTTTAACATTATTGCCATTCCCTATTTCCCAGAACAAATATTTTTGTAATAGATCACGGCCTTCCAATAGACTTGACTAACCCCAAGATGTATGTGAATCCTTCTCAAATCCAGCCTAAGTATAGCATGGTTGGACTTAATAGGCTCTTCATAAAAAACAACTCTTAAGAATCTATTGCAAAAAGCCTCATTACCCATAGCTCTATCTATATGTTCCTTAATATCAGCATCATTCAATCTATTGTTAGCCCAGGTATAAGGGGAACCCTTAAAACTCATATCCATAAACTCACAATTATAAATGAAAAGTTGAAAATTCAATATTTTTCTAACAGACCTAGGGTTTCCACCCTACTTTTCATCTTGAGATATAAAATCATTAAAATCTCCAATGCAAAGCCAATCAACCATATCTCAAGGCTTCAAACAAGAAATTTCTGCCCAAACACTCCTCAAAATTTCATCAGTAAGGCCATAGATAAAAGTTATCAAACTTGGTAAATCACCGTTATAGGAGTCAATTGCAGCATGTATAATAGAAAGAGTTGCTTAATATTTGAATGTTCACATCGTATTTCCACTGTAAAGCAAGGCCACCACTAAGACCTCTTGGCTATTGATAAAAACATGTTCGCCTTCCCTCTTTTCAGAGTTTACCTCCTAGGTTTCTCTAGTAGGGTAGAGAGTAGGACCCTCTCGAACCCAATTTACTTAAAATATGGTATACTAGTAGTACAACCATCCTAAAACCTTCCCAATGATTGAATTCTTAAGGATTTGGCAAAACGCACACCCTCAAGGTTTGATCCTACAATCTCTCCTATAAAGCGATGAAGTGGGCAACATTAGTACCACAACCTCTTGAGAAAGATTTCATTCAAAGAAGGAAATAGCACTCAAAAGACACTCACACACTCATTGAGGAGGGAGACACTCTCACTTATGAGAGAGAAAACTCTTGCATATTGAGAGGAAGACAATCATGTACATACTTGGAAGAATACAATTTTTAGTCACACTTTTTTTCTTAATTATTAATCCATTCCTTAAATTTTAATTTAAAACAATTATATCTTTATATTTCTTAACTCCAAACAATTATATCTCCATATTTCCTAGATTCAATAAACTATCATAACTAAATTATAATAAATTAAAATTTATAGACTAAATTGATAATTGTAAAAAAAAAAAAAAGGGATTAGAAGTTATAAGAAATTTTTGCATGTATTCGATGTATCATATTACCTATACTTTGTTCAATAAAAATATATTATATAGTACCACTTTAATTAAATAAAGTATTATGGGACTGATTTTTCAAATTTGGATTGGCACAGCCTACATTATGAATGCACGGAAATATAAAATAGTGAAATAGTGAACGCACACGGCACTAAAGGCCAAGGAAGTCAGAAAAGCTGCTTTCACACTCCACAAGAGCAACGTCCCAGACGATTGCAACTGCATGTGCCACAAGCTGGATCTATCTCTATGGCCGAGCCGCTCTGTTTCTGAAACGAAGCCATCCGTTTAAGGCCATTCGATCAGGTTCTTTTCTTCTTCTTCTTCTTTTACTTGGAGTGTTGGAGACGATTAGGATCATCAGAGATTTCTGGGCCGGGCTTACTTGGAGGGATACAGAAAGCAATTATGGGTTTGTTGAGGGAGATAATTGATGGAGTGTGGTTCTGCGTTTCAACGCTATGGCAGCTGCAGGAGAGACGCTTTTCTGGGATTTTTGAGGATTTGAGAGTTGTGGTAATGGATGTTCTCTCGGATGCTCTCTCGCGTTTCGCTGCAATATATTCATTCAGCGGATGATTCATGATTCTGAGGGCCATTTATGAATGAATCAATGAATTGGTTGTTGAGTTTCTCTTCTTAATCATTTCCCCTTTTTGTTTGACTTTCAAATGGAACCAATCTCGTCTCCTCATTTATTGCTTCCTTTTTTATTTTCTCAGGTTGTTCTCTCTTTAGTCTTTGAGTTGATCTCATGTTCTTGGCGGCTGAGTTGGTCATTTGTATAACCAAGTCCAGCGTCGATAATTGTTGCTAAATCCAATGAATCAACTTGAATAAATTCAAAAATATTTAAAGCCGGTCTTAACAAAATACTGCCTCATTTTAAATTATAGAATACTTTTAAAAGAGTTTTTTTATCTCAAAATATAATATACTTTACATGGATTAAGGTTTTATTAAATACACTAATTTTAAGATTACCCTATCTTTCTCTTTATAATTAATTTTTGTCCCTTCTCTTTTTAATATATTAAATAATAGATATTTTTAAAGGTTTATATTTTTATTTTAAAAAAATAAGGCTATTAAGTATATTTAATATAATTTTTTAGTATGTAAGATTTTATTTAAAAGTATTTTATAAATTGAGATTGGGGGAGTATATATTTTTAATGTTTGGACTGTCCAAATAAATTTCAAAAAATTTGAACCAACCATGACCACGTTTTGACTTGACCCGGATGTTTGAAAACAATTTTAATTTTTTAAAAAAATATAAAATATATTATATATTATTTAATCCTTAGGTCTAAGTAGTTCGTTTGAGTACATAATAATAGATATTTTCTTTAAAATATTAAAAATATTAATATAAAAAAGAATGATAATTTAATCCCACGAAATATAATAATGTCTTATAAGTTTTAAAAGATATAATTGTCATTAAATTTTTTGACAAAAAGGCAAAAATACAACTTAATTTAAAAAAGTGAAACAAAGTTTTTTTTTCACAACCTTAGTTCTAAAATTAACAACTCTAATTTAATACATGATTAAAGTGATTTAAACATTTAAAACTTTCTCTTGGCCTTTTTTTGTAAATAAGCAAAGTGCAACAAAAAAATTTTTTCTTTTGTAATTTTGATTCAAGAATTCATAACCCTAATTTAGTAAATGATCAGAGTAATTTAGGCATTCATAGCTCTCTCTCATCATTTTTTTTTTCAATTAGTAAAGTACAAATTTTTTTTTCAATTCACAACTTTAATTTTAGAATTCACAATTCTGATTCAATAAATAACTAAAGTGGCTAAATAAGAATTATGAGTACCAAAACCAAAGTTGTGAATAAAAAAAATTTTGGTCAATTTTTTAAATTAAACAATATTTTTATCATTTCATCAAAAAATTTAATAATAAACACTAGGTCATTTGGGACTTTGAAAATATTATCACATTTTTTAGGACCAAATTTTTATTTCCTATTATATTTTTATTATCTTTAATATATAAAATATCTTAAAATAATATTTAAAATGTATTTTAATCTTGATTTTAAACCTTTAAGACCTACAATTTTTTTAAAAAAAATTGAGTCTTTTAATTTTTTTGTGAGAAATCTTTTAAATTTTTGAAGTATTCTAAAACAAGCATATTTTTTTTTATAATAATAAAAATAATTAATTTAAAGTAGAAAATTAAAATTTTTTAAAAAATGAAAAAAATTGACAATGAGTGGCTTGAATGAGTACAAAGTTTGAGAGTGTTAGAGCCAAACGTGGTTATATAAGTCTTGAATTATCTGTTATGTCCAAGTATACTACCTTTTTGTAGTCATAATATCATATTATTTAAAAAAATTGAAAACAAATGATTTATTTTATTATATATTTTGATTATTTAGTTGATCTAAATTGATTGAATTTTAAAAAATAAGCAAAAATAATCATACATGGTAAATGAACTTCTATGTATTATGAGAGTTTCCCCTTCTATAATAAACCATTTTATATCTCATATTTAAATAAAAATTTATATTTATCTATAAATTCTTATTATCTAAAAAATCACTTATAGGTTCATCGTGCATGCATTCTGAACCCAGGTGAAAGAAGAAAAAATAAACTTGTGAGTTCTTACAATTTTATTTAATTTTAAATTAAATCTTCATAGTTTATTTTGTTTTAATCAAACCTTTATAGTTTCATTTATTATATATATATATTGAATCTTGAAGGTTAAAATTAATAATGGATTATTAAATTTTAAAAAATAAAAATACTCTTGTAGTTTGCAGAAAATTTAATTTAATACTTTTAGCCAAAATTTAAAAAAAATTAATTTAATCCACTGTTTGTATTTTTATTATAATTTTTTAATGAAAATTCTATATGTATAAAAATTATTTAAAAGACAACCTAATTATATACATTTTGAATTATTAAAATTATGTAATTAATTTTAAAGTCATATAATCATTTAATAAAAATATAAAATTTTTTAATTTTGTTTTTTAAAAGGAAAAATGTGAGGATTTCAACTTTTAGGGATTAAAAAATTTAATTGATTAAACTATAAAAGCTCAATTAAAATAAAATAAATTGCAAAGATATAATTTAAAAATGAGTAAAACTATAAGGATTTATAAATATGTTTTCCGTTGAAGGAAAGTGTAAACAAAATAAAGTCTTATCTTTAACTCACAAGATTCAAATTCAACAATATAAGTCCCTTGCTATTCAATTCACGCACTTCTATGACACAAAGTGTAGCAAAATTTTAAGAGCCGTTAGACGATTTTATTTTATTTTATTTTTCCCCTGGAAGGCCTGAATATGAAGAGGAAATAATTGAAACGTTTTATTGTATGTCATAACATCGAAAGTTCATTTAAGATATCCTCCCTAGACATCACTTTAGGAATTAGAGGAGGAATTACTCTACATGATTTCTTTAATTATTTTTTGGGGATAGATTTCGGGCTTTTAGTTTCATAATATTTACATTTATAAATTTTGGTTCCTATCATATCTTTTTTATGAGAAAATGTTTAGGCGAGGAGACTCATCAAGGCACGGCTAAGGCATATCTCCAAATCTAAAAAAAATACTTATAGATAAGTATTAACAAGATTCTTACATTAGTAATGTGATTTAAACTTATGATTTTGTTGGTTATAAATCAAATATTTAACAACTAAATCAATTTTTTTTGGTCATAGAGATACAATTTTTTTCCCAAATTTATAAATAATTTATTTCAACATTACTTATTTCAATTCAAAGCTAAAGCCTATAGATGCAATTTTCTTTTAAATTATATAAAATTGAAAAGAATATACATTTTAAAAAGAGAAAAATTACTAGTAAGTCCCTCCATGGGATCAAAATTATACTGGAGCATCAAAAAATTAGAATGCAAATAGATAAATTTAGGACTCAAGCAGATAACCATAAAATCTCAAGCCTACTATTTGCATCGTAAGCTTATGTTCTTGCACCGTAATCTTTTAGTCTTTCATCACAATTTTAACTAGCAATTTTCTCTTGTTTTCAAGATATACTATAGTTTCTAAAGCTTTTGATTGAAGAATGTCACAGAATATAATATACATAAATATATGGTTGATTTTCACTTTTAAAAGTCTTTTAATTACTGTCATAAAAAAATATGTTTGAGCCACAAGCAGAACCCTCAGAAATTCTGAACTTTTAGTCTATTTGGAAAGAAGAACCCTAAAACTTGAGCAAGTCTTGATAACTTGTTTAATATGCGCGAAGAAGAATCCTCAGGTAATGATATATTTCTGTTTAGTCTATTTGGAAATTCTGAACCCTCAGAAATTCTAATACACAGAGAAGAAGCTATGCAATATCTAATTGTTTCCTTGTTGTTATTATTCAACAGTACTATGTGTTATTTGTCATTATATTTTTGTCCAATTAGAGACATGAAAATCATTTTTCATATATATATATATATATATATATAAAATCATGTATTTGTTTCATATTATATTTTATTCCTTTCTTCTTAGGTATCATATAACTCTTAAACCTTGATAGTTGTCTAGTGAAATATATCATTACCTGTGCAATTAAGAGAACAACTCATGTCAAAAGACTTGGTTTTTATAGGAAAGTCTTAAAGCTCAACTATAACATTAGACATTTGTATTGAATCTGTATATCTCAATTCATATAAAGAAATAAAATAATGTATGCGTACCTAAAGAATCCATGAGTGCTAGAGAAATCTCGATTACCTCGAGTATAGGCAGGTACACAACCCACAGATCCCCAGAGCCTTCAGAGAGTTCAGAGATAATGAAAGTAGAAGAAAATGAGTCGTGTGTTTGCGGTTACCGAATAATCGTCTTATATAGATCAGATCGGTAACCGCCTTATTAAATAATTAAATAATTATATTATCTATTATTTCTGACTCAGTCAGTTAAGAGATAGGAAACAACTGACGGCTACTAGGTTGTGGGTTGGGCCTCTGCCCATTGGGCTCACTTGTGTGGTCCACCTATCACGGTCCACACAAGATCATAAGGACCAATTTATTGGGCTTATTAATTAATGCCATGCTCTTGAAGGTACAAAGCAAATGGCCCAGGGTTCCTGCCAGTCTTAGTATATCTCCCATAAAATTCTCCTCCTCTATCAGATCTCACACACTTGATCAACTTGCCAGATTTCAATTCGACTGCTGCTTTAAAGGTCTTGAATGCATTAAGGGACTCGCCCTTTTCACGCAAGAGTTCAATCCATCCATGACGAGAGTAATCATCCGTGAAGGTGATGAAATATTTGAAACAACCCATAGCCAGAGGCGTGATAGGTCCACAGATATCAGTATGGATTAGGTCTAAAGTGTTTTCAGACCTCTTTGCCCCTTTGGTTCTAGCTCTAGCAGGGAATTTTCCCTTTATACAGTCAACACAAGTCTCAAAATCTGAGAAATTAAGGTCTCGTAAGATGCCTTGTTTGATCATGCGCTCCAATCTCTCTCTAGAGATATGACCCAAACAACGATGCCATAATATAGAGGAATTATCATTGGGCCTTTGACGTTTATGCCCAATAGCAGCATTGACATGAAGATTAGGAAGTTCAAGTGACCAATCATTCAATCGATATAAACCATATATCAAGGAAGCGACACCAACATTAATGGAATCAAAACAAATGTCAATTTTTCCATTTCTTTGGAAGAATGAATAGCCACAAATATCTAATGCAGAAGTTGAAATTAAATTCCTCTTCGCAGAAGGTACATAAATAACATTGTTCAAATGTAAAACATGACCAGAATTTAAATACAAAGAAACAGTTCCAATGCATTCAACTGATGCCTTGCTCCCTGCTATGCCAAAGACTGACTTCTGTGCCTCACTTGGAACCTTCTGGTTTGTTAGCCCCTGTAGAGAATTTACAACATGTATAGTGGCACCAGAATCCAGCCACCATGAGTCAAAGGAAGTTTCAATAGTGTTAGATTCAAAACGAACTAGAGCTAGAGGGGCAGTTTGAAGAGTTGTACCTTCACTTTCTTGTTTGTTCTTCAATTTAAAGTAATTAGCTTTAATGTGACCTGATTTCTTGCAATAATTGCATAACCCTTTAAAGGGTTTCTTCCTCGACTTCTCACCCTTATCACCATCCTTCTTAAAGGTTGGATTATTAAGCTTTGGGGCATCATACTTCTTCCCCTTTTTCTTATATGACCCTCCAGATTTGCTGCTAGAGCCATGAGAAACATAGTTTATTGAGTGAGAGGAATTCTTCTTTATAGCTTCCTCTTCTTGAGTGACTATCGATATCATCTGGTCAACAGACCATTCAACTTCTTGTGAGTTGTATGAAGTCCTCAAGAATACGTACTCTTATGGCAATGATTGAAGAACACGGTAAACCAAGGTACTTTCACCCAAATCAATCCCATATAACTTAAGCTTGTTATAGTAATGAACAGGCTTCAGAATGTGCTCCCTGACACCAGAAACTCCATCGTATCGAGTATTGTCAAGAAGTGACAGATAGTAGTTCTTTTGAGTCTTGTCAAGCTTCTTGTATTTGTTACTAATAGCTTTCAAGTACTCCACTGCAGTATCATTTTCAGGAATGCTGTCCCTAATTCCCTTTTCAATTGTGTACTTGATGATCGCTAGACAGATCCGGTTGGACTCACTCCATTGTTTATGGAAGGCTATTACAGAAGTACTGGACTCGGAAGAGAGATCCGTAGGCTTGGGCTCTCTCAGAGCTAAATCTTTCTCAGAAATGGTCAGATACATATTAAGGGACTCTTTCCAGTCATCATAGTTAGTCCCATTGAGAGCCTTCACAAAGGATAGTTGCGTAAAAGCAGAAATTGAAATCGCAAAACAGAAAATGGGAAATATTAATTATGTGTGCATAACATAATTATAAAACAGAATTTTCTAACAAGCGATTATCAATTAGGCAACTATAATCATGCACCAAGAAGGCTCATATACCATAAAATTTAGCTCATATAAAAGTCCATACAAAATAATGTATTAAACATTTTCATACCTATAGGGTACAACAAATATCTAACACATTAAAGGAGTGCTATTAGCCTATCCTCAAAGCCAACCATCAAAATCATATTAATAATGTCACACCTATGGGGTATGTCCATTATCCATGCTACAAGATTCTAAGTATCATTAATAATTCATAAAGTCACAATTTTTTTATGACCTTAGGACAAAACAACATAATTTTAAAAGTCCTTAGGGTCTTTTGGGAATTAGGAAACGAATTTAGGACTTAAGTGAAATTTTGAAAGGTAATCAGGGGCAAATAAGTAATTCTAGAAGAGATTTGGGTCAAAATTGCAATTCTGAAAGTTAAGGGACTATACTGTAATTTCCAAAAAAATCATGGGTATAATTCATAAATTCAATAAATTTTGGGCTAAAGGATGTAATTAAAACTGGGGCCGAAATGCAATTAACAGAAATAAATTTTTTTTATTGGGCTAATACATTTCTGGGCCCAGAACCCTTTTTTTTTGAATCAGGTCTGGGCCTTTTTTTTAAGATCTGGATTTAGGCCCAGAACCATGAAAGGGATCCGGTTTCATGGCCTGTGTAGTGTCTTCCTCAGCCGCGACGCGCATACCAGAAGGAGCTAAAAAGAATATGGGGACGTCGCCGGCGAGCTGCGTTCCAACTGGACCAAAAAAAATTCGTCACCGAGAGCCAGGGGTAAACGGCACCGTCCCTATCTCCGGCGACTCCAGAACCTCCACCGCCGGCCAGCTCCAAACGATGCCAAAGCAGACACACAATGGTGATGCCATGAACGGTGGTGACGCCGGCTTCCAGAACCAGTTTCAATTTCAGGTACTGGTTCGAAAAGCATGGGTTCGAATCCGGCAAGTCGGAAACCTTCCGGCAGGTACTGGTGAGCCAGAAGAGACGGCGCCGGAGCCAAAACAGACCAAAAATTTCCATTAAAAAAAAACTCATATTCATACTCATTTTCTCAGTGATATGGATGATAAAAAAATATTTATCAACATGAGTATGAATTTCTATCAATATATCAATATACATAAGAAAAAAAAGAAGGATTGAGATATATAAATTTAAAATTCATTGCCAAGGCTCTGATGCCACGTATTGAATCTGTATATCTCAATTCATATAAAGAAATAAAATAATGTATGCGTACCTGAAGAATCCATGAGTGCTAGAGAAATCTCGATTACCTCGAGTATAGGCAGGTACACAACCCACAGATCCCTAGAGCTTTCAGAGAGTTTAGAGATAATGGAAGTAGAAGAAAATGAGTCGTGTGTTTGCGGTTACCGACTAATCGTCTTATATAGATCAGATCGGTAACCACCTTATTAAATAATTAAATAATTATATTATCTATTATCTCTGACTCAGTCAGTTAAGAGATAGGAAATAACTGACGGCTACTAGGTTGTGGGTTGGGTCTCTGCCTATTGGGCTCACTTGTGTGGTCCACCTATCATGGTCCACACAAGATCATAAGGACCAATTTATTGGGCTTATTAATTAATTCTAATTCATAAATAATATTCCAATAATTTGACCCCAAAGCATTTGAACAAAGAGGGTGGATTAATTGCCTAACGTCCCTGAAATTTGGAGAAGAACCAAGACCCTACGGTGGCATAAAATGAAACAATCAAAAGACCAAAATGTAAAATGAAACAATTCAAAAGACCAAAATGCCCTTCTTCCCTCTCAACACCAATTGCAATTCACTCACCCTCCTCCCCACATCACTAAACGCTTGATTCAGTGAGATGACGCTCGGTTGCTCACTTGCTAGGACAACTCAAGAGAAGGAGAGCTTCAAGCTTCCATGGTTGTCAAAATATCCTTCCAAGGTACAGTTCGATCAAAATCCCATTCCTCAGCAATGTTTTCAATAAAAAAAATAATCCTTCTAAAATTTTTTGCTCACTTTCAAGCTCAAAACCTTTAAGTTCTTCACTAGTGAAGATAACGCCGCCACCATAGTCAGTGAAGACTTTGATGGCTTCTTGATTATACCCTCCCATTGTGTTTGCTGAAGAGGTGAGGAGCCAAGGACGAAATCAGTCAGGCAGCCATGGGCAACGCGTTTGCCCTTCAGAGTGGGAATTGTGCTGAGAGCCTCAAGGGGTTCAATGGCATAACATTCGTGAAGCCTTCCATGTTATGCTTCTAATAAGTGTTGTTTTAATGTTCGGTGCCCAAATGCCTGTCATAATTCATAAAGGTTACTTTGCTTCTCTCTCTCTCTCACTCTCTCTCACATTCATTTGGAGCAATTCCAAGAATGCTCAAATTGGGAATCTTCTTCCTAGTGGATTATTGAAACTTGATATTATTGTTTGTGCAAGTGGATAGCGAGCCATTCTAGGGTTGTTCAGATTTTCACTCTATTTGAATTGTTTAAAACTTTAAACCTCTCAATCTAGAGTATAAGTATTATTAAAGCTATGATGGAAAATGATGCTTTTTTAGTCCTAACTGAGCAATGATTTGCGTGTGTGTTTGTGTGTATTGAATGGGATTGACATGGACACTTCAATTGTTGACTTAGGTTAGAAGAATGGTAGGTGATGCATGTCAACCAGCATCAAGAGTTCCTGATCCATAGAGAATGTTTAGAGCATGTGAGCTGAATAATGGTAATGAAGCCCAGTAGTACAATCTTCCCTAGTAAGTGCTTGCTCAAGGCAGAAGCAAACACTCATGTGAGGTCTAAAACTCTATCATGGTCATGGTTGGATGCTCACATTTGTCAATCTTGCAATGTTCATGAAGCCGATGGCTTCATCCACTCAGTGAGCCAATTCATGGTACTTGTTAGGACACACCAAGATGGGTAGATGGACTAGAAGCTGAAAACTATTTGAGGAAACAACTTTAAGAATAACAACGCTCCAATTATTATGAAGAGCTAGAAGAAATTCTGAAGAGGATCCTATTGAAGAAGTTGAGAAAAAACATCTATATAGAACAACTGCTCTTAATTACACTTCTTGGTGTCATTGAATTATATTCTCAAAGCTTGTATAAATGATATTTTGTAAAGATTGTATATATGATATTTTTTTCAGGATTAACTCCTATGGATGAATCATTTTTTCATATAAAATTGCAATATTCCATGTAAAATAGATTTATTTTAGACTCAATGTAAAGTGTAAAACATCAACCATGGTTGATGCCAAGGAATAAAGTTGTTCATATATAAGTTATTTCATATTTCATAAGTTTCATTGTTAAGCTAATGATTTAAGGATTATATTTCATTTCTAACAATTAACTTTCAGAATATAAAAACAGGTTTGCATTATAAAAGGATATCCTAAAAAATTCAGGTGACAAAGGTTGTATTTCACTTTTAACCCTCCTTTAATTTTATTCGAATATGCAAAATGTATATTCTAAAAAATGATTTGGTATCAAATTTTTATATTAAATGCAAGTACTTTCAGCCACCTGCAATATCTTTTCCATTATATATGTACAATCTTCAAGGAAATACAATTTAGCTTCCATAAATTCAAATATGCAAAATGCATATTTAAAAAAAATGTCTTGGTGTCAAATTCTTACATTGAATGTAATTTAGCTTCAATCATATGCAATCATTTTTACACTATATAAGTGCAATCTTCAAGGAAATGCAATTTATTTTCCATACATTCAAATATGCAAATTGCATATTCTAGAAAAAAATGTCTTGGTGTCAAATTTTTACATTAAATGCAATTTAGCTTCACCCATATGCGATCATTCTTTCATTATGTGTGTGAAATCTTCAAGAAAATGTAATTTAGCTTCTATATATTTGAATATACAAATTGCATATTTTGAAAAACATGTCTTGATGTCAAAATGAGCTTCAATTCCTCTTCCAAGACTTCTGCGCCCCCCCTCAAAATATGCTTTATAAGGAACCCAATTACATTTGGGATACTTGCATGTCATGGAAGACTTTATTTTCAAAAGGACCTTGCTTAACATATTAACACCGAACAACCTTATTTGACATATTGATATTGAAAGACTTTATATTGACATATTAACACTGAAATTATTGACAGTGAAAGACCTTATGGACATATTGACATCAAATGACTTAAAAATTATTTAAAAAGTATGTAACTTTTCAATTTTACCTTCTATTTATGATAATAAATTTCTTTTTAAAAATTCAAACTACCATATGCAAACAACAAGGGACATTGAATCTCTCCATTTCCTTATCATTCATTGGTTAGCGTCACATGATGAGTACTGGGCGCATGCACTGCACTAAATGCCAAGGAAATTAGAAAAGTTGCATTCACACTAGGAAGAGTAGAGGGACTAGAAGCTGAAAACTGATTGAGGAAACAACTTTATGAATTAAAGGGTTCCAATTATTATGAAGAGCTAGAAGAAGATTATGAAGAGGACCCCATTGAAGAAGTCAAGCAAAAGCAACTATGAAAAACAACTCTTAATTACATTTCTTAGTGTCATTGAATTGTATTCTCAAAGGTTGTGTAGATGACATTTTATAAATATTGTATAAATGATATTTTTTTATAGGATTTAACTCCTATAGATGAATCATTTTTTCCATATAAAATTGCAACATTCCATATAAAATGAATTTATTTTAAACTCAAATATAAAGTGTACAACATGAACCATGATTGATGGCAATATGAAGGAATAAGTTGTTCACTATATAAATTGTTTCATATTTCATAAGTTTCATCGTTAAGCTAATGATTTAGGGACGATCTTTCATTTCTAACACTAGATTTTTAGAATATAAAAATAGTTTGTCTTGACCTAAGGAAATTTTTCAAAATATCACAAAAGGATATCTTAAGAATTGAGGTGATAAAGGCTGTGTTTCACTTCTAATCCTCATTTTATTCAAATATCACAAAAGAATATTCTAAAAATTGAGGTGATAGAAGTTGTGTTTCATTTTTTTATCCTCACTTTATTTGAATATCATAAAAGGATATCCTAAAAAATCTAGGTGATAGAGGCCGTTTCACTTTTGACCCTCCTTTTATTTGAATATGCAAAATGTATATTTTGAAAAAAATGAGTTGGTGTCAAATTTTTTCATTAAATGCAAGTACTTTTAGCCATATGCAATATTTCTTCTATTACTTCTATTATATACATGCAACTTAAAAAGAAATGCAATTTAGCTTCCATAAATTCAAATATCCAAAATGCATATTTTGAAAAAAAAATATCTTGGTGTCAAATTTTTAAATTGAATGTAAGTACCTTCAGCCATATGCAATTTTTCATCTACTATATGCATGTAATTTTCAGAGAAATGCAATTTAGCTTCCATATATTCAAATATGCAAAATGCATATTCTAAAAAAAAAATGTCTTGATGTCAAATTTTTATATTGAATGCAATTTAACTTCAGCCCTATGCAATCCTTCGTTCATTATGTGCATACAATCTTTAAGGAAATGTAATGTAACTTTCATATGTTTGAATATACAAATTGTTCTGCAAATCATGTCTTGGTGTCAAATTTAGCTTCAATTCCTCTTCCAAGACTTGCTCTTTTTTTTTTTTTTTGTAGAATATGCTCTATAAGGAAGCCAATTGCATTTTGTGTGCTTCCATGTGGTGGACGACTTTGTTTTCAAAAGGACCTTGGCTAATATATTGACATCATAACATATTGATACTGTAGGACCTTGTTTGATGTATTGACATTGAAATTATCAATAATGAAAGATCTTATACTATATGTTGACAATAAAGGACCTAAAAATTGTTTAGAAAGTATGTAATTTTTTAATTTTACCTTTCTAATAACCATAATAAATTTCTTTCTAAAATTCAAACCATCATAAGTAAACAATGGGGGACATTGAATATCTCCATTTCCTTATCATTCATTGGTTTGCGTCCCATGACGAGTACTGGGCGTGTGCATAGCACTAAAGGCCAGGGAAATTAGAAAAGTTGCACTCACACTTTAAGGAATATTCAATTTAAGTATTGAAGACTATTGCATGTACCTCGAGCCGGATCTATCCAAAATCACACACACACACACACTCCTGCTGACAGACGGACCACTGAGCCACTCTGCTTTCTCTTGCTCTTTTTGCCTTCAAGATCTCTTCTTTGCCATGCATCTCCGTGCCTTAAATTTGTTTTCTGAAAATATAAGGCCATTGGATCAGGTTCTCTTCTTCTTCTCCTTCTTACTTGGAGTGTTGGAGACGATTAGGATCATCAGATACTTGGAGGGATATAGATCAGAAGGCAATTATGGGTTGGTTGAGGGAGATAATTGGTGGAGTATGGTTCTGCGTTTCAACGCTATGGAAACTGCAAGAGAGACGCTTTTCTGGGATTTTCGAGGATTTGAGAGTTGTGATAGATGTTCTCTCTGATGCTCTCGCGCGTTCCGCTGCATTCATGCATTCAGAAGGATGAATTATTCTGAGGACCATGAATGAATCAGTGAATGAATTGGTTGTCTGTAGTGATGCTTGCTTAATCATTTTTCCTTCTTATTTGACTTTCAAATCATGGGATCGATCGATCCCGCGCGTCTTCCTATTGGTTACGTTTTTTTTTTTCCCTGATGTTGTTCTCTTTATATTACTCTAATTTGTTTTTATTGAAAGAGCAGGCATGAGTTTGAGTTTCATTTACAATGTTCAATTTCATCCTTGAGTTGATGCCGTTCTTGATCGCTTGAGTTGTTCATGATTTTTTTTTTCTTGGGTATCTTTTAATCAAGGTCAAACATTAAACCTAAGTATCTCTTCGAAAAGAATTTAAATCTAAGTTTGCTATGTCATGAGATACTAATTCATTCCTCTAGACATAATTCATGTTGGTTTGAGTTATTCATCAGAATTATATCCATGTTTTGTAACATGAGATGATAAGCTTCTCTATTACCTTTTAAAATCCATAATTTCACGTTATTTGAAAAAAAAATGTTGACAAATGATTTATTTACATATAAATCTTGATTATTTAGTTGATTTGAATTGATTTATTTATAAATAAGCAAAAGTAATCATACATGGCGCATGAACTTCCCAATTATTATAAGAGCTTCCTCATTTATAACAAACCATTGCATGTCTCATATTTAAATAAAATTTTATACTTATCCAAGAATTCTTATTATTTAAACAAATAATTATAATTATAGGTTCAAATCCAACACTTATGTATGTATTGTAAACCTAATTGAAAGAAAGCATAAACAAAATAAAGTCCCATCTTTCATTCACAAGATTCACAATTTATTCCCTTTCTATATTCAATCCACACACTTTTATGGCAAAAAGTGTAGCAAATTTTAAGAGCCATTAGATGATTTTTTTTTTTTTGGGAAAGGCCTGAATCATGACGACGAATGATAAAGAGGGAATAATTGAAACGTGTTATTGTATTCCATAATAACGAAAGTTCTTATTTAAAAAAATCTGAGCTTGCTGGTAAAATAATGATCCTCCCTAGACTGCCGGACATCACTTAGGAATTATTGGAGGAATTGCGCTATATATTTTTTTATTATTTTTGCGGGATAATAAAACTTCTAGATGATTGTTAGTTTTATGAGATTTATATTTATAAATTTTGGTTCCCATCACATCTTTTTATAACAAAATGTTTGGGTGAAGGGTCTCGTCAAAGAAAGGCGAACGCATACCTTCAAATTTAAAAAAGCTTATGGATTTGTGAGTTATAAATTAAATCTTTATAAATAATTTATTTTAACATTAGTTATTTCAATTCAAAGCTCAAGCCTTTGGATGCAATTTTCTTCTTTTTAAATTATATAAATGAAAAAGAATATACTTTTGAACATAACATTAAAAAAAAAAGTTAATATGTAATTTAGACCTTAAATTATAAATTCAGATATGCTTTAAACTCTAAAATTTTAATTATATATTTAAATTCTAAACAATTAAATTAAGGATAATTTTATTCCCACCAGGTCAAACGTTGACTTTTAGATAAGGAGGGAGAAATTTTTTCGACTAGATTTTGCCTAAGTGGCATGTCATGCGTAGGTTAATATTTTCAAATGGGATGAACAACAAACTTTGCATCTCTTCGGTTTTTTTTTTTTTTTTTGGGCCAAGATAAACTGTGTCTCTCACTCCTTGTCTTTTCCCCTTTCCCCATCCAATAACTTGAACAAGCCAGCATGAAGCAATAATTTTAACAAACACAAGCAGCGCAACAAATTCATCCAACCTAGCCGAACAAATTCGAGCGCAAGCAAAGCAATAATTACAAGAAGTTATACAGCTTTGAACATCATATTCTCAAAATACTGCTAAGGTATTGGTTTGTTAAGTTTCATCTGACCCCATCTAAGAAATTCTATGTTCAAAATGGCTCTTGCATTGGGTGAACAACTTCGAAATTACAATAGCAACCTATCCTGCTTCTAAAAGCAATGGGGTTCTCAACCACTTAGTTCGAAGAGCAATTTGCACATTCTTTGGCCCCCCAAATCCAGAACAATCAGAACAATATCCATTTGCTTGGCCAGAAAAACTCAAAATCCAGATCCATAAAGCCAAAATCAGAACAATATCCATTCTTTGGTCTATCGGTCTGAAGCAAGCTAGAACAATCAGAACCCAAAATCCAAATATATAAAAGTACCCATTTTCTTAGCTAGAAAAATATTCCAGTCAGTGTTGCAAGAGATTAAGCGAGTTAAGATTGATTGGCCATTACCAAATGTGACAAACAAGGAAGGAGATGAGAAGGTAGAGATTTCAGCTTTGGGACCTAGAACCTATAATTTAAAGTTTTAAATTGTAAATTGAAAAAAAACCAAAAATAAAGGTTGAATTGTTGGATAGCCCATGAGGCCAGGTCCAAATGGGCCATTTTATTTTATCTTACTATAGTCAAAAGAAATTCTCAATTGATAAACAATAGGAGTTGAGTTTAGTAGAAAGAATTAGTCCTCATAATATAGTGAATCAATATTTGAATTCCTACTAGGAGAAGTGCCTGACCATGCCTCAAATAGGTTGTCTCAAGTTGAAGAATGCCTATAAGCAATAAAAAAAAAAAAACCCCAATTGATTTGTGTGATTGCTTCTTTTGGGCTTAAGTATTGAAGCACACAAATATATAACAGGTTTTGCAAATGCATGGATCGTAAAAATAGTATGCAGTAAATCAAAATTGTTCTTACAAAAAATCAAGTTAGTTAATAATTAGACATTAAATTTTTTATTTTATTTAAGTTGAGCAAAATAAAATTGGATTTAATTTTGCAAAATAAACTTGAATTTATAAAAGTACACTAAAATTAAAGTTCCAACAATTATAATAGTTAAGGTAATCTAAGGTAACCAATCCTTTTTTTTTAATTCTTAGAGTATGTAATTACCCATTAAATGCACTCAATATTGGCTTGTTAATCTAGAGTACTAATATGAATGATTATCTTTTGATTAATTGCACTCTTCTCTTAAATTAAAAATGCTATTCCAACACAATTACTCAAAAGGCACAAAAGCACAAATTCACTAATATGATTTAGGTCCAATTGGTATATTCCTATTCTATTAGCAAATTAGAGTAAATTCTAATCTCGCATTACTCAATCTAATAATCTAATTTAGATTCCCTTCTCTCAAGGTAAAACTTAAAACTCCAAATTTATACTCAATAATAGCCAAGCATTAAGTAGACAAACAAATACAAGATTAAGTAAGCAAAACTAATACTAAACTTAAATAAAATTGTTCAAATATACTCTAATTCAATAATTAGTTTATAGTTACCCTATATTTAGAGAAAATTAGCTACATATGGCTCTAATGATAGCAAATCTCAGCAATATATACATGAAAATAAAGAGAAGAAGGAGAATAAAAGTTTAATCAGAGGAATAATGAGCTAGATCCTTAATTTCCCACCGAATTCAAGTTTCTTCAACTCTCCTTTGTCTCTTTTTCTTTTTCAAGCGGGGACATTCTACAGTTGTTGGAAGTGAAGAGGTCTCAAAAATAATACCCATAAAATCTTAAGATTCATTGAAGATCAAAAGTTTGTGTCTTACAGCCGAGCGTGTTTTTGCTTCAAGGAACATGAATTAGTGCAGGAATTTGGCCCAATACTCTTCTATGTTAAACATTACCCACTTATCATCAAAATTTCTTAATCTCTTGTAAATATGCACCCAATTAGTCAACAAAACCCCTAGATGACTCCCCCTTTAATAAAATTCAAGTGAAAATTAACGACATATTGGGAGTCACCAGGTATTAGCCCAAAAGGTTAAAACATGCCCTGTTTTCCAGATGTACATTAAAGCTTTTGATTGAAGAATGTCAAAGATAATAATATACATTCAGATGAAATATATGTATGATTTTCAAATTTATAGGCCTTTTAATTACTGTCGCAAAAATAATATGTTTGAGCCACAGGCAGAATCCTCAGAAAGTCCAAAATTTTTAGTTTATTTGGAAAGAAGAATCCCAAAACTTGAGTATGTCTTAATTATGAAGAAGACAAAATCTATTTCTAAATTCTAATACACAAAGAAGAAGCCAGTTATATAGTATTTATTGGGTTTTGTTATTATCACTCAACAGTATTGTGTGTTCTTGTCATTATATTTTTTCCCCAATTAGAGACATGAATATCATTTTTCAAATATAAAGCCATATATTTCATTTCATATTATATTTCATTCCGTTCTTTCTTGGGCATCATATAACTCCTAAAACTTGATAGTTGTCTAGTAAAAGATGGCGTTACCTGCACAGTTAAGGAAACAACTCCTGGCAATAATTAAGGAAAGTCTCAAAACTCAAGTATCAAGAATTATTATTAGAGATTTGACCCCCATTGCATTTGAACAAAGAGGGTGGATTATTCATTTTCTTTATGCTTTTATATAACTCCTATACATGGACTCGAACAATTTTCTGTGGAGTATGTTTCTTTACACTAAGATTAAGTGTTGTGGAGGATTTAGTTATTGGGTGTGTGACAGTAACATCATAATCTCCATGGAACAGTGAAACATCCACAAATCCTCTGCTATCTGTTTTGGCTTGCACAGACCCAGACTTCCACTCATTCAGAAGCTTGTCCACAACATCACCAACTGGAGTATTGTGGAAATTTTCATCCACGAGATGCATGTCTTTGAAACCAGCTATTGCTGGACCAGAAAAAGTTATGATCCCTTCAACTGCAGGATGTGCATAAGCCTCTCTTAGTATCTCCTCCAAGTGCTCTTCCTGTTCAACAATTCATTAATGAACTAAGAATTTTTCAATCACACAAGCTGGTAAGATCCTAGATTGTTATTAGTTTCATGCAGGTAAAACAGTAATAGTTTATAGTACAGGTAAAAACCTGGTTTGGGCCCTTATCTACACTGACTTCTGTGAGCCAAATGGGAAGTTTAGTTGTGGCCAGAGAATCTAGAACAGATCTCATGTAAGCAAGGTTTGGTTGGCCTGAAACAAAATGACCCTGCAATCCTATTCCTACTGATATTCCTTCACTTCCAGGGTATGACAGAATCCCCTCAAGTTTCTTCTTGTATTTCTCTGGGATCACTGCTTTATCCCCACTGTACTCTATTGCATTGTACTCATTCATGAACATGATTGGCTTTTGGTCAAGCTTGTAAGCCTTGGAATAATATTCTGCAGAAGCATTTTGGCCAAGTTTATCCTCAAAAAAGCTGAAGTGGAGATTCTCATTGACCACGTCCCATGCAATCAGTTGCCCTTTGTATCTTGAAACCACAGAATTCAATCTCTTCTCTGCTGCTTTTTGCAATTCCTCAGAAGATAGCGATTTGACCCATTGAGGCTGTTCTTTTGGGTTGTCCCAGAAAATATGTGGCCTCTCACAGCAATGTTGTGCTGCTTGGTGAACTCCAACATGGCATCTGCAATACTGTAATTTTCTTCACCTTGCTTTATTTCTGTGCTGTACCATTTCATCTCGTTGGTGAAAGTTGTGTATTGGAACCTTGATGCAAACCAGGTTTGGTAGTCTTTGCTTGTGAGAATGTTGTGGTTTACACTGCATCCAAATGGGAAGCCTGATCTTATTTGATTTGTTAACACGGTAGTTCCTTCCAATGCTGTTCCATTTGTGTGAACTATCTGGAATCTCACCTTGCTCTTGCGTATCTGCAGGTTTGAAAACAAGATCTTTTGTTCAAATTCATGGCAGTATTCATTTTTGTTCAATATATAGAAATCAAATTCTTCATTCTAGTCATCTAAAGATTACTTTTGGTTCAACATGTTACTGAAAATTTTTTGTGCTACTTGCTTACCCTCTCAATGTTGTAGTCTTGATGTGATCTCCATTGTGATTTGGTGAATGGTTGTAGTGAGACACTGTCAACCCATAATTCCACTTCAGTATTCTGGCTCTGCAATATTGTCAAAAAAGATTCTCTGATCATACTGTTTCCTCTGTCTATAGATCTTTTGAGTTTTTATGCTTTCTGTACCACAAAAGAACTTCTCATGTTTTTACCGAAAAACCCCAACATAATCACATGCTGTTATCAGCATTCCCTTGAGAAACAGAATCTGATGAATACTTCAACTAGCCCTATGCTGTAGCTAGCTGTACTATATATACAATAACAAAGGACCTATCACTATTCAATTGCATCATTTATGAAACACATTGATTGATAAGATTCATTGCAGTTATATATTTTGTTATTGATTCTCACTGGCTTATGAAACATATTGCACTTCACCTCGAAAAGAATCTCGACAGAGCTTGAGAAATTTGCAACTATGCCACCTTTTAGCAGAGTCCAGCATCCATGCTGTGCTATCACATGACCACCTCGTACCAGTTCACTTCTGTTAGTTCTAATGACAACTGACACAGTCTCTGTTTCTTCACCGAGTTGAACCCAAGCTGAATGGGAAGAAGAGACGAGAAATAAAAAATTATTAAGTTACTATGTATTCTCAAATCAATACAACCACCTGATCAATGTCTTCATCAAACATTGATGGAACAGAAACATGTATAGAATTTACCAGAAAAGGCGTATCGCTTTCCTTTCTCAAGTTGGATTCTTTGTGAGAAACTATCTAATGGGTGAGTTCTGTTTCTGGCAACAACAAACCTATTCCCTTCCTTTGATATTCTCACTTCAATAACTCCTTTCCCATTAACTGTCCAACCTCTTAGGCTTTGATCGAATCCTGGATTCACGATAATGCCTCCTTCATATTGGGCTCTTTGTGGTTCCACCAAACACTGCATAATCAAACATTGAATAAAATGAACTATACTTCACTGAGATTCTAGCTAGTTTTGCAGGACAATATAGAAAGATTTTCATGAGACTGTGTCTTGCCTCTGTTGTTACAGAATGATCATAAGAGATAGCATGAACTCTGACACCTGAATGTGTTTAGCAGATATGTAAGTTAAGATTGCTGAAGTGAATTCCATATATGGCACAGAGAGAGAGAGAGAGACCTGAAATCAGCAGAAGAATTGAGGCAAGCAATAAGGTGTAGGCTTCTGCTTCAACCTTCATCTCTCTAACACTCAGACAAACCTCCTCTAAATTTTGTGCTAATGACAGTGAGATTAGATGCTGTGTTCGGCATCAAATGCAATAAGGGAAGCTGATTATGAGACTAACGAGAATGTTACAGAAGATAACTGCAGTTATAGCGCGCACAGACAAAGCAGGTTGTTTTTTTTTCTTTTTATCTTATTAAAAAGTATAATCTCTCTTTAATCTTTGTCCCACGTGTAATGTCTTTGAACTTACATGATGCATTGTATTTGGTGATAAAAATATGTTAAACAACTAATAAGTTTTTTTTCCATGAAATTAGCAGAATCTAAACTCACAGGTAACTAGTGCAATAGAAAACAAGAGACTTATTGCATGATTTGTGTGAAGGGTTTAAGAAAGTGATACGTTATAATGACCTTTTAAGCAATGGTAGAGAGGAAAGGCAACTCAAAAGGCTGAAGAGAGAGTAAAACAGAGGAGGAACTCAGAAACAAACAAAGAAACGACCATATGAAATGTCAGGTACCTTGAGAAATGGATTCCAATGTTGTCTCGTGAACCACCTTAGGAAGTGTTCAATGTACCAATGTGTGCGTGTGTGAGAGAGAGAGAGAGATGAAGTGAACGGTCTTGCTTGGTGCAGCTTAGCTTATGGACTACGGTGGCGCGGTACTTTTTTTTTTTTTTGAATAAAACTGAAAGAAACATTAGCCAAACTTACAGAGCAATAGAAACAGTACGAAAAAAAACCAACAAAACACCCCCCACACACACCCACCCACCCCAATCATCAACTTCAATGGTGGCGCCGTACTGTGCGCACAATTTTATGACACCCAACTTCAACCCCCCCCCCCCCAAAAAAAAAGGAAGCAGGAAAAAGAAAAGTTGATATAATCAAAATGGAAGAAATAATTAATTACATTATTAATTAATGAATAATGACCATATCTTGAAATATCATATTTTCATCTTTGACTTTTAAATCGGTACAAGGAAAAATATTTAAGAACCTCCATGAAATGCTCATATTCCAGGCGTGCTATATCTTCTATATTCATTAAAATGATAAAAATGAGCATATGTGGTAATACAACACAACTAAAGAGAGTAATAATTACATTTGCGTGAATGTAGAACTAGGATATCTCATTTACATTAAATACATATGGAGCTTGTTCGATGTGTTTGAATTCATGAGTTTAAAGAAACTTGTAAGATATAAATTCCTAATATGGGTTCACATAATTAATTTTTAGTTTTGGATAAACTTGCAGTGTTAATTCTTGTTTACGTTAAATACTTTAATTTGTTTAGTTTCTTAAATGGTATAAATACAATAATTTCACAAAAAGTTACTTGCCCTCAATTCGGTCCTCATTTTGGTCTTAAATAAAAATTTATGATTTCATAACGGCTCAAATTAAACGAAAGAGAAATTAAAACTTCTAGTCCCATAATTTCATTTTATTTTGAGATTAGTCCCTGGAATTTAATAATTTTATTCAAATGGCTCCCTGAATTGTTGGCAAGCCGTTTGCCCCTTGATTTTTTTCCCCCACATATTTACCTTTGTTGTGGTAAAATAAAACGACACAGTGGAAACCCAGATAAAAACTGGAGATAGGATTAATTTTTACACTGGCCTTTGAGTAATAATAAATTATGGGAACTTTTCCTTTAAAGTATATTGTCAATTTTGGACTTGTTTGGATAACCCTCAAAAATACATTTAACTTATATTTAAAATGTGCTTTTGCCAAATCCAACAAATAATTGAATTTTTTCAAATATTCTTTTATCAAATATAAACTGAAATTTATACGAGCACTTCATGTTATTGACTCATTACTCAATAGTTAACATGCATAAGTAATGAGTTATTATTATTTTTTTTTTATGTATGAGTGGAGTGACTTATGGTGCCATTATTTCAACTATTTTCCTTCTTCCTTCGGATATTTGACTGTTAATAATATGTAAACACTTCTCTTTTTGGAAGTTTTCTAGTTGAGCCATTTAACCTGATTGTTTGTTTGGATGGGAAAAAAAATTGTGATTCCATATATGTCAAATAAATTTATTTCCTAAATCTTTAAAGAATTAATATTAGCACAAATGTAAAATATATAGCTATTTAGATTATAACTGACATAATAATAGTATTATTTAATTCTTAAATTTTATGTTCCATACAATCCAAACAAAAATGCGCCTAATTTCCATTTGAACATGACGTAGTGGATCACCATCAATCGATAGTGCTTTGATGAGTGAAACAAGCGGAGTGAAACGAATATGCATTAGTGGGTTTTGAGTTATTGAACACTCACTCCCACTTTGTCTCCCTGTGAGAATTTGGTGATGAAATTGTATGGCATATAAAGCTAATCATGCGTGCACTAATGGATTTGACATTTTATTTTATTAAAGAAAAAGAGTTTTAAATGAGTTGGGGTCCAAAAACTAATTATAATTAAGGTCTCAATTTTATGAATAATTAAAAATATTTACACATTATTTAGTCAGACTCTTATAGGTATAAGCCACGTTCTTACTGATTGAACTAACATGAGCTACATTATTATCACTAAGCTTATCATGTCTTTCAAAAGAAACTATGAGAATATTAGAAAACGATCAAAAAAATAGTTGATCAGTAGTGGTGGCTTAAAGATGGATCATACTGCGGCAACTGAAGTATTGATGAAGAAAATTTATCTTTAGAACCAAGGATAATTGAAATCTTAGTTTGTTATGCTTTGTTCATTCATTCATACATTTAGGTTATATTAAAAACTTAGTTTTTTGAGTATGATATGCGTGTTAGGATTAGAATAGCCTCAGCCAAGACTTACGCAATCTCTGCTTCAACTAATCCTATTTATGTTTGAAATAACCATACGTAACTCAAATCGCAGTTTATTAAGCATTAAAAGATTCAAGACCTCCCACAAGCTGTTCAGCCTTATAAATCACAATTGATTATTGATAATGTTGTGACTTTATAGAACTTATTATGCGACAACCTGCCTTATCTCTCACGGATAAACAAATTACACTACACATGAGCTTTCAGAGTCACCTTGGTTATGTTAAGGTCATGACTTGGAACGACACTGAAATGGTGGAGCAATGGTGGAATTAGGCAAGCTTGAGTGAGTGATTTCCACTTCATAATCTCCATGAAAGAGATAGGCCTCGTACAACCCACTGGCATCAGTTTGACCTCTTAACCTATTTGAGCCCATCTCTTTCAGAATCTTATCAACTACATCTCCTGTGGGCAAGTTCTTGAAATTGTTATCTGTCAACACATCCTGTAACATCCCTCAGGCTTCCACGCTGCCCATATCATAATTCCCTGAACCTTTGGATGAGACAATGCCTCCCTCAGAATCTCGTCCAGGAGCTGAGCCTGCTCAAATTCACCAAGAGAAGAAAAAACTTAGTTGGGAACTGTCAGACACCTAATATTCTGTTAGATTAGTTAGAATAGCTGTTAACTGAATTTTTATTTATTTTTTTTATAACAAAAAGTTTAAGTGAGTTGGATTCTAGAAGCTTGTTAAGGTTAGAACATGCCTCAAGCTTCAAAAAGCGCTTGTAGAAATATTTACAGATCGCTCACCAACAAAATCTTTACATCCAACAGGATCACCAACCGAATTTGTTATTTAAGTTGTACAGATTTTACTTACTTGTACAGACTATATATATATGGTTGTCTTACTTTTATCATATCATCAATAATATTCAGTATTCCCTTTCTGGACTTGGTTTCAGAAATTATATTTAAACCTAAAACAGCTTATCACTTTTGAGGTATCACCAGTGTTTGTGTCATGTTCATATTCTCAGGGATTATAAATATATAACTCTATAGAACATATTGACAGCACTAATAATAATAACCATTTTGATTTGTCTTATTATTAGTTTTACCTGGTTGGGTTGGCTATTAACATCCAATTCTGTGAGCCAAATTGGCATTCCTAAGGCACCGAGCATGTCAAGGGAAGCTCTCATGTAAGCCATGTCAAGATTAGTGAAATGGCCCTCAAGCCCGATTCCAACAGGCCATCCACTGTAACCATGGAAGCTTTGTATATCTTTAAGCCTCTGAATGTACTGTACTGGTGTTGCTAGTATATCTTTGGTATCCTCAATGGTGCCAAAATCATTCATGAATGGTATCGCTGATGCATCGAGATCATGAGCGACCTTATAAATACTAGCTGATGCATTGCTCCCAAGTGTGCTTTCAAGGAAAGAATAGTGAACATTTTCGTTCACAACATCCCAGGAAATCACCTTGTTCTTGTACCTCGTCATGATTGATGCCTGCCTTCTGGACACTGCTTCATTGAGTTGAGCTGGAGAGAGTGAATGGACCCAACTAGGTTGGAGAGAAGGATTGTCCCAGTGAACATTATGGCCACGAACTGAGATCCCATGTTGTTGTGCAAAATGAATCAAGGCATCAGCAGCAGAATAGTCCTCTTTTCCTTGTACTGGCTCGTTCACGAACCACTTCATTTGGTCTTCCAAGGTGGCGTATTTGAACCTTGGAAGGTACCAACTTTGATAGGCCAGGTTGGTGAGGATATTTGGGTTTATGGTACAACCAATAGGGATGCTTGTTGACTTCTGTTTGATGTTTATCTCGGAGTTTGCTAATGGTTTTCCTTGTTCATCAACTGCTTGCAATTGCACCTTTCCTTTACGTGTCTACGAGAAGGGAAAGAAAAGTGCTCAATTCAGTAAAATCCCATTTTTCTCCTTGAAAAGATGATATCACTAAGAATTTGAGTCCTCCGTACTTCATAAAATTCATACATTCAGGGGAAAACTGATACAAAAGAAGAATGTGCTCGTGAGTAAGGTTCATACGCAATATTTTCACTGATGATCATCACTTTTCTCCCTGACCCTATCTGAATACACTATGTAATTTAAAGAACTCTAATAGTGAGACCGAGACAAGTTGAGGGTACTAACATGCCATGACATAGATGGATAGACAGAATCTGAGGTACTAAACAACAAGTTGATTGTGACACTACCTTTGGTAAACTGAATTTCATTATAAAAGTAAATGCAAACAAAATAGAATCAGTAGAAAGAGCCTTAACATTAGTATTTGAAGCTAATTACCTGCTCCATGCTCTGATATTGGTGAGACTTCCATTGCTCTTTGGTGAATGGTTGTAAGGAGACGCTGTCGACCCATATTTCTACAGAAGCATTATTGCTCTGCACAAGTTTGGCCTCCATTAATAGTCAAGGAAGGAGGATATGAAAACCCAACTTGGGAAAAACAAAAACAAAACAAAACAAAAGAGGAGAATGGTAGGAAGTGGAGTTCATCACTAAGAACAAACATTTTATCAAACAGTTTCTGGACAGAAGCAGGAGCAATATCAGATGATAGTTCAAAGTAAAAATACCTCAAAATATAGGTCAGCAGGGCCTGATGCTTCTTCCACTGTGAGACCACCCTTGAGCATGGACCAACAGTTAGACTTAACAATAGCAGCACCAGCATGTTTCAAGCCATTTTCTGTTTTGAACAATGCTGCTACAAGAACATCACACCACCACCACCACCATTCACTTGTAGCCAAGCTGCAATGAACACTAGTGATTAAGCGAAAAGAGGAATATAAAAAGTGGAAACACTGTCATTAACAAAAGGTTATTGAAGTACCAGAGACTATGTACAGATTGTCCTTTTCTAGATAGAGTTTTCTGAGAAACACTGTCATTGGGTTGATTTCTGCTGTGAGCCACAATGATTTATTGCCTCTGGATTCTCTGTGTTCAATTTTGGCTTCCCCAAATGGAGACCACCCTTGCAGGTCTTCATCAAGTTGAGGGTTTCTGATTCCTCCCCCTCCATACTGAGGTTCTTGAGGATTTGGTAAGCACTAGCAAGAGTATGATAAGTTATGATTAACACCAAACTGATGAACTTTAGGGTTGACAAACTGAAAATCGATTATCTTTTCCTTTTTCTTTTTTCAATAAAAAAGCTATGCAAAATCATGCAAACAGAGAATCTTAATCCTCTTTTTTTTTTTTTTTCAATTGCATTAACCTCTTATAGCTGAACAGGTCAGTGGGAAGGGTAAATTAATATGTATTGGTCAACTAATTTACATATTGGCTTCCTAATAAAGTAATAACCATGGTTAAATAATATTGCGTCTCCAGTTGTATAAACTTAGTATCTACAGTGACGTCCTTCATAGAATGAATTGGTGTCTAATCTCTAGTCAGTCTAGTGATTTGATTGAAAGTTTTAGATCAATCACTAGCCACCACTACTTGGTGAAGGCCTTATTCCCAACAAATTGAAACTTTCAATAATGCTGCTCATC